>NC_142649.1:12535000-13160000 GCF_055504915.1 Nelumbo nucifera | reverse complement strand
AAAATTTTGGGATCTGGATACAGCCCTTGTTCTTGCATCTTAGTCAAGAACTCAAGAGCTCCACCGACTTCGCCGGCCTTACAGTGCCACCGGATCAAAGAATTCCATGTCATTATATCAGGCCTTATACCTTCTTTCTGCATATTCTCAAATGCTCCAACAGCTTCCTCCAGTTCACCATATTTCCCAAACGTATCGATTATGCTGTTATAGATTCGTCTATCAAGTGGCACCCCCATTTCTCTCATCTCCCTCAAAACGTCCATGGCTTTCTGCCACATTCCATTGTCTCTGTAAAGATTGATAATCTTGCTATACACATAAGAATTCAACTTCAAACCCTCTCGTTTCATTTCATTGATAACCGACCAGGTGTCATCCAACCGACCAGCATGGACATAGTAATCGAGTAGAATCTCATAGGTGTCTTGGTTTCGTCCAATATCCAGATCACCCATTTCCAACAAAACTCTATCTGCAAGCCCTAAGAGCCCTTTCCTTAAAAACCCTTTGAGCAGAACATTATAAGCTTTCACTCTCGGCTCAAAACCACTCCACCTCATCTCCTGAAAGATAGCATCTGCTTCAAGAGTCCGACCTACGCTTCCGAGAGCTTCAATTACACAAGTGTAAGATATCAAATTGGGACGAATCCCCAGAGCCTCCATCTGAGCAAGCAACGCCATGGATTTATCAATATCGCCTTCTCTACAGTAATTACGAATCGAAATGTTGTATATTTCACAAGAAATTTCTTCCTTATTGCTGCAACTAATATTCGAGTTATTGAAAATCAAGTTGTTGATGGTACTGGGACATCTCCTGGAAGCCATTAAAAATGTTTCTTCTTCCACACCTTTGCCCTGCGTTGAACCAAATGAAGTCTTACTGGTTTTACAGTTTACAGAACTGTTACGACAACCGAAGCAGGAGAAAGGAGAAGAAACGCCATGGATAGAAAGCAATTGAGACGCTTTGAGTGGGAAAGCGAACTGCGTCCCCATCGCCTGGATGGAAATCTTCTGCTCCTCCCTCACTCACCGCGAAGAAGCGGAGGAATCAGGAATGGAACTCTGTTGAAATATCTGGCCATCTGGGTGTTACTGCTAGCTTTGCATCAATAAAGGTACAATTTGGGTGTGCTGGGTCATATCCAGGCCCAATCCTAACAAGGAAAAGGCAGGCCTTGGGCCCAAACCTAGACCGGGCCCGAGATCAACCCTGATCTATCTAACTAACCCACTCAGCCAAAAATTAACGTAGACACGCTTGGGTTGTGCCTGGGTTGAAGAATCTGGTTCAAGAAGACTTATTGGGCCAAAGATGTATTAAAAATGGCCCTAAAGCCATCTGACCGTGTGTGTGGTATGGTTCCCCTTTATTTGAAAAACAGTGCCATGTAATCACCAAATCAGTATTTGTCTTATCATGCTATTTCGTATGCATAGTTATTGGTAAATTCTTGTATAGATTTGCATGCGAGGCAACGTTGAGGGAAGCTTCATTTTAACGCTTCCCTTAGTGGTTAAGTATTTATTTACTGTTTCAATGATGTGTCATCTAGTTGTCAACAAATCCCAAAAAAAAAATATTTATCAACCACTTTTTCTCAGTTTTGAAGACAAATCAAATACAAACATTTATTTAATAAACAGAAGCTATATCGAACATATACTAAATCGTTAGATAGGAAATATGGCTAAAATTGGGCCAGATTCAGATTTGAGTTGATCCATCCACATCTGAAATTTAATCCGATTACTAAAACTTCAAGTATAAATTTGATCTGTTATCCAGTATCAGATTGGATTTTATTCATATATGTTTTATTGCAAATTGAACCATAGATAAGTTTAAGGCAAAACTGGTAGCAAAGGGGTACAAACAAAAAGAGGGTGTAGAATATTTTGACACCCACTCTTCGATAACAAAAATAACAACCATTATGGTCCTATTTGCCATAGCATCTATATATAAATTGATTATACATCAAATGGATGTAAAAATCGCCTTCCTTAACTGGGATTTACAAGAAGAAATATATACGGATCAGCCCGAATGATTTAGAGCTCCGGGGCAAGAGAATAAAGTTTGCAAACTAGTTAGATCATTATATATACACTTAAACAAGCTCATAAACAATGGAATGAAAAATTCAACAGTGTTTTAAAAAAATAATGGGTTTGTAGTAAATAATGCAGATAGGTTGTGTATACAACAAGTTCAATGAAAATTCAGGAATAATAATATGCTTGCATGTGGATGACATGTTAATTCTGAACATGAATTTACAAGTAATTAACAATACAAAGAAATTTCTGTCATCTAACTTTGATATGAAAGATATGAGAGAAGTAGACGTAATCTTTGGAATAAAAATCCCGATAGCTTGGCATTAACACAATCTCATTATGTTGAAAGAGTGTTAGAGAAATTTAATCAGCTTGATTGTGTGCCATTAAGAACACCTTATAGTGTTAGATTAAAGAAAAATACTGGTGATGTTTCTCAACATTCGTATGTTAGAATGATAGGTAGTTTAATATTCTTGATGAACTATACACATCTTGAATATTACACTTGCTGTTGGGAAACTAAGTAATATATTCATAATACGGAACATGAGCATTGGAACACATTAATTAGAATTTTGAGGTACTTAAAAGGTACTATTAACTTTGGATTGCATTTTAATGGATATCCAACTGTGTTAAAAGGCTATTGTGATGCAAACTAGATCTCATTTTCAGATGGGACCAAATCTACTAGTGGGTATGTATTTACTTTAGGTGGTGGAGCCCATGAATTTTCATGGAATTACATAAAACAAACCTCTATTGCAAGGTAACAATGGAATCTAAATTCATTACTTTAGAACAATCTGGTGCGAAGGCCCAATGGCTTTGTAATCTATTGATTGACTTACCTCTATGGACAAAACCAATCCCATTTGTTTCCTTGCAATGTAATAGCCAAGCGGTAATTGCCCGAGCCAAAAATAGTAGCTATAATGGGAAGAATCAACATAATTGTCTAAGACAAAACATAGTAAAAAGACTAATAAGAGACAATGTGATCACACTTGAATTTGTGAGATTAGAGAAAAATTTAACAGATCCTTTGACTAAGGGATTGACTAGAAAGTTAGTCTTATATACATCGAGGGGGATGGATTTAAACCCCATAAATTAAACAAGTAGTGGTGGCAATCCAACCTCTGTGCTTAGAGATCCCATGAAAGAGGTTCAATGGTTAATAACAAGTCAATATAAGTTGGTAGAACACTATCATATTATATTGAGAGTGCCCATCCCTATGGTGTAGATAATGCTAACTACAATGTAAGGAGGTTGAGTAACTTACTCTTAATGAATTCATAGCCCTTATGGGTGGTGTGAGTAGTTGCAATACACACTTGATGAATTCACCTATATGAGTGTGAAGGTGGGGCCACCTCTTATGAGAACAAGGGCTTTGTTCTCTAGAGCACTTGTGAAAATCCAAGTATGAGTGCATGACCAAAATGTACCAACCCGCGAGAACTAGTTGTTATAGAGAGCAAGACGTGTATTGAAAGTGCATCTAGGTTACAATAAAGGAATTTGGTTCAAGACTTAGTTTCATCAAATTTTAGTAACACATACCTTATAAGCACTAGGTATCGATTCAAGTCCACAAGACATTGCCACTAATTCGTTTTTGCTTCTCGAAGTGTGCCAAATTTGTTTTAATTTGAATCATGTGGGGGATTGTTGATATCCTTTCTTGGTTTTTGTCTGATTAAAATTATTGCCTTTGTTGTTGCTTTTTGACCTTTTGTCTTTTCTGTCTTGTTTGCATTTGGAGTGGCTTGAGTCACATACGGACTAGGAAGAGCAGTCCTCTAAAGTTTATCTACTATCTCTTGCTTTTGGGTTTGTCTTTGAGGCTTGTGGAGGGAGTGCACCTGAACCAGAACCACCACACATGCATGCACTGGGTCGGGCTGGATTGCACGCAGACGCCCGCCCACTGAACCATGCCATGCCATTCTATGCCACACGCATAGGTCCAAGGCCCTTGCTTTATCTTTATTTATTGTCATTTTGCTTTGTTTTTTACATCAAGGATTTAATGTTTTAACCAAGAATTCATTTACTAAACGTTCACTTTGTACCTGGCCACTCTCTTATTGTGTGGGATAACTTCCAAAGTTGGTGGGAGTTGTTCGGAGATGTTTCAATCCTAGGTTTTCTTAGTAGCCAAGACATCTACGAATATATAGCAGTGATCTTTAGCCTTGCAAGAGTGTGCTTGCTCTCTCCCTCTATATGCATCTTTTGCTCTTCCCCACTCAGTGTTTCCTTCATTTTCTGGGCGCATATAACGGCTTGGTTTGCTGCTTTGGATTGTGGGTGAACACAATGCCAAGGTTGAGAGCTGTTGTATCCTAGAGGCCAACTGTTAGTATCCTTCTGTACCAACGGGAATACTCCGAGAGATGGTAGAATTGGTTTTAAGGAGAGTGGACACTTGTCACGACTCAACTACACCGATAAATTTTAATTCAATTCTTTATCAGATTGCTATTCATTTCCTAGAGTTTGGTTTTGCTTTCTTCTTGATTTCATCTATGTTATAGCCATATTTCTGCACACATATTTCCAACACTCATAAACCTTTGGTTCCTGGCCTTCTTTTCTTCCTATTTTTTCTTTCCTTGTTTTGCTTTCTTTATATGTTCTTCATGGGTTTGGAATTTCTGGAATAATTTGAACCTTAAAGGGTGGAGGATCGGACATGGAAGTGACATGAGAGGATCAATAGAATTTAAACAGATTTGGAAGATTAAACTATAGGTTTCACGAGCTTGAGGACGAGATCAAGATTGCTAAGGTACACCTAACCTAAGAGGATTTTTCCTATTTCATTTCTGTTTTTATCATTTTATATTTTTTTAATACTGAGCTTAATTTTATTGGGTAATCTGTGTTGCCATATAGAGCAAACATTTATTTTGTACAAGCCTATTTATTTTGTATTCATATTATATTTCCATAAGTAGATTGTATAGCTGTAGGTAGAGATAAATCAGCCTTAAATCCCTGTAAATCAGCCTTTAATTACTGTATATTCAGATATATATTCAAGGAAATCAGAATGAAAAGGCATTGAGCCATTCAATCAAAATTCTTTCAAGGCAAAAGTTATCATGGTATCAGATCACTTGTCTTAGAGTTTTGGAATTTCTGGTTATTCTTGGGTGTTGGAACTTCAGGCCGCTATAGATTGCAAGTTCCATCTGTGTGATTTTTTTTTCAGAAAGCTCACATATTTTGGTAATTTTTTTCCAGTCATATTTTGGGTTGTTTATCTCACTATATTTGTCTTGTTTTCTGCTGAAAATGGCTAGTAACCACTGAATTTTGTGTTAAATTTACGGGAAAAAATTATTCGGCATGGGAATTTCAATTCCGTTTATATGTTACTGGAAAAGAGTTATGGGGACATATTGATGGTACTACTCCAGCTCCAGCAGATGCTACTCAATTGGCTCAATGGAAGATCATAGATGCTAGGGTGATGTCTTGGATTACCGGGTCATGTGATTCTCAAATTGTTCTTAACTTACGCCCCTATAGAAGTGCTCAAACCATGTGGGAATATTAGAAAAAGCTTTATAATCAAACAAATTCAGCCAGGAGATTTCAATTGGAGTGTGAAATTGCAAATTATACACAGGGGAGTCTCTCTATTCAGGATTACTACTTTGGTTTTCAAAATTTATGGGCTGAATTTTCTGATATAGTGTGTGTTGTAGTGTCTAAAGATTCTCTTGCTGATGTATTTGTTGTTCATGAGATTAGCAAGCATGATCAGTTTTTGATGAAGCTACGATCAGATTTTGAAAATGCTTGTTCTAATTTGATGAATCGTCATCCTCCTCCTACCTTGGATGTGTGTTTCAGTGAATTTCTTCGTGAGGAACAACGACTTCTTACACAAACCACTCTTGAACAGGAGAAAATGACTACAACACACATGGCATTTTCGGCTCACGAAAAAAGCAAGGGTAAAGATATGAGTAAGGTTCAGTGTTTTAGTTGCAAGAATTATGGGCATATTGCAGCAAATTGTACCTAGAAATTTTCAATTATTGCAAAAAGCATGGGCACATCATCAAAGATTGTTTACTTGCCCTCAAAATCGTCAAAACACTAATTTTCAAGCAACAGTTGGCAATTCTTCTATGGATCAAATTCAAACAGGGTCCTCAACTATGTCAGTAGTCAATCAAAATGCTCAATCCACTGCTCTTACTCCTAAAATGGTGCAACAAATGATAGTTTCAGCCCTCTCAGCTCTGAGACTCCAAGGTAATGGTAATTCTTTATCCAAGTCTTGGCTTGTTGATTCTGCCGCATCAAATCACATGACTAGTTCTGCTAATTTGCTACAAAATGTCCGGTTCTATCAGGGTTCAGAAAATATTTAAGTTGCTAATGGAAATCATTTGCCCATTACTGGTGTTGGTGATATTACTCCAGTTTTCAACAATGCTTTTATATCACCTGAACTTTCTGATAATCTTCTTTCATTTGGCCAATTAGTAGAAAATAACTATAATGTCCATTTTCTCATAATGGTTGTTGTGTGCAGGATTAGGAATTAGGGACGGTGATCGCAAAGGGGCCTAAAGTCGGACGTTTATTTCTCTGCATATTTCCATTCCTAGTAATGTTTCTTTAGCATGTTCTACTGTTATTAATAAAAATGAGGTGTGGCATAAACGTTTGGGACACCCCAACTCTACTATATTGTCTTATTTGTTGAATTCTGGTTTATTAGGCAATAATAATAAATTTTCAAGCCTTTCTTTTGATTGTTCAACTTGTAAATTGGGAAAAAGTAAAATTCTTCCTTTTCCTCTTGCCGGTAGTCGTGCAGATAAATGCTTTGATATTATTCACATTATAAGTACTTTGTGACATTTATTGGTGACTAGTCGATTCACTTGGATTTATTTTATTCGTTCCAAACCTGATGTTTTTTCGGTCTTCAAGACTTTTGTTGCACATGTTGAAACTCAATTTTCTACTGTCATCAAAGTTCTTCGATCTGATTCTGGTGGAGAATACATATCTCATGCACTTCATGATTTTTTAAATGAAAAAGATGTTCTCTCACAACGTTCTTGTCCACACACACCTCAACAAAATGGTGTGGCGGAGAGAAAGAATCGTCATCTCTTAGAAGTTGCTCGTACTTTGCTACTTGAGTCTTCCGTTCCCCCTCAGTTTTGGGTAGAAGCTTTATCTACAGCAGTTTATCTTATTAATAGACCACTTTCTCAATCTCTAAACCTTGAGTTTCCTTATTTTCGTCTTTATCAACAACATCCTCAGTATGGGCATTTATATACATTTGGTTGTGTTTGTTTTGTTCATTTGCCTCCTCTTGAACGTCATAAACTTTTTACTCAATCTGTTAAATGTGCATTTATGAGATATATTAAAAATCATAAAGGTTTTGTTTGTTATGATTCTTCTTCTAAGAAGCTTCGTGTTTCTCACAATGTTGTTTTCTTTGAAAATCAGTTTTTTCTTTCCAACTTGTGATCAATCATTCTCCGATATTGCTATTCTTCCTAGTTTTGATGAATCATCTTCTTCTCCTGAACGATTCAAGCCTAGATATGTGTATGAACAACGTCATTCACCACCACCCCTTTCGACTCCAGATCTGTCACTTGATCCTGCTCTAGCTATCTTGAGATGCTCCACTAGAGTCTCCCGTCCTCCTAATTGGTATGGCTCCTATCATACATCCTTTAGTGCTGCTTTGTCCTCTGTTTCGGTTCCATCTTCTTACTCACAAGCAGTTAAGCATGAGTGTTGGCAACAAGCAATGCAAGAAGAACTTCGAGCTCTTCAGAATAATCATACATGGGATATTGTTCCATGTCCACCCAAAGTTAAACCTATTGGGTGTAAGTGGGTTTACTCAGTGAAACTTCACTCTGGTGGGACTCTAGAGCGCTATAAGGCTAGGTTGGTTGCTCTTGGTAATCGACAGGAGTTTGGGGTGGACTATGAGGAGACATATGCTTCTGTGGCTAAAATGACTACTATGCAAACAATCCTTACCATTGCTGCTTCACAGGGTTGGCCACTTAAACAAATGGATGTCAAAAATTATTTTCTCCATGATGATCTCAAAGAAGATATCTACATGACACCTCCTCCTGGTTTGTTTTTCTCTTCTACTTTGGAAGTTTGTAAGTTGAATTGCTAATTGTATGGCTTAAAACAAGCTCCCTGTCCATGGTTTGAGAAGTTCAGATCTACCTTGCTACAGTTTAAGTTTATGCAAAGTCAATACGACTCTTCTCTATTCCTTCATATAACTTCTACTAGAATTGTCCTTCTTTTGGTCTATGTTGATGACATAGTTATAATAGGAACGGATTCTTTATTGATTACTCAGCTTCAACAGCATATTCAAGAGTCCTTTCATATGAAGGATCTTGGCCACCTTACATATTTCTTGGGATTGGAAGTTCAATCTAACTCCTCTGGTATATTTCTCAATCAGCATAAATATACTCAAGATTTAGTTGCATTGGCTAGTCTTCAGGATTCTTCATTGGTTGATACTTCTCTCGAAGTGAATGTCAAGTACCACTCGGATGAGGGAGAGCCACTTTTTGATCCATCTTTGTATCGACAATTAGTGGGTTAGCTTAAACTACCTGACCATTACCAGACCTGACATCTCCTTTGCTGTCCAGCAAGTTAGTCAGTTTATGCACTCTCCCCGTCATCTTCACTTGGTTGCAGTTTGTCGCATCATAAGATATCTTCGGGGTACTCCATGTCGTGGTTTATTTTTTCCTGCTGGGTCTTTTCTGCGCCTTAGTGCTTTTAGCGATGCCGATTGGGCTAGTTGCCCAAATACTCGTCGCTCTGTTACAGGTTGGTGTATGTTTCTTGGGGATTCTTTGATATCGTGGAAGAGTAAGAAACAAGATTGGGTCTCTAAATCTTCTACTGAATCTGAATACCGGGCTATGTCTGCTGCCTGCTTTGAGATCACTTGGCTTCGAGGATTGTTGACTGAGATTGGATTTCCTCAATCTAATCCCACTCCTCTACATGCAGATAATACCAGTGCTATTCAAATTGCTACTAATCCAGTCTACCATGAGCGCACCAAGCACATTGAAGTTGACTGTC
Source organism: Nelumbo nucifera (assembly GCF_055504915.1). Taxonomy (NCBI): domain Eukaryota; kingdom Viridiplantae; phylum Streptophyta; class Magnoliopsida; order Proteales; family Nelumbonaceae; genus Nelumbo; species Nelumbo nucifera. The sequence continues at coordinate 13,150,785 of NC_142649.1, read as the reverse complement.
ATTATATTCGAGATGCTGTAAATACTCGAGTTATTTCTCTTCCACATGTTTCCACAGCTTTGCAAATTGCCGATGTGTTTACCAAGTCTCTTACTCGACAGCGCCATCAATTTCTTATTGGCAAATTGATGCTTCTTGATCAACCAACATTAATTTGAGGGGATGTTGCCATATAGAGCAAACATTTATTTTGTATAAGCCTATTTATTTTGTATTTATATTATCTTTCCATAAGTAGATTGTATAGCTGTAGGTAGAGATAAATCCGCCTTAAATCCCTGTAAATCAGCCTTTAATTACTGTATATTCAGCTATATATTCAAGGAAATCAGAATGAAAAGGCATTGAGCCATTCAATCAAAATTCTTTCAAGGAAAAAGTTATCAATCTGAACTGGGATTTCACTATCAATAAAATCCGTACATGGTTTTATCCTTTTTAAGAACTTTTTATCCCTTAGGCTGAGTTTGGAAGGAGTATAAATGCAAATATAGAGTGTAAAATCTTATATTTTGTATTGTTTTATATGTATTTACGCTGTGCATATTTGCATTTGTACTCCTTCTAAACTCAGCCTAAGGGATGTTCCGTTTCAACACTTTGGTGATTCTCTCCAACCACCATTTCCTTTCCTGGATGACCTCCTTTTTGACGTCCCTGATTCTGGAGGGATCATTAACTAGTACTACTGTATATCAGTTGCTATATAACCAATCAGAAATGAGCAAATTAACATAGGGTTTGATGATTAAGTAGCAGCTCCGTGCTCATTGCCCCCTTACCCTTAGATCAACATCTAATGCTTCATGTTTTTATTTGATCAATGTATACAGGTGACCCGTTTGATATGTGGTGGGTCATCTTTGCCATCCGGTTGAACCACACCATGAGTGATGCATCCGGTCTGGTCCAATTTATGATGGCTCTCGGCGAGATGGCAAGGGGTGCACATGCCCCATCAGTGCAACCCGTGTGGCAAAGGGAGCTGCTAAATGCACGTGACCCGCCCCATGTGTTGTGCGTGCATCACGAGTTCGATAAGATCAAAAATACCAACCAAACAGCACTCACCCCCTTGCCGGACCTAGTCGGACGATCCTTCTTCTTTGGCCCGAAAGAAGTATCAGCTCTACGCAAACACTTGCCTCCGCACCTCCGCATGAGCTCCACCACATTTGAGGTGCTAACTGCGTGCCTATGGCGATGCCGCACCATCGCACTCAACCCGGATCCGAATGAGATTGTCCGTTTAACGGTAATTGTGAATGCGCGTAACAGATTCCGGCCACCCTTGCCGGTAGGATACTATGGGAATGCATGTTCCACACCTACAGTGCTTTCGACGGCTAGGAAGCTGTGTGAGAGTCCTGTAGAGTATGCATTGGGATTGGTAAAGGAGACAAAGACTGTGGTCACAGATGAATACATGAGATCGTTGGCCGATCTGATAGTGATCAGGGGACGACCAAACTTTACACTTGTGGGGTGCGCATACGTCGTATCAAATGTATCACGTTCCGGGCTCAAAGATGTGGATTTCGGGTGGGGAAAGGCCGTGTATGGTGGGCCAAGCGCTGTTGGGCCCGAAGCTTCTACATACAGTGCAGCAACAGCAAAGGAGAGGAAGGGATTGTGGTGCCGCTGGGCTTACCCAGGCCCGCTATGGAAATATTTGTGAGGGAGCTTGACAGATTGATTAAGGAACCAGTAGAGGCTGAGGCTCCCGATACCAAGAACCACCCCAATTTCATTACTTCGAGAATCTAAATTGATCCGGTGGGTCATGATGTAGCATGAGACCATCGTGGAATCAGTGAATCTAAATTGCATGTTTTGTAATGCAATTTTGTCTGCATTGGTCAACAGTATGGAATGCAAATGATATATGAGTACAAAATTCTGATTTATTTGTATTTCGTCTTTTATCTTATTTTAATTTGTTTGATTGCAGTGCATACAAAGTAGAACGTAATCTGAGGCAAAATGCAAAAAAATAAAATTGAATCAAAATTTGCATTCTTCTCATTTACACTTGTGTGAATTTGTACTATACATATAAAATTACAGTGCAAACAAACAGAGCATTAAAAGTTGTTAAAGATATCGATAGGCTCGCTCTATTTGAGAATTGAGATTGAGAAGCTCTTGAGCTTGACTTGAAAGAGAAAACTTTGGCTGCTGAGGGCCAACAGCATGGGCTCATGGAAACGTTCTTGGGCTGACACGTCAACCACTTCAATCACCTGTTTGTCGTTTTGGTCAAAAAAATATTGAGGGCAGTTACTCTTTTACCCCACATCCATGATAACATGTCATGCCCAATAGGCCAGCGTCAGCAGTAAGGGTGTTTATATACCAAATTTGGGTTGGACCCCATCCAAATCAAAATCATCATTGTGGATGGATCAGATGGACATCCAAAGAATTTATTGGATTGAGTTGGACTCGATTCATCCATAATGGATTCATATTGCATTGTGTCTGATTAAACCAGTATCCCGTCCAACAATAGAAGATAAGAATACTGGTGCCAATGAACCAAATTTGAGTTAATCAATTTAAACGGGTGGAACGGTCCAGACATTTAATTGGATTCATCCAAAACGATCCAAAATATTCATCAAATTGGATTCAACCTGATCCATCTATAATGGATTCATATTAGATCGGATTGGATTGGACCAAATTGAGCCCAATTGACACCCCTACTCAACGGAAAAAGTTTTTCTGATTTCAGTTGAAGGAGAAGAGCCACATAGACACTAGTTGACTTGAGTACATAACTTGGGTTTTAAGACGCTACCTGATGAGACGCAATCCGGCCGCTCCTAGCTGGTGATGACTTGGCTTCCAATAGACGACGGACTTGACTAATTTGCACGAGAATCAGAGAACCCGGGAGGCTTACCCGGCGAGGTCACTTCGATGCTTAAGTCAGTATATTACGATTTGATGAGAGCTTAAGAAAGCAAGAGAGCTAGAGAGCAGGGATTACGCATACCTTCGCCCCTAAAGGGTTGGGGTTTTTAATATGCTGGAGTTCTCGCGGGTTTTTCGGAGTGGTTCCGGGATCCTCGCTATGATGAGGCTTGTTTTCGTATTAACAAGAGATAACGCCACTAGCCGATAAGGCTTATCACTACCGCCCGAATAGGACGGGGAGATAGTGCTTGTAGTTACGAGGCGTGATCCCGAAGAGCATGGGGTCTGGTGGTGAGATCTTCGGGATTGCCATATGGAGGTCAACCTGGCTAGGTAGTGGGCTACTTGTGAAGTGTCGGGCTGCTTGGTGGTGAGCTGCCTGAGCTCGTATTCCACAGACCTGATTTGCTCCGAATGCCGAAGTGCCTTAGTATCGAGGTGATCTTGCACCGAGGTAGCCTTGTCCCGAGGTGGCCTCTTTCTGGGGTGTTTCATCTGTCCGGGCACGATGTGTAACGGACTTGGTCTCTATCCTGGTCGCGATCTGGTATCGAGGTGATCTTAACTCGAAGTAGCTACGATTCGGGGTAACAGGGTACCCAAGGTTGCTTTGTAGCGAACTGATCACGTTGATTTATCACTCGTGTCGGGTCATGTCCACGTGCTGATCTGATTGTGTTGAGTTGTCACTTATGTCGAGTCATGTCCACGTGTCTCCCTATTACGAGGTCGGGCCAAATCACCCTTCATCAATTGCTCCCCACTCCCCGAGCTAGGGGTCTTGACCTGGTGCGGGGAGTTCATGACGAGCCAAGTGGATTTGGTCCGAAGTTCAAGCAACTAGTCAGATGGGTCACCGGTCGGATTTATTCAACCACGCAACTCGACCAAAAAAACCCAGGTCGCGTCTGTATATGCGCGGACGTCACGAGGTCTATAAATTCCGCGGACGTCAAAAAACGTGCTAAACCGATTTCGGCCTCGGGGATCGCGTAGTCGGTTTTTCTAGAAGCCGTCGGATCAATTCAATCTCGACCGTTGGCTTTTCGGACACTGTGACTATAAATAGGGGGTCCCGTGACTCATTCTTCTCGTCGTGAATTCGGTGATTGAGCTCTCTCGAGGTCGCGTCGTTTTTTCCTGCTTTCCAATCATGTCGAGTTCTAGTGTAGATAGGCTCTTAGATAGTGCTAGCAAGGTGGAGGGTGTTGCTATTCCTGTCGGGGAAGTCAGCTCGCGGTAGGGTGCCTCACCTCTTTGGCCTTTAGAGGGAACCTCTAACCCTGAAGTCGAGCCATCTCGGTTCGGGGAGACCGAAGCTCAGGAAGAGGGTCCGTCCTCCAGATCGGGGGCCCCATCTTCTTCCTGAGGTCGAGATCCCGGTGACTTTGGTCCTTCCACACTGTCTTCGAATAGATTGTTGTACTTAGTATCCCGCTATCGTCTCCCCGATAGCTTGGTCTTTATCCTACCTTTAGGTCAATACTCTTGGGCTCATGATCACCATGAGCTCGCTATTTTTGAGGAGCAGCTCGCAGCAGGGCTGCGCTTCCCACTTCACCCTTTCTTAGTAGAAATAGTTAGGTTTTATAATATTACCATTGACCAGCTTCATCTGAATTCTATTCGGAACATTGTTGGCACCATTTCCCTGTTCCATGCCTACGGCCGACCCGTGACCCTGAATATCTTCAGCTCGATCTGTGTGATCAAGCGAAACTCAGCCTGTCTGCGCGGGGACGTCAGACAGAGCTACTATATCTCTCCCAGGCCCGGATTCAAAATCCTGTCCAGCTGCCCGAACAAGATTTCGGCCTGGAAAAGGCAATATTTCATCATCCGTAACCCGGAAGGGTGGCCTTTCCCAACCCACTGGAGGGTGGCTACTAGGGACCCCAGGGTGAGCTTGGACGCAGAGACCAGGGTGGTGATCAACTCGTGGAGGGACCACAGCCTCGAGATGAAAAACTTCTTGGCCGAGGATGTGTTGGTGCAAGCTAGTTTGAACCCTCCCGGTAGGTTTCCTCTCAGATATTTATTTAAAATGCCCTTTAAGTTCTTGACTAACTGTCCTATTTTTTGCAGTTACAATGCCAGAGGTCGATGTGAAGAGCCTCCTGAAAAGTTCCCAGAAGGGGAAGAAGCGGAAGGCCGCGAAGAGACTTCACCGGGAAGCCGGGCCTTCAACCTCTGGACCAACCGAGGCCCTAGCCATGGAGCCGATCTCCACTGAGCCCCCCAGGGAGGAGGCCCGACCAGCATCCACTGAAGTGGTCGTAGACGAGGGCCACGAGAAGGATGCTCGTCCTTAGGAACCAGAGGACACGCCTGCGCCAGAGGGGCCAGACGTCGAGCCAGAGAGTGCCCCTGCGAGTGAGGGAGAAAGCATCATGACTCACGTGCTCGCGGTGCGCAAGAGCCGGGACGTCGTCTTCTCGAATGAGGTCGTGCGATGGGCTGATATGCCTTTGGCTTGTATCTCGGGACTAGCTGCCAGCCACTACATGGTGGTAGGTATTCTGCCTTCAGTTTCATTTTTTTTTTTTTACTTACCTCGATTTTCTTTTGATAGATCAATTCTGCCCTTCACATAATGGCCTGCTAGTCTGCGATCCACTCGAAGGAGGCTCGGGATGCCAAGGTGGAGGTATGGAAGCTCCACTGCGAGCTGGACCTAGCTCGGGGCGAGGCACTTCGGGCTAAAAAGGGAGCCGAGGGCCAGAAGCAGTTGATCTCGGTACAGGAGGGATAGATCTCCACACTGACCGAGGAGAACATGAACCAAAAGGAGTTGATCTCAACGATGACCGAGGAGAAGGTGTGGCTTCAACGAGAAGTCAAAAACCTCGAGGCCATGGTCCAAGAGTGTACCCAGATCTTCGAAACCGCCATCCAGGAGGCGCAGACAAAAGAAAGAAACCAGGTCGTTGAGTGCTTCAAGGAGTCCTCAGAGTTCCACGCTCTCTAGGTCGAATATGGCTCAAGCTCCTACCTCTCCTGGTTCAAGCTGTGCAGGTATCTGGTCCGGCAAAAGTTCCCCAATCTCGACCTCGGTGCCATCACAATGCGGGCTTAGACCCCGAAGTGGCCAAGGCAGCGAACGAGGAGCCCGACTCATCAGCTTGAACCCCTCGGATATGGATAGTAGTCCTCTTGCGTGATAGCTTCTTCTTCTTTTTCTCTCCCTTTTTTGAATCCTGAATGTACACCCCGAAGCCACTAAACTTGGGTCATGACAAAATTTCTGTACTTGCCTTCTCTTTCATCAATGAAATACAATGTTTCTAAGTAACCTGTGTGCAAAATAATTCTAAGTGTGAGTGAGCCTCGGTCTGGGCAACTAATATATAGGTTACCCGAATTGTCGAGCTACCGAGTTGGACAACCAGAATAAAAATTTACCTAAGTGTTTGTTACCCTAAACTATCTACTTAAACTTTCGGTAGGGGCAACTTAGATAATGAAGGCCGAGGTGAGCGACACCGTAGGGTATATACCCGACCTGTCTGCGCATGGGCTCTTCATTTAAGTGTCGGTTGTCCCCAACAGATCCAACCTGTTGATTTATGCCAAAGTGAGCCAGATATCGTAGGACTCACGCCCGAGCTGTCTACGCTTTAGGCATTAGTAGTGCTTCGCCTATGCCGAAGAGGCGACTGGGACTTATACGGTGACGGGTCTGTCAATTCAATACTTTAGCCCTTAGGCCTTGGGGGCGACTTGTAGTCCACCCTCCTTGATCTTGCCCATGCCGAAGAGGCAACTGGGGCTTATATGATACCGAAGTCTTTTACTAGCTCGGCACCTTTAGTCCTTAGGCTTCTGGAGGTGACTCGCAGTCCACTCTTTAGTTAGATGATCATAGATAATATCGTCTTAGATTGCCGATGTTCCATGCTCGAGGTACCTGTTTTCCTTTTAAGGTTTCGAGCTCGTACGTACCTTCCCCGAGTACCCGCTTTACTCGGTAGGGTCCTTCCCAATTCGGTCCGAGCTTACCAACACCGGGCTCAGGCACCATGACTTTGCGAAGAACCAGATCTCCAATGCGGAAGTTCCAGTTCTTGACCCGAGCATTGTAGTACCAAGCCACTCTCTACTGGAAGGCCGCGGTCTGGATGTATGCGAGGTCTCGTACCTCTTCTACTAGATCGAGGTTAGTGCGTAGCTCATCATCGTTTGTCTCTTCGTCATATGCCTCTAGGTGTAGCGTAGGCACCTCGATCTCGGTTGGGATTACTGCCTTCGTGCCGTAGGTGAGGTTGAAGGGAGTTTCACCCGTGGCAGTCTTCACATTGGTTCGGTAAGCCCATGGTACACTGGGCAGCTCATCTACCCATAGTCCTTTAGTTCGGGCTAAGTGTGCTTTCAGACCACGGAGGATGGCCCTGTTTGTGACTTCCGCTTGACCATTTGCTTGAAGTTATGCCACCGAGGTGAAATTCTGTTGTATCATCATCTCGTTGCACCAGTTCTGAAACTTGATATCCTCGAATTGCTTGTCGTTGTCAGAGATAAGCACTCGAAGTAGTCCGAAGCGGCATACTATGCTCCTCCAAAAGAAGTTTTGCACACTTCGTGCGGTGATCGTCGCAAGAGGTTCCACCTCTACCCACTTTGTAAAATAATCCACCGCTATGACCAAGAATCTCCTCTGTCCCGTCACTGGCGGGAATGGTCCAAGGGTGTTAATTCCCCACTGCGCGAAGGGCCATGGGCTAGTGAGGTACTTCAGGTTAGCAGTGGGCTGGTGGTGGACGTTGGTGTGCCTTTGACACTTGTCGCATCTTTTGATGAGCTCAAGCGCATCTGCCTTTATCGTGGGCCAGTAGTACCCCTGTCGCAACGCTTTTTGGGCTAGGGCTCTATCCCCCAGATGCCCGCCGCACAAACCTTCATGTGTCGCGGAGGACAAGCTCGGCTTCCGAAGGTCGCAAGTAAAACAAATAGGAGAGCGTGTAGGATTTTCGGTACAGCCATTCGTCTATCTTGATGTATTTGGCTGCCTGACGCTCTACCCTTCAAGATGCATTACGATCTGCAGGGAGGGTCCCGTGAAGCAGGTAGCTCGCGAGTGGGTCAATCTAGCTCGGCTCTGCTTGCGCAATAGGAGCGACCTCCTCTGCCCCCTGAGAATGCTGGGCCGAGACAGGTTCTCTATGTACACAGTCCTCATAGTGTTATTGCTTGTGTTGGCTAGCTAAGATAGAGCATCGGCCTCAGCGTTCTCGGACATCATGATCTGCCTGATGAAGTAAGACTGGAAACTGCGTAGAGCTTCTCTGACCTTGGCTAGGTAGGCGACCATGGTTGGCTCACGAGCTTCGTATTCGCCGGTGACCTGGTTGACCACGAGCTGAAAGTCGCTGTAGATAACGATGTGTTTGGCTCGTACTTCATTCGCTAAAGCAAGCCCAGCTATCAATGCTTCGTACTCCGCTTCATTATTGGATGCAGTGAACTCGAACCGAAGCACATAGCTTCACCCCGCTTGGCCCATACAGAATGATGCCAGCTCCGCTACCTTGTTTATTTGACGAGCCGTCCACATGGAGGATCCAGGGCTCCTCATCCCATGTTGGCTTTGCTCTAACCGGGAGAGGTGCCGCGTTGGTTGAAGCTTCCTCTCTGTGCTCGGGTTCGATCAATTTAGGGATTACAGTGCTGAAGGTACATTCCGCGACAAAGTCGGCTAAGGCTTGGGCCTTGATAGCTGTCTGAGGCTCGTACTGAATGTCGTACTCGCTGAGTTCAATGGCCCACTTCGTCAATCTACTGGAGACCTCGGGGTTGAGCAAGACTTTCCTTAGAGGTTTGTTGGTGAGGACGACGACGGGATGGGCTTGGAAGTACAGTCGAAGCTTCTGGGCTATGATGACTAGCTGGCATTCTTTGATCCACTTGAAATCCTTGCTCTTTTTAATTGCCTTAAAAAAAGACAGGCAACGATCTGCCAACTTGGACATGAAGCGGCTCAGAGCGACTATACAACCGTTCAACCTGAACCTCCTTCAATTTACGGGGCGGTCTCATATCTAGGATGGCCTTGATCTTTTCGGGGTTGGCTTTGATGCCACGCTGGTTAACTATGTAACCTATGAATTTACCCGAGGTGATACCGAAGACACACTTGTTAGGGTTTAGCTTCATGTTATACTTGCGCAAAATTTCAAAAACACAATGCAAATCTTTTATTAAATCATTTGAAAAATGAGTTTTGATGACCATGTCATCTACATAGCATTCTACTTTCTTGTTGATTAGCGGCTCAAAGAGTCGATTTACAAGTCTTTGAAATGTTGCCCTGGCATTTTTCAGTCCAAAGGGCATGACCTTGTAACAGTACAGGCCTAGCTCGGTTATGAAGGCCGTTTTTTCTTCATTTGCAGGGTCCATCTTGATTTGGTTGTAACCCGAGTATGCGTCCAGAAAACTCAGCAACTCGTGCCCTGAGGTTCCGTCCACTAGACGGTCGATCTTGGGAAGTGGGAAACAGTCCTTTGGGCAAGCCCGATTCAGGTCGGTATAGTCGACACACATGTGCCATTTACCGTTGGCCTTTTTTACCAGAACGGGGTTAGCCACCCAGCTTGGGTAATGGACCTCCCTGATGAAATCAGCTACGAGAAGCTTCTCGACTTCCTCATTGACTATTATCCAGTGCTCTGGGGCTAGGTTGTGTTTCTTTTGTCTAACGGGCCTACCTATAGGATCAGTGTTTAACTTGTGAGTTATTATCTTAGCAACTATACTGGGCATCTCTACCGCGGACCATGCAAATACATCCAAATGTTCAAGTAAGAAACTTACCAGCTGAGAATGCAAGGACTCCTCAATCGATGTGCCGATTTGGAGAGTCCTGGTCGGGTCTTCTGTCAAAATGGGTACAGGGACCGTTTCTTTTATCGGTGAAGCTCGCTCCTCGGTGTACTCTGCAAGTCGCTCTAGTTCGAGGTCATCTGAGGTCTTGGCTTTCCCTTTGAGGGTGGCAACGTAGCATTTGCGAGACTCAAGTTGGTCGCCGCGCACTACCCCAACTCTGAAGTTTGTAGGGAACTTCATAGCCAAATAATAGGTGGACACCACTGCGCGAAGAGCATGGGTGATAGGCCGACCTATAATGGCATTGTACGGGAAGGGAGTCGCGACCACTAGAAAAGTGTGGTCGAACCTCGCAATGCTAGGCCACGCGCCAACCTCTACAGGTACTGAAATTCGCCCCAAGAGCCTGACTTCTTCTTCGTTGAAGCCTATCAGGGGTGTGTTTGCGGGCTTAATATCGCTTTCTGGGAGTTGTAGCTTGTCGAACACGTCCTTGAACAGTATATTTGTCGAGCTGCCTGAATCGACTAGGACGTACTTCACTTCAAAGTCGTTGATTCTCATCTTTATGATGAGTGCGTCATCATGGGGGTACTGGATCCCACGCGCGTCATCTTCAGTGAAGAACACGGGCTCTTCGAACCTTGGCCGCTTCGGGGGGTTCTGCTCTTCTCTTTCTAACTCACAAGCTAACGTTTTCACCACGACTGTTGTGCAGCTCGCGACAATTGACCCGTCGGTGATCATATGAATTACCCCTCAAACCGGCCTTTTTTCAAGCAGTTGTCTCTGTGGTTGCTCGCTCTGCCAGTTGCTGGTCTCGGGAGAATCTCTCCCTTGCTCCCCCTGTCGATCTGCTTGATTTTTATTTTCTTTTTGTACAAAATTTTTTAGGTATCCGCGACGGAGGAGTTCTTCGATCTCATCGCAGAGGTTTCTACAGCTTTCGGTGCTATGACCGTGGTCTCTGTGAAAATGACAGTATACATTTTTGTTCCTCGTATTTGGATCCCCTCTCAATCGAGGTGACCACTTCACATAGGAGGCGTCCTTGATCGCCATAAGAATTTCTCCTTGTTTCGCATTCAAGGGCGTGTAGTTCATCCTTTCAACTAGAGGAGTTCGGAAATGTTGATCTGGTTTATTCTCTCCTCTAACTGGTTCGTCCTTCTTCCGCTTATTATCCCCGTTGGTTGAGGCGTCACCTTCTCTTTTCCTATTTTTTGGTGGGTTCTCGCTTTTTTGGTTCATCTCTTCTTCTGTTCCGATGAACTGGTCAGCGAGCTTGAGAAACTCTATGACATCTTTAGGCTTGTTGACTACCACGTGCCACTTGAACTCCTTGTGGGTGATGCCTCTTTTCGCTGCAGTGAGTCTCACGACGGGATCTAGGTCGGGGATCTGCAAGCACGCGTCGTTGAAGCGTTTAATGTAGCTCCGGATCGACTCTCCCTCCCTCTAGACTATGCTGAGGAGGCTTTCTTGGGACCTCAGGCACCTCTTGCTGGTGATGAAGAGCGAGGTGAACATCTGCACAAACTACGCCTAACTTTTAATTGTCCTGGGCGTGAGGTTTCTGTACCATGTACGAGCCACTCCCTTAAAGGTTGTGGAGAAGGCAATGCACATGCAGTGTTCATCAGCCTCGGCTAAGTGCATTTGGGACCGGAAAGAATCCACGTGATCATTCGGGTCGAACGACCCGTCGTACTTATCTAGGGGAGGTACTTTGAAGTCTTTTAGCATCGGGACGGCCAGGAGCTCGGGGGATAAAGGAGACGGTACGGAGAAGAGCGGAGTGGTCTTCACGGTTCCTGATCTCGCCTCTTCTTTGTCGTTGGGCTGTTCGGGTAGGCTCTGGATTGTGGCTCGGCGAGCCTTGCGACGTCGCCTTTGTTGCTTCTTGACTGGTTCCGCGTTTGTACTGCTGGCTTCTATACCGTCGGGTACTATTCTGGCATGAGGCTGCTCAAACTATTGAGGATGGCTATTGCGGATAGAGGGGCCTTGTCTTGAATCCGCGACTAGAGCCCTGAACCGGTTTCCCGCGAGCGAACCTTCGAGTTGTGAAGGCCGGGGTGAAGCAGATCTAGCAGGCTGAGTGTCTCCCGACCCATTTGCCTACAGTGAGGTGGGAGGAGTAGCTGGCCTCTTCCCCCTACCATAGGATGAAACTTGGCTCCCGTGAGGGTTTTGAGTCTGGGAGGTTTCTCCTTGGCGAGGGAGTCGACCGTTCTGACAGTGAGACCTGTTTGGCTGTGTCTTAGGATGCCGAGGTGGGATTTGCTGTGGAGCTTGCTGCAGCGGTGGGAACTGCTGCTGGTACTGCTACTGGCGGAAGTGATGCAGGACCTACTGCTGCTACTGCTGAACTTGCTGCATCTGGGCTTGCATAGCCCGTACACAATGCACTAGATCATCGAGCTGATTCTGCTCAACTACAGGGGGGATTACAACCCGTGGTATATTCAATGTTGGCACCCCATCTGCTGAAAGGGGCACAGTGAACTGTCCAATACAGATAGTCGAGATTTAAGTCTGTCCCTCGGAAGTGTTTACGTCGGTGTTCTGTCCGGCGTTACTGGAAGATGCCATGGATGCCTTTTTTTTTGGGAAAAAAAAAGAGCTTTTTGTATCAGTTTCCCACAGATGGCGCCAAATGATGAGACGCAATCCGGCCGCTCCTAGATGGTGATGACTTGGCTTCCAGTAGACGACGGACTTGACTAATCTGCACAAGGAGAACCAGAGAACCCAGGGGGCTTGCCTGGCGAGGTCACTCCGATGCTTAAGTCAATATCTAGTTGCGAGTTGATGAGAGCTTAAGAAAGCAAGAGAGCTAGAGAGCAGGGATTACACATACCTTCGCCCCTGGAGGGTTGGGGTCTTTACGCATACCTTCGCCCCTCGTGGGTTTTTCGGAGTGGTTCTGGGATCCTTGCTATGATGAGGCCCGTTTCCGTATTAATAGGAGATAACGCCGCTAGCCGATAAGGTTTATCACTGCCGCCTGAATAGGATGGGGAGATAGTGCTAGTAGTTACGAGGCGTGATTCCGAAGAGCATGGGATCTGGTGGTGAGATCTTTGGGGTTGCCATATGGAGGTCAACCTGACTAGGTAGTGGGCTGCTTGTGAAGTGCCGGGCTGCTTGGTGGCGAGCTGTCTGAGCTCGTATTCCACAGACCTGATATGCTCTAAATGCCGAAGTGCCTTAGTATTGACGTGATCTTGCACCGAGGTAGGCCTGTCCCGAGGTGGCCCCTTTCCGGGGTGCTTCATCTGTCCAGGCTCGATATGTAACGGACTTGGTCTCTATCCTGGTCGCGATTTTGTATCGAGGTGATCTTAACTCGAAGTAGCTACGGTTCGGGGTAACAGGGTACCCGAGATTGCTCTGTAGCAAACTGATCGTGCTGATCTATCACTCGTGTCAGGTCACGTCCACGTGCCAATCTGATTGTGTTGAATTGTCACTTATGTCGAGTCATATCCACGTTTCTCTCTATTACGAGGTCGGGCCAAATTACCCTTTATCACTACCCATAACCCATTTAGATGAATCCGGATTTATGCCTAACAACCACCTCACAGTACTGCATTGGGAACATCGTCCATGAATGAAAACATACACGTAGGATAGATGTAGACATGTAGTGGTGGGTGGCACCGTGGCCGGGTGGGAGCCAGCGATCTGGGCCAGTGTGATAGCGAGCACCGGACTGGAGGTGTGGGGAGGGTGCCAAGGAGTTAGTTCTCTCTACATCTGAATAAGCACTTATTCGAAAAAAAAAAAAAAACACTTGTGGAGTTAGCATCGTACACTGCAATGGGTCCGATCCTTTCAGCCAGGCCCATTAAATTTTGACAAATGCCCCTTCAGAAGATAGGCCCCATCGACCATTATTCTATCATATGGATAAGACCTCCATACTGACAACCCAGCACAGGCTCCAATGATCCATGATGCTAATCGCTAGGTTTTTAAATTTAAGAATTTGAGCATTTTCTAAACCCATGATCTGATTCGAAATGAAATTTTTAAAGATTTCGGAATGTTTGGAAAAATACTTTTTCTATGAAGTTCTCTGATTCTGTATTATACAATATTGATCTCAGCCATTCTATCATACAATGTCAAAACTAAAATTTTGGACTGAAGAAGTGATGGAATCCTGAAATTTCATAAAAAAGTTGTGAAATCTCAACTCGAAATAGAACTCATTTTTCCAAAAACAAACTCGAAATAAATTCGTCCAAAATTATATTCCTCATGTTTCACTTTGGTTACCATATCAAATACAAAATTTTAAAACAATTGTGCTATCATTGCTCTTAGCAACACAGCCCTTGCGGTTTAACAATTACTGTACCCGTTGTTTACTCTTCTGGTCGGACCGGTGATTCTGTCACAATCCTGAAATTTTTTAATATTTTAATGAGGACGTTTTAACTGTTGACCCATTTTAATATTTTAATGGTTGCCAATTTTTATAGTTTTTGGCTTGAAATTTTTTCATATGATAATATTGTGGATTGACCTGTTGACCTAGATGATCAAATCACTGACCCGTTGATTCAAAGGGGAAAAGTAATTAAACATCCAAGCCCAGTGGTTTTAAAACACTGGTTGAAACAGGGAAGGGATTTAGGAATAGGCTAATATTAAGGATACAGATTCGAATGATGTACTTATGAAATCAGATTGGATTTAGATTTTGCAATCTTCACCTGAAAAATATTCTGATTGGATTTGAATTTGAATCCATTCGATCCGATTAAAATCCAAATTCAATTATATTATAATATTTATTGATTTTAATATATAAATTTTATATAATTATATTTAAAATTATAAAAAATATATATATATATTTATATATTATATTATATATGAATTTATATATAATTAAGTCAGTATGTTATATTTACATAAATGTATTATATATAACAATTGAAAAGTGATTAATTTTTTCAAATTTTTATGTTAAAAAATTAAAACACAGTTAGATTAAATCCACTCCATTAGGATTCAAATCCGAATCTAAATCTAAATCCACTCCATTCATTTTTTTTGGGAATGATGATTCAGCCCAGAATCAGAATTTGACCTTTTAAAATGTGGGTTTTTGACCTTTTAAATGTTTATAGTTCTGTAGTGAAAATCATAAATCAGAATTGGGCCTGTCCGTATTTTTTCATTTTTTTCTTTTTCTCTTTTTGTTTTGCTAGGTCGGAATTCCAGCCTTGGGGCTACCCACTTAAAAGAGGCTTCAAATCAAGTGTGGAACCAAAAAAAAACTCTATGTAATCTACCCAAAAAAAAATATCAAGTGTGAAGCCCATTCATCTATCTTCTCCACGTGGAGCCTTTTGGTTTACTTAGTATATATTTAACTCCATGGGCATTCATAGATGAGTGTTTTTTCATATAAACATCATCACTTCAAACATTTATTGTTTTTATTTTATTGGGCATTTCAAGCAATACCCCATAAAATACATAACCATTGCATTTCAATAAACGTTGGGTCATTGAAAGTACCCCTCTCTATTGAAGAGTCTAGATCTGCTACCCAACACTACCAACATTGTTTTCAACATGGTATGTAGCCACATTTCATTGCCAGATTCACATTATGATCCATCAATGACAACATACAAGTACGAACATTGTTTGAAATATGTGACTACAGATTATATTGGAAGAAGTATGAACATTGTTTGAAATATGTGACTACAGATTATTATATTGGAAGCAATATTGATAGAATCTTTTGGGTGGTAGATTTGGACTCTCTATATATAGAGAGTTTGAAGGAGATGTCCTAAATTTGGGTTGATCGATACAAATTATTCAGTCCCATACATGCATCTCAGGTAAAAACAATAATTTTGGCATTTTAGCTATGAAGTGATTTTCATATGTAATATTATAACACATAATTCTCACTTATGTGTATTTATTAATCCAAAACATTTCATGTAAAAACAATAATAGTACCAAAGACAATCTATAATTATGGGGGTGTTCTACAATATGAATACTTTTCTTTTCATTTGTTTTTGGAATCGCCACATTAGTAAAAAACAAAACATGTCCTTGAACTTTGTTTTTGTTTCCAAAAGAAAAAATAATTCGGTTTTGTTTCAAAAGACAATTAATATATGTTTCGGGAACCAATAAAATATTATTTTAAAAAAAAAAAAAAAACAAAACAAATTTTCTAGTATAGAAATTATATTTATGGAACATGGTGTTGAATAATCAGATAAAAACATGTTTTTGGTTTCAGTTTTGAAAATAAAAAATTCACACAACCAAGAAATTGGTTCTTGTGTTTTTATTTTAAGAAATAATCTGTTTTCAAACAAAATGGTTTTAATTTATTTTGGAACCGACAATAAAAAAAACAATTCACGTTGTAAAACGCCCCTATAAATGCACAATGACATGAACACTGATTTTTTTTTTTTTATTATTTTGTTTTTAAAGCCCTTAATTGTTGCTGATTCCATTCAAACTTATTCTTAATTGGCTCCTCAATTATCAGATTGACCGACCTTACTGATTATGACTTGAGAAGATAAAACAATCAGCTATATTTATTACATATATTTTCTCATGAATCAAGACATATTTTCTCAAGAACAGGACACACAGAGAATACATTCAACTAAAGGCAGAACATAACAGTAATTAGAATTTAGAAAAAAAAATAAGAAAAGAACATTAGAGTTGAGAAACAATAAAAATGTGCACTCTAACACTAGTATCCCATATTCCCATTGCTCGAAATATATTAGCCAGAAATAATTGGTAAAAATGGAATCATCAGTTCAGAGAGGACAAAAAGACATATTACACAAACCAAAACAACCAAGAAACATGAGAGTGGCTCAGTGAATTAACATAAGTGGTTTTAAATTTTAACCAGATATACAACCTGATTGCACATAAATTAGCTCAACATTATTATGTTTTCAGTAGGGTGCAATTTGATTACGTTTGGGTTGAGCATTTTTTAAAACTCAATTTAGGAAGAGTGCAAATATAAATATGTACAGCACAAAACTTTGTATTTTATATTATTTTACAATTCTAAACCTCGCATTTGTATTCTTTTCAAACTGAGCCTAAATTTTGAATACACCAGAAATTTAAATTATTTTCCAATACAATTAAAATTAAAATGCTTCAACATGGGGAAGCCCAATTTGCAGCCCTGGTTTTTTGTTTTTACCAATGTTTTCAAAACTAGATCGGACCGGAAAATCAGGAACCAGTCATCTGACTGGTTTCATTTTACCCCAAAACCACTTTTTGGTCAAAAACTATTGATTTGGTCAGTAAATGACTGATCCGAGCAATCGAATTATAGAACCGTTTGATCGGAGAACAGTTTTTGGCCGTTTTTTAGATTTTTTGAATTTTTAAGTTTTTTTTTTGTCAGAGCAGGTTGTTCGTTCTGACTGGACCATCGGGTCATTCAACCCGGGAACCAGACGCAGAACGGTTTCCTGTCCGATCCGAATTTAAAAACCTTGGTTTTTACTTTTAGCTCTCCGTGTTTGGTTTTGCGGTCCCCTAAGTGTGTTGAATCTAAGGGTTGTGTGCAGGCATCTGATGTAATTAGATTTAGTTGATGAAATTAACATGGATTGTTGAAAACCACTTAATTTTCACAAAAAAAAAAAAAAAAAACATGAAACATCCATTATCAGTCATATGAGCATTTTTTTCAGTTAAAATAATTCGGATATATGATGCGACAACACATATTTCTCACCAATTTATTGTATTTATCAACTAAAATATTTCAGGTAAAACAACAATTCACAATCTAGATGAAGTTGGAAAAATATGGATTACCATCCAAAAGCTCATTCTATTTAATTTTGCTTGTTATCCACAACAGGGATTCTTGTAAACTAATATGTTAATTTTCACCAAATGCTCCATTTATTTTAGGAGAGTGGGCCTTGGAGAACAGTTGGGTTACTCCATTAATACAACCTGGTTGTTGACCCGGGTTAAAATATAGAAAACAGCCTCTCTCTAGGTATAGGGATAAGGTTGCACCCCACATTGGAAGGAAGCCTCTGCTACTGGGCTAGCTGCACTTTTTTGCTCCATTTATTTGAGACTTTTGGGCATAAACGAACAGAAAATGAGAGGTTGTTGGTATTATTCCAAGTTTCCAACAGAAAATAGGAACAACCCTTAAAAATGCATTAATAGATTCTTATGTGCAAGCAGGTAAATGAAAGATACCTTCTTTAATAAAAAAAATAGTGCCTCTGTTACATGTTGCCCCAACTTTATATAAGCAATTTCTCACTCTTGTGTCCACAAAAGGCTTGACCGAATATTCTCTCATTTCAATAATACAAGTCCACTTTGCTTTGACGGTTAGGTTATAAGGCTGTGTTATAATTTAATAGAGAATAAGAGAAACAGTAAACTGAGGAAAAGTTCCAAGAAATTTCATAAATTTTGTTAAGAAATTTCCCTTACTTTTGCGTTTTCCTCTTATCAATCAAATTCCAGAAGGTGCAGTTGGAGATGAGATGGAGTGGTGTAATTGTATAAGAAATTATCTTCACCCAACAAGTTGTTCATTTGCAAAGTGAAAGAAAAGAGATTGACTCACCTAACCCAATGAAAATCTTTAACCCATTATTGCCAGATGGCCACCCAATTATGACTAAGGTCATAAACAAAAAATAAACAGATCAGGGCTGTTTGATGCTGATATTCTAAGTGGCCCAATGATGTTGTTTTAGAGGTCATTTGATATGGCTGAATTGAATGACTAAACCATTAAGGGCACATAATCAATTTAATAACTAATTCATTCATCAAGTGATAAAGCAAAAGCCATTGAATTCAAAGAAAGTTCAAAGTATTGATACATCCCAATGCATCGGAAAGGGGTGTATTGATACTTTGCACCCAACTCTAGTCTTATTTTTCTTATTATTTTTTCCTTTTTCAAAAATGGGTTAAGGGGTAAGTTTCAGGCAATTAGGCCTGCTTACCCCTGAGATGGGCCCAAGGGCCAACAAAAACTTATATTCCCTAAATTAAATAATCCAGTTAGTTAGACTGTTATTACATGGCAACTTAAACTGAGAATAGATCGGTCAGTGACATTTAGACTTCAAACCCACCACCAGTTTTCACGTTGAAAGGTTCGGAACAAAGACGAGGAAAGTACCAAGAACGTCCATAGACAAACACTAATTGTGTATTATTTTTCTACATGCCATTGTTTAATTCCTCTTGTCTTTAATGGGTCGCTCTTCCTCTTCTAAATTCTAACTATGACCATGACCAGAATTGGCTGCTAAGAAAAAGTAAATAAGGAGACATTTCTTTTAACAAAATCCCACTAAAGACTTGACGTTGACGGAAGTGGGACATCCATTCCATCCTCGAGTGACCTCAAAGCACTGTTTAAGGCTCAAGCCAAGAAGGAAGCCATGGCTTCAAGCTTTTGGAAGCTAGTACTTTTGGTTGGCTTCTAAAATAATCTCCTCAAAAGTTTATTATTATCAATTACCAAACCAAACCAACTGTTAGTAGACTAATCTATATAAACTGTTGGGTTATTGATATTGCTAATTGCAATCTGGTTCTCTCTCTACCCATGGCAACCGTGATCATCTAGAGAAATGCCAGTAATCTTATCTACTGAGCCAACCCTGGTGAAGGTGGGAATGTGTTTGGTGCAATTTGGGTCGGATGGGGTTGGGAATTTGTTATTTTCAATGGGCCCAAACCTGATGTAGTTGAAAATTTTGTAACTCGGGGATTCTAAGTCTACGGTACAATTAGCCAAAGATCTTATCAAGTGGGATTAATTTTGGCTGTCGGGGTTCAACAGCATAGGGTCATAGGCTGTTGACATAGTTTCTGGGCTGTTCACCTATTCACACCTATGCTTTTATTTTTAGACAAAATAAATTAAGATATAATTATTAATTTCCAAAAATTTTCTCGATAGCATAGACTGTTGGCCCCCAATAGCTAAAGTTTTTCCACTGTTATGCAAATCATGCTCTCTATATCAATGTTCTATATTATATTAAGGTATAAGATTAATTTGGTTAAATTTAACTCAAAACATAAATTTGGAAAGCTATCCTTATTCCTTACTAGTAGATGTGTATATGTGTTGTATATGACAATATTTGGCTGAGCGTGTGTGTAAAGAGACTTAAACCCTAGTCATTTGCTTTAAAAATTAATGTTCTAATCATATATCGTACATCAACATTTGTGAAGTATATTATATATAACATTTATGTAAGCCACAGTATATATGCATATATGTTATGCTATCATGTTTCGACCTTCGTTTTGACTGTGGTTGAGCACCTGGTTTGTGAATCTCTCCATTTTATTGTTCTATGTCTGGTTTGGTTCTCTAAATATTGTCTAATTAAATATACAATTTAATGATAGGGAGTAGAATGAATTTAAAAATAATAGTTTAAATTACATTTTTTATGAGGGACCAAATTTAAAAATAAGATTTTTTTTAATCAAGAAAAAGTCCAAAATCTAGATAACATTGGGGGGATGAATAGAGGAAGGGGAAATTCACATGGAATAGTGGAGATTTTTGGCCCATAAGGGGGTCATGGCTCCCCTAGGTCCCCCTGGCTCTGCCCCTGATATATCTACATATAAATTATTGTAATCTATACTATTTAAAACGGATATTTGCCTTGGGTTACACGTATACATATATAACACATACTTTTACACTAGTCTATTAGAAGGGGGCATTCTTGGTGTATGGCAATGCCCCCACCTCCATGAACTTTGGTTAATATATAAAGCTTGAATCAAAACTCATGGACGGCATTAAAAGGAGCAAAATAATCTACCCTACAGAAACAGTATCTTCACTGTTGGAACAATTAGCACACTTCAGAGACAGCTAAAATGTCACAAATTGAATACACCTTTTGAATCCCCTGCATAATGATGGATGTTCCCTAAAATAGATGAAAAAGTTAACAAAGCCAATGGACACGAATTTAAAAGATGATCCACTTCTCTCAATGCCAGAGAAAGGACACGAGATATCATCCTTCTTATGGCTTGTGATTAGTTGAACTTTTAGTACTGTCAACGCATTCCACAACAAATGCTCCAATTAATATAATGAAATTATATGAATCCACCAGTGTTAATTACCAAAGAGGTTGAAGATGGAAGGTGATGGATCGATCCTCATGAATATTCCGATTTGACTGAAAATTCACACTCCTGATGTTTTTCCAATATACATGATCCCAACCCCACCCCCACACCCAATTCTGGTTTCTAATACTTGATCTTCTTTCTATAAGCTCTTTATGCCATCAAACTCTTTTATCAGCTGATATACAAGTACCAGCTAATTATTCCATTGAAATTATATACTTGCGGAAAATGAAAGTACCAAGTAGTGAAAAGAAGGGGTCATAATGGCTTGTTCTTCTGTAGATCAACCTAAGTGAAGACTTCATCCTTCCACTCTTCACAATTATGAACGTTATTCATCTGAAAATGCCGATAGCTATCCCCTGGCTATCTTCAATAGATCTCTAAGTGTTGATAATTTTACAATGAGGCCATATCTAGGGTCTAGTTAATGATCTAAGTATTTCATCAGTCGGTCACTCAGTATCCTTTCATTTGAAGAGGCATGGGTTCAAACCTGTAGAACAGCAGGCTCTCCACATTGTAAATATCGGTGGACTGGCACATACATCCCTGCTGTTGCTGCCACTAACCCACTGGCCTTGGTAAAGCTGCAACTTGGGCCGGGTTAGCTAGCTTGAAAGTCAGACTGGGTTGAGTCAAGTTGGTGCTTGGGTTAAGGTTAGGGTTGAAATTTGTGAATTCGACTTTACATTGGGTTGGGTTAGGATTGACCCCTTGGGCAACCCATCCCAACCTGAACCTGACTCTATAGTACATATCATATATTGATACGTTTAGATGCATGATAATTGTATAGCCACCACCACATATTATCATTTATTTCATTTAAAATAATCACTTCACTTGATCCTAATTGGAAATGCTAAAACCTTGATAACATATGTTATGTTTTCTGAATATTTTATTGTTTATCTCCTCTCTATTTTTTGCCACCCATAGCTTGTTGCCCATAAAAGATCTATTATAAGTCATCATAATAAACTATAGTCATTTCAAACACTTTTTTTATGAATTTTGTACTTAAAGAACCAATAAAAACATCAACAAACAAATACTAATAAAACATAGGATTAACATATGTAATGAAAGTTGAGTTAAGATCTAAGATTAAGAAGTTCTACGAGATTTTAAGGGATGGGATGAAGGTTGGGTTGGGCCCAACCCGAAGTTCAGTTTGGGTTGGGTTGATTTGGGTTAGGGTTGAAGGAATTTAATTAGAGTTAGGGTTAGGATTGGATAAGTCGGGTTGAAGGTCAGGTTGGATTAGGATTAAGGTTGGGGATTTAGAACTTAGGGTTGAGATAGAGTTAGCCTCAACCCGACCTAACCCAGCCCAGTTTGCAACCTTAAGCCCTAGTAGCTGGGTCCCAAAGCTGCATCACATGAGATGTAGAGCTAAATATTTCCCTTCTTTTTGGCACAAAGTGGCCTTCTTTTGATTTAACTTCATGTTCTCATTTTCTCACGTTTGTTAGTCTAAGATTTTTATCATTCTCACACCAAGTAATAATAATAATAATGCTTTTGTAAATTCTTGTTGGGGTTTGTTTTGCTAAACTTTTTGGGGCTTTAATACCAAACTAGCGAAGGGGCCCTGCTTTGCTAGGGCTAGAATGGAACCGTCGACCCGTTGACCTGGTCCCTGGTCAAAAACTGTTGAATCGGTCAACGATCCATTGACTCGAGTGATCAAACCATTGACCCGTTGACCCATTCAATGGTTTTTGGCCATTTTTTATTTTTTAATTGGGAACCATCTGGACAACTAGTTCCGTTTTATCCAAATCTCGGTACCTGAACAAAAATCGTTGAATTGGTCAACGACCCATTGACCCAAGCGATCGAACCATTGACTCGTTCAATAGTTTTTGGTCATTTTTTTTATTTTTTTAATTTCTATTGTCAGAATGGGCCATCCATTCGAACCTTCGACCCAAAAACTGGTGGCCATAACAGTTTCGTTTTCAGGTCGTATGAGTCACACACTCGAATGACATAACATGTATGGTATTGTTTAATGGACCTCACACACTCAATTTTTTGCTTGTAATTTTTGTTGTCAAAATGGGTCATCCGTTTTTTTTAGTTTTTTTAATTGGGAACCATCAAAGCAACCAGTTCCATTTTACCCCAAATCCCAGTCCTTGGCCAAAAACCATTGAATCGGTCAATAGCCCATTGACCCAAGTGGTCGAACCGTCAACCCATTGACCCGTTCAATAGTTTTTGGTCATTTTTTATTATTTTTTTTAATTTTTGTTGTCAGAACGGGTCATCTGTTCGAACTGAACGGTCGAACCATCGACCTAAAAACTGGTGGCTAGAATAGTTCCATTTTTGAGTCATATGATTCACACGATCGAATGAGATAACATCATGGTTTTTAAAACCGACCCGAAGACCAAACTGGTCAGGGGTCCAGTTACCGGGTTAAATAGAACCGAATGGTTGGTCCGCTCTGACAAAAAAATAAAAAATGGTCAAAACCGTTTAAACAGTTCTAACGGTTCAATATCTAGTTATTAACAACTTTTATAATAACTATTATATATTTATATAATTAGATAACTATATATATCTAATTATCTTATATACATCTATTAATAGGAAAGTGTCAACCACCCATTGACCCGAGTGGTCGAATCGTCAACCCGTTGACCCGTTCAATGGTTTTTGACCATTTTTTATTTTTTAACTTTTGTTGTCAGAACGGGTTGTCCATTCGAACCGGACGATCGAACCAGATGGTCAAACTATCGACCCAAAAACCGGTGGCCAAAATAGTTTCATTTTTGGGTCGTATGAGTCACACGTTTGAATGACATAATATCATGGTTTTTAAAACCGACCCGAAAACCGAACTGATCAAGGGTCCGGTTACCAAATCGAACGATCCAACCATTTGAACCGAACGATCGGCTCATTCTAACAAAAAAATAAAAAAAAAATTAAAAAATTAAAAACGGTCAAAACCATTCAAACGGTTCGATATCTAATTATTAACAATATTTATAATAACTATTATATATATATATATATAATTATCTTACATATATCTATATATATATATAAGATTTGTAAATAGTTACGAAATTTCATTATCATCTAAGCCTTATTCTAACTATACTCTGATTGTCGAAAAAACAAATATATGTGATCGGCTGCCTACATGAATTCTATTTCTGCATTCTGTTTTGTTTGGTTTCATATCCACTATTATCCAGGCACCCAGTACCAAAACCTACCAGATTGGGTAAATTTGTCAAAAATTGGAGGGAAGAATGTTCCACCACAATAGCTTTGCTACATGGGTCTAGAATCCAACTGTTGAACCTGATGTACTCTATCAATCACTCCAATTTAAACTCCCCAATATGTCAAATTGCCAATAGGAGCCTTCGGAACAAAAACTTTGGTTGTTTGGTAAAAATAACCTGAACTGCTTTTGCATGGATGTTGTAAAAAGAATATTTGTAACCAATATTCTTTTAGTTAAAAAAGATATATAAAGTACTGAATGAGATAACGTGTCATGCGCTGAAAGCTCCCAAACAGCCCAGCCTATTTTTATCAATCGACCAAACTTTTTCCTAACAGTTGAAGGGACTGAACTGAATGATGATTTATTAACTTCTCTTTCAATTTCAGTAGATAATCAGTATTAACACTGTAACTGTAAACAAACGGCCAACCTTTTTTGTCCTCTCAAGTCTCAAGGAAAACCGCTGCAGCTTTTGCTCCATTTTCCAAGAATCTACACACCGGGAGTGGACCAAGACATGGGAAGTGAACAAAATGCTTTATAATTTATTCTTCAGATCCCAACAAAGAAAAGTGAAGCCAAATCCTTTATAATTTATTCATAGGAGCTTAGCCGAGCGCTGGAGCCCAAGCCAATCAGCTCAACACATCCAGTCGAGTCTATTCTATTGAGTCAATGTTCAAAAGAAAATTAAAACAGAGAGCAAATGTTGTTAATATCACCCCAGCAGCCCAGAAACTTACAGTGCATGTCACTACAAATGCATCTTAATCCAGTAGTTCAATTTTCAAACGCTTGCTTAGACCAAACCTACCCTTTACTCTCTCTCTCTCTCTCTCTCTCTCTCTCATCCCTCGGTCCCTCTCCCACACTATAAATAGTTTCGACCATCCAAGGAGATACCCACCACTAGAATCTTCATCAACTTTCAGTCCTCATTCATCTCTCTCTCTCTCTCTCTGTATCTCTTCCATCACTCATATCTTCAGCCATGGCAACTTCTTCCTCGCTGGTGTTCACCGTGCGGAGGCGCCAACCTGAGCTCATAGCACCTGCGAAGCCCACTCCCCATGAATTCAAGGACCTCTCCGACATTGACGACCAGGAAGGCCTTCGGTTTCAAATTCCGGTGATACAGTTCTATCGCTATGATCCCTCCATGGAGGGAAGAAACCCCACTCAGGCCATCCGACAGGCGATAGCAAAAGCACTGGTGTTTTACTACCCATTTGCGGGTAGGCTGAGGGAGGGACCTCATCGGAAACTCACGGTGGAATGCACCGGAGAAGGTGTCATGTTCATTGAAGCCGATGCTGATGTAAGGCTGGAGCAGTTTGGCGATGCTCTTCAGCCTCCATTCCCTTGTCTAGAGGAGCTCCTTTTTGATGTCCCCGGCTCCGGCGGAGTCCTCAACTGTCCTTTGTTGTTGATTCAGGTTAGTTGATGATCAAAGGAATTGATGAATTCCCCGAATAAAGAAAGATCCTACTTTCTTCTCTCATTAAGTTACTTCATGCTTAGCCAAATCATGTGGAAAAGAGACACACATGCAATACATGCATGCATACATGTATAAGTACCGAATGAATTCGGATTTGCTCCTCACTAGGCGCACCTCACAGGATATCATTCCAAGTTTAAGGGCAATTCAGATGATGTTGATGCATAAGTTTAATTTAATCAACTTCCAATAGATGAAATCCAAGCAAGTCTACTCAAAGTTCCTTTATAAAAATAAAGGACACGAGCATTACCTCACTCATTGACTC
Organism: Nelumbo nucifera; assembly: GCF_055504915.1. Taxonomy (NCBI): domain Eukaryota; kingdom Viridiplantae; phylum Streptophyta; class Magnoliopsida; order Proteales; family Nelumbonaceae; genus Nelumbo; species Nelumbo nucifera. Next base: position 13,124,787 of record NC_142649.1, on the reverse strand, counting down.
ATATTTTGTTCTTTCCCTTATTTCATCATTCACTTCCTAGGTCAACAAATAATGAATCTTCTTTCTATGCAGGTGACCCGTCTGATGTGCGGTGGCTTTATCTTTGCCCTCCGGTTGAACCACACCATGAGCGATGCGGCCGGTCTGGTCCAATTTATGAACGCCGTTGGCGAGATGGCACGTGGTGCACATGCCCCATCCGTGCCACCCGTGTGGCAGAGGGAGCTACTCAATGCTCGGAACCCGCCACACGTGTCTTGTGTTCATCGTGAGTACGATGAAGTGGTGGACACAAGGGGCACAATCATTCCTCTAGATGACATGGTTCACCGGTCTTTCTTTTTCGGCCCAACCGAGATCTTGGCCCTTCGGAGGCATGTCCCTCCACACCTTCGCAAGAGCTCCACATTTGAGGTGCTAACTGCGTGCCTGTGGCGATGCCGCACCGTCGCCATTCAACCGGACTCCGACGAGGTGGTCCGGATGATTTGCATCGTCAACGCACGTGATAGGTTCCAGCCACCCTTGCCGGCCGGATACTACGGGAACGCTTTTGCCTTTCCGGTGGCGTTATCTACGGCCGGAAAGCTGTGTCAGAATCCATTTGGGTATGCATTGGGATTGGTGAAGAAGGCAAAATCTGATGTAACAGATGAGTACATGAGATCATTGGCAGATCTTATGGTGACCAGGGGCCGACCTCACTTTACTGTGGTAAGGTCCTACCTTGTTTCTGATGTGACACGTGCCGGGTTTGCCGACGTGGATTTCGGATGGGGGAAACCCGCCTATGGTGGGCCCGCCAAGGGGGGTGTAGGGGCCATTCCTGGGGTTGCAAGCTTCTACATCCCATTCAGAAACAGCAAAGGAGAGGATGGGATTGTGCTACCCATCTGCTTGCCTGGGCCTGCCATGGAAAGGTTTGTTTGGGAGCTTCAGAGTATGCTGAGGGATCCAATACAGCAACCACATATCCAGACCTCCACCTTCATTACATCAGCCATCTGAACAGGAATAGTGTAGTATCTGCAGAAGCATGACATGGATATGGATGGTGGATGAGGGGTGATGTATATCCTCTGGTGCACCTCATCACCACAGGATCATGTAATGGTGTGGTTGTCGCCTTGTCGGTGTGTTAATCTTTGTGTGCTAGCAAGTCAGCATGATGAAAATGAAGCTAGCTTTGTCCTTTGAGAGTGTGAACTGGCTAGACAAGGACTTATTCCCCCTAGCTCGTTTTTATGAATTATAACAGGCTTTATGTTGTATAGTTTTGAGCTGGATCATATGATACACGTGATGATCGAGATGATAATTCCACTCATTTGAGTCCACAATTTTCTCTTCATTTTGATTTTTCCACATCCCTTTTCATTTTTTTTTTTTTAATTGGGCAAACACCGGACCAGACTGGGACCAAATTGGATCAATGATCAGATTATGTTGCTTTTGTTTACTTATTAAAGCTACTTTACATATGAACAATCGTATCTACTTTTACTTTTCAACTGATGATAAGCTGATATCAGTAGAAAATTCATTTATCTTAACGAACCAAATGCCCCCTTTAGAGAAAAAAAAATCTAAATGGTCTATGAATTTTTCAGCCACTTACAACAATTTCATCACATCAGGCTCATGTTAGAGTTCATCAGGCCCATTGAAAATTTAACAAACTCCCAATCCAACACAATCCAAGTTAAACCCTATTGGCAGAAATCTTGGGTATAGATGATGGCTATATGGAATTAACTTCAAGTTTATGTTTGGTTTCAAGGAAAAGTAAGAAAAGGAAAGGAAACCTATACAAATTTTGTATATAAGTTTCTTTTCCTTTTCCTACTTTTTCCTTCAAGCCAAAACACAGTCTTAGAACATTGTCTTAAAAATGCCTCTACTGAAAAAGAAAAAAAAAAACTACTTTTAAAAATACTTTTAACGTTTGTAGCATTGAAAGAAATTATCAATAAAAAGGAAACCTAATGGGCCTAATGAGTTCACTTGTAATCATTCAATAACAAGAACCATTTCCTTATCCTCTTGTTCCAAAAAGAAAGTGGACTATTTTATGTGTGGCCCCATGAAGCCCAACATGTGAATGTGATTTCTCACTGGCTCCGAAAGTTTAAAGTTAAGAAAAGCATTTCATCAATTTTGACGTATAGAGCATTATGGGGTCCAAATGCCCAATGGGTTGAATTGATCATACCACTTAAGATGCTAGGCCCCGCCAGAATAAATGCAATACAGTACATCTACCACTTCCTTCAGCTGCCTTAAATTCTCTTGCTCTTTCTTCTCAAAATAACTTATATTTTCGTTATAAAGTGACAAGTTTAGATATTTTATCGCAGGTAAGCCATGAGATTCAGATATAAGGTTGAAAGTTGAAACATACAAAGCCATTTCTAACCCAAAATAAATATAGACCAAGACTATATGTAATAGGGTTAATTGGACCCCTTTTGGGCTTGTTAGGTTGATCCAAAACTCTTTATAGCACTACATTTACATGTTTTTTTCTATTTTTATCTGCATTTTTCTACCAAAGCTTCTTTAGGCTCCATTTGATTTGTAGAATGGAAAGTAAAGAAAAGGAATATTCTCAAATTTTCTTCCATTCCCACATTTAGTTTGTAGAATGGAATATTTTCAATTTTAGGGAAGTACAATCACACCATTTTGGTGTGAAACAAGCAGGAAGAAGAAACTTGTTTAACATTAAAATAACGCTTTCCTTATAAGATTTTTAAGAGCTAATATTAGACCTATGACACATTAATAAATTGTTAATTCTTTTACAAAATATTAATAATAAAATATAAATTAATAAAAATACTTATTTCTTTTTTGGAAAATTCTCGATAGGTACCCTGTATTTTAGGTCGAGTGCCAATTTAGTACCCAAACTTTAAAATGTGAAAATCCAATACCCGAACTTTCGAAATGCGACAATATAGTACTTACTGCTAGTAGACCACCGGTTATGTATATCACGTGACCTCATGTGCAATTTAAGACTTTTGAAAATGTCAAAATTACCCTTGAACTTTCTCAAGAAAATGAAAACATTGTTCATCATCTTCAACCTTCATCTTCCTACTCTATTTATTCCATAGGTGAACAGAAAAACTTTCCCTGTGAATGTGCTTGAGCTTTGAACGACTCCAAAGTAGAAATCCAAGTCATGAAAAACGGAACCTTGCAAGAAAAATTCAAATGTGACCCATGAAAGAACTAGTGTACTCTTACAAAAATTGCCTTGACAGGGTGGTAGGCTGCAAAATCTTAAACATCAGCCCATTCTTTCTGTCCCACCTTGACCTCTGAGCCGAAGAAGAGTTCCATGGAAGAACTAAAGACTCCTGTTCTTGCAAAGGGGGCAAATGTCCCTTCGGTTTAGAAGGTGGGATTTCCTCCTTGACAACATACATGAACAAGGAGCATAAGGAAGACGAAGAAGACCATTTTCGTGCTATTTGTCCTACTGCTATTCAGGTGTAAAGCTAGTAGATTCCGTAGAGATTTTCGCCGGAAAAGGGATGTGTAGACAGAAAATGCTAGCGTTGTTGTAGGCCAGAGGCACGAATAGGACGAGAGACAATAGGGAGGTAGGGAAGTAGAAGAGCAGACCAAAAAGAGAGCTCCTTATCTTCTTCTGCAAATGGTAGTAAGGACGAAAAGGGTTGGCGATTTTAACATCCATAACTGATTCTGGTTTGCTCCCTCTGGAAGCAACTCCATCCTCTTTCTCTTTATCTTTGATTTGTTCGTCAAGAGGAGAATGGAACGACAGATGGAAAACCATTTTCATGGCAAACATGGCAAAAGAAATCAAATATAATTTCTATTTTTGAATCGAGAAATACAAGAAGGACGTTGTTGATAATTGATAAAGAAAATTTGATAACACTAGAAAATTTAATAACTCTTGAAAGACATTTGTGTCTTTTCCCATGACACTTAACCATAGGTCCTTAAATTGTCTCATTTTAAAAGTTTGGATACTAAATTATCCCATTTTAAAGTTCGGATACTAAATTGGCACTCTACTTGCTTAAAATACAGAGCACCTATTGAAAATTTTCCCTTCCCGTTTTTATCTAAGTTCTTTTTGGAAAAAAATTATTTCATCAATTAATACTAGTTATTCCATTAAAATTTTCCATTGAAGAAAATAACAGTACCAAGCAGTGAAAAACATGGTTTTCAAAACCGGACCGGACTAGACAGTCAGACTGAAAAAACCGGTAATCAGTCAGCCATCCGGGTCTGGTTTTACTAGAAACCGAAAAATTGAAAAAAAAAGCGTTGAAAAGTAAAAAAACCCACTGACCCAGGCAGTCGGACTGCTAAACGGTTCGACCCGGGCAGTCGGACTGCTAAACCGTTTGACCCGGGCAGTCGGACTGCTAAACCGTTTGACCCGGGCAGTCGGACCGCTAAACCGTTCAACCCGGGCAGTGGTTCGCGGGTTAAGATTTTTATTTTTAATGTTTTAAATAAAAAAACAAAAAAATAAAATACCCATTATATCCTAACTAGTTCGGATCCTTATTCGATTTTTCCTTTAGATTTAGGGTTATTTCCCATTTTCCCGAGTTCCCTCCTCACTCCTCTCAACCCTCACACCCTACCGACCGATCACCTGCAGTGGCCATCACCTCCAGCATCTGACAACGATACACACCGACGACGACCAACGAGCTTGCAATGGAAAAAAGTAACCCACACCCCAGCACTTGTAGCAGGATCCAATGGCGAGAAGATCCAGCACTTGTAGTGGCGACTTGCAGCGGTGGACGGCGAGCTTGCAGTCATGGATGGTGAGCTTGCAGCGGCACTCGGCACTCGACAACGACACTTAGCACTCAGCATTTGCACTGGCGAGCCCAAGCCCAACTTGCAGGCTTGCAGCGGCAGCGAATCCACTCGGCACTCAGCACTTGCAGGCTTGCAACAGTAACTTGCCTACGACCAAGCCCAACTGCCCAAGTCCACCGGCTGCGAATCCATTGTCACACCACCATTACCGGCACTCGACAGTGAAGGTATAATTTTTTTGAGATTTTTTGATTTTTTTTGATTCATTTGGTTCATCAGCCTCTGTTTGTTCTTCATTTGGTTCATCATTTTGCTTTGGACTTGCTAGGCAGAGGCTTTTAGTGAATACTTTATAGATTATAATTAGGAGCAACAGACGATAAGTTGATAGATTTACTAGCAGAAAACTGTTGCATGTATTTTTGTATCAGTTTCTTGTTGATTATATGTCTTGCTGAACCCTCAAACTTCATTTGATGATCAGATGCTTAGTTCTTTGTTTAATTAATCTGGCTTAATTTGTTTTTAATTTTCATATGCATATTTTTCTTAATTTTCATATGATGATCAAATCTTAAAAGTTTTGCTTAAATTTTTGCAAGCAACTTACTCTCATTTCTAATGGTGTGATTTTACATTTTGGTAAATTATTTGCTTAATTATTTTTTGCTTATATGGAGCGATTTTACATTTTGGTTGGTTCTTTTAGTCAAAGCAATGTTTTAAATTTTATATTTTGTCTTTGTATGAAGGGATTTATTTTTGAGTTGGGTTTTTTTTATTGAACTAAGATGATGGAATCTCAAAGTCCAAATGCTAATACATCTGATCCAGCTCCATCACAAGAGTCAATTTCATCAAATGTTAGAGGAAAAACTGATTCTGCTTGGGAGCATGTTTCCTTTAAAGTTGACATTCTTAATGGATCAAAGTCAATGATATGTCTTTATTGTCAAAAGACTTTTAAAGGGGGAGGGATTAATAGGATGAAACAACATCTTGCCCAAAGGAAAGGTGATATTGCAATTTGTCGTAAAGTACCCTATGATGTAAGGTTCAAAATGGATCAATCGTTGAATGAAATCAATGACAAAAAAAGAAGTGAAAAGCAACCAATGAATTTTGTTGACACTAGAGCACATTGTGGAAGGAATGATAATGATGATGATATTGAGATTAGAGAAATAGATCCACTTAGTACACATGATTCCTATCAATTGAAAAGACCAACTACATCATCGGGAAAGGGGAAAGCATCTTCAGGGCTAATAACTAGCTATTTTGCTCCACGAACCACTCTAGGTGCACAACCTGGAATTAAGAGTGTATTGGCATCTAAGGCAGCAATTAATCATGTGGACCATGCTATTATGAAGTGGTTGTGTGATGCTTGTATTCCCTTGAATTCTTTGTGTTCAAGATACTTTCAACCTATGTTGGATGCCCTTGTTACTATTGGTCCAGGGTACAAAGCTCCTTCATATCATAATTGTAGGACCAATTTGTTGAAGGATTTAATTCAGGAGGTGCAAATGTTACTATTGGGCTACTTATGGTTGCACTGTAATGGCTGACGGTTGGACAGATACACGTAGCTGAACATTGATTAATTTTTTAGTGTATTGTCCCACAGGAACTACATTTGTAAAGTTTGTAGATGCTTCTGAAACAGTCAAGAGTGTAGAGAATTTATTTCTTTTGTTTAAGGAAGTTATTGATTGGGTAAAAGCAGAAAATGTTGTTCAGGTGATCACTAACAATGCTGCAAATTATGTAGCTACAGGAAGATTGTTGGAAGCAGAATTTCCATGGATATATTGGTCACCTTGTGCAGCACATTGTCTAAACTTGATGTTAAAGGAAATTGAGGAAATGGATTATGTTGCAAATGTGGTTCAACATGCATCTAGAATTACCAAATTTGTCTACAATCATATTTTTGTACTCTCAATGCTAAGGAAGAGACCTGTTTGAACTGAGATAATACGTCTTGGAGTCACTCATTTTGCAACTAATTTCATTGCATTGGATAACATTTTGAAGCACATGCATGATTTGCAAAATTTGGTGATAGATCGAAGTTTTATTGATTCTAGGTATGCAAAAGATGCAAAGGGGAAAAAAATAATACAAATAGTTTTGGATTCTGAATTTTGGGCACAATGCAAAATGATTGTGGGTTTCACATCACCTCTTGTTAGTGCATTGAGACTTGCAAATTCTGAGTTTAAGCCTGCAATGGAGTATATGTATCATGCAATGTTGAAGGCAAAAGAATTACTGAAAAAGTTTTTTAATTATAAGAAAGCTGAATATGGCCCAATCATGGACATTATTCATAGAAGATGGAATAGACAAATGGGTCAGAGGCATCATCTTGCAGGGTATTATTTTAACCCGACCTTCCAATATGATCCGAAATCAAAAGTTAAATCCCCGGCCGTTATGTCTACAGTTTTTTATGTCATTGAAAAGCTTGCAATCAAATCAGATGATGTGGAGATAAACCTGAACAAAGAGTTTACTCTTTTTGAAAATTGTTGTAGTAATTTTGGAAGACCTTTCTTAGTGAAGACATTTAAGTCAACATCTCTAGGTAATAAATATTTTTTTCTTATAACATGTTTATTATTTCAATTTTCAATTTTATTTTATAAATTAAATTAACTCTATTTCATTGTATATAGGTGAATGGTGGTCGAGATTTGGTTGTGACACTCCAAATTTGAAAAGGATTGCTATACGGATCCTTAGCCAGACGTGTAGCTCATCTGGATGTGAACGCAATTGGAATGTTTTTGAACGTATACCCACGAAGAAAAGGAATAGGTTAGAGCACCAGATGCTCAATGGCCTAGTATATGTTCATTGCAACGTGCATGTGATGGATGGGTAAGTGTTTTAACTTTTATGTTTCATGATTGCTTTTTTTTTAATGCTTGCATTGCATCTAATGTATCATTTATTGATTTGTAGAAGAAAAACTGAAAGTCTTGATCCAATTGGGCATGAACATGTTGATGTTGTGGAAGATTGGATAGTGCACGATGATGAGGATCCTCCCTTACTTGATGGTAATGAGAATGATGATATGTTTAAAGCTGATGAGACAACATTTCCAATAATGGAATCACCAAGGACTGATGGTAACTATCATTGATATTATCTCAAATGCCGCACCATCGCCATTTCAGCCGGACCCGACGAAGAGGTCCGTGTAATTTGCATCGTCAATGCACGTAATAGCTTCCGGCTACCCTTACCGGCCGGATACTATGGAAATGCAATTGCCTACCGCTGATCAGTTGTGTAAGAATCCATTACCATTAGAGTATGCATTGGGATTGATAAGGAAGGTAAAATCTGACGTCACAGACGAGTACATGAGATCACTACCAGATCTGATGGTGATCAGGGGCCGACCCCACTATACTATGGTGAGGACCTACCTTCTTTCAGATCTGACATGGGCCGGTTTGATGATGTGGACTTCGGGTGGGGAAACCCACATACGCTGGGCCTGTGCCTATCAAAGGGGTGGTTACAACTTGCAACTACTCCGGATCTCTGTCCACGACAACTCTGCCTACACTCTCCCGTGAATTGGGATCATTCCCCCTGCATAATCCTATGTAAGGAGGATAAGATATTTTTCATGTGTGGATATGGCCAAAGTTTGTGTGGGCAGGAGATCGGACTCGGTTGCAAATTGCAAGTTTGGAAATCCTGTTCAGAAACAGCAATGGAGAGGATGGGATTGTGGTACCATCTTATTATTTGGAAAGATTTGTTATGGAGGTTGAGAGCATGTTGAGAGATCCGATACACAGCAGAGTCAGAAACCGTATAGATATGCAGAAACATGACATGTATGTGGTTGGTGAGGGTTGATGTATTTTGTCTGTGGTGCACTTCATCACCACAGTACCATGTTGGTTTCAACTGCATCGGATTCGGATTAGGGTTCGGGCCCATTGAAAATTTATCAAATTTCCACCCAACCCAATTAAGTTGCACCCCTATTAGCATAGTACTAGGTTATTTGATGGACGATCAAGATTGGGTTATGTAGCCTGTTGTATACGTCTTGTTTGTAGCAGACCCCAACCCATTTTTACACCTATAATTTATGAAATTAATTTCAAATGAAGCTCACAACATATTGTCTTTAAGATGCAATTCTCTTGATGATGATAAAAACCCTACTTTTAGATTAGACTAGATATAAATTGTCAATAAAATAAGAAACCTAATGGGCCTAACGAGTTCACCTTTAATAATTCAATGGACCATTTCTTTTTTACTTTTGTTTCATTATTTCAAAAGGAAGTGGGCTATTTTGGGTGGCCCTATGAAGCCTGAATGTGATTGCACACAGACTCCTAAGGTAATAAAACATGTATGTCCTAATTCTCAATCCAAACAAATGTATGTCATTAAGATTCTTTAACTGCTCCTGTGAAATGTCATTGTGTGTTCAAATGGAACTGAAGAATCTCTACCATGATCAATTTTGACATAAAAGAACTATGGGGCCCATACTGGATGTACCTTCTTCTCCAGTGAGTAACAGTAACATGACATGTTTCTCAACTGGTTGAATTGATCATTCCACTTATGTAGATGTTATGGCCCCACCAGGGTTAATGCAATACAGTCCATTTATCACTTCCTTGGTTTCACTCCTGGTAAAGGCAAATCTTCTGTGCACAAAACAATAAATTGATCATACAACTTCCTGTTTAACCCCTGACAGGATGTTGGTTAAGGCAAAGTTTTGGGCTGTGGCTAGAAGACACATGAATCTACTGGGGGGTTCATTGCTTATCACATCCCAACTGATGAGAGTCTGGATCTGTTAACCATAAGCTCTGCACACATCACATTACAGCTGTGCATCAGCAGCATCTCCTTATTCGTTACAATATGAAGTATCCAGTGATCGATGCAGGAGCTGAGAGCCAAAATTGGAAATTTTTATGTATTTTTATATTTTTGGACAGTAGGGGTGTTTACATTGTTTTAAAAATTTTCCATGAATCCAATGATAGGGTTTGATTTGTCTAATTATAGTTTGTTTATATTTAAAATTTTAGAACCAATGATAATATTAGTTTGAGCCCTATTAGGATTTATATGAATCTAAACAATTTGATTCATTGGATTACAATGAGTTTAGAGTTTATAAATGTATATGGTAATTATAATGAGTGATTCCCGTGAATGATTTCATTGAAAAATGATATTCGATGGGAAAATGAATTATATATTGAATCATATTCTGCTAATTCTTTTAATCTTTTGCCTAATTTAAAAAACAAAGCTGATACCTACAATTTTTAACCTTGAGCATAGGGACAGGAAAATATATGAATAATGCCAACTATTTTACAAGTAGAACTTAACTTTAATATTCACCCCTTCATTTGATTGCAAGTGATTAATTTTCTTGTTAACTTCAGTTTTGAATTTGATAGATGTAAGCAAGGCTTCAAACTTATGAAATAAAGGATATAAGCAGGTGAACTAACTCTAAGGGGTGTACAATCACTTTGGTTCGGTTTAAATTAAGGACGTAATCGATTATTTGGTTTTACCATTTCCTCTAACTGAACCGAATCGAACTATATTTTAGAATCGAACTGACCCTAATTAAATTTGGTTCGATTTTTTATTCAGTTGGGCCCTAATTTCACATAAATGATAAGTGTTTAATAAGTGTTATTAATTAAAAGTTAAAATGGTTTCAAAATCCAATGGTCTTAATTAGTTAACCATTATTAATTAAAAATTAGAATGACCCCATAGCCCAACGGTTTTAATTAATTAGCTATTATTAATTAAAAGCTAGAATAGGCCCAAAGCCCTATGCGAATGGGGAATTAGCGAATTGGCAATTTTCAAAAATAATTAATGATTAATGAAAAATTAATGACTAATGAACAATTAATATTGAGTCTAGATTTTAATTAATTGTTATTAATTAAAAGTTAGAATGGGCCTAAAGCCCAATGAGGAATTTACAAATTGTTCATTGGGAAATATAATAATTAATTAGCATAAAGTATTAAATAAAAGATTTATATTTAATATACTTAATTAAATAACAGCATTAACTCGTTTTTCAGTTTGATTTGGTTGAAAATTTCAATCAAACCAAACTGAAACAAAAAACTGATTTTTTTAAAAAATAAAAACCGAACCGAACCGATACCCAAATTAACCAAACTGAATTAGCTTATTCAGTTTGGTTCAATTCGATTTTCAATTTATCACCCGAATTCGAACACCCCTACTAACCGTATCTAGGGGTATCAATGGACCAGTTGTGGGTTGGACCCCATCCAAATCAAAACCAATTTGGATGAATTTGACAGACCAATAAGACATTTGAATTGGACCCGTCCAAACTTAATGGTCCAAAGTATTTATTGAATTGGATTGGACTTGGTCCATCCGCAATAGATTTATATTGATTGGGTCGGATTGAACCACAATATCTGATCCATTGAGAATACATTTGTCAAAGGACCAGGCTTAGATTGGAATCAATCTAAATTAAAACCAGGACAGTCCGGACATTAAATCCAAACCAATGGTCCAAAATACTTACCAGATGCCTCCAAACCTTTTATCATTGCTCCTATTAAGGCCAGCATAAGTTGATAAAAGGCCATTATTGGTCGGACCCTGGAGTAGATGCCTGATGCCTCCGGCCTCCCCTCAACAGCAAAAACCAGTTTCATCTAAATTAAACTTTGACATGATTGTCAGTGAAAAGTGATGTATACATAGTAAATTCTTTGTGAATGTGAACGAACCAAAACCAATATGCTTAATACACATTTAGAACCTTGAAACATTGATTGAAGAAAAAGAAAAAAAATTATCAAGATCAGAAGAAGTGATTCATACATTATAGCATCATCATCCAAGCAGCCTGGGGGCTGGCTACATGAATTTTGATTCACGGTTTCATTCTGTTTAATGCCATATCTATTGTTGAATGTGATAATAGAATACAAATGAAAAATGTTGCTGCTAAAATTTGCGCAACTGTAGACTCCTCTGGTCCATGTCTACCTACACAATCACAATCACAGCCACATCCCTTTTTGGAGTTGGTTATAGCCTAAAAACCTCCACACCATGGTTGTCAGAGAAGTTTGGGTGATGTGCAACATTGGATTGCATAGCAGGGTCATCGAACAAAGCTTTATTAAGGGGTCTTGGTTGGTCCCCTATTTTCAACCATTACAGCTGGCGTCGACCAGCTTTGCGATACGGACGGACACGAAGAAGAACGCAGGCAGCGGAAATGCAAAAGAGAAGAGCAAAGATTCCCGACCCAGAGCATGTTAATGACTCAACCACAAATCTGTTCAATGAAAGAGAAGGTAGCTTGCTTACTCTCAGCCACTAGTTAGAAGGAAATCCCTCGACTTCGCTTATGCTCAGTCAAGTGAGGCGGGCTAAGATTCCATTCGAAATAACGTAACAGGATTCGATGTTGCACCATCTTCAACTCTTCTCATCAATAGAGGGTTGAACCTTTTCCATGCTTATTTCATGGTTCAATAGAAGAAGAATGTACAGTTAATTCATAGACTAATACATTTGAATGGACTGAGACCACTAATTAGGCCTCATATTCAAATCTTAGGCCACCAAGAGTAGAAAGAGGACCACCAATTATAGATTAGAAATCAGCTAATCGTTTTGACTTTTTGACTCATTGGAGATCTAAGAACACATAGAAGAACCCTTTTGAGATTATGCAATTCAATTTTGGGTTGCATGGCCCAGATAGGAATGGCAATGAGGCGGGTTCAGGGCGGGGATCATATTTTTTGTCCTTATCCCCGATCCTCGCCGGGGATAAAATTTGTCCTCCATCCCGATCCCCAATGGGGATGGGTTCCCCACAGGGATCCGAATCCCCCAAATTTTTTTAGATAACAGTATTTATTTGAAAAATAAATTTATTTAAAATAAATAAAAATTTTAAATTATAAACAATTTTTAAATATGTTTTGATATATATATATATATATATATATATAATATAATATATATACATAATCAGGGTCGGGGTCGGGGTGGGGACCTCAATCCCCATCCCTGACCCCATTGGGTCGGGGAAGTCGGGTCCCCATCGGGAATGGGAAAAATTGCCATTCCTAAGCCCAGAGCTCTTGAAGAAGAACTCGTATTCAAATTTGGGTCGCACCACCATTTATAGGCTGGTACATAACCAATCACATAGCGAACACAGCAACATTCCCATGTGTATATGTGTACAGAACATTAATGTGTTCACTCGTGATTGGTTACATAGCCTCTATTAGTGCGAGTAGCAGATCATGAATGCTTGAAGATGGTTTTTTTTCAGACATTCCACAATTGATCATATAGAAATGACAGAAACCTAGTAAAGATGATGAGAACCAAAGGCATCAAAACTGCAAAACAAACATGGGAGGTGGGCGGGTCTAGGGCTAGAGGTCTGTGAAAAGGGTCTGAAACCAATTTTCATTTCTCTATCACTTGATCCTTAAGGTTAAATGACTTGGGTTTGACTATCACAATATGGGAAAATTCTTGATTAGTACCTTGTACTTTTGTGTCTAGTGACATTTTGGTCTCCCAATTTTAAAATGCAATAATTTAGTATCCGAATTTTCAAAACGTGTCAATTTAGTATCTACCGTTAACCAACTATTAATCAATCGTTAAGCGGTGTTTGAAAAAGACACAAATGCCCTTGAATGCTATCTAATTTTTTTATCAACCATCTAAACATTAACAAAAAATTAACAGTCCCAAATCATTGCCTCTTCTATTTAAAAAAGTTTGGGTCACCAGAATGCCCATTGATACATGACCCCAACTTTTCTTGAATAGAAGAGACAAAGATTTGAGGCTATTAATATGTTGTCAACATTTAGATGATTTATAAAGAAATTAAAATTAGAGGACACTTGAAGGGCATTTCTATCCTTTTCAAATGTCACTTAATGGTTGGTTAACAGCTAATTAACGGCAGATACTGAATTGATACATTTTAAAAATTCAGGTATTGAATTGTTGCATTTTAAAGTTCAAGAACCAAAACATCATTAGGCACAAAATACAAGGTACTAATCAGAAATTTTCCCTTACAATATTGACAGTGTTTTTAGTGCATTGGTCAAGTACACTACACTCTCTCAGTGGATTGAGGCTCACCATGAACAATTCCTACCAAAGCAATTACACATAAAAAAATCAACACAAACACGTGATTGTTTACCAATATATGAATGCTTTGCATGTTGAGCTTTCTGAACTTTAACAGAAACTTTTCATTGTGCAACATAATTCACTAAGAAACTAAGAACATGCAATTGCATCTCTCTCTCTCTGACTGTCCCTCCCCCTTTGAACATGGCTAAGCCTTTTTCAAGAACATCATCATGACCCAGTGGTCCACCCATGTAACTCGTACAAAAGCAAAAGGATAGCTACTCTCATTGAGCAAACCAGGGCCACCACTAATTACTGAAAAGTTTCAAAGAACAAAAAACTTTGAACTTTTGGTACATATTTTGTCATAAAGAGGATCATCATCATGAATATCGTTCAGGTGCTAGGACCCCCAATAACTTAGACCCACCACTAGATGGTAAAACCTGGCAATTATTTGTGCAAAAACCAGAACAATCAATTAGCATATAACCATATGATTTGGGGATCAACTCTAAAGCAATTCAAAACTATCTATTAGCATTTAGCATCAGTTCTTTTATCTATCTTCATGCAACAATAGGGTAAAATTAAACACATGGTTGGTTAATTGAACCTTCTAGTGGGAGACCCCTTCAATGTCTGAAACTGAAACTGAAACTGAAACTGAAACATACATGGTACCCTAAAATTCACACTCTTGGATGGTTTTCAAGTTATTGAGACCCCAAAACCACTGATAGCCCCTCTCTCCTAAGTCCTAACCACAGACCCGATATATTTTCTTCTCAAAATTAATCAACGGATTACATCTAATTATAATTATCACCTGATTTATTGGTTGTGGGATCAATCATTTTGCTCTACATCACCCATAAAGTGCGCATGTTGCATTGCAGCCCACAATCGTTCTGTTTCTCATTTGTATTTATAACTGGTGTGGAACAAAATGGGTTGGTCCCACAGCCTGAAAAACAGCTATCAAATTCAGCTAATCCCAACTCGTTCCCTAATAATCTTCGTTGATGACACATTGCGAACCATCAGATGCAATGTAGCTAAAAACACCTTGAATATGCACGGATCATACAAGCAAATTTAGTAATAGTAAGTAGTAAAGGTTCAAAAAATCGTTATGTATCAGCTGATATATATCATATTGGGCCCTCCCATTACATCCCTGCAAGGGTTGTATCGATCAGGGCCTGGTTCAGCGGGTAGTCAGGACTTAAACCGGACCCTCTGAACTAAAATTGGAAAAAAAAAAGTGAAAATTTAAAATAGGGCCGATACGCCCTACCAACGTATCAGCCAGTATCAATACTTTAAACCTTCTGTTAGCCAATAAAGCAGTAGATATGCCTAGGGATAGCAGAGTTGATACCCAACAGGAAATGAACCATCTTCACATCTCCCTCAAGAGTTTTATAGAAGAAATGCTCAACTCAAAAGCAAACTTCAAACCTTTGGTGAAAGCAACTGCTTGAACCAGTTCAGGATCTCCCTTTTTCAAATTAATAGCAGAGCCCGTAAAGAAGCTACAGGATCAGTTGCAGATGACGATACCAACACTTGCAATGGTTTGGGGTTAGCGGCATCAACATCCATTTTCCACAACCTTCTGCAGGTGGCTGACATGATAGCCATTTGGGCATTGAAGCAATGTCACCCATTTCTTTATAAATTTTCCATATTTAGTTTCTTTGTAATTTGATTTAACCTTGAAACGAAATAAAAGACAACACTATTTTAAGAAACTTTTCCGAAGATTCAACCATTTGGATTTAATCCGGCCTACAAAATCAGTATGATCAGATTCCAGACGGATTAGTAGTATAGTAGGTCACAGGTCCTGTGTCCCAGAACAATCTTTTGACTTGTCAAAAAATAAATAAAATACAGCTAGTTAAGTAGTTAATCGTCTTCCTACGAATAGAAATTTAGAAAATGACAATGTTGTGTAGAAGTAGGCGTTTAGAACAAAAAGATCAATATATGACCATTGCAATGAAATTACCATCATTTACAGTCAGAACGTGCATCCACCTCTCTAGCCAACATTCTTGTTTCAAAATATACATTTGGAGCCCAATGGACCAAAAAACAAAAAATTGGAAGAATGGGAAAAGACCTATTTCGCCCCTATCTTCCTTCTTGTATTTTCTCAATAGTGCCTGAACAGGGGCCTGCAGGCCCAGTACCTGTGCCAGTGCTAGCCACTGTTGCCACAGTAGTTGTAGCATCACCCATAGGAATATCAGAAGTTCCCACAATATTCTCTGGACCATTTTGAGACTTCTTTATATCCATAGTTATGGCATTTGTGGTTACAGGATCTTTGGCTTGAGAAAGAGTTGCTGCAACCATTTCATCTGTGTTCTCCTCCGGTTTACGCTGTTTTCGTGCCAGCTGAGCTGCTGAGTTGATATCCCTAGACGTGCTGACAAGAGAAGGATCTTTTCCAACATTCCGCAGATCAGCTGACGCAGACTCCTTCATAGCATGGAGTTGTTGCAACCTATAATCAGTTTCTGGCCGGCGGCAAACCTTTCTAAGTGGCACAATTTCCTGCAATTGTAATTAGACAAAATAATGTTAGTAATGAACTTAGAGAATTGAGGTGAAGGTGCCAGCTAGCCTGATAGTGAAGTCTCTAGCTGGTTGTAGCAGACACCTGGGATCAAGTCCTGCCTTCGCCTGGGTTGGGATCTAAGGGTTTGGGGTAAGGGGTACCGATTACTTTACCCCACAAAATTTAAAAAAAAAAAAGAAGAATTGAGGTTAGTAGAAGTATGTTCAGCACTAACGCAGAAAAAGCATCAAATGAACAATCACTTTGATTTTGATTTTTCTGCAGCACAAGAGAACTAAGGGCATTAAGATTATGATGAGATCAAAGATTGATGTATCATTATCTCGAGCATACACCAGTCCAACTAATCCATTAATTCTTGCATCAGTTGTAAACTAAAAGATGAACTGATGAGTTCAAACTCCAACCAACGTTTTAAAAAACGACCCGGAAACGGAATTGTTCTGCCCACCGGTTTCCGGGTCGATGGTCCGACCGTCCGGTTTGAACAGACGGCCCGTTCTGACAGTAAAATTAAAAAAACTAAAAAATAAAAAGACGGTCAAAACTGTTGAATGGGTCGACGGTTCGACCACCCAGGTCAACGGTTTGTTGACTTTTTCTACGGTTTTTTACCAGATTCCAGGTTTGGGGTAAAACGGAACTGGTTTCCTGGACGGTTCCAGGGCCGAATGGTCTGACCGTCCGGGTCAACGGAAGTTCAAAAACGTTGACTACAACCACCTTTATCTACTTAACAGGAAACAAGAAAAAGAGGCAAAGAGAAGGAACAAAAAAGCTGCAATTTATATTAACCGATGTTTAGGAGTGCTTATTTTTAAGCACTTATTTTAGGCTGGGTCCACACAAAAAAGCAGTTATGAGCGTTTGGTAAAATAAGCACTTGTTTTACCAATAAGTGTTTTTTCAAGAGAATAAGTCCATTTTGAAGAAGCCCAAAATTATGGTTTTTCACAAGTGCTTACTGGAAAAGCGCTTATTGTGTTTCTGGCCCATCTTGGTTGCCACCTAATTATCAAAATACTTATACTAGCCTGTTTAAAAGAAACACTTTTTCATCAAACACTTATAAGCTCCTTATTTAATAAGCGCTTATTAATATTTATCCAAAAAAACACTTATTTAAACAATAAGCACTCCCAAAAGTGAGCTTGGCAATCCAAGAAACGGGGATTTATAATATGCAATGCCAAATAACATTAATTAGCAGTCCTAATGTATAAGATGGGCCATTCTTATTAAACTAAGCAAGAAAGTCTTAGACATTTTTTCATTTCTTACATTACATATGTTCATTTGATATGTATTTCCTCAAGTTCTCAAGAACAATGCAGTGAAAATGTACTTTGTAAACATGACAGGAAACTAAATAATATTAGACAGTTCAAATTAAGAAGCATCACAGTTTGTATACCTCAGATTGATCATGATCGTAGCGCACTAGAAACCTACAACGACATCCTCTTACATCATGCCTTCGTCTTTGTGCATCAAGAACATGAGCATCAAAGTAAAGAGCTTGTTCTTTACCTTCCTGAAAATTTCCAGAACTTGAGTAAAGTGCTCACATTTGGTAGGATCTTACAATAGTGTAGTCATGAGTGAAACCTCACCTGAAAACAAAGTATGAGGTCTCCAGGAAGTACTGCAACACACTCTGATGCTTCACATGGGAGAGATCGTTGCCTCACATTCCTGCGCACGTTAACCCACTCATCCTCCTCTGCTCCAAACCCTGCAAAGCGAACTCGAACTTCCTGAAATTACCAGTAAGATCCATGAAAGAATGAGATGCATAGATAAAAAAGGCATGAAATAAGAATCAAAAGCCCACTTTCATTTTCTATTTATTGCAATGTTCTAGGAAAAAAATCTAGACCTAGTGGATGGAATGGAATGATAGCTCCTCATAACCATATAGCATAAAAGAACATTGGGTCTCTACTCTCTGATATTGAAGCATCTTGAAGGATTTAATTATAATAGTGTAGATCAATGGTAAGATATGGCTTTTAGTTGTCCTTTCAATATGCATGTATATGGTTGTACATGGTTTCTCCCAGCTTAACATATAAACATCTTTTATCATTTTGGGGTTTCCCCCTTTTTTGTAATATTTCAATATTATACTCCCCGTCGTTAATTAAAAAAAAGGTGGGAGCACCATTTGAAGTACATACCTAGAAAAAAAGTCTATTCAACATAGACTCAATTAGCAATGCACTAACTGTATCTTGTTTTGATCAATATAGTTGGCATTGCACCAACTATATCCTTGACCCATTTATAATTTATATTGGCTATAAGAAAATTCACAGGTAATAATCTTATAAATATATAGTGCAAGCTTTCACATAAATCTCTAGGTTGGACCACTGGATGATCAAGTATAATTCCTCATAGGCTACATGTGTCGATACATCTTTGGAAGGCTACTCAGTGAATACTGAATAGTTTAGGTTATGTATGAGATTGCTTAACTGAGCATTATTTAGGCGTTAAAATTTATGATCTTACTAACTATATCCTTTTCTTTATCAAAAGATTAATTTTTTTTATTAATATAGTTAGCATTACACTAACTATATCCTTGACCCACTTATAATTTATATTGGCTATAAGAAAAATCACAGGTAATAATCTTATAAATATATAGTGCAAGCTTTCACATAAATCCCTAGGTTGGACCACTAGATGGTCAAATATAATTCCCCATAGGCTACATGTGTCAATACATCTTATAAATATATAGTGCAAGCTTTCACATAAATCCCTAGGTTGGACCACTGGATGGTCAAGTATAATTCCCCATAGGCTACATGTGTCAATACATCTTTGGAAGGCTACTCAGCGGATACTGAATAGTTTAGGTTATGTATGAGATTGCTTAACTGAGCAGTATTTAGGTATTAAAATTTATGATCTTACTAAGAAGCATTAGTGGGTGTTTAAAAAACTCAATTTTTTAATTGCTTACTGAGGAATACAAGTACTCGTATGATTTTCTATACACTTGTTTCTATGATACCAAAAAGTGCCTTTTCTTTTGAATTTTATCAATTTGTCCTCCAATAAGCCTTTTATCGTACCACTGACAGGGAAATTATATTAGTGGGAGCCATATGTAATAGTGGATATTCAAGCAATTATAAAACAAGCTTAGTTTTCCTCGTCCAAAGATCAAATAAAAAACTAAATTGGTTGAAAGAAATAAAATTTGCATAACATGACTAAAACCAACTTATAAGTGAATGTACAAGTAAACACATTTTGACACTAGCTACTTCCAATCTTTCCTTTTTTAGATAATTCTTCTGATATTTCCTATTCAACAAATTATTCTTGGGAAGTTATGCATTTCCGAACATTACCGGATCACCTGTTTCAAACATTCTATGTGAAATAAAGGTCGCAACATCATACCTGACAAGTGAAGACAAGAATCAGATAAAGATAAGAGGACCATCACCAATGATATATTCATGCAGCATAGAATCAGCACTTGGATATTAGAAAATACTAACCATGCCCCATCCCTAGCAGATTTTGCTTCAAATTCCATGTGAGTGTTACCATCTGAAGAACTCCTTCCTGCATTTGAGCATTACCATTTGAGTGTTCAAAACCGTTTGGAGCAAACACTGAAGTACACGTTCAGATAAGGCAATGTCTTCGGCAATTAAAAGAAAGACAATAAAGTGGGAATTTGCCACATAGACATCCAAGTTTAGAGGGTCGGTAGACATCATATTCCAATGATTATAAACCTTATGTATTCATTAATACCTAAAAGGGCCAAGATGGGTCAACTCACTTTCATAGCAGAAGAAAAACAGCATTTGAGAAGAAATGACTATTTAGAAATATGCAAAAAATCAAAAGAAAGTAGCAGAAATCAGAGTTCAAGAGGAGAGAAGATGAAGAAGAAGGTGGCGGCAACTTGGGTTCAGAGAGAGAGATTTTCGAACATAATCTCTTCTCTTACACCCTTAATTCTATTTTATTAAGTTAAACTTTGGTAATTTACAGAGAAGCCCTTAATTGGGCAGAAAATTAAAAAAGACATAACATAAGAAAGAATAAGCCCAGATGAAGGCCCATTACAGCAAAGAATAAACAGCCTATGGGCCATTCGGCCCATCTTCTCTACACTCCCCCTCAAGTTGAGCATAGATGTCAATCATGCCAAGCTTGCCAGTATCATGCTGAAGTTTAGCCTTGGGAATGCCCTTGGTGAGGAAATCTGCTAATTGTCCTTCAGAGTTGATGAAAGGTAGGCACACTTCTCCAGAAGCCACTCTTTCTCGAATGAAGTGTCTGAGCAAAGATGTCAATCATGCCAAGCTTGCCAGTATCATGCTGAAGTTTAGCCTTGGGAATGCCCTTGGTGAGGAAATCTGCTAACTGTCCTTCAGAGTTGATGAAAGGTAGGCACACTTCTCCAGAAGCCACTCTTTCTCGAATGAAGTGTCGGTCAACTTCAATATGCTTAGTTCTGTCATGTTGCATTGGGTTTTGAGCAATGTTTTTTTTTATAATTGAAATAATTTTATTAATCAACAACAATAGTACAAAGTCCCCAAGGAAAGGCACATGTTGCAACCTCTCCGGGCTAGTTAAGTACAGATTTCCAAATTAATAACAACTTACCTAGAAGCACAAAAAAGATCTTCCCTAGAAACCCCCTGTTTGGCTAAAGCATCAACCAAAGAATTAGCAGACCTACTAACCCATTTTACCTCAACTCTCATATTGTTGGTTAACCACTTTACTTTTTTTATGAGATCTTTGTAGCCCCATATGGTGGTATCCAAGTTTAGGAGCCACCTATTTACCACCTGAGAGTACCCTTCAACTAGGAGATGCTCCACCCCAAGCTGGTTGGCGATCTGAATTCCTTGTACTACAGCAAGGATTTATGCCCTTGTGGAATCCCCCACTCCCACCGGTCCTGAGAATAGGGAAATTATGTTGATGTCCTTCCAAAGGCATCCATTCTGACAGAATTCTATCCTTCTTTGTTGAAGTGTTAGCCATTACTAGCCAATTCCTTCACAAGTCATCAAAGATATCCACAGTTATCAGTCAATGGATTGCTCTTGTTAGGATGCAATCCTTCATTTCATCTAACCCTCTTTTCTTCTCTAAGAAAATTCTTGCATTCCTTTCCTCCCAAAGAGTCCACAGAGTGGCTGCCCTAACACATTTCCACATGACCTTACCCCTTCTAGTGTGCCAAACAAAGACAGATGGGTTGAATAACAAGCTTAAATCAGAAGGCATAGACCACCTACCTCCAAATAAACAAAGGCTCCACCTCCATATAGCTGTAGCAAAGGAACAGGAGATCATCAAATGGAAACAGTCCTCATTCTCGGCCTTACACAAGGAACACCAATTTTGGGAAAGACAAAGCGAGGGTCTCTTTTTCTGTAAGTTTTCCAAAGTATTGATTTTCCCATAGAAGCGAGGGTCTCACACCGATTTGGCTTGTGAGCAATGTTGATGGCGGCCTGATTATCACAGTATAACATCATTGTCTTATCATGCTCAATACCCAGTTCCTCCATCAAGGATTTAAGCCACAATAGTTCAGAAACTCCATGAGCCATGGCTCTGTATTCTGCTTTGGCTGAAGATCGAACAATAACTGATTGTTTCTTGCTTCTCCAAGAGACAATATTACCTACCACCAAGCTACAGTACCCAGAGGTAGATCTTCTGTCATCAATGTTTCCAACCCAGTCAGCATCTGTGTAGGCTTCAAGTTTCATATGACCATGCTTGGCAAATAGAATTCCCTTTCCAGGGGAGCCCTTCAAATAACACAGAATCCGCTCTGTTGCTGCCATATGAGTATCCCTGGGAGCATGCATGAACTGACCGATGCAACTGACAGCGTATGCAATGTCTAGCCGAGTCATGCATGGATAAAGAAGTTTTCCAAGTAGTCTCTGGAAGACTCCCTTATCTTCTAACAATATTCCATCTGAATCAGAAAGTTTATGGCTCATATCGATAGGAGTAGCAATTGGTCTAGCACCCATCTTCCCTGTTTCAGAGAGCAAATCAAGAACATACTTCTTCTGAGAGATAAGGATCCCATCCTTGGATCTAGCAACTTCTATGCCAAGAAAGTATCTCAATTCCCCTAGATCTTTGATTTCAAACTCTGTATGAAGAAAAGATTTGAGATCATTGATTCCTGAGACATCATTACCAGTCACAACAATATCATCAACATACACAATCAGGTAAACGGCCAAGGATCCTCTCCTCTTCACAAAGAGGGTATGACCAGACTGTGTCTATATATAGCCAAAGCTAACAAAGGCAGCCCTAAACCTTTCAAACCATGCTCTAGGGGACTGTTTGAGTCCATAAAGAGATTTCTTCAGCCTACAAACCTTTCCTTTCATATATGTTTCATACATCCCTGGAGGAAGAGACATATAGACCTCCTCATGTAATTCTCCATTCAGAAATGCATTTTTTACATCCAGATGATAAAGTGGCCAGTCTGAGTGTGCAGCCAAAGATAGTAGAACTCTCACAGAAGTCATCTTGGCAACATGGGCAAATATTTCCAGATAATCAATCCCATATGTCTGTGTATAGCCTTTTGCAACCAGCCTAACCTTGTACCTTTCAATGGTGCCATCAGCATGATATTTGATAGTAAAGACCCACTTACAGCCTACTAGACCCTTCCCTTCAGGCAAACCAACCACTTCCCAAGTGTCATTCTTGTACAGGGCATTAATTTCTGTTCTCATAGCATCCCTCCATTCTGGAATATTAAGAGCTTCTGACGCAGACCTGAGAATTGGGTTAGAAGCAACAGAAGAAAGGTAGGCAAAATATGAAGGAGAGAGCAAACTATAAGAAAGGTGTTTGGAAATGCAATGTGCAGTACACTTCCTTTGTCCTTTCCTAATAGCAATGAGAATATCAAGGTCTGGGAATGATGGGTCCAAAGGGGCTGTAACAGTACCTGTTGTCTCATCTGTAACTGGAAGTGCATGAGGCTCATGTGTTGTAGGGGAAAAAACCTGCTCATTTCTAGTTCTTTGCCGTTGATACAACCTAGGATTAAAAAGAGGGAGAGGAGGTGAAGGAGGAGGAATAGGAACACTGGAATGAGAGTGAAGTGATTGATCCTCCCTTGATTCATTTGAAGGAGGAAGAAACTCAACAAAAGACTCAACTGGGACAGGAAGAGAAAGAGCAAACACCTGTGACAAATCCTCCCCCTTTGGACAATGTCTCTCTAGAAAAGAACCATAAAAGGAATAAAGCTCATCAAAGGTGACATCTATTGAGACATACCGAGTGCCAGTCTCCGGATCAAAACAATAGTAACCCTTCTGTGTGGGGGAATAACCAAGGAAGATACACTTGTGGGCTTTTGGTTCAAATTTATGTCTTTGGACACTTGGGACATGTACATAACAGGTGCAGCCAAAGACACGAAGAGGAATAGGAAAAAGATCATTGTCCGGATGAAGAAGACTAAAAGGAGACTTAAACCCTAAAACCCTGGATGGCATATGGTTTATAAGGTAGGTAGCAGTGAGAACAGCATCACCCCAAAAGTTTGTAGGGACATGTGAGGCAAATAGAATACTTCTTGCAACTTCAACAATGTCTATTTTTTTTCTTTCAGCAACTCCATTCTATTCTGGGGTCCTAACACAGGAGCTTTGATGAATAACCCCTAAATCAGTGAGATAGCAGGTCAAGTTTTTCTCAAAATATTCTTTTGCATTGTCGGATCTGAAATTTTTAATTCTGGTATCAAACTGGGTTAGGACAAATTCATGGAATGGCCTCACAAGTCTTGGAACTTCATCACGGCACTTCATCAAAAATATCCAAGTGAACTGAGAAAAGTCATCAATGAACAAGATAAAATATTTGTAGGCACCCATAGAGGGTAAGTGGTAAGGCCCCCACACATCAGAGTGCACAATATTAAAAGGAGAAGATCTTTTATTACTCAAAGGATAACTGTTTCTACAATGTTTTGACAGTTCACAAGACTCACAATGAAGTCTGGACAAACTAATTCCCTTAAACAGTTCTGAGAATAAATGACTTAATGCAAAAAAAGAAAGATGACCCAAACGAAAATGACATAACATGACTCGACTGATGGACTCTGTAGATGTAGACCCAAAAGCAGCTTTTCCAGGTTGTTCATGGCACTGTCCAGGAGTATCTAGCAGGTATATTCCATTCGTCTTACGACCACTCCCAATCACCTTCTGAGACTCCAAATCCTGAAAAACATAGTAGGAAGGGAAGAAGGTTACACAACAGTTTAATGACTTAGTTAGGCTACTTACAGATAACAAGTTTGTATTTAGTCTAGGTACAAGAAGAGCAGAAGGAAGAACCAAGGAGTCTGTAGCCTTGATAGTTTCCTTGCCGGAGATAGGGGCAAGAGAGCCATCGGCTAGAGTGATTTTGTCACGTCCAGGAAGTAAAATCATATGAAACAAACAAAGTAGAAAGGCTGGTCATATGACTACTGATCCTACGATTACCTGAAATGGTTGCATGATTGGCAGAAGCCCGTATACCTGAATGAGCAAATGCAGAAGAGGTTGAATTTTCTGAAGGGTTGAAAGAAGAGGTCACACCCTCTAGGTGACTACTGATCATCCTCCCAAACTTCTCATATTTTGCCTTCATAGCTGTTAACTACACACTAGTCGTCATCTCGTCAGTTTGGTATCTGTCACTATCTAGACCAGTAGCAACATTAGCACTCCCTGCCCTTTTATTATTAGGCTTCTTCTGAAACCGAAGTGGTAGGAGCTCAGGATGCAATTTCCAGCACTTGTCTTTAGTGTGTTTTGACTTTTTACAGTACTCACAGACAATCTCTTTCCTCCCTGAGCTACTTGGAGTCCCTGCAACCCCCTTGGGTTTCACTCCCATATTAGCAAAGTGATCATTTAGACCAGCCCCTTGAACCTGAACAAGTCTTCTGCTTTCTTCACTAATTACCAAGGCATATGCTTGAGACAGTGAGACACCATCCTTGGATAAAATATTTTGTTTAGTAAAATCATACTCTGGATTTTGTCCTGTCAAGAACTCAAACACCCTGTTTCTCTCAACCAGTTTTCTGTAGGTCTCAGCATCATTAGTGGTGTCCCAGGTTACAGCTTCTATCAAATCTATTTCTTGCCATAAAGACTTTAGTGTTGAGAAGTATATAGCTAATAGTTTCTCCCCCTGTCTCAAATTCTTCACATCACTTCTCAACTTGTAAGCTCTGTCCACATTTAATTTTTGGGAATAGGTTTCAGCAACACTTTCCTTTGCTGAATTCATCCACGAATAGTGCTGACTAATCTGTGGTTGCATTGAGTTCAAGCCACCCAATAACAGTATAATTTTCTTGCATCCACTTTTCATATGATGGATCATCTTCCGGAGGAGCCTTTTTGCTCCCGGAGATAAAACCCCACTTGTCAAACTCCCTATGTAGACTTCAAAGAATACAATCCACTTGATTCGATCTTCAAGAAGGAGAATGAGAAAGCCTTCAGTCATTGAGCGCCCAGGTCAAACTCCCTATGGGGCCCACAATCAGATTTCTCCAAAAAATTAGGGTTTCGGGCAACACACTTGAATTTGTCAAGAGGGCAACAAAGCCAGTCCTCTTCTCTCCAGAAACCACTAACAACTAGGCTGAAAAAGGTGTATTTAACTACTCATACGATTTAGTTCTCCATGCACACTGTGTATGGAAAAAAATGTGAAAAAAGGGAAAAACGAGCCTACTCTGATACCAAGAAGAAAAACAGCCTTTTGAGAAGAAAGGACTATTTAGAAAGATGCAAAAAATCAAAAGAAAGTAGCAAAAATCAGAGTTCAAGAGGAGAGAAGATGAAGAAGAAAGTGGCGGCAACTTGGGTTCAGAGAGAAAGATTTTCGAACATAATCTCTTCTCTTACACCCTTAATTCTATTTTATTAAGTTAAACTTTGGTAATTTACGGAGAAGCCCTTAGTTGGGCAGAAAATTAAAAAAGACAACATAAGAAAGAATAAGCCCAGATTAAGGCCCATTATAGCAAAGAATAAACAACCTATGGGCCATTCGACCCATCTTCTCTACAATAGCTATGGCTGAAATGGTAATACGATGACAAAACAGTTGTGCAGGAGGGATTCTCAAAGAAACTGATAGCCAGGAAGACAAATTATATCTTTATAGGTGGGAGAATTGCTCTCATCAAATCCACCTTTGCTAACCTCCTACTAATATTTACTATTTTCAGGGCTCCCATGAAGCTAAAGAGGATTGAAAACATTATAACAGATTTTCTTTATGGGGACTGGGGCATCCAAAAAAGATCACTTGTTGAATTGAGCTAACATGTCAAAAGAAGAATAAGAGACAAGGACATTACTCTGCTAGTTAAATGACTTTGGAGGTTCGTTGTTGGATCTCAATACCTTTGGCATTTAGTTATAAAAAGAAAATATAGCATTAATAGAATTTAAGAATTCAATATCTGCTAAAAGAGCAATTTACCAATATCCATGGAAAAACTATAGGGGCAATTTATCTACTATTATTTTGAAAGAAATCATTAAAAATAAAAATACAGCAAGTACAGATGATGAGGGATCATTGGAAGAAAGAAAACAAGCATCAAAGTCCCACTCCCAAAGAAAATAACACCACCTCTTGTACCAAACCAATCAAATCAAACTTTTGAGGCCATACATTATACTGCCATCCTACTAGCAAAAACCCCTACCAAACCAAAAAACAATCTCAATTAATACCTCTCAAAAGTCAAAACAACCACCTTCAAATCTAATCTCAAACATCCTATTCGTTCCTATACGAAAAACTTTCTCTACCTTGATTAGAGCAAGCCCACCATCCTCATAACCACCAGAATCTACATCTCCTTGTAAACCCTGTTTTTTAATGATGAATTAAAAAAAAAAAAACAAATAGCTGGGATCAACGATGGGTAATGGTCTTTTTTAACTTGAAATTTTTTTATCAAAACAACTGTTAAATTCATTCAATTTAGATGAAAAGGTACAAAAGAAAGTTGGTGAGAGACAAACCCCCTTTATCTCTCCGCTTTAAATTTTAATCAAAAATTACATCTGTGCCCAAAATAGTTGAATTCTCCCAACCCCTTGTTTAGCTAATGCATCAGCAATCAAATTAGCAGTTCTTTTCACCCTAAGTATTTGCAGTTCCATGTCCTTTGTGATCCATTTGAATTTTTTCTTCTCATTGTTGTGTTTCAACATCCTACTTCCTCATCAAGTAGCCAACCCACTACCAGTTTGGAATCCCCTTCGATAATTAACTTTCTAACATTCATGATTCTAGCTCTTAGTGAATCACCCTCACCTGCTGGGCCTAAGAATAGTGCAAGCACTTTACCATCCTCATCCCTGAATACACCTCCAATTCCTGACATACCAGGGTCTCCCAAACTGCTTCCGTCAAAGTTAAGCTTGATAAATCCTCTTTTAGGAGGAGACCAGGTAGGGAAAACAGGTTGTTTATTGACATTTGAGTCTACCACCTCCTTCCATTTTCTAATAATGTCATCAGTGGGGATATGTGAGAAGTTTTCTAAAGATTTCAGCCAGTGAGACACTCTAATCATTATTGATTCAATCAAGGCCTCTTTTGTTCTTTCCTTTTTCTAAAAATTCTTGCATTTCCTTCTTCCCACACTGGCCAAATCATTGTCGCCCTAGTACTCCTCCACATAATTTTACCTGTCTTCCTTGGCCAAGGACAGGAAGTTGGACCAAAGAGACCTTTGATATCAGCCAGAGGAGTCCACCTGCACTCAAATAAGGAGAAAAACCATTCCAAATGCCAACAACAAATGGACAGGTAATAAATAAATGAAAGCAAGTCTCACCGTTAGCCTTGCAAAGAATACACCAATGAAGGGGAAACACACCACTTTTTCCTCTTCCTTTGTAGCCAATCAAAAGTATTTATTCTTTCGTGTACAACTTCCCAGCAAAAAGCCACAACCCTAGGTGGGATAGGCTTACACCACACCTCCTTAACAGGAAAGGATTGGAGGAAGCTAAGGGGGGGTGGGTTAAAACTTTGAAGAAAGAGTTACAGGAGAAGAGACCAGAAGAGGAAGGTGTCCAAATTATTTCATCAGGTTTAGCAGGATCAATGAAAATTCTTTCAAGGGTTTGAAGCAAAGAATGAAAGACTGGCAATGTCACCTATCCCTCTAGCTTAGGCTGGCAATGCCACCTATCCCCATCCCCTTAGTTTATAATCTTATCACAAGATCATTATGTCATTCCCAGAAATAGTTGTGTTCTATTTACACCTCGCCTTGATAGTGCATCAGCCATACTACTGGCTGATCTGTGAATCAACTTGCATTTTGTAACTCTTCTCCTTTCCAAATCTTGTATTTCCTTCACGGTATTCCAACACTGCCAAGAGACCCAACTTTTATTCCTAGACAATCCCACAACCACTTTTGATTCACCTACCACAATCAAGTTGTTGAAATTTAAGGACCTTGCCAATCTCAAACCCTGTAATATAGGTGACAATCCCGCTATAGAAAAAGAAACCCCATATCCACTCAGGTCTGAATAAAGAGCTAGAACTGTTCAATAGCAATCCCTAAAAATCCCTGTCCATCACTCTCCTCAACCTGCTTGTATTATTCCATGGTTGTAATTTGAAAATCCCTGGCCATGCCTAACACCTATAACTTCTCTAGCAAAATCAATGGTTTTTGAGGCACATCATGTATGTCACTGTGTCAAGTCAAAGGGTAAATTTCTGGGAAAATGTCTGGCTGACTGAGAGTCACAGTCCTTTATGCTCTAGACTCTGCTAACTCCATTTGATCACTCATTATAAGAAAACACCAATACACCATAAGTATTGCCTCTTCCCCCATTGGGGATCTCTTAGGAATTTGGTTTTAGAGGAGATTTTAGGGATCAAGAAAATGGAGAAGCTATTGGATTTTTGGATTCCCTCAAATATGTATTCATACTTCAAGATGGTTTGGATCAAAGAATTTGCATGGACACAAGTCATATACCCAATTTGAAGAATTTATTCTGCATTGAGCCCAAGCTTTTGGGCCAGATCCTTCAAATTGCAACAAATGCTAACCTTGAGCCCACCCAAGTTGCACCGCTAAGGATTTGATCTCTTGAACCTGTAGGGCTTTCTTCCTTGTGCCTAATCTGTTAGGCCTTCCATGGTTCCCCCCTCTGCCCTAATCCATTCCCAACTAAAGCATTTTGGCTGGTCCCACTCCTAGAATCAAAGCATTTTCCTAGAAAGCCTCATTGAAGATAATCAACATTAGTCAGATGTTCCAATGTAGATAGATAACTTGGTGCCTATGACTCCTAAGGTTCAAAATATCAATACACCCTGATAGGCCAGACAGGGTATTTCGTACTTTTGAACCCTGTGATTTTTTCAGTTTTGTTTTCAAAATTTTGGAGGCGGCTATTTTTATGTGTTTTAATTATTAGAAAACTTCTTAAAATGCCTTAAAATAGGCATATTGGATACTAAAAGATACAATTTTTGAACCTTGTTAACTCCATGTTTACATTATCTTGAAAAGTGGTCCAAGTTTCAACCACATTTTTCTTGATTTTTGTTTCACTTCTAAGGTATAGAATCACTTTTGCCTCTTTTTGGTACCACTCAATATGCTACCATGGAGATCATGGATCTAAGTTCTTTACCACTAGTTCCTACTAGTACTAAAAGAGGGAATCTTTTTATGGAATTACAACATTGCAGTGTTTTGAAACGTGTGGGAGGCGTATGCCTGGAGACGCGCCTCCAGGTGAAGCGCTCCCAAAACGCCCTGAGGCATATGCCAGAGGCACTGACACCTCTAAGGCATACGCCTCAGGTGCAAGAGGCGTACACCTCTTGCACTTTTTTCATGAGGCGTGCTAGAGGCGTACGCCTCATGCGCCTCATGCACATCTGATAAGTGGTTTGCCCCTTGCCCCTTCGGCAGGGGGGCTTTGCCCCCTTTTCGACAAGACCCCCCCCCCCCTTTCAACTACTGTTATGCATCTTTATTTTTCTTAATATAAAAGATTTTTATTAAAAATGAGATCCCCCCTTCCTCTTCATCATCCTCCTAACCCCCCTCCTCTTAAGGAGGATTACGCCTTCTTGTGTTCGGGAGGCTTACGCCTCTTGCATTCTAAACTACGCCTCATGCCTCTAGGTAGTGGAATGCCTCCGCGTTTTAAAACATTGCAACATTGCACTAGAGCGAGCATATTTTGGGCATTTAGTTAGAGAGGAATTGCAGAAAATCTAAAAACAAAGGCCAACTGGTTACTAAGAAACATGAATGTTAGCATACAGTGGGTTGGCAGGTCTGCAAACGCTATGGCAGATTTTTACTTAGTGCTATGTGATTTTTACTTTTTAAGGGAGGTCGCACCACGTGCCTCTCAATGGGCTGCTTCTAACAGTTCTCATATTTCTTCAATTATCAAAAAAAAACAAATTTTTCAAAAAAAAAGTAAAGTATTTCATTAACAAGGTCCTTGTACAACAAGGGACTGTACATTGGGAACTTACAAAAAATTGTAAATAGATATTTCCTTTTCAATTCTTATGAAAACAAGAGCTCAAAATCAAAAATGTACAGTCTTCCTTTAAACAGCTTATGCATGGCTGACCATGACAAAATCATCCCTACAATTTTCTTAGCTACCAAAGCTTTTTCACTACTCTTGCTTTCAATAGTATGAGCATCTCTCTCCCCAAATAGCCCAACAAACTGGCCATTACCATCTTCCACATTAACTTGTCCTTCCTACTCAATTTCCCCATATGCAATGCTTCCAAGAACTCTTTTGTTGTTGCTGGAAAGCAAACTAGTTTGGATTATTCACCACCATCCCTTGCTTCAATAAGTTGTCCATAGTAAGGCATCTATTTGCATTGCCACCCACAGCCGAGGATCAAAGTATCGGAAACGCCAAGTGTATCGAAAAGGCAATCTTAAGAGACGTATCAGGATATGCCTTGGAAACGCGTGCGTATCAGAAAAAAACTAAGATACGCATAGATATGCTTGGAAACACTATAAATACTTTAATAAATCATAAAAATACATCAACACTAAATATAAGACCTCAATGAGGTGTATATACATTAAACTAATATATTTTAATGGTTTTATGAAGAAATATATTGTAGTTAATTATAATTTTATTAAAAATCCTATGCTCAACTATAATTTATAAATTAAAATTCTTAAGTTTTAATGTTTTAAGGGATGGGGAAAACCCAACTCTCCTATCCAACCATAAAACATGCATAGGCACAACTTCTAAGTGAAAATATAATTAATAATTATTTATTATTTATTTTCAAAAATTAGAAAAAATAAATAAACATTATATAATATATTCAAAAAATAGTTATTGCTTTTTGGATATGATAGATGATCCATAGAATTATAATATATTCAATCATTGTGATCAAGTGATAAAATATAATTAATTATTTGTTTATTTTTAATTCTAAAAATAAAAAAAAAATAATTATTAAAGAAGAAATTCCAATAAATCATCCATAGAATTATAATATATTCAATTGTTGTGACCAAATGATAAAATATTATTAATTATTATTTATTTTTTAATTCTAAAAATATAAAAAATAAAAAAATATTAAAGAAGAAATTTCAATTGCTCTATGGATATGATAGATAAATCCATACATCTAAAACATATTTAGTCTTTAGAGGTAGAGAAAAAAAACTACATTTTTCAATTTTTTGTTAATTTATATTTCCCCAAATATCATCATAAAATTTCCATAAATCTATTGATAACAAAAAAAAATTGTGATTTTCAATGTAAGAAATGTAGATCAACATAAATTTATACATTAAAGAAAAAGAAATCACAAGATATTATAAAAAATTGAAACATTTTACTTATTTTTGCCAAATTTTTTCAAAATTTGAAAAATCTTGAAAAAAAATTAACGATTCACACTTGTTTCTTGCAAATTTTTGCAAATCTAGCATTTTAGGAATGAGGTTTGGAGTTTTAGAGTCATTTGGGATTGAAAGAAGGATTATTTCAGGGAAAAGAATCTTGCTTTCCCCCTTTATTTCTTTTTAGTTTTTGGTCGTATCTTTTTTGTCGATACGCTACCGATACGCCTCAATTACGCCCCTGATACGGGTCCAATAAGCATGAAAAAAGACGAAACACCCGATTTCCATGTGTATCCTGTATCTGTTTTTCAAAGATACGATACGATACGCCCTGTATCGGGCATACCGTATTGAAATTTTAAACCTTGCCCACAACACAAAAGAAACTTTTGATGGGACCATAGGGCACCATATCTTAGACCAAGGAAATCTGCCACCCCCTCCCCCCCCTAAAACAAGCCCCTGTAACATGTGCAAAATAGATGAAGTGATGTAAGGCATCTATTTTGCACTGCCAGCCACAGCACAAAAGAAACTTTTGATGGGACCATAGGGCACCACATCCTAGGACCAAGGAAATCTGCACCCCCCCCCCCCCGAAACAAGCCCCTATAACATGACCTTACTGAGAAGTTCTTCGAACTTTTCCATGCCCAAACCCTTTTGTCATCTTGGTTCCTGTTTACCTTGACATCCTAGGACCAAGGAAATCTGCACCCCCCCCCCCGAAACAAGCCCCTATAACATGACCTTACTGAGAAGTTCTTCGAACTTTTCCATGCCCAAATCCTTTTGTCACCTTGGTTCCTGTTTACCTTGACTTCCTGCAACGTCTGTAGTAGCTCTAAGCTCTACAGCTGACTCTACCACCCAATCATTTAGGCTCCTCCTAAGGGCCCCACACAAATTTCGTCATCTTGGACTTCATAATTTTCCTTCACTAGAGTCCTTGTTGAGTGCCAAATCAAACAGTGAGGGAAATACATCCTTCAAATGTCTCTCCATGCACCATACATCATTTCAGAAGTCCTCCCTTGCTCATCGCCAACTTCCAGTTTAATGCTTTTGATGAAATATCATTTCTCAATGCCTTCCCAGACAACACAACCATAGGAGTTGTTAACCAGACCTGGATCACAATCTCTGTTTCTGGTCCCATGTTTTGAATGATCATCCTTTTCCATAGACTATTTTGCTATTGAGAACATCTCCACCACAAGAGCAAAATTAGATTCTTTTAAACATCTTACTACCAAACACTAAAAAGTGCTTGTCTTATAAGCGTTCATTCAGACAGTGCTTATTAAAAAGCCCGTTTAGAGAGTAAAAGCCCCCCAAACGCAGCCTAAATGAAGGTGTGTCAGCAGTTCGGGGAAGTTTTTTATTCTTTTTTACTTTTTTGTTAGATTGCAGTATTGCAGTTTGGGGAAGATTGTAAATAGGGGTCTTGGAGGCTGGAGAGATAGATGTTTGGTTTTGAGGATAGCAGT
Source organism: Nelumbo nucifera (assembly GCF_055504915.1). Classification (NCBI taxonomy): domain Eukaryota; kingdom Viridiplantae; phylum Streptophyta; class Magnoliopsida; order Proteales; family Nelumbonaceae; genus Nelumbo; species Nelumbo nucifera. Next base: position 13,090,655 of record NC_142649.1, on the reverse strand, counting down.
TGAGGAAGCATAGAATTGAGGTTTGCAGGTAAGATATGGATGACCGGTTGCAGTTGGATTGGAGGGTGATCAGCTGAAAATGACGTGAGTTATGTTATTTTAAGCAGGCATTTTCAGATTTTGTGGAGAAAGGAATTGAGTTTATTTGTTTGGAAAGGAGGAATGAAAATTGAGTGGGTGGGGATGAGGTGAGGGGTATCAAGCAGTCAAGTTCGCATTTACTGGGGGTGATATCCCATCACTTGTCCCTTTGTAATACTTTTTTTATTTTTTTAACATTTTCTTTATGATCAAAAACACACAAGAAAATGAAGACAAATTATGAGGAAAAAAATGAAAAAAAGGATTTACACTGGGAAATCTTATTATAGTTGCCATGTTTTAATTAGTCTATGAGATGTGTCATAAAACATATCCTCTGCATTGACCAATAAAGCTATTACATTTTTTCTTAATAAAAATAATGGTAATCATTTTCTTTTGCATTTCTAATTCAGTCATTAAGCTTCTGTTTACTAGTCATTTAGCAGTGTTCTTTAGATGTGGTTAAGAATTACAAGTTGTTTGTAAGTATTGCATGTCTATTGGTCGCGATGTCTTAAAAACAAAGACCAAGACCATAACTATAAGATGGATGCATTTACCCAATAACCACACTTCCATCAAAACCCAAAGCATAAAGCAGAAATTAAGGCAATATAGTTTATAAAAAGTACCAGCAGGAACAGTTACAGGCTGAGGTATATTTCTCACTGGAACTGTATCATCCCGAGGCATAGGTGAGACACTCAGCTTCCCAGGAGTCTTGATTGATTTTGCCCTCTGAGCATACCTTCTGTTTTGGAACCAATTCCACACCTGAAAGTGATTCCAAAATAAGCATAAGGTTCCGGAGAAGTGTTCTGAAAGATTTCCTTTCTACAGACAAATTAACTGCAAGGTCTCTGACCTGCTTTGGTTGCACAACAATCTTTCCTGCTCGTTCAGGAGATGCACTACACCCAAACATAATTATGTTACCTTTTCCTCTCTCCCAATTTCATTGTGACAATATTAAGTGCTAATGCTCTTATAGGAAACAAGCAAGATATATAGGCAACAGCAAAGTGATACCTAAACTTTTCAGCGAGAGTAAGGAGCACTTCCCGACTTGGTATTGTATTATTAACTTCTTGCAAACAAGCTTCCATCTCCGAAACCTTATAAAAGAGAAAAATATGACATTTTACCACAAATAGTTTTAACTAAGATACATATACAAGTATAGTGAGTTCCTAAAGAAACCAAACTTGCTACAGTATCCAATTGTCAATCAAAAGCATTGAAAATTTGAAAACCTTCGCATGCAACAGCAACGATGGTTATGTCTCGTCAGTCATCACTTATTTTGGATTGCATACACCTTCAGGGGGAAAAAGAAAATAAAGAAAAATAAGAAGGAAAAAATTGCAATATTCTAATTGACTGGTAGTGGTCAATTTTTTTATGCCAATCAAATATTTCAAATTTTGAAGCTTAAGAAATACAAACATGTTAAACAATATTAAATTCAGTGGTTTGATAAGAGCTATGATGTATCCATCCATACAAGGTGTTGGATCACGTATTCCATCAGGTATCAAGGCAAGGACCAAATATGGTCCATGTATCCAAACATGGACCCAACCCAATGGATTAATGTTATATTTCCCCTGGGCTATCACACTTCCTGCAGAGGAACTTGGGCTGCAACCGAACAAATAGATAAATTTCTAATGTCTCTGAAGGAACATATACTAATGAAACAAGTGACCCAAAACACGGATCTCCTAAAGGATATTAATCCATTTATTTACCTGTCCCCAAAAGGATATAAATAAGTCTGTCTATATGACACCCAAGGTATTGCAACTATAAATGCCAAAATTTTCTATCATTATTCCAAGCATTAGAGATGTGAAATATTCTGAATTATAGGCAGGTATTCATTTTAATTAATCAGATTAGAGAAATTAATTAGAATAGCGTAAAAAACATGAAACCATCAAGTCTATCCATTAAAGGAAGAGCCAGACACAGAAAGCCTCCCAATCAACTAAGTCAAACTGAACCAAATTGTGCAGGCATTCTTGGAAGTAGGTCTTATTGGTGGATGTCATCATATTTGAATTAGGGACTTTTTTTTTGATAAGTAAAGAAAAACTTTCATTAGAACAAAGAAAAAAAAAGAGGTTTACAATCTGATGGGCAACAAGTCATCACCCAGATACTAAACAAACTGAGAAATCAAAGTAAGTTTTCCACATTACATATTTGAATACCCAAAACCTCCCCCAACTTATTCCCCAAATCCTCCTTATCAATTTGCCTAAATTATGGGAGCACCAACACCCAATCTGCCACAGATCTGCTACCTGCCTGCGGCTACCATCCTATCCATACTGCAAGCTTTGTCTTCGAATATTCTTCTATTCTCTCCTTCCATATGTTCCAACATATGGCATGTCAACAGACCCAGAGCAGAATACAAAATTATGGGGATGAAGAATGGATGATTCAACCCTACCCCAAGGGTCCTTTATATAGAAAGTAAAATTACAGAAATTACAGAGAGGCCCTTGCAGGGCTGAAGTGAAAATAATAATAAATAAGAAAACAATACAATGAGGACTACAATAAAATGGTACATCAGGGAGTTTATTCAGACTCCCCCTCAAACTGATGCAGAGGCATGAGCATCTGTTTGCTTACTAGAAATAAGTGTCTAGATCTCATCATGGCCTTTGTGAAGATGTCAGCAACTTGCATATCAGAAGCAACATGAGGAAGAGAGATAGAGTTTGCAAGAAACAGAGCGCAGATAAAGTGGCAGTCCACCTCAATTTGCTTTGTCCTTTCATGAAAGACAAGATTAGAGGCAATCTTAATAGCACTAGTGTTATCCACATACAGAGGAATGGGCGTAGGAGAGGAATGACCTAACTCCTTGTAATCATACAAAGAAGAGGAATAACAGAGAAGAGAGAGAGAGAAGAGAGGAGAGGAGAAGAAGAAGATGAGAAAAGATATGAAGGGTCGAAAGAAATTGAAGCTGGTGGCACCCAGCTTCTCTTTTATTTAAAAGGTTTTATAACAATTCTAAGAAATTGCAAATAGGCCCCTGGCACCCTAGCAGCACACCCTAAACAAAAGAAAAGAACATGCTCCTAGCAATCTACGCTGACAGCATTGTAACAACATCAATAAAGAAAAACAATTTAAAACTAACAACACTCCCCCTCAAGCTGGGTTGAATAAATCTATCATACCCAACTTGTCACACAACTCATTGTGTCATAGGTGTGGTAGTCCTTTTGTGAGAACATTAGCAAGTTGCTCCTTAGATTTGACATAAGGGGTGCAAATTTCTCCCTTTTCCAACTTTTCTCTTATGAAATGCTTGTCCACCTCAATGTGCTTGGTCCTATCATGTAGGACGGGATTACTAGTAATGTTAATGGCTGCCTTAATGTCACTGTAGAGGATTGTGGACAGTAAACCCAAGTTCACCTAGAAGGTTCTTCAGCCACCCCATGTGTCATAGCTCTATTCTCTGCTTTAGCACTTGACCTTGCCACTACACTTTACTTCTTACTTCTCCATATCACTAGAATTCTTCCTACAAAGGTACAGTGCCCACTTGTGGATTTTCTATCATCCACAACTCCTGCTCAGTCAGCATCTGTGTAGACTTCCACCTTCAGATGATTATGTTTGCTGAATAGTAACTTTGTTCCTGGATACTTCTTCAAGTACCTAAGAATCCTCTCTGCTACCTCCATGTGTTGTCTTTTAGGGGAATGCATGAATTGGCTTAGGACCCCAACTGAGTAAGCAATGTCTAGGCGAGTCATGGTCAAATAAAGCAACCTTCCCACTAGTCTTTGAAATTGTTTCACATCTTTTAGTAGTTCACCATCACAATTTCCTAGCTTATGGTCAACATCCATAGGGGTATCGGTTGGCTTTGTACCTAACTTGCCTGTATCTTGTAACAGATCTAGGATATACTTCCTTTGAGCGATGAAGATGCCCCTTTTTGAGCGGGCAACTTCAAATCCAAGAAAGTACTTTAGGGGGCCCAGATCTTTCACTTCAAATTGAGAGAGTAGGAATTCCTTCAACTTTTGTATTTTTGTGCTCTAGTTTCCTATAAGGATGATATCATCTACATACACTATCAACACAGCCACTTGTTCCCGATATCTCTTCACAAAGAGAGTGTGATCAGATTGACATTGCTTGGACCCCACTTGTTGAACTGCCATACAAAATTTATTGAACCACGCTCGAGGAGATTGTTTTAGACCATAGAGAGACTTTCTTAGTTTGCACACCTTACTTTCACTTCCTTTAGCACAAAAACCAAAGGGTTGAACCATATACACCTCCTCCAGATCACCATTCAAAAAGGCATTCTTAATATCCAATTGATGCAATTTCCAATCAAGGTTTGCAGCCAATGATAGGACACATATTGAGTTCATCTTGGCTATTGGGGCAAATGTCTCATCACAGTCAACACCATAAACTTGGGTATACCCCTTTAGCTACCAGCCTTGCTTTGTACCTTTCAATTGTCCCGTCTGCCTTGTGTTTCACTATAAACACCCACTTACACCCCACTGGGTCTTTCCTTGTGGAGGGCATTGATCTCCTTCATATCATCTGTCCATCCAGGGTATTTTAAAGCTTCTGCCACGTTTCTGGGTATGGGAATACTATCAACTACAGATAGGAAGGCACGGTGAGAAGGGGAAATGTGGTCATAGAACATATACTGGGTAATGGGGTGTTTGGTGGTGCCACACCTTTGTCACAGTGCTGGTCTCTATGGCATTGACGTTGAAAGATACGAAAAGGAGCGAGATACGGAATAGAAGGAAGGAAGACTTGACGAACATGGGCCTGCTTCTCCTCTTCCACATTACTCTGAGGAGAAGCAGGGAAAAATGGTTCAAACTCAAAAAAGGAGACATCCATGGAGACGAAGGAACTTATGGCCAACGGAATCAAAGCATCAATAATACCCTAGAAAGACACATGGAATAGACTGAGGATCCAATTTACCACGCGACGAGGACAAGTCATGGACAAAGGCACAACAACCAAACACCCTCATGGGAATTGAAAAAAGAAGAGACTGAGGAAACAATGACCGATGAGGGGCCTTGTAGTTTAACACTCTGGAGGGCATGTGGTTTATGACATAAGCAACAGCAAGTACAGCATCAACCCAAAATTGCTTGGGAACATTCATATGAAACATCATCCCTCGGGCCACCTCAAGGTGTCTGTTCTTTCTTTCTGCAACACCGTTTTGTTGTGGTGTTCTTGCACATGAGCTTCTATGAATCGATCCATGGGAAGCAAAGAACTCATTTAGTTCACCATGGAAATATTCCTTCGCATTATCGGATTGAAAAATCTAAACTTCCACATGGAATTGTGTAAACACCATTCTTTGGAAATCTCTTACGATCTTTGGAACTTCATCTCTATTACGCATGGGAAAAATCCATGTATAACGAGATAAATCATAAATCAATGTGATAAAGTACTTATACCCACCCTTCGAGGTTATTGTAGTAGGCCCCCACACATCAGAATACACAATATGGAAAGAGAAACTTGATCTTTTATTACTTGAAGAAAATATTGTTCTACATTGCTTGCTCAATTGACACGTTTGACAATGGAAATCTGACACTGAACAGGACTTAAATAAAAATGGAAACAAAGACTTTATTATTTCAAAAGACACATGTCCTAACCGATTATGCCACAAAACAATTTGACCCTTATTTGACCGACTATGAGACTCTGAAGATGACACCGAGAAACCAGCCTTGTTGTCGAGAGTGTAGAGACCATCCACTAAGCTTCCTCTACCAATCGCCCTCCTAGAAGTTAGATCCTGAAAAATACATGAATTAGGAAAAAAGGTTACACTGCAGTTTAATGAATTTGTGATACTACTAATAGAAAGAAGGTTGATAGGTAGCTGAGGGACATGCATAACATTACTCAGGTTAAGTCCTTGAGGAAGGGATATTGATCCCTGACCTACAATGGAAGAAAAAGAGCCATTACAAGTCTCACTTTATCCTTTCCTGACAAAAGGTTATAAGAACTTAATAGGTTTGGCTTACCGGTCATGTGATTAGAAGCCCCTGAGTCAATGATCTAGGGGGAATCTATGGTTGTGGAGACATGGAAGGCAAAAGTTGCATTACCTGATGTAGACGCAAATGAAGTAGAAGGGTTACCAGCAGCTGATTGGTCCATCTAGCGTAAGGCCCTACCATATGATTCCAAGTGACTACGGATGGAGTTCATAATGTCTTCCTTGGGGTCAAAACCAATGAAGTGTTCTCGAGTAGTATCAGTTGGCACCACAACAGACTGAGTTTCTTGGGTTACCACATTTGCTGCGTTGTGTGTTGTATTAGGCTTCTTCTGACTTTGTACCTTACCCTGTTCTTGTTTCTTTACAGCTCACTTTAGTCTCCCATGGAGCTCCCAACATGTGTCACGTGTATGTCTTGAATGACGGCAATGAGTGCAGAACAACTTATCCTTGTCATCGGCTTTCTTGGAATCATTTTTCTTTCCCAGATTATTTCCACCTGTTGCAACTATCACACTGAACAAGGGCATACACCTCTTGGACTAAGGGCAACTCTTTACTTCCTAAAATCTGAACTCTAAGGGGTTCATATATGGGGTTAAGTCCCAACAAGAAGGTAAAAACCCATTGTTGAGAGACCAACCTCTTTATAGGCTCTACCATCATCCTCATGTTTCCATTCTATAGCTTGATAGTGGTCCAATTCCTTCCACACTGAGGTAAGAGCTGAATAATAAGCTGATAAGATGTGGTTTCCCTGTTTACAAGTTGAGGATTCAGTTTGCAACTGGTAGATCTTAGCAAAGTGCCTTTGATCTGAATAGGTGATCTTGGCTTGTTCCCATATCTCATTTGTAGTATCTGCCCACATAAAATTCTTTTTCACATCAGATTCCATGGCTACAAGGAGCCAAGACATCACCATACTGTTTTCTTGGTCCCACCGATCATGTTCAACAGTCCCACTCTTGGGTTCTTTCACGCTTCCATTTATGTAACCAACTTTTCCCCTTGCTGTTACATAATTGGCCCATTCCAGGTAGTTTAAACCATTTAAAGGAGTTATCGCCATAGGAAACATCATGCTTTCAGTCCCCATACCTGTTGTACCATGGGTTGATGTAACCCCAGGTGATGCAAAATCATCATTCGCCAATTTCAGAGGCAGGTTTACAAGCCAAAACAGGAAAACTACAGGTGCACAAGACCATTCCTCACACCAGTACAATTTCTAACAGTCACAATTAAGGTACGAAACACCACACCCTACTTCTAAAAACATGTACACATTGCTGCAGCACACAAACAATCCAGGAAGAAGAAGAATATTGTTGTACCAAGTATATTGTTGTATATTCCACACTTGACAGACTAATTCTAGCATATACCTGGACAAAGGGGATCACACACACCTATACAGCTTTTGTACGAAGGTGCAAGGAACATAACAGGGTTTCACAGCATCAGCCGAAGGTCAAAAAAGGAAGTTTGTAGGTCTTCACAGCATCTGTCGAAGGAACGAGGCCTTCATAGCATCAGTAGAAGGTCAAAAACAGAAGTTTGTAGGTCTTAACAACATCAGTCAAAGGAACCAAGTCTTCGCAGCATCAGCCGAAGGTCAAAAGGATGTTTTTGAATCTTCATAGCATCAGTCGAAGGACGCAAGGAAGCTTCATACCATCGGCTTCCACCAATTAGGGTTACCTTGGTGCTACGACCAAGGAAGAACCCAGAAGAAGAAACGAAAGTTATTTTTGATCAGTCCGATTTGAAAATTTTGTCTTCACAATCCAAGAAAAGAGACCGATGCCTGGGTTGAGTGAGTACTTCTTAGCGAAAGAAAACTCCTATTGCCTAGCATGTTGCTCTGATACCATGTAATCATACGAAGAAGAGGAATAACAGAGAAGAGAGAGAGAGAAGAGAGGAGAGGAGAAGAAGAAGAAGAAGATATATGAAGGATCGAAAGAATTTGAAGCTGGCGACACCCAGCTTCTCTTTTATTTAAAAGGTTTTATAACAATTCTAAGAAATTGCAAATAGGCCCCTGGCACCCTGGCAACACACCCTAAACAAAAGAAAAGAACATGCTGCCAGCAATCTAAGCTGACAGCATTGTAACAACATGAATAAAGAAAAACAATTTAAAACTAACAACACTCCTGAAATAAAGATTGAAAACAAACAACTTCACTAGAAACAGATGATATTGCCATGTACTCTGCTTCCGTAGAGGACTTGGAAACAGTCTATTGTTTCTTGCACTTCCATGATATTAGAGTCACCCATGAAGACACACCAACCAATAGTGGAGCACAGTGTCGGGGCTTCCAGCCCAATCTGCACCAACATAGGCCTTTAATTGGAGAGAAGAAGATGAAGAGAAGAAAATACCCTTTGATAAAGAACCTCGACTATAGCGAATGATTCAATGCACTGCAGTCAAATGAGGTTGACGAGATGCAAAGACAAATTGATTAACAACTTGAACTGCATGTGAGATGTCAGGATGAGTGATGGTCTAATAGATGAGAGACCCTACAAGTTGCCGATAGTGGGAAGCATCAGGAAGCAAGGAGCCTTCTGATTTGGATAATTTGACATTTAACTCCAAGGGAGTATCAACCTGTTTATTATCAGTGAGGTTGGCCAACTTAACAAGATCAAAGGCATACTTGTGTTGGCAAACAAAATAACCTCGAGAGCTCCATTGGACTTCAAGTCCCAAGAAACGATTAAGAGGGTTGAGATCCTTCATTTGAAAGGAACTACGGATAAGAGACTTGAGGTCCTGGATTCCTTCTATATCATCTCCAGTCAATAGTATGCCATCCACATAAAGTAAGAGAATGGTAAGGCCTTGAGGTCTTTTCCGAACAAAGAGAGAGTAGTCAAATGCACTTTGGCTATATCTGGCTTGCACAACATCTCTGAATTTTTCAAACCAAGCTCGAGGGGCTTGCTTGAGCCCATAGAGGGACTTCTTTAGTCGACAAACAAGGGAGGGATCACTACAGTACCCTAGAGGAGGTTTCATATATATTGTTTCCTTTAGATGCACGTGTAAAAAGGCATTTTTCACATCCAATTGAAAGATTGTCCAAAAGTGAGTGGCAAAGATGACTAAAAGAACACGGACTGTAGTAATTTTGGCAACTTGAGCAAAAGTCTCTTCATAGCCAATGCCATACTCCTGCTTATATCCCTGTGCCACAAGCCTGGCTTTGTAACAGTCCAGAGACCCATCAGATTTCAGCTTAATGGAATAGACCCATTTGCTCCCAATAATAAAGCCATCTGAAGGTGCTAAGACAAGGTCCCAAGTGTCATTCTCATGCAAAGCTTGAACCTCTACATCCATGGCTTCTTGCCACTAAGGGCTGCTACTAGCCTGTTGGTAAGAACGGGGAATATCTATAGAGGTCAAAACAGTAGAGAAGGAACTATGATTTGAAGGAAAATCATAGCAGTTAGGTGGTCTAGAGATACGAACAGAACGACATAAAGGAATAGGAGGAATAATTAAGGAATCTAAAACTGGGGCATCACTTACAAGGTTGTCTGTGATGGGCGAAGGATCCGAACTAGGAGGAAGAGAGGTCATAGGTGTAGGAGATGGACCATGAACCCGCTTGTGAGAGAAGACGAGAAGTTCCTTCGCAGTAGTGGATGATGGAGTATCTTGTTGTTCAAAATCAAGCAAAATTGAAACATAGGGTGCAGATGACTTGGAAATTCCTGAAAAAAAAGGAGATATGCTCAAGAAAAATCACATTTCAAGAAATACGAATCCGACGTGCTGAGGGATTGTAACAAATGAATCCCTTGTGGTTCAGGCTATACCCCATAAAAGCACAATGACAGACTGAGCTGAAAGCTTTCGACATTCATGAGGACGAAGATGAACAAAGCATAGACACCCAAAGACATCAAGATGGGAAAGATCTAGGGGGATCCAAACATCTTTTGATGAGGAGAAATGTTAGCAAGCATAGATGATGGGATACAATTGATCAGATATAATACAGTGCTAGCAGCCTCAACCCAGAATGTGGGAGGCCCATGTGATTCTTGTGGGAGAGTCCTTAAAACACTAAGAATGTTACCATTCTTTCTTTCTGCTACACCATTTTGCTGAGGAGTGTCTGGGCAGCATCGTTGGACTTATATGCCATGATGTTTCAGGTAAGCCAAAAATTCTCCGTCACTGTATCCTCCCCCCAAGTCTAAGCATAAGGTTTGCACATTCACTTGGAAACGAACTCGAACAATGTTATGAAACAACCTAAAGGTTGGAAAAACTTCTTATTTGTGTTTGAGAAGGTAAAATACAAGTGTACATGGTACAATCATCAATGAATAGCACAAAATACTTGTATCCCATCTGAGAAACAATAGAAGAAATCCAAACATCACTATGAATAATTTCAAAAGGCGAAGTAGCATGTTCAACTCAGTGAGTGAACAGTAAAATATGACTCTTACTTAAACAACAAGAAACACAAGATGTATCAAAGGATTTCATAGAAGGAATTTTAGTTTTAATAAAACCAGACACAAACAAGTATTTAAGTTTTTCATAATTTGGGTGGCCCAAGCATTTATGCCACAAATCCTAAACATAGTTTCTCTAACTCAAAACAGGACTCGATGTAGAAGAGCTCAAAAAAGTAGAGGATGATGCTGATAGAGATTTCTCAAACTCCAATGCAAACAAGCAGTCCATCCTACACCCCTTCACAAACAAGTATTTAAGTTTTTCATAATTTGGGTGGCCCAAGCATTTATGCCACAAATCCTAAACATAGTTTCTCTAACTCAAAACAGGACTCGATGTAGAAGAGCTCAAAAAAGTAGAGGATGATGCTGATAGAGATTTCTCAAACTCCAATGCAAACAAGCAGTCCATCCTACACCCCTTCCCTTTCACTTTCCCAATGCACCGGTCCTGAATCAAACAACCATCAAAGGAAAAGGTTAGAATATGACCTTCATCAACTAATTGACCAACTGAAATAAGGTTGACAGTAAGTTTAGGAACAATGAAGGTTTTAGCAATGGAAAAGGAATTTGAGGGGGAAAGTTTGATACACAAGTCATCACTCCCAATGATGTCAAGTTTCTCACCATTAGCAGTGACAATGTGTCTATGGTTGGTCTCAGAAAATCTGTTTGAAGGTTCAGGATAGGCCCCAATCATATGATTTGTAGTATCAGAATCAATTATCCAAACGGGAGAAGAGCAATAACCGGAGAACTGACGAGATAGGCCGATAGCAAAAAAGGTAGATGCGATGGCAAAAGATTCCAGTTGTTGTATCTCTTCCTTATTCATGGAAGCAGAGGATTCTCCCTTGGCAATAGAGGTATCGGACGCTCGTCCCTCAAACGCTTGATAAGCTCATGGCTAATTCTTCTTCATGGGTCCCTTGGGTGGACGAATTGGGCAATCTGGAATGATATGTCCATGGTGTTCGTAATATGAGCAGGCATTCTTCTTTTTGCAATGAGAGGCTATATGTCCATAACCTTTACATTCAGTTTTAGAAGGATCCTTTCCACCAGATTTCTTATTCTCTCGTGCAAGAACAATACCAATCCCTGAATCATGATGTTTTTTTTTATGAATAATAATAAATTTATTGATTCAGAAACATATTTAGAGTGAGTTCATACATCATCCCAGCGAGAGACGCAAGCTATAGCCCCTCCTTGAAACTTACAAGTAAACTAGGAAAGAAAAACAAGAATCACAACTAAGCCCAAAATAATTCTTCCCTATTTACTCCTTGCTTAGCTAACATATCTGACAAAGTATTTGTTGATCTCCCCACCCACTGTACAGTGACCAACATATTCCTTGTCAACCAACTAAATTTCTTCATTTCATTCTTGTATTGCCACATAGCCTCTTCAGAAATTTTCAACTAACCCACCACCACTTTGGAGTCCCCCTCAATTATTAGTTGTTGTACCCCCAGCTGGTTTGCAAATTGCACCCCTTGTACAGCAGCTAAGAGTTCCCCTGAATCAAGATGTTTCCCTTCTATGTTTGCAGCAAATAGGAGTCTAGTTTCTTCCCTCAACAACTCTCCCATCATAGAGTCCAAGTCTGGAAGAGTTCCTCTACTCAAAATATTTGACTTGATTATTTCATACTCAGGTCTCAGCCTCATGAGAAATTGGTTAACTTTCCTATTTTCAAAATGTTTCTGCAAATATGACACATTCAACGGGATCAGAGGGTTCAGTATGAACAAGTTCATATTCAGCCCAGAGATCAATAAAGCCTAAATATTTGACTTGATTATTTCATACTCAGATCTCAGCCTCATGAGAAATTGGTTAACTTTCCTATTTTCAAAATGTTTCTGCAAATATGACACATTCAACGGGATCCGAGGGCTCAGTATGAACAAGTTCATATTCAGCCCAGAGATCAATAAAGCCTAAATAGTATTCTTGTATCTTTTTGTCCCCCTGACAATAAACAAAGATTTTAGATTCAATCTGGTATTGTTGTGACATATTGGACTGATGACAAACCTTTTTCAAGTAGGCATACATCTCATAGGCAGTCCTCAGTCTTCTCATAGGAACACTAATGTGAGGCACAATGGAGCTCAAAATCCATGACTAACTTTCCGTTGTCAAGCTTCCATTGTGTATAGGCTTTACTATCAGTCTCAGCCTCAGCCTCATCAAGTTTACATACAGTCCCATTCAAGTAACCTTCAAGTCATTGATCAAAAAATAAAAATAAAAATAACCTTCAAGTCCCTTTCCCTCAACATAAAAATCAAAATGGAACTTCCACATATTGTAGCTAATTCCATCAAATTTTACAGGGAGAAAATCAACCTTTTCAGCCTTCATAAACGAGCAAAAAAAATAACCCAGAATAGCAGTACTGATGTTGAAAAAGTACTCAAATTAGCAATGAACAAGGCAGAAACATAACTTCAGCTAAACGCAGTATTCTTCAGAAAAGTAAAATGAGGGTTGAGGCATGAAATACAAACAAATCCAAGGCAACTTCAATAGGAAACTTTAGAGAATAATAAAAAATCCTCCAATAAACACCATAGAATTAGGGCAGCACAAACTAGGGTTCCAATGACTGATAATCAAGAGAAGAAAATACCCTAGGGCAGCACAAAAACTAGGGTTCCAAGGACTAATAACAGTCGATTATGACAATAGTGTGATGCACCAACCTGAAATGAGAAGTTTTCCAGATCAGCTTGATGAGAGGACCTGATGTCTATTGAAGTTCCTCAGTCAGAAAAAGAAACCAAGTTCAAATACTGCTATTGTTGAGGGAGGAAGCAGCCAGACTGTTGAGACTCCTTAATCTGTGACTGTTCAAAACTGAACCACAAAGAGAAAAGTTGCTGCCACCCAGGAGAAATTAGTAAACAGTCGGAGGAAGAAAACATAACTGCTGTCACCCAGGAGAGAAGACCAGAACTCCTCCAAGACTTGTCAGTTTCTGCTGATTTTCTGAGAGAAAGAAGAAGGTTCTGCGCGACATAGCTGGTCAGAAATCCTTCCAAGCAGAAGCTTTCAAGAAGAACAAGGGTTAGAAGAGCCCTAACACTAGCCAAAACACCCTAAGCACAGAAACCCTAATATGCCCAACAAATGAGCAAGGAAAGTGCAGCCTGCTCTGATACCATGTCAACAGACCCATAGCAGAATATCTGGGGATGAAGAATTGATGATTCGACCCTACCCCAAGGGTCCTTTATATAGAAAGTGAAATTACAAAAATTACAGAGAGGCCCTTGTAGGGCAACACAATTTAGAGAATTTATAGAGAGGCACTTGCAGGGCTGAAGTGAAAATAATAATAAATAAGAAAACAATACAATGAGGACTACAATAAAATGGTACATCAGGGAGTTTCTTCACATGACAAACAGAATGTAGCTCCATATCACCTTATACTTCTTGCTTCCACTGAACCTGGGCCATGTAGAGAAAACTTCTGCAGCTGAAGCTGGGTGAAAGCCAGCAACCACAAACATGGCAGTAAACATTCTCCACATGAAACCAGAAAATTTGCATGAGATAAAAATATGACTGACATTTTTGCATAGACAGCACCTATTAGCCATATGGAATCCTCTTGATTTCAGATGATCAACTGTCAATAAGCTAGCCATTGCTATCAGCCATGCCAAAACCCCAACTCTTGGTGGAACCTGGTTTCCCCAAATACCTTTAATTTGATTTAAGTCTGTGTTGGACCTGATAAGAGCCATGTGTCATGATTTAACTGAGAATTTTCCATTTTTACATTGTTTCCACCAGAGCTCATTCCTCTGCTGATCTGAATTAGGGATGTTGATGAAGGGAATACAGTTCATAACTCTAGGTGACCTTTACAAGTAGTTGACGTTGTTCTCAATAGTCTAATTTCTAATGCCCTGAGTACCCCAGTTAACAAGCCTGCACTCCATAATTCACAGCCATTATGCTCTTGTCAACTTCAAGCATCCTCATTATGCCTCAAAAGCATGCAGGTCATGCATCTAACCATCATAAATTTTTGAAATCTTACATTAGGAACACTAAGGAAGATTCAAGGTGTAAGGGGTTCTCAGGATACATGATATTCACCTACAATATCAGCATCAGTGGATGATGTGACTTATTTGAGAGTGGAATTCATTCTGTACAATAAAACGGTAAGGTCATTACAAGCCTTTCCACTTCTTATCAGCAATGCATTTAGAACTTCAGAGCATTGCTTCCACCAATAGTGGCTTCAAAAATATAAGTCTGATTAGAACCCAAGAGTCAAGCCATTTCTCAAGGCACATTGAAAAAAAAAACAAGAAGGAAAAGTAGCCAGGGCCCCAGTTCTAACTTTTAACACTATCAGACTTCCACGGCTTTGCGGGGGAACAGAAAACTTTGTGAAGAACAGAGCTAAAACCAAAATTCGGATTTCAATAGGGGATTGGCTCCCTTAGGCACATCAAACACCTAAAAAGTAAAGTTGGTCTTAGCATTTCTCTTTCCCTAAAATAAATTTTGTCTGGAAGAGCTACTACAAGTAGGCCAATAAAACATGGGTTGAAATAGTGATAAATGATTTAACAGCCCATGACTTAACAATGGGTATGGGTGGGGTATGGTATTAGGCTAAACCCAACCTGCATATTGTTGGAAAACCTATGAATTTTATGTATTAGGTGTTGAGTTTAATAATATTTTGAATTTCTTTTTTTTATCAATAACAGAGATTTCATTAGATGATTAAGGAGTGATAATACATAGAAGGGGAGCTAAAATATCTTAACCCCCCACAACTGTCACTAAACACCCAAAATACAAGAGCAATTACAACTGAACCGCGAAAACAGAACTCCTATTCACCCCTTCCCTAGCTAAGCCATCTGCAAAAGAATTCACTTCTCTTTACCCATGTTCATCAAATTTGTATGTCCTTGGTCAGCCAGTTATATTTCCTCTTTTCATTTCAGTAGCTCCAAAGTCTTGAGTTGTCTTCTTTTAACCAGTTCACTACAGTCTCAGAGCCTCCTTCTATGATCAGCTTGTTTAAGTGCAGATCTTTAGCCCTTTGAACCCCTTCCAGAGCTGCTAAAATCTCAGCCCTCAATGAGTCTCCCACTCCAATTGGGCCAGAAAACATGGCTATCACATTCCCTTTTTCATCCCTCATAACTCCCCCTTATTCCGGAAGGCCCTTGGTTGCCCATGCTGCTGCCATCAAAACTCAGTTTGGTAAAACCAAGAGGTGGGGGCTCCAGCAGGAGCTTGAAACCTTCCTGCTGGACTCATTCTATAGGTGTTCGGCTCCCCCCAGCATCCTCACTATATTCTCCAGTGTGAACTCTCATTCCATAGGTGGAACAGTGGTCCTAACAGTTTTAACAAGAAGCTGCCTGAGAAATGCTCCATCTCATTACACAACGGCTTCCGGTTTTGAACTTGAACCAGCCCTCTTCGAAGTCAAAAGCTGTGAAGCCCCAATTTACTTCATCACCGACGAACAGAATCACCTTCCTGTCTGAGAATGGTTTTAAAGCTACCTCAGCTTCCAGTTCCAATTTATTTATTCACCGCTGTGTCTTAAAGTTTCCTCCAATCACTCTGCTCAACCTCAATCATCACCTTCTTCATCACACATGAACTTACAACCGCTCCAACCTGAAGAGCTGAGGTCTGCTTTTCCTTTTCCCCATCATTTACATCAACTGGTAACTGGCTCTGATTATGCTCGAGACTATCTTCTGAGTTTGGTTCTTGTTCTTTCTCTGAGTTCCTGTTTCCGGAGACAAGGAACTGTTGTAACTTGTAACTTATCTGCGAATGATATCCAACCCTGTATCTGCTTCCCTTCCAGTATGCATACCATCTGTTTCCCATCAGAAAAATATTCTGTAATGGTAATGAACCATCCTTTCCCATTACTCCTCAACTCAACTTCATACCTTTTTCCTTAAAACCTCCAAAAGAGTTTCTCCATCCTGCTGTCCTGATGGAGTTGAGTACTCCATAAATAAACCCTTTCAACCACAGCACAGCTTCCTCATGTAATAGAATCATCACCTTCCTATCCTCTCTGATTTTTAGCAAGTTTCTACCTCTGGCCCCTTCCAGTATGCATACCATCTGTTTCCCATCAGAAAAATATTCTGTAATGGTAATGAACCATCCTTTCCCATTACTCCTCAACTCAACTTCATACCTTTTTCCTTAAAACCTCCAAAAGAGTTTCTCCATCCTGCTGTCCTGATGGAGTTGAGTACTCCATAAATAAACCCTTTCAACCACAGCACAGCTTCCTCATGTAATAGAATCATCACCTTCCTATCCTCTCTGATTTTTAGCAAGTTTCTACCTCTGGCCCTTCCAAGTTCAAACAAGTTTTTTGCTTGGATGTTCAATTCAAACTTCCACCTGTTCACTGCCTAGAATGCTTAGTCACTTCGCCCTTTCTCCATCGCCCTTTTTCTTAGTGTTTTGACCACGTAATCTGTAGAACTTTCTGCAACACCATGTGAAGGATAATTGATAGTTTATGTGTTTTGCACAGGTCTTAATCAAATAATTGGAAATTTTGCTGTTTTTTCATATTATTTTACTTATTTATTACTTATATAAAACAATAAATAATAGGAAATTAGATGCAGGTTCTAAACCCAACCCGCCCTACCCTTGAATGCGGAGAGGGTAAAGTCAAGGAGGGTTTTGCATTTTCATGTGCGGGGAGGGTTTGGATTCTCAAAATCCAACCCACTACAAGTTTTGGGGGGGTACAGGTTGGGAGGTTTAGGGAGGCGGTAGGGTCTAGAATTTACAAAACCCTCCCTCCCCAAACCCGCCCCTGTTGCCATCCCTAGCCATAACCTGCCTCTTTCTAGGGGCAATCACCAAGGCCACTTATCAGAGCAGTATTTCCATGAACCAAGTTCCCTATTTCCAAACCTCCCTGTTCCCAAGATTTACAAACCATGCCCCATTTCACCAAGTGGCCCTTTCTATCCTCCCCCAGTTCCCATAGAAAATCCATCATAAATTTCTCTATCTTCCTCACCACCTTTGTCAGGATACAATAGCCAAACAGCTTTAATCCTTCAACTAAAGCCAAAAGTTCAGCCCTTAATGGGTACCTTGACCCACCAGGCCTGGATAACTTAGAATTATATTGCCACCAGTGATTTAAAGGGCACGCCTAGACGCACAGGCAAGGCACATTTTAGGGTATGTGCTACGCCTAGGTCCTTGGCCAGCCCTTTCAAAAGGCGCACGAGGCATGCGCCTAGGCATGCTTCTTTTGAAAATTTCACGCTTTTTGCTTTTTTCGAACCTAGCAACTGGCCCCCAAACCCCCATGCCACACCACACTCCGAGAATCCCCTATTTGCTAATGTTATTCATTCATCCTACTAAAATATCTTCTTAAAAAGCAATTAAAATTATAAAATTGTGGGAAGTAAGAGTTAAACACCCTAACATGGACTTGTTTGGGCTTGCCTCAAGGGGCATGGAACAAAGGCAGCTCGTAAAATCAGGAATGTAATATGTCTTACATCACGTTAGCTACTTGAAGTAACGCAATCGAGGAAAAAAGAGATTGTGGGTTTTACATGCTTGAAAATGTTTTATATGTTTAATTTTATTTTTAAATTTTCATTTGAATATGCTTTAAATGTTTTGTTTATGGATTTTAATTTTAGATAATAGGCTTTTTAAAACATTTATTTTAAAATTTAAGTTTGTATTTTTTTATTAATATTATGTTTAATATATTTTTGCATTTTTTGAATTTTCTGACTTTTTTATTTTTAGCTTTTTTTTTGTATTTTTGCGCCTTGCTTGAAAAAGGCGCATGCCTCGCCTTCCTTGGGCACAAATTGGTCCCTGCACCTTTTTTGCGCCTTGCACTTTTAAAACACTGATTGCCACAACAATCTCAATGTATTGGACATCAGTTAATTCTCAATGTTATAGACCTATCACCAACTAGGTTAAACTAATTGTAATAAACTAAAGCATAAAAAATCTGTCCTAGTTTCAAAAGTAAAACGGAAAAGGAAAAACAATTAAAACTAGGGAGGACATCTATGAAACTGAAACTCCTAATGTATTATACATCAGTTCAATTCTCAATGCTACAAAATAGGGAGGACATCTATGAAACTGAAATTGGTCCCTGCACCTTTTTTGCACCTTGCGCTTTTAAAACACTGATTGCCACAACAATCTCAATGTATTGGACATCAGTTAATTCTCAATGTTATAGACCTATCACCAACTAGGTTAAACTAATTGTAATAAACTAAAGCATAAAAAATCTGTCCTAGTTTCAAAAGTAAAACGGAAAAGGAAAAACAATTAAAACTAGGGAGGACATCTATGAAACTGAAATTCCTAATGTATTAGACATCAGTTCAATTCTCAATGTTACAAACCTGTTTGAGTTACAGAGCAATTCAATGGTAAACACATAAGATAAAAATAGGGTTGTCTGAGACTTGAAGGATCATATCCCAAAAGCGGAATAAGTCACTGACATATTCAGCAAAATAGTAGCTGCCAATTTCATCAATAGCATGGTTAGAGAGCCTAAGAGTCATAGGTGTTCATGAGACTCTCATACAATTGCAGAGAATTAAACACAGAATCGAAGAGTCTATATTAGTTACCTTTTTTTTATCAGTAAAGGTAGATTTTATTAAACTTGGGGTTACAAATCTTTGGGTAAGTTACTCGCAACCATAGAATAATAATCAAATACAACTAGAACTGCAGCCCCCAAACCCAGCCTTACAATTTAGCCCAGAATAATTGCTGCCTATTTTCCCCCTGTTTAGCTAAAAGCATCTGCCATGCCATTTGCAGTTCTTCTCACCCATTTAAAAGTAACATTTAATTCCCTTGTGAAGCTTTCAATTTTCCTGATCCTATGCCTGTAAACCCAAGGATTTTGGCTGTGAAACTTTGTCCAGGAAATAATCACTTGAGAGTCCTTTCTTTTAAGCAGTTGCACGAGTGATGCACTTACATTGCAGAAATTCAGTCCCATACAACTCCTTTCTTTTAACTCTCTTTTTCTCCTTTCTTTTTATTTACATATTAAAGAGTGGTTACAGTTTTTATGAGTTTCAGGGCAAATTTTCATTACCAATTTGAGTCCAAAGTTACTGAAACAAGTATTCCTTGTAATCCAAAGAAATTCCAGGATATGTTCTCTTTGAGATGCATTACCCACTTTTATGAGGGAAACTCCATATGTAATTATGTATATACAACAAAGTTAAACTTTGACAGGAATTTGATCAGAATCCCAGGTCCATGGAGAACAATTGGTGCTTTGGGGGTTAGAAAATGGCAAGTGATACATGATTTCTCTGGCCCAACTGGTGAGTTTAACACAAACAAGGATAAAACTACAGCTGTCTTTTGCATAATACAATAGGACAAGGAAAATGATGCATCAAATCCTTTCCTGAGTATCTTGGACCCTCCAATGTTGGAGATACCATAGAAGAGTTTACCATTGAAGGGCAGGGAGACTGTTCTTTTTACCGAGCCTAACATCAATATTTCTTTGTCTTCTCTTTGGTATTGGTTGGAAAATGTGTTTATGGGAGACCTTCCCTGGTGGAGCCTTAGGATTTGGATTCGTGAAGCCTTTACCATTAAAAAAAATGAAGAATAAAAGAGAAGGATTTCATTAAACGCAAAACAAAGTACAACGAGAAAGTGATAAGGAATCACCCAAGAGAAGAACAAAAGATCAAACCTACAAATCAAACTGCAAAACCACACACCCCCAATACAAGAACCATTCAAAACATCATCATTCCAAAAAAAAAAAAAAAACAAAACAAACCTTCAACTAAAAAAAACTCAGACCACAAGCACCTTAATCCTCCCCTTCGAACACTTCCTCCTGCCTTAAATCATCCTCATTCCAGTTTTCTCCACCTTCTCCTGCTAAGAGATACCTTGCCCTCTCTTCCCTCATTCTTTGCAAATACAACAACTTTTCTACCACAGTCCTCTCCTCCCCAGAAAACAAACCGAGCCCCTTACCCACCTCAACATTTCTGTTAGGGAGGTCTTCAATGGGCATACTTCCTTGCCTTAACGGCTTATCAAATAGAAACAAAGCCTGTGTACCTCCTTCTCAAAGTTGAGCCTATCCTCCTTCCTTCTCAGAATTGATAGCCCCTGCCAGCTTTTTTGTTTACAAAGAAACTTGATCCCCCGCACAGCTTGTCTCAGACACCGGCACCTTTGGCTTCCTTCCTCTTCTCCTAAATATCCTTTTGTACCTGTTTGTAGGCCCTGCCCCCACAACACCATCCCTCAACTGCGAAAACGCCTTAGTAACATGCACAATATGAGAGAAACTTGAGCCTCGAGGATTCTTAACATCCATGTCAACATCGACTCTATTAGCAATCTCCTCAATCTTAACCACCTTCCTTCTACGGCCCAAGTCAACTCCTATCCTACCAATCATCACTTCCTCGACTTCGGCTAGAGATAGACATGAATCAAATGCCCGAGTCTGATGTTCAACCTCCAAGTTCTCCACAGATCCTTTTCAACCACTTTATTAGTAACCTCAAACCTGCCCGCCTGCTCTTTTCTCCAAACCAGCCATCACATCACCTGAAAGAATCCATGTGCCATTATCCAAAGACATGTCCAAGTTGCAAACCTCCACCTGAGCCGACCCCCTTTCCTCTGTTCTTATTTATTTTTGAAGAAAGAAATTTTTTGTTATAAGAAAAAGAGGTACAAGTTAAGAGGTGAGAAGATGGCACCTTACCAATACAAAACAACTAAGGACCAGAAAAGACAAAATGTTCACTATTACAGTTCTGAATTTCAAGAACATTCATAAAAATTCTCCCCCAAGTCTGATCTGCTAATTTGTTCAAATTCAGGGAGCACCAAAACACAATCCGACACAAATTGCCCAACCAAGGCCACCAGTAGCTCAATGTTTTTAGACTTGTTTTCAAACAATCTCCTGTTCCTTTCATTCCAGATAACCCAATACACAGCAAATGGGATACAACTACAAACTATCCTTGCTTTCCTGCTTACATTGAACCTTGGCCATGAAGAGAACAATTCAGCTAATGTCCTTGGCTGGAAAACACTAATCCCAAAAAGGATAGAATATAATTTCCGTAAAAAAATTGCAAACTTGCATGAGTAGAACAAGAAGCAAATGGACTCCCCTCTCCTGAACAGCAAAGGTAACAGTAGCTTGCCAAGTTGAAACCCCTTCTTTTTCAAGTGGTTCGAAGTTAGAATACTGTCCAAGGCTACCAACGATGTAAAAGCTTCCACTCTAGGAGGAACCAGATTACCCCAAACTGCTTCTACCTGACCTGAATCCAGCTGATCTTTGACTAAATCCAGATAGAAAGACTTCACTATAAACTTTCCATCCCTACACTCTTTCCACCATAGACCATCCCTTGAAGAAGCTGAAACCTCTATTTGTTGTATCTTTTCTAGTAGAAGAATTCTTTCCTCTCTTCTTCCACTCTTACACCTTCATCCCTCTCACCCGATTAAGTCACTAGGCCCCTCACCTCCCCCCCTCCTGCCCTTCCTCAACGTCCCCCTCTCCCCCA
This sequence comes from Nelumbo nucifera, assembly GCF_055504915.1. Taxonomy (NCBI): domain Eukaryota; kingdom Viridiplantae; phylum Streptophyta; class Magnoliopsida; order Proteales; family Nelumbonaceae; genus Nelumbo; species Nelumbo nucifera. The sequence goes on along the minus strand of NC_142649.1, from coordinate 13,068,365 downwards.
AACTCTCCAGAATTTTCCAAACTAAGAAAAATTGACCTGCTTCACCCTTTCGTAGTCATTCCCTCCACTTAAAGTTTCTTGGGCTTGAATCGCTTGACTGGAGCCAACCTTCTTTAGTTCTCCATATACCACTGTTCCCTGGGTATTCGCCTCCATCGATACAGCTTCACCTTTCCTCCCTCACCACCATCCACCAATCACTCAAGCCACTGGACTTCCTTTAGTACTTAAGAAGCCATTGTCAGCCTTCTGACCTCTTGTTCTCATCCCAAACACTTCCTGGTCCCCTTTCTTGTTTCATGTTCTGAAATAGATTCCAGGATTAGAGCTCGGCTGCGAGTCTATTGTTGTGCCTGTTTGGATCAACTTTCCTATGCTTTCTATTAATCTATACAACAAAATGCTTTTAAAATCCACTGCACAGGTTGTAGGACAAGTGCTGAAGCTAGATAATGCCAAGGTTTGCATAGAGCAGGATTTGTTAAAGGAATTCTCTTCACGTGTTTGGATTGGGATGGTAAAAGAGATAAAGAGGATTTTTGGGAAAAGATCAAATAAGAGAACCTGCCTCTCTACAGCACCTATTGCTCAAGGTTCAAATTTTCGTCATGCTTTTTTTATCAATAAAAATTATGTCACTTTTCAGCCTGTATCAGCCGATACATATCGTACCAGTGGGCCATAGATACATAAAACAGGGTTGTTTTGGGGTTTTGTCCTTTTTCAAGGGTAAATCGGCCTAAGACCTATCTCCTGTCATGGTTTTCAAAAAAAAACAAAAAACAAAAAAAAGGTAGTGCAAGGTTCAAAGTACTGGTACACCTCTTGCATCATATTAGGGTGTATCGATACTTTGGACCTTGCTATTGCTATAAGCATGGACATGAAAAGGCAGATTGCAGGCTGAATTGAAGAAAAAGGATTCAAAGGATCAGAAAGATCCAAAGGAGAAATTAAAGGTTGTAGAGGACGAAATAAAGGAAAAAAGGAATGAAGTGAAAGAGGCCTCAAAGTAGAGCAAAGGGAATCTGCTAAAGATGAAATAGGCGTTCATGAAATAGGGAGGGAATCCCTCATTGGAGTTACCATTGATTCAGCAAAGAAGATTGTCAAGAAGGTTATCGAGAACAAGTCTGAAGCGGCAACAAATACAACAAACGGGGATTGCCAAATAGTTGAAGAAGTTACCCCTTCAGCAACTGATCAACCAATTAGGGATGTAAACATCAGGATTTATCTTTGCAAGTCCCTATGCAATGGAACAAGAGGATGGAGGTAATGGTATTCGACAAAATGCCAATATGGAATGCTGTCAAGCAATGGTTGGGATGCAGGCTGTTTGCACAGAGCTACTTTGGCTGCTCCCTGGAAGGCCATCCATGGCATTCTTCCTTTGTTCCTTCCTCACATCAGGTATGATTGGTTTTGGGTCAAAAAATCAGATTTTGGGAGGACATTTGGATTGGGGATTCCCGGTTCCCCCTGTCCGAAGTGTTCCCTTCCCTTTTTGCTCTTTCCAGTCTTAAAGGAAAACCCATTAGCGATTTTATTAGCTCTTCCTCTTCACCTACAAACTTGAATTGGAATCTAGGTTTTGTTGGAAATCTGAGAGAATCTGTACTGTCTAGTGTCTCGTCTCCACTTTGATTAACTTGTTGAATGCAGTGGTGTTGGGGGACAGTGGCTCAGACTCTAGAGTTTGGGCACTTAATCAATCTGGGTCCTTCTCTTGAAAATCCTTCTTGAACTCTCTTGTTGCCACATCCTCCTCTCATTCTTTCCCTGTCAAGGAGATTTGGCTTCGCCTTTTTCCTCCTAAAGTCGGTGTTTTCTGTTGGGAAGTGTTCCATGGCTCTGTCAATACCTGTGATTTGCTTCAAAGAAAAAGGCCAAATTGGTGCTTGTCCCCAAATTGGTGCTCCTTATGTAATCTAGATGGTGGGATTGCTTTTAATCGTTTAATTTCCTGTCCCTTTGCTAACTTCATTTGGGAATGGTTTTCGTCTGTGTTTGGTTGTAGATGGATTCCTCCTGCTAATTTGGAAAGCCTGTTTAGGTCTCACTCCTTCAGGTGTTCTAAAAGGAGAGGCAGAATCATGGGAAGATGCACTAGAGCAACAGTTGTTTGGACAATTTGGGAAGAAATAAATTTGAGGATCTTTGATGACAAAGAAAGAAGCAAAGAAGTTGTAATTGAAGTGATAACTCGAAGGGTGGCGCATTGGATGAAAACACTAAATTTATTTGTTGATTTTAAGACAAAAGACTTTTTCAGGTCTTGGGGAACAATTGCAAACATTGCAACTAGGAAAACTATTGTGATTGCATCATGGTCCCCTCTGGATGTTAGGTGGAAGAAACTAAATTTTGATGGGAAATGTTTTGGAAATCCAGGGCCATCGGCATTGGTGGGGTAATAAGGGTTGAGGATGGAAATATGCTAGCCATGTTCTCGGGTCCTATTCAGCAAGGTGATGATGTAATGAGCTCAAGAATGAAGGCAGCAGTGTTTGGTGTTGAAAAATCCAAAGAAATGGGGATTGATAGGTTGGTTGTTGAAGGGGGCTAAAAAAACTATGGTAAACTGGCTAAAGAAAGGGGAGGGAATAATTTGGCAGTTAAGGAATGAGTTAAGGCACTTCAAACATTCCTCTAGGTAGTAGAATGCCTAGAGGAATGTTTTAAAACACGGAGACATGACGTGAGGCATTCCACTACCTAGAGGCGTGAGGCATAGTTCAAAACGTAAGAGGCATTCCCATGGTTTTCTTCTTTTTCTTTCCCTTCTCTTTCCTTTCCTTTTTTTTTCTTTTTTTCTTTCTTTTCCTTTTTTTGTCTTTTTATGTGAGGTGTTCATGAGGTGCATGAGGCATACACCTCTAGCACACCTCATGAAAAAAGCATATGAGGCATACACCTCTTGCACCTGAAGTGTACGCCTCAGAAACTCTCTTAATCTATTTAAAGGGATAGAAGAGCTCGGGGTAGACCAAAAGGTATATGGGTAAAAGTAGTAAAAAAAGATTTAAGCACTAATATTTAATAGTTATATCTTTAAATAGATTAAAAAGAAATTTCTATAAAACAGTTGTGAGGCCAGCTATGTTGTATGGAGCAGACGTTGGGAAGCCAAGAAATAACATGTCTAGAAAATGAATGTGGCAAAAATGTGAATGCTAAGATGGATGAGTGGAAAAACAAGAAAGGATAGGATTAGGAATGAAGTTATCAGTAGGAACCTAGGAGTAGCTCCAAATCCAATAGGTGATAAAATAAGAGAGAGTAGACTAAGATGGTTTGGACTTTGGAGACGGAGACATGCATAGAAGACCACCAACTACGCCAGCTAAAAGAAGTGATTCGTTACACATTGAAAGGGACAGAAGAGCTCGGGCTAGACCAAAAGGTATATGGGTAGAAGTAGTAAGAAAAGATTTAAGCACTAATATGTAACAGTTATAATTTTAAATAGAACGGATTAGCAAAACAGGATTCATGTAGCCAACCCCATATAGTTGGGATAAGGCATGGATGATGATGTGCCCAAGATTTCTTTTTCTTTACCCTTTAGTTTTCTTTTTCTTTTCCTTACAAATGTGCCCAAAATATTTACTCTCCCGTGACCCCACCCCTTGCTTAAGTATTTTTGTCTAGCAATGATTTAGGAGAAAAGTCCCTTGAGAAAATTAAAAGAAAACCGGTAGTTATGGGGATAAACCATAAGATTCATGAATTCGACCATATATTCAACAAATTATCAATTGATACTTTTCAGAAAAGGATTCAGTTATATGATTTCAATCAAAAAACCTTGGAATATGTGATTTGAATGATTGAATCATGAATGTTATCATAGATCCAAAGATTTTAACCACTATGGTCATATCAAAAATACCAAAACCTCAGAAAAGAGCAACTCAAAACCAGCAAATCCAGGAAAAAAAAAAAAAACAGAAATGAGGACAAAAAAGAAGAAAGTCATCAGATGACAATGAGTCCACAATGACTTAGTCCTACAAAATGGCATAACCATAGCTCCAGTAAAGGCGCCCACTTAAATTTTTCAAACTTCACCCAACTCTAATAACGAAAACATGAATCAGTATAACGGTTAACTCTCCTTCATTTTCATTTTCTTCTTTCCTTCATTTTCCTTCTCCGCTTTTTAGTTTAGTTGGCGTGATGCTGGCAATATGAATCCACCAGGCTATTACCTCTCTTGTTCTCTCTGTAAGACTCCTTTGTTCTATTAAAATTAGTTTTAGGGGGAGAGAGAGAAATTAAATGGGGAAGGTGAGTAGAGGCAGCGCATACAACCTTCAAACATAGACCTAAATAACCTCAAGCCCAAAGTACAACAAAGCAGCCGGATGATCAAAATAAACAGTTATTACTAAAAGTACCAAAATTTTAATCTGAAAACACAGCAACCCATCTGGGATTTTCGATGTTACGATAAGAACCAAGCCCCACAAAAGAGGAAGAAAACAAGCATAAGAAATCCTTACTTCCTTCGGTGTAAAACGAAAAGCCGGGGCTCCGCTCTGTGGAGGTCGACCCATCAGATCTCTTAACGCTTCCTTGGGAAAAATCTGTACAAATTCCTTTATCAATTTCTGTCTGTTTCAAAACGCAGCAACTTAATGGGCATACGATGTTTGAGAAAATTACAGGCAGAGAAAGCTATCACAGTCGATGCGTCAAATGGCACTAAACTCTGTTAAGTAAGAAGAGAGAAGGGGAGAGAAGAGGCGAAAAGGGTGACCTTCTTAGCTTATGGGCTTATGGTGGGCCTCCTAGTCGTATCCGCCCGTCTCACGAGCTCGAACCTTTTGTCTCCAGAGGACGGCTTACGCGATTTTACTGTCGCACGCGAGTTTTTGTAACGTTGGCCATTATTATTTTGATGGTTCCGTTGAGATTTTTGACAATCATAAAAAGCTCCTCTGACGTTTCTTTTTCATAAAAATCTCCTTATAAGTTTGAAAAAACTTTAGTTACCTCCCTTCTATTATACAGACAATGTACAATGTTGGCCTGATGCATTGAAGTCCTTATGATGGACATTTACTTTTACCCCTATTACATGAGAGATTTTTGTAATTTTTTTTTATATTACATGAGAGATTTTTGTAGTTTTTTTTTTATATTACATGAGAGGTTTTTGTTAAAAAAAAAAAACCTTTAAGAGAGGTCATTATGATTGTCATAAACGTTTTACCCCTATCACTAATATGTAGCTACTACCACTTTGAATAAGGTGCTGCACAACGGAGGTAGCTCATCCCTCATCCCTCATCCTCTTAACCCCTTCCCCCCTCCAACCCAACCCTGACACGGCAGGGGGATTTAATCTCAAATCTCTACTACAAGAAGTCAAAGAGTCAACCAATTAAGCCACAATTAGTTGGTGAAAAAGGTGAGCCCAATTCTCCAACATTTTCCTTGTTTTCTTTTGCTTTTAGGTAAATTACAAATTATCACCCTTGTTTTCTTTTCATCTGGATTAATTTTTGTGGCAAATAGAAGTTCTAGAGGCTAAAGTGCCACTACCCCCAAAGTAGAAGGTGGTAATTTTTAATTTACCCTTTCTTTTTGGGGAAACACCTCACACTTATGAGTAACATGTACATTAGGAATAGAGGTGTAAAGTGGGCCATGCCAGGCCGGCATGCCATAGCCCGTGGGTGGCCCACGCAAAGTGTGGAACATGCCACCCTCTCTGGTAAAAATTTTGGGGGTTGGCCCAGCGCGGCCCACGACCCAGGCCCGTGTCGTGCCGTGTTGTGCCTCGGGCCAGGCTAACCCATGGGCCGAGCCTTGGGCCAGGTCAAGCCGTGCATCGGGCCAAATCTATTTATTTAAAAAAGTTGATAAAAAAACAAAATTTTAATTTTATATGAATTTTGTGCATAAAATTGCTTATATATGCAATAATTAAATAAATTAGTATAATAAATTTAAAATATATATATATATATTTATTTATTTATTTTATTAATATATTGTATACTATATATTATTATATAATTATAATTTATATAATATTATATAATTATATATAAAAATATATAAATACATATAAAATATATATATATATGGGTAGTGTCGGGCCGTGATGGGCCGAGCTGCAAGCTAGGTCGTGCCGGCCTGTGGTCTACGAGCAGCACGGCCCGCTTGGTCATGTCGGGCCATGGACCTAAAACCCCAGGCCTAGCACGGCCCACATGGTCATGCCGAGCCAGTCCAAATTCATGCTAGGCCGCGAGCGGCACAGCCCGATTTACACCTCTAAGTAGGAACATTATGCAACATGAAATGAAATTAATTGTTTCTCATGACAAAAAAACAATTAAAAACATTTGCTTGGTTGTGTATGTGTTTTTTTTTTTCTTTTTATTTTGGTTTTCAAATTGGAGCCACAAAGGCAAAAGCATGTTCTTGAATTTTTTGTTTCAAAACCATGTTTTCACGAAGATATCTAATATCATGTTCCATAAATCATATAATTCCTATACTTCAAAATTTGTCTTTGTTTTCAAAACCATTATTTAAATGGTTCCAAAAACATATATTGTTTTTTAAAACAAAACCAACTTGTTTTGGCCTTTCAAAATCAGAGTCCAAGAACTTTTTTCGTTGATTTGGCAATTAAAAAAGAGTGTTCATGTTGTAGAGTCCAAGAACCCATATTACCATTAAGGCATTATCATATATAATTTAAAATACCAACTTTACCTTATGCTTGTTGACCCCATGTTTTGATGATAGCAAATTCATTGAGAATACTAATGGCATGATTAAGTGTGCAATAAGCTTTATTAAACTTCTTTGTGCTAAAAATATATGCTACTAAAGATGATAAAATGAAATCTTTGCTAACTACCCGAGCTTCATGATCTCTACACCATTACCACATCTCTCCAATTGAGGAAGCTCTAAGTAATTCAAGCATATTAAGGCTATTTAGGAACTTAAATGATTTTGGAGTTGCTCAAAGGTCATCTGCTAAAACAACTCATTAAGAAAAAAAAACTACATCAAGTTGTGTTTAAATTGTGTTTATCTTTTAGGATCTTGATGTAATCTATTGTATATGATGCACTTTTTTGATTGTCAACAAGATTAAACTCATTATAGGCAAATTTAGAGACCAGTGGTTAGCAAAGGTTTGGTTTCTAAGCTTTTTCTAAACTTAAACAAGTGATTGTAATCGGAAAAAAAAATAAATATATATATATATATTTTTTTGAAAACTAATGGAAGAGATCCCAAATATTTAGAATAAGAATTTTTTAGGTTTCTAAGTGTTGGGTTGTCTGTTAGGCAAGATTACCGAGCTTCATAGAGTATTTGACTACTTAGAAATGTATAGTCGATTAACTATGACAGTTGAGGCAAGTTTATCGCAACTATGAGACATTGTCGACTACCCCAAAATATATAGTCGCTTAATTGTAACAATTGAGGCATAAAATTCTAAGACTACGATATGTAATCAACTAAAACAAAAAGGCATAATCTATTAATTGTAGTCAAGGCATGAAAATGCCATGTCTAAAAAGACTAGTTGACTACCCAAAAAAACACAATTGGCTTTGTATAGCTGTTTTTCAAAGAGAGCAATTTATTAAGAGTTGTTTTTGAAGAGATCTTTGGACTTCAATAGTTTGAGAGGTGAGTAAAACTAAGAATCCTTTGGACCTGTACAATCTCACCCATCTATTGTAAATCCCTTCTGTGAACTAAGCACCTATACAGAAACTCTTGCAATTGAGTTAGTTTATACTTGTAATTGTTACATTTGCCTACTTAAAGATCTCTCTTGTTGTAAACTTGTTATTATACTATAAAAGAAATATCTATAAGTAGGTAGGTGTTCAAAGCTTTTAAACACCATCAAAGTCTTATCGGCACCTTTTGTTAAGCCCAACTACAAGGTCATGCACCCAAAAAGGTGTTAGACAGTTTTGTATGCCCTTAGCTTCAATCAGAATGATGTACTTTATGAGTTTATTGTAAATGAATAAAAGTACATATTTGATTCATGTTCCCTTGGTATGTTTCTGTGTAATACCCTTAAATTGGACACTTAATGAGACTCGTGTTAGTTTAGAATGTTCACAGCTAGTGGGTCGGTCTGGGGAGATCTATCCTGACAAGGCTGACATTATGGTGCCACCAAGTCGGTTGGGGTGGCCTGTCTCAGCTGCCAGGGTGAGACCCTAGGCACATACAGTGTAGGATTAATTGAATCTTTGAACTGGACCAGATTTTTAGTATTGCCCTGGACCTTGGAGATTGATGGGCAAAACTGGAAAGTTACACCCGACCCCTAGACTCGATTATGATACTGCACTAGGTGTTGGATTGGGTGTCTTTGATATACCAATCAGTGAGATCCTTAGCGGGGGTCAAAACCTAGGTATGTTGGGACAGTCTAAGAATTCATCTGAGTGGGTGATCATAGTGACAGGATCAGCCCCTTTGTCGGACAAAGGTAATGATCGGGGATGCACTCTCACTGATGGAAACCAAGACTGTCGGCAGCCGATTTCAACCGTTGAGATTTGTTTTTACAAAATATATTTATACATATATATATGCTATGGTTTCGAAATGATTTGCAAAAAGGTTTTAATTCCCGGGATCCATATAAGTAGAGAGTGCAACACTGTTCCTTGCAGCCGAGGGAGAGGTCCTCTCTTGTCAGGCAGTGTATGATCATTATGGGCTAAGAGGTTAAGTGTAAGACCATTGAGGATAATACCTGATGGGCTAATCTTGCATCTACCCACAGTCCCTGAGTGTTACAAGGTGGCTTGGCCCAGGGACCACTTAGGGTAAGTGTTGGACCCATAGAGCTCATTTGATGGATTTCAGGGGGTGCACTGTCCTTAACAGTGTATTCGGCCAGGCCTTGTAACAAAGGCTGGGCTGAACCCATGTGGCTGATGTGTAGATCAATGCTTGGGTCCCACGCCATACAAGGAAGCCCAACTGGGCAGTAGTTAGGAAGGTTAAGTGAGCACATAAGATTAATGGGCCTAAAGCCCATTTCGAAATAGGCTATTTTATTAGTTAATAATGGGGCGAATTCTGAGATGGATTAGCAGATAGGATAGGGTCAAGACCCTATCCACTCATAGAGTCCAGATCTGAATGTGATTCAGATCTAGAAACCTCCTAATGAGATTAAGAGAAAGCTAATCTAATCTGCAGATAAGATAAGGGTTTACCCCTATCACCTAAAGAGAGGTCTTATCCAAATATGATTTGGATAAGCAGCTTCTAATTGGATTAGGAACTGATCTTTTAGGTTAACAAAAGAAAAAGGGGGTGGCAGCCTTGAGAGACACACATTCAGATCCTCTTTAGTGCTGAAATCAGAGAAGAAAGAATTAAGCAACCCTGCAGAATTCTTTCTTGCCGCCTCTCTGTTCTTGCCGCCCTGTTTGCCAATTCGATCTCTAGTTGTGGGAGAAGTCAAGATTCGATCTTGGCATCAGTGCTTTGAGAAAGAATTGATAGGAAGTTCTGCTCACATGTCATCCTGTTGATTCTTACGAATGACAGAGTTCTTGGAGAAGAACACTGCTGATTCTACTTCATCCTGCACTGTGCCATCTTCAGTGGGAACAGTCTTTGAATCCTTCCTTGGGCGTGAACACTTTCGTTGGGGGATACTATTTCTCCGTATCAAGTATAATCCTCTCCTACTCCTTTTGGTTCAGATCTGGTTCAATTTATGGTTAAGAATGATCCTTGAAAATATGATTTTCTAAATACAGAATGTGATTCCCAATTGAAGGGAGAGAATTTTTTTTTTTTGAAATTCGCCCCTTATTCTGCAATCTTTGAGCGTCCATACGATGGATCTCTCATTCCTTCAAAAGGCCTATTGGTTAGGTCTTTTTAGCACCCATAAAAGCCAATTGGAATTTCTTAGTGGTGGTTTGAGGTAGAGGATGTGCGGAAAGTTGGTTGAACCTCTATAAAAATCTTATGTGCCATGTGTGTGTTTATTTTCTTCAAGTTTTACAGTTTGTTTATTTGCTAACTTTGCTAACATCATCAAATAACTTTAATAACTTGAATCTTTGTGATTTTACAAACATTTATCTTATTTTGTTTTTCTTTCTTTATATCTACAAGATATAAGATCTCTTTAGTGCAACTACTAAGCTACTAACCCTACTAAATTTTATTAACTTTAATAACTCTATGGTTCAATAGCTTCGGCTTCATTTGCTAACTTCTTCCAACTGCTAACCATTTACTTCTAACTGCTTTGTTTCTACTTTTACATTTACAATTGTCTACTTTCGCTACACATTTATCATTCAACTGTATTTACTTTTCTATAGTTAGATCTGTCCTTGAGGTTTTGATAGCAATTTAACAAACTACATGAATCTCGAGTCTATTATACTTTGATAGTTGGTCGTTATCATAGCTATCATATCTTGTAGTTGGTCCATTTCTCAGCTACCTATTAGAAGTTGGTCCTCTCTCTCCAGCTACCATTTCAGGCACACACCACTGGTGTAGATACCATTTACTTTTGTTCTATTACTTTAAATTGCCCATTTAAATTTCTACAATTATTTACTTTTAGTATTTATATTTATCAGTTTGTTTGTTGTACCACTAACCTCATAGTAGGCTACAATATTTATTTGATTCATATACTTTCAGTTGTTATCATCTTGTTAACAGTTACTTATTCTTATTGTTTATGTCTATTTAACTGCTAATTCTTGCAACTCCTGCTATCATTTTGTTCATTTGTTTTGTAGTTGCAACTCTTGTTTCAACAATTATGTTAATCATTGAAAGTAACATCTTGATTAATTGTTAAACTAATTAACAAACTAAGCCTTTATTCCGCTACATCTTGGATTTGATTATCAAGAAGGCTTAGCTTTTAGTTTTAGAGGAAGAGTTGGCTTGACTTGTTAATAGTCAAAGAATTTTTAAAGATCTACCTAATTCACCCCCTTTTGGGTAAGGCCATTGGTCCCAACAACTTTCAAAAGAGTAATTCTCTCTACTTTTCTATTAGAAGTAAGGTAAAAAGGCTAAAGTGAAATAAAGAGAAGGAAACCTAATTCTTTTGTGGGTATTTAGTAAATATATATCTAAATGAAGATGGTTAAAGGTAAACCTAGGTTTTGAAAATTTTTAATGGTAAATTTTTTATTACCACCCTATACTTGGGGTAGTGATAGTTTCTCCCTAAACTTTTATTTGCACAAAACCCCCTTAAACTTTCAGACTCCAATATGTCACCTTACCATTAATTGGATTAGTTGAAGAAGTTAATTTACTAAAATGCCCTTTCAAGATTCATATTAACAAAAAGATAACATTTCAAAATGACAAAAATGGATAGGACAAAGCACATTATCTCTTTCTAACCCACTTTGGATGAGAAAGAAAAAACAAACATAAATAAAGAGTCTATACAAATATGCTAGAGAAAAAGAAAATGGTCCCACAAATTAAAGAAATGATAGTTTTGGGATTTAGAAATGTTTAACAAACACAAGGTAGTCACATGAGAATCTTTTTGGAATTAGTGGACAGAATGCTAATGGAGGAGCAAAATATTGGAATCTAAAAGTTTGGGATCTTCATCGCAAATGAAAGTTTAAGGAACTAAATGTCACTACCCCACAGTATAAGGTGATAGTTTTAATTTGCTCAAAATTTAATGCATTATATAAGCATTTTCTGTCTACAAAGCTAACATAAGGGAGGTATTTGTTCCTTTTTCAAAACTATTAGGGAGGTTATCGTTAGATTCATAAAGCAAGGGAGGCTTATAAGATTGTAAAAAAACTCAAGGAAATGTTTACAATTTTCCCTTTTAAATAAAAATATCCAATATGGTAAGGTTTCTTAAAATTACTACACACTTACCACAAACTATTGATAATTACAAATATTATCACTTATATACTTAATAATCACACTTTTAATTTTGTCAACCATATGATGCCCTCAAACTACTTTAAGGGCCAATCAAAAGATCAAAAGCAAAGAAAAGAATCTCTATAGGGACCAAATTGCTCTTTTTGATATATTATTTGGACATTTTAAATTGATAATTACATCTTCAATTTACATGTACTTGTTTACGGGACATTTAGCCCAAGCAAATGACATTAAAGCCAACTAGGATGAAGCTTTTAGACTTCTTTTGGATTTTGGTATCATAGATTAAACATGAAAGAATGGGGTGACATTGGCAATATAAAAACTATGTATGGTTGGCATTTGGAAATATATAAAATTGAATACATTTGGTATTTGAAAATAGGGTAAATTTCTTCAAATTACCCTTATAGTTTAGCTAATTGATCAAGTGTACCTTTACTGTTCGAAAATTGACTAACGCTACCATTACTGTTTCTGACAATTGACTAATACTTACCTTATCGATAACGTTCCATCACAAACCATTCAAATGTGCATCATGTGACTATTATAACTTTCAAAAATACCCAACTTACCCTTGTTATAACTTCGGCACTGGTATCTGCATTAATGCTCTGTTTCTTGTCCTCCCTTGAAGCTCCGGCCATGCCAACTTCCGTGGTTCCTTGCCGTTCATTCGTGCAATCGAAGTCTCTCCTACTACATTCACAACCCAGCTCTTGATCGGTGGCACTTTCTCCCTCTCTACAGACCCGCCATCTCATCTCCCCTCCAATTAGAATTGTGCAACCTGTTCACTAGATGTCACAGACTTCTTCCCACCTTAAACACCCAACACACCAGCCCAACTATGGGCGTGATTGGGGTGGATAAGATTGGAGATGATGCTCTCTCCTCCTACAGAGTTTACGTCGCCGGAGGCATGTCGACGACAACCTGTGGGGGTACTACATATAAACCCACGATGGAAATGTATGACTCATGAGCTGATAAATGGTAGAGTCTTGGATGGATGCAGATTGAATTTGCGGTGAGGCTGACAATTTGGACCCCAAATGAGAGTGCATACTCTGATGGGTTTCTGTATTGAATGACATCTACCCATGCCTATGGCGTGATGGGCTTCGAGGTGAGCACTGGTTTGTGGAAGGAGGTGAAGGTGCCGAAGGCCGATCGATTGGAGTTTGCAGCTCTAGTGAGGTGAAAGGGAAGGCTAGCGCTTGTTGGGGGAGACTGTGAGGGACAAGCTTGCATATGGGAGCTTGGAGCTGGAGATGAATGGGTGTTGGTGGAAATGGTGCCAACGGAATTGGGAAAGAGGTTTCTTGGGGGCAAAGGAAACTGGTTTAGCACTAAGTGTGTGGGGATTGATGAGGCTGTATACTTGTATAGGGATCTTGAGTCTGAATTGTTGGTTTGGAGAGAAGCTGAAGAAAAGAGTAGATGGGAATGGGTAAGGGATAGCGTTAATCAATTTTCAAACAGTAAGGATATACTTAGTCAATTCACTAAATCATAAGGGTAGTTTAAGAAATTTACTCTTAATATATGTAAAACATTAAGGGTAGTTATGCCATTGCACACTTGACATCATGGCTGCTTCATTTTAAATTTTGGCTAGTGGGATAATTATAAATTTAGAAACATGGGGTATGTATCCGTTATTATTAGAATAGAGAGGCCATTTGTAGTTTGATTGCCCAACCAAATGGAGGACTTGTTCTTTTATATGGTTAGAAAAAGTGTGGTTCATCCCAAAACATATGGTCTCTAGGTTGTGGTGTAGTGTGTTTCCAAAACATGCCGCTATAAAATAATGTATTATGTATTGTGGCGTGTTCTTAATAGAATATGTTAGTATCACTTGCGGGGACCCATGCGATGCACGAGCTTTGTTAAGCCAAAGTTAAACAATAAAAATACATAGGTTTATGTAATTGTTCTGTATTTTAACTTTTTAATAACAAATTCAATCGAACACGACCCGAGTTGGTCGGTTTTCTTGTATTTTTTATCAGTTTTGGTTTAGCAATTTTCCAACACGACCAACTTAGGTCAGTTTCGATTTGGCCATTAGTAAATTGACCAAAACTGAACTGACTCGACCATAGATATATATTAATATTTTATACTTTAAATATAAATTTTTAATACAAAAGAGTGAGAAATTTCCATATTTCTTAGTGTAAAGTATTTTATATCATAAATTTATTTTCTTTAATAATACATTGTAATTTATTAAATTTAAATTTAAATTTTAAGTAAACAAACCAAACTGAAAATAGACCTAAACTGATACAACCCGAGTTGGCAGGTTTTCACTAATGGTCAATTGTTTTGGGTGACAAACTCCCAACCTAACCAGGACAATTTGGTTGAAGAAATAGTTTGCAACTGAACTGAACCAATCCTTGAACACTCTGAATTTCAGCTAAATTAATAGTCTAATTTCTAAAAAATAATAATAGTTTAATCTTCTATAATTATTGAAAATTTATAGCAAAAATACACAATTATTGAAAATAAATTTACAATGAAAAAACAATAGATCTCTAATAAATATACAATAAAAACTTAAAATATATTAAATTAGTCAATAAATTGTATAATCTCAAAGAATAGTTTAATCTCTAATAAATATTAATCAATAAATTATAAAAAATACATAATTACTAAAAATAAATTTATTACAAAACTACAATAAATTAAATTTCAAAAGTTAAATAATAGTTGTTTAATCTCCAATAATTATTGACAACTTACTGTTAAATAAAAAACAAAAATAGATTTATAAATAATTATTGAAAACATATTTATCAAAAATTCAATAAATAATTACTGAAAACAAATAACTATTAATTTTAGTATATACATATAATGAATGTACACTATTATTGTAAAATTATTACTAATAAATATTATTTTTTTGAAAGTCAATTTCAAAAACTATAAATTTTAGTATTATAATTATTTAATACTTTTAAGATTTTTTTTTAAATTTATTACTTAATTTCATTATTTTAACAATTTAAAATTTAGTTATGTTATATTTAGTTATTTAAATATTTAAATAATATGTAAAATATTAAAAAAATCATTATTTGAATTTTATTTATTTTAATGTTATTATGTAATATTAAATATTTTGTTATATAATTATTTAGCTATTTTTAATGTTTTGTTATTTAAGAAATTTAGTTATTGAAATATTTAAATAATGCTTTATGTTTAATGTTAAATTTTTATTATTTGAATACCATTTAAATTAAATAATTCATAAAATTATAATTTATATTGTTACTACATAATTTCATGATGAATTTTGTAAAAATATATAATTATTAATAATATTAATATTATTAAATCTATTATAATTAATTTTTTGTTTTGAATAAATATTTTAAAGTTAGTATATAATTTTGTTATAATATTTAAATAATTCTAAAAAAATTTAATTAAAACTTTCTTTAGATGGATGTAGATAAAAAGTGGGGGAGAGGATAAATATGAATTAGAGATAGTTTAGGAGGGAATCTCTCTACTAAATTAGAGATAATTTAAGAGATAAATAGGAGTTAGAGATAATTTAGGAGATAAATAGGAATTCGAGAGAATTTAGGAGAAAGTGGGGGAAAGTGGTTTCAGTTAGCTAAACATTAGAAAAATAAATCTCTCTTTATGGTCGTTAGAAATAGTTAAGCCTATGTTATTTTGCTTATTGGTTTAATGGGTAACTATATGGAATTAAAAAAATAAATAAATATTAAAAAAAAAAGAAAATTAGGAAAGGGGTTTGGATTAGGAATGGCTATGGGGCGGGTTCAGAATGGGGATTATATTCCCCATCCCCAACCCCCAAATCACCCCCATCCCCGTAGGGGAAAGGGGACGGGGATGAATTCCCCTCGGAGACCCGAATCCCTGATGTGTCCATTTGGGGACGGGATGGGGGACCCCAATAAGAACCATATTGGGGTTACCACAAGATTTATAACCTTCAGGTCACTACAAATCCAAACTCCTAGACAATGTATCAGATTGGAAATTTACACTACTAAAAAGTAAAACTGAGGTATTGGATGAGAGAGGAAGTTATGGTAAATATGATGTAAAGAACGGAAATCTTGAAGAAAAATTTACTGTTCCCTTAAATTCATGTAAACATCTCCGTGGATAATTAATTTAAATTTCACCTCATACAAAGAAAGCAACAAGCCACCGATGTGTGTCAATCTAATAAAACACAGGAGTTGACTATGTAATCTAACTTGATAAATAAGTTTCTATAAGTACTTCATCCTCAATCCAAACTCAAAGTCTCAAATAGAAAATGTATTTCTATATTACCAAAAAAGTTCTAAAAATTCTAAAGACAAAAAACTCACATGCTTTCTACTCCAATCATATTGTCGAACACCAATTGCAAGAGCAAACTGAAGAAGCACAAACCCCTATTTGGATAACTTAAATGCTCCTAACTGGGCCAACCAAAAATCCACAAGAATAAATAAATTTACTTGGAGTACTGATGCGTAATGACAATTTTGAGCATTCTTTTAATAGTAAAACCCAAGGCTGAGTTCTTAAGTGAGCAAAACATAACATATATCTGAAGGGACGAACTTTGGAACCTTTGGCTCTATTGTTAAAGCCGCCTTCCCCTTGTATATGGAATGAGTGAATGACCAACGAAAACCCTTGGAGTAGGCAATACTACAACCAAAAGAGCAACTAATTCAAAAAAACTCTAGAGACCAAATCAGTTAGGACTTTTTGCAAGAAAAATGATCAAGTTTTGATAGAAAAATGATAAATGTTCCTACAATCATGTAGAATTCAATAAATGGGATAACAGTTCCATGCAACAAACCATGGGCCCCATTGGAAAATGGAGGATTTTTTCCAATTCATTAAAAATCAGTTTTTGCAGGAAGATGATTTTTTCTAATTCATAAAACAAAGGAGGATTTGTTTCCATTGCTCTCGTGGTCTTAATCTCTAAGGACATCAAAAGCATTAGCACGATGGGTATGTTTCTTTGGAGCTTTGTACTCTGCAGTGAGTTGGGGCAATCATGGGCTGCTTTGAACCAATGGGCCCTATTCCCTTCTGAGCCTAGGAATGCAAATGAAAAAAAAAAAATTAATGCTGAACTGTAGGACTGATGTTGGACTAATGTGTCCATGAACCACAGTACCAAAAAAAAAAAGGAAAACAAAACAAAACATCTAATGCATACTTCCTATATAGAAATTAAGGGCAAAAGAATAATACCGGCATAGCACCAGGGTGTGTACATTTCAAGCAAGAGAGGAAAGCATTCTTCGGAGCATGATATGCAGCAGAAATTAGCACCCCTTTGGTAATAGACCTTGATGGATCCAAACTAAGTAAAACCGGTAAAATGTGTCCATAAAATGCAGGTCTTTTCTTTGCAATAACTGAAAGACTGGCAAGCACAAAATTAGGCACAATAAGGAACGGGGTAAGAAATGAAAACAGAAACCAAATACCAAGCACATAGAATATATAAGTAAAAGAAAAGCAGTCAACAAGATTGCCAGGAAGGTAGAGGGGAGAGGTATTTCTTGGAAGGAAGAACAAATGATTTACCAGATCCCAAGACAAGTTTAATGTCCTTATGGAGGGCCCAAAACCATATGCAGATCCCATGTCCCAATTCTTGCATATACCAGAGCAGATATATCAGTAGAGGAATATTCTACATAAAACAACTAATTAAAAGGGAGTAAGTCAAGATAACATTGAAATTAAAATTTGTCCAACATTCAACACCACCAATACCAAGTAAAATGTACTAAGTTAAAAAATTAGTTTTACTTCAAAACAACCCATTCATGGTTTATCATGGCATCATTATACATTCAAGTAGTTTGACTTGATTGAGATAGACTTGTTGTCAAAACACTTTCCTGCAAAAATTAAAGTAATTATCGATTACAAATATAAATAAGAATCACAAAATGCATGAATATCAATAATCAAATTAAGAAGAATATTTATTACCTCATTAACAACAGAATCATATTCAATTTTGTGGTAATATACATTGTAAGTTTGAATGAACACCTAAAAAGAAAAGATAATAAAGTAAAATTAAAGGCATCAAATTAGATATACATCAAAGAAAATTAATATTTTATAATATTAATTCCAATATTTTGTACTTGCTTCAATAACCAATATTGAGCACACATTAATGCTTCCAAAGTTTCAACATGAAGTCTACTACGATGAGGACTCACCAATCTATCACCAGCATTGAAAGCAAACTCGAAAGCCATAGTTGAAAGGGGAATAGCTAAAATGTCCCTAGCAATCTTCTGCAATGTTGGATACTTGATTTCATTGGACTTCCACCAAGCCAATATAACAAAATCTGGATCTCTTGGCAAAAGTTTCTTCTCCAGATAATGATCTAACTCAGATTTCATCGTCATATCATCAGAATCATCAACAAATGAATCATACCCATGGAAAAAATTAGAATCTATAGAATCATTCATTGTTAGACAATGGGATGAAGATGAAGAAATTCCCTTCTGATGATGAATTTTCTTGCTAGAGTTAGATCTTGAGTGATACTCATTGAGCAAATCATAACAAAGTTGACGAATCCTCATAATTTCATTTGAGCAAAACTTCCATAAAGTTTAGGAAAGAAATACTCTAATAGCTTCAACTTGAACCTTGGATCCAAAACATATGTTACAGCCATTACTCCAAGAATGATGCACCAATACTTGTCAAATTTAGCCATATACATGATGCCATTGTTCTAATAATCTCATTAGAACATGAGAGCCACTGAGATAATGAAAGTCTAATCTCACAAATCAATGGAAAGAACTTGTTTGTCGTGGGATATTTAGTTCTAGAAAATATTTTAGTCACATTATAAAATACTCGTAACCTCTCACAAATCTCTTTAGCTAAATCTAAGTCCTTATCAGTTGGCAAACATTTATACAAAGGCTCTCGTTGTTTCAACGAATCAAACACATCTTTATAAATTAAAGCAACACTAAGCATTATGTATGCCGAGTTCCATCAAGTCTTATAATCAAGAACAAATTTTCTTGAAATTGATATTTGCAACTGACGTGCTGCTTCTCTAAAAGTTTGCTTTCTTTTAAATGATGCTACCCAAAAAGCCACACTATTTCTAACCTTTTCTATGCCTTTTCCAGTGATCCCTAAATCATCTTGGACAATCAAGTTGAAAATATGAACACAACAACGCATGTGAAACAATTTTCCATCTAACATAAATGCGCTAGTGTTAAGCTTACTCAAGATAATCTCAATGAGGGAAACATTAGTAGAGTAATTATCAACTCTCATTGTTGATAACGCCCTATCAATATTCCAATCCATCATGCAAATCACTAAAACATTAGAAAGTGCTTCAGAAGTGTGTAGACAAGGCACATAAACAAACCTAAAAATACAACATTAATTTACTAGTAAGAACAACTCTCAAATATTTGTTTTAAAATCAAATTACTTTGTTTGTAATAAACTAGTAATACAAAAAGAACTGTGACAATGTACTAAGAAAATTAAACTTTAAAGTAACATGTTCAAAACTAAATACCTTATAATCCGACATTGCATCTCCCAACTATCATAAATGAAATGTGTCGTGATAGCCATAAAGCCTTTCTTTTGGTTGCTAACCATCCACATATCAGTAGTTATTGCAACCCTACTAGGATTCTTCTCTAAAAAGTGCAATGTTTATTTCTCATAGTCATATATCTTCAAGATGTCACTTTTGACATTATTCCGAGAAGGAACCTTAAACAGAGGTTGAAGACCAGTTGTGTATTTCCTAAATCCACAATGTTCAATCATTGAAAGTGAATATTCATGTAAAATTATCATGGTGGCTAGGTCTTTCCTTGAAGTATCTTGATCAAAATGATAATTTACTAACACAAACTTTCCAATCAACCTTTCTCTATTTTTTTACTAGAACATGTTGCCTTATATCTTCATAACACTTTCTTGGACAAACTTTATACTGGTCATACAAATGAGTTGTCTAATTTTTACTATTGCCTCCAAGCTTTTTATGACAATAATTACACTCCTCCTTATCCTCCCCATTTACTTTTATCTTTTTGAAATAATTCCAAACAACAGATGTTAATTTCCTTTTTACACCAACATTAGCATCGGGGGCTTGATTAGGTGAGTTTGAATCATCAACCAAAATTTCATTAGAATTTTGAGCGGGAGATTCAATGGGTGACTCACTTGGAGAACCAATTGGAGTTGATAAAGCTAGAGTTTGAGAGTATTCAACTTCAACCCCAATTGGAGATTGATTGCTACCAATAGGTGTCCCCGATTTAGAACTTTCAGCTTGAGTTTCCATATTTTAAAACTGGAGATAAAAGTTAGAAAGCAAAAATCCCATCAATTATAAATCTAAAAATAAAAAAACACCAAACATGAATTAAATAATAAGTACATCTGAATATGATGACCTTTGATTGACGAATATCATTACCAACTTATATCAAACTATAAAATGCTAAAACAAAAACCCAATGTGAATTAAAAAATTTTCAGAATATGATAAAACTAAAAGTTAGAATGACATGAGCCTCTATTCCTAGTTGCTTTTCAATTAAGTGATTATTCAAATTATAGAAATAATAAACAATAAAACAAACATTTTGATAAAATAACATATGGTAAGTTGGTAACATGGATAGGGAGATCTGAAGGGTGATTTGAGCTTGACCCATACTACACTCTAGGCATTCTACATTGGTTTCATTTGGGTTTCATTTCATTTGGGTTCGACTCATATTACATTTTAGGTGTTCATCTTTATTCCAGGCATTCTGCATTTTTTTTTTCTTTTAGCCCTGATTCAAACTACATGCTAAATCCCACCGTCATCCCCGTATTTCTCTTTATCTCTTATTTCAAACCCAGTTTCAACATCCTATGAATTCTAGGCGCAAAAGTATTCTGGCCTCAAAACTTGAAGTCATCTACTATTATTGTAGAACTTTTCTATCTGAACTATATTAGAAATTTAGAATTTATTTTCTACAATATAATGGAAATCAATCAAAGTTGAGAGAAAGAGACCGAGAGTCAAAGAGAGAGAGAGAGGACCATTATGAGTTGAGGTCGGTGACGAGAGAGAGAGTCCGATGGGTGATGATAGACATCCGATGGGTGAGTGGCGACAGTGACGACGGTCGGCAAGTTGGTGACGAAAATGAAGGAAGAAGAAGAAGTGAAGAACTAGGGTTCAGAGTTCTTTATCTATCGAAGTGTCAAGTGTTTTTTAGAATGAACAGTGTTAGTTTTTGGTTTTAAGTTTTAATCTTTTACAAAAATGAATAATATATAATCTAATAATATTATAACATAAATATTATATAAATAATATATAATATTATATATATATATATATTAATCGAGGTCAAGACGGAGCGGGGATTGCATTCCCCATCCCTGTCCCCGAACCCAATCAGGGATTTAGGGATAGCCCCATCCCTGACCCCATCAGGTCAAGGAGCCCGGGTACCTATCGAGGACAGGGAAAATTGCCACCCTTAGTTTGGAACAAGGAGAGGCATGGTGACATGGACTATTTTGCTTTTTAATTTTCCTTTATTTTAAATAAATATCTTTCTAAAAGCAAACTTTTAATTAAAAAATCATAGATTCAAGTCCCTGATGGGGAAGCCCTCTCTGTCGAGGATTGGGGATGTTGACTAAAATTTTTGACAATGATTAATTTAAAACTTGAGGTTGGGATGGGGAGTATGATCCCCACCCCAAACCCAACCATTGCCATTCCTACCCTAGGGATCATCCCCTAAACCCATAACACCCCCCAAACCCATAAATATACTTCCATTAATTATGGTAATTATAAATGTAGTATCCAATACTTATGGAAATTATTAAAAATTTCCAATTATTTATTTGAAAAATTGGAAGTTTTATAATTTAACTTTCACTAAATTAACAAAATCACTGATTATTGCTAAAAAATTATAGTAAATATCAAAATTACTGAAAATATAAAAAATAAATTTATATTTATTGAAATTAATTTCCACTATAAAATTACTAAAAAATTTTAATTATTATTTGATAATATCATTAAATATTAAAAAATTTACCATAATTACTGAAAATATCAATAACTACTTATTGATAATGTTCAATTTACCAAAATTACTAAAAAGTTTAGTTTAGGTGTTGATATTTACTAAATATTATTCAATAATTTCAATAATTATTGAAAATATAAAAATGTTTCACAAATTTATTTAATTAATTAATTTAACCATGGTTTTGGTTTTTAGATGGTTTATAACATAGATTAAGAGGTGTTTTAAGAGGAATTTTAGATAGGAGAGATTGTTTTGGAGAAATTTTAGGAGGAGGTTGGGCCGATTGGTAACATGAGAGAGAGAGAGAGAGAGAGGAACTCTAGTGAAGAAGAGAGGGCTGCCACGTGACAATATAGATTAAGAGGTGTTTTAGGAAGAATTTTAGGTGGGAGAGATAGTTTGGGAGAAATTTTAGGAGGGGGTTGGCAAAGTGATTGGGAACATGGAGAGAGATTTAGAGTGGGACTCTTGTAGAAGAGGAGGCTGCCACATGGCTACATGGAAGGGATAGGAAGGGGTAAGGGAGAAAGGAGAGAAGAGAGAATGAGAAATGGGAGAAGGAGAGGGTTGTTGATGTGGAACCTGATCGTTTTATAATATAGTATAGATATATGCAACATAAATTGATACCAATACCATCAATCAAGTATCAATGCATGTATTTGCAACATGTATGTTATCCATGAAAAGCAGGGGAGCGACTAAAAAGGGTTCTAATAAAAAAGAATGTGCTCCTGGCGATGGATTGTCTGGTTGGTAGAAAGGTGGCGGATAACAAGATAGAGTCCCAGTTGCAACAAAGGAAGAGGGTTTGGCCTTGACTAATACGATGGGCTTGTTCTTCTTTGGTGGTGAAGAACGGGTTAGAGAAATCTTTTAGGTTCAATTTGGAAGGAGTACAAATACAAATATGTATAGTGCAAATACATTCAAAATAATACAAAATACAAGGTTTTGCACTCTACAGTCTACATATTTGTATTTGCATTCCTTCCAAACTGAATCTCAAGAATTGGAATAGGAGGCTATACAACAGGCGCCATCCAAGGAGTCATGGTATATATGACTTCTCCAAGGAGCAAGTGAAGATTAAGAGGTGGTTGCGGAGGAGGATATGTTCAAGTACGGGGTCTTCTTGGTAGTCCAAAGCTTAGAAAGTTAGTGGACTTCTATGCACATAATTTGGTCCAAACAAGCCCTAGAGGTGCTAGCTAGGAGTGTCCAATGTAGAGGGTGCAGGGGAAGAGGGAAAGTTATGCTTATCTTGCACTCAATTCTGATGGAGTCTTGTTATGGGTGGACATGAATTAGCTTTTCAAAAATAAAAAATAATAATAATTTTTATATGTATAATCTTTTATTTTATAGGAAACTTGGCTCATAGTCAAGATTGAGCCAAGCCAAGCTTATTTTTCATTTGTATAATTTTTTACTCGCTCCTAGTCGAGTCCAAATGTATGCGCTTATGAGTCAAACCAAACTTGAGCTCAAGACTATAGTTCGAATCGAGTTCAAGCTCAAGTTTGAGTTTGAACCTCTTGGTTTTCTGACAAGTTGAGATCAAATAACCAAATATTCAACTCAGCTTGGATCAAATCCACCCTAAGTCTTGCTTTTTGAGTCTGTATTAGTGATTTTGGATAGTGTCTTGTTTGAGATTATCGGCTTGGTGGTGGGCTTAGGAGTTAGGACCCTTAGGTTTATGCAACTTCTCTCTCTCTCTTGGGGTGGTTGTAGATTTTGTATAGCTTGACCTTGCAGTCCCTTTTTCATGGTGGGCTGATCTTTTTTTTTTTTCTTAACCTTTATTTTTTCTTGGGGTGTTAGATAAAGTTGAGGGGGGGAGGGGGAGGCATTGGAACATGTTCTGTTCGTAGGAGATCCAAACTCTTTTTTGGCATACACCCTATATAGTTGGGATAAGGCATGGATGATAAGAGTCGGGATCTCCTGCCCACGCCAACCCACAATACACTACCCCCCGTGAATTGGGTACACCTCCCCCTGCATAATAGTATGCAGAGGATGAGATGTTCTCCATGTATGGCTGCGATTAATGTGGGTAGAGTTTTTGTGGATAGAAGATCCGGACTCGGATGATGATGATTTGATTTTGCATACCTATCTCCAGTCATCGGTCATTATTGCCACATACTAATTCTTTTGGCATGGTTTTTCTTCTGATTTTTTGCTCTAATTGAATTGAGAAAAGTAGGCTTCACCCTGGTATAAGATCATGTTATCTAGGGGTATTATCTTCTCTCTCAAAACTTTTTCTCAATGTTTGGTTGCAGCAAGATGGATTGCTAATCATCAACCCTTTACGTTTTAAGGAGGACGGCCCCATCCATGATTTTTGATTGAGAATGATTTCCTTTATAAAGTAAACGTTCACTAAAGCTGGTTTGGTTTGACAGAAAATAAGAGAGAAATAGAAAGTTGAGGGTTCTTAAGGAATTTCACAAATTTTCTTAAGAACTTTTCCTTCAACCTTTTGTTTCTTTCTTATTTCTGTCAACCAAACATAACCCGAATTAAGAACCACACTAATTAACCACTCTCTCTTACCTATTAGACCACTCTTTCTTTCTTTAATTTTTATCTCAATATGAATTTGAGTTTGAACTTGTGAAATTGAGATATAATGGGATAGAAAATCAAGAGGCTTAGAGCTCGTTTGGAAGGGCTTCTATGTTGGTTGAATTGCGTTGGTCGAGCCACTTTAGAGAAGTTACATGAGATAGCTTCAACAGAAAGTAGGGGTGGATTCAATTCATGCTCGGCTTGACAATACTCTATGAGGCTTGAGCTCGATTTGAGCTAGAAACTTTAGTTTGAATTCGGCTCGAGTCAAAGGCTTGTAAGTTCGAGCTCAGCTCAAGTTTGACTATGAGCCAAGCATTTTACAAAAATAAAAAATTGTACATATAAAAATTAAGAATTATAAAAACTATATATATGTGTGTGTGTACATGTAAAAGCTCAATTAGGCTCGTGAGAATCATGAGTTGAGCTTTATTGAGCTCAAGCTCGACTCAATTAGCAAACAAGCCTATATATTAGGCTCGAGCTCAGCTTGAACCTCAATTTAGACCGAGCCGACTCGGCTTGTAGCTCCCCGAATGGAATGTGAATTTTGAAGTTTCTATAAATATATTTCCCAACTTTCCGGATTTTTAACAAACACAACTTCATAGCGTTCTAGGTTTCTCAGCTCATAAAATGCTAAAAACCAACTGTATGAAAATCCTCCCAAACATACACTCAGTGACATATCCATTGGACTTTTTAGTATCTTCAATCTTAATTTAGATTCAAAATTAACGACCAGTTAGCCAGTGAAACCCTACTACTAATGTGGCAAACCAAAGAACAAAATATGCTTCTTAGGGGGTGTTCTCTTTTTTTTTTTTCTTGGATTTTGATGAGGGAAAGTTGGTCAATGGAATTTTGGTTCCCATTGACCAAGAAACCCATGTTCTTTTTTCAGCTTTATGTGGGGACCAGGGAAAGTTTATTTTCCTAGGTATCACTTACCCAAAAAAGTGATACCCATCTCCTAGGTGGGTAAATAAATTTCCCACATAGGGGAAAGTTGCCAACACTTGAATGGGACAAAAATGCCCCTTTTAATAATGGATTTCTATGGCTAAAATGGTCATTACCTTATTTTCCAAGGAAATAAAAGAACATGGATAAATGCACTTACTCGGTTAAATAACTTACTAAAAAGCGAACGGGGCCTTAGTTCTTATTAATATGCATAACCCGTTGGGTCTTATAGTCATCATGTAGGGGTGTCAGTTGGACTGGATTTGGTCCAACCCGATCCAGTCCAACATGAGTCCATTACAAATGGACTAGGTCCAATCCAATCCATTGAATATTTTGTGAACTATTTCGGATTAGTCCAACCCAATGTTTGGAGTCTGGACCGTCCAATCTGTTCAAATTTGTTTTAATTTAGAGTGGTTCCAACTTCCAAGTACATATATTCGTATCTTCTATCAATGGACCAGATATTGGCTCAATCCAGCACAATCCAATAAATTAAGTCTGAACTGGTCCAATTCAATACACCTTGTTGGTCCGTCCAATCTATCGTCCAAATCAGGGGTGTCAATCGACCGATTTTGGATTGGATCCAATCTAATCCAAACCTTATCAAATCGGATTTGGACGATCCATTATAATTATTGGAGTGGGCTAATCCAAATAAATTGGTCCATATTCTTATTGGACCTAAACCAAATTTCTAATAATGAAGCCAAATCCTTGTCCAATTGGAAATCTATCAAAATTGAAGCCGACATAAAATCACTTTTAAGAAAACATTTTTACAAAAGCACTTTTATGAAAATATTTTTACAAAAGCACATTTAAAAAGTAATTTTATGAAAGCATTTTTACAGAAATAGTTTATAAAAGCACTTTTATAAAAGTACTCTTACACAAGCACTTTTATAAAAGCACTTTAACGAAAGTACTTTTATAAAAGCACTTTTATGAAAGCAATTTTATAAAAACATTTTTATGAAAGAACTTTTACGAAAGCACTTTTACAAAAATACTTTTATAAAAGCACTTTTTTGAAAGCATTTTTACAAAAGCACATATGAAAGTACTTTTATAAAAGCACTTATGTGAAAGTACTTTTATAAAAGTACTTTTACGAAGTACTTTCATACAAAAGCACTTTTATGGAAGTACTTTTATCAAAGCACTTTTACTGTATTTTTCTGATTTTCTTTATTTTAATATATTTTTATAATTTTTATATGTTCTTTTTTATATAATTCTTGATATTTCATTCAATTTGGATTGGATCCAATCCAGTCCATTTATATTTTAATGGATTGGATTGAACTTGGTTTGTATTGGATTTGGACTAAATTGGGTCCAGTCCATTTATAAGTAGACTCACGTTGACACCTCTAGTCCAAATTGATTTTGGTTTGGATGAGGTCCAAATCCAAAACCGGCCCATTGACACCCCTGTAGCCATGTATTGACTCTGTCCATACTAGCTAAAGAGAGTAGTTAACAAAGCATCTATAGTGCATATATAATTGAGTGGATTGGAGTAATCACAAGCAAAAAGTCGTCCAGTACTTAATTTATTATAAGTATACAAACATAGTTCCATGGTCCTAATTCAAACTAAGAAATCAATCAATAAAAGTAACAAACACATTAATTATGTATAGCTGATCAACATGCTACGTACTACTACTATACCATCACCGTGGAACTTCCCTGATGAAAAGAAAAAAACAAAAAAACTCACTTGAATACAGTCCAAACATCTAAACTACAAACAATCCTGTCTGAAAGTAGACTTATTTTCTAATGAATCAAGCCACCCATCCACATCCATGGAGCAGCATACCTTGAAATTGAAAACCCATAAAGCCACAAGGCCTACGAGTGAGGTAAGATAGATCTTAGCATATGACGACCAATTAATCCATCGCTCATAATCATTTACAAGCGCTTTGGTGGTGCTTCATGGCCCATCCCCGGGCTATGGCCTGGGGCTGTGGGGCGGAAGGCGTCCGTCTCCTCCTGTTTGTGACGGTTAAATGAGAAGCCAGCATTGGCAGGCGCTGGTCTGGGCTTGCTGAAAGAGCTTTTCGGCATCACAGGCGTATGCCACTCTAATTCTCTTCCCAGCACCACGTAGTGTTGCTCCAATAGGAGGATAGAAGCCACAAGTAGAGTAAATTTCAGGATGTTCTGGGGTGATGACATGAAGAATGGGTGAAAGAAAGAGACTTAATAGATAGAAAGAGGATGAAGAAATGGAGATTATAAGCAAGAGAAGGTCTTCAATTCTCGAGTACTGCTAGACCCAAGTGTGATTGCCCAACCTTAGGTGATGCTCTTTAAAGATGGTTGTGTGTGAGTGTGTGTGCATCCTGAAAGGTCCCACATCCAACCATCTTAATTTTTAAGGCTCTTGTTACATAATATGTAATTGAGATGAGAGAAAAAAATAATAGCGGAATATTTTCTATTTTTAGCAGGATGTCATCACTTGCTTCATTTTTTTTTGTTCCAAGAGTTTTCAAGTTTGAAACCTTTCAGGAATTTTTACCAAAACAAGCCCCAGTAAGTCTCCCTACCATCCATTTAAATGCATTTAGTATCTCTAGAGAGGAGCAGTACATCCGACTAGACAGCACAAAGAAACTTCCATTAAAAATAATCACATCTTTTTTTCTTTTCTTTATTGAAGCTGATTGAAGAAGAGCACAACCTCTTTCAGATGGATTCATGATATTTGATCCATTAAAAACCTCTGTTAAGGTTTTAAAAAGATGCTCCTCCCACTAAGCAATGGAGTACTTTAATTTGTTCAAGAGCACTTTTTTTGGATGTTTTTTTCTTAATATTTTTGTCAAATTTTTAATGATTGTTTCTTATCACTTGCTATATTTAGTTTGATGAGGTGATTTTCTCTAATCTGTCTAGAAAGAGAACAATTAAAGGAAAAAATGATGTCATGTAAATTCTCCAATTAATTTAACCAGATTAGAGGGGTCTAATTTTCAGGGTCATTGTCAATCAATATTAAGTACATGAATTTTATAAATTTAAGGTGCAATACTCATATTTGGTGTTTAATTTTTTTTTTTTTACAATTTTTCATATTTCTATATTTCTGTGTGTATAAAAGCATTTCTTAATAAGGGCTGTTTGATAATAACTAAAATTTCTGAACTGAAAGACTTATTGCTTTGTCTTTTAGTTATTGAAATAATGAAATAATAACATGTTCAAGTATACAGTGATGTATCCAACTTCAATTTCATCTATTAAGGAGTTCACAACCACCTTAAAAACTTATTCACTAAAAGGCAAAATAATAAGTTTTTCAATTCAGCATTTTTAACTGTTATTAGACAACCCCTTATTTATAATACTTATTTTTGTTTAGTATAATTAATCTATAATGTTAGAGATGTGTCCAAATGTTTTTAACAAAGTTTATGTATTCTTTTCATATTTTTGTATTTTTTTCTTTTTTAATTTTTATTATTTAATTATGGCATCATTGGTTGACCCATTTAACTCGAATGGTTGTATTGCAGAGAAGAACAATCTCATTTTTGGGTCAGTTTTATGGGTTTTATAATGTTAAATCTAATTAATAGAATTTATCAGTGAGAGAAAAATATCATGAATATAGAATTTAATTAAAGAGAACAAGAACTAATGTATTAAATACAATATTTAATGAGAGAGAATTGAATGAAATGCAAAGTAGTAATTTAGATTATATTTTTTGCCTTCAAAATTATAGAGGGGCTAAATTCAAAATATAGATATTTTAGTCAAAATGTTCCACAAGCTCATTCATACTTTTTAATAGAAGTATAGATATAGATTTATGTTATATTTGACAAAGTCAACATTTTAAAGAACCGGACAGCTTGACAACTATTTTGCTTTCCTCCGAGGGAATTAAGGGCTAGCTGCTCATACTCCAATTGTGCGGGATTGTCCACACCATTCATTGGCATAACCCCCCCCCCCCCCCCCCCCCCCCCCCCTCTCCCCCACAAATTTTAATCTCATGGCCTACAAGGAAAGAGATTGGCTTTTCCAATGTATCAGACATAAAAACAACAATTTCAATGGAGAAAAAAAAAATCTGCAACAAAGCAGCATTATGCATTTACTGTTGGTTTATTTGATGGATCATCTCCTTTATAGGTTGTTGATTGGAATGTGAAGCATCAATTGAATGATCATGGCTTCCTAACTAAGGAAGTTACTTTGTTGATTCTCTAAGAGAATGCAATCAATGTAACCTTACTTTATGAAATTGGTAAAATATCCAACAAATTATAGGAAGACCTCTCTCTCTCTCTTACACACCCTCCCACAATTGTTAGCACAGACTGTAAAGAAAAATTAATGAAGAGTTCAATAAATCCACCATTGGTGGACCTTCTTCCTCATTAAACATAACAATAGAAATTATGAGTTCATCTATCTAGGGTCGTCGGCCTCAACTTCATATTGCATCTCTCGCACTTTATGCACATAATAATAAAATTGTATTTGTCTTACCATAGCATCACATTGCTACTATTTAGAATATTCTCCATCTTCCATCTTCAAAGTACATTTCTTTTGTTTAAGCCCTAACCCTAATGGTGCTTAAAAGAGATTTTCTAGGTCAAGTACGAACATTTCACTTTCTTTCTCCACCAATCCTAAGATAACTATAAATTATTATATAACTCCTTGTGGTGACCACACAATGATCTTGCAAAAGAAAAAGGTAATATTCTAAACATTAACTCCTTGTTATTTTATTGGTAGGTTATCAGAAAAGAGATCTAGATTTCCATGGGTCATGGATATGTTCAAAAAGATTAGCATGAACAGTGCTAACTAGTCAATGAACTTCCTAGAGGAGGAAGTTGGAATCTATCAAGACAAATAATTAAGGCACAACTCAATAGAAAGCTATACAAGTTTTTCGGGTTTGTTCTTTTTGAGGTCTCCACATTGATCCACTTCATGTGTTCTTATTTCCCTATGTTTATATCTCAAACTCCTTCCTAACTTGATACTTCTAGTGTTTTTAATTTGAAACCGATATAACAGATGGGTGGTGAATTACAATCCATGTTTAATAGACACAGATGAGAATAACAATGGCAATGGTTAAGTGAAATTGGCATAGAGTGAGATGGGGTCCGATAACAAAATCTAGATCTGAGTTGTTATCAGTAGTTTACATAAATTGACCTAGAAAAAACTTAAATCTGATATCAGGATAAGAGTTGAGAAGTGGATGCCCAAGAAATCTAGCTAGTTCAGAAGAGTTGCATGTGATTGGCTGCTTGTTTATCAGATTCTTTCTGTAGAAAACTTTCTATATATCTATTATATGAGGAGATTCAGAGTCTTCTCTGATTGAAAATGAACACGTAGCACCTAGAATGATCTTCAGGCCATGGTGCAGTCCATGAGATAACGAAAACTATAACTTCCTTGATTTTAGTCATTTTATCAAGAGTGAGATTCTAATTTATTTCTTAAGTAACCAAATAATAAATAGGATATATAATTATTTGTCTTCAGTATATTTTCATGGCTAATTGCTTTTTATTGGAGAATCCACATGAAATGTCAAGTTTTTTTATGTGATCGAGTACTGAAAATATTTGTTACATCTTATACAAATCTCATCTGCCTTTACAGTTATTTTCTATAGCTTCTCCTCTAAGATTTTTTAAAACTTTTTTTTTTTTCTTTTGGTTGAAGTCTCTTTTAAATCTTAGCATTCCCTTTCTCTCCTCCTTTTGTTTTATTTATTCATTTATTGTACTCTGAAAATTCTCCAATAACATACATATCTTATTTTATCATAGCTTGGCACCCCAGCAAGGAATTTATGTAATACTCACCACTCTCACAAGAATATATTTTATTAAGAGATTACAAGATATTCACTCTTAAGGCCCCGTTCGCTTTTCAGTAAGTTACTTACCCGGGTAAATGCAATTACCTGGGTAAGTTTTTCCTGAGAAACACTTACCCAGGTAAGTGTATTTACCCATGTTCTTTTATTTCCCAAGTAAAAAAGGAAATGACCATTTTAACCATAAAAATTCATTATTAAAATGGCATTTTTGTCCCATTCATGTGTGGGAAACTTTCCCCCAAGTGGGAAAGTTATTTACCCGCTTAGGAGACCCCCCCCCCTCTCAAAATCCGAAAAAAAAAGAACGCCCCCTAAATGTACCTGGTCTAGCACGAACAATTGACTGGACCAAGTAGTTGAACCCATGATCAAGTGAGCTCTCTGGGTGAATGCAAATACGTAGAGTGTGTATGCGTTTGGAAACAATGCAAATAAGTGTGAATGCAAATACGTAGAGTGTAAAACGGTCCATATAAATTACAAAGTTGAGTTAGTTTTGGACTGACAGTTACCTTCTTACCAAACAAACTTTTAGCTGTAATAGATGCAAAAACGAATTCCAATAAAATATATGCCTTTTTTTATCAATAGCCCACTTGAATGTAAATTTACTTCTTTTTTATTGATGTACTTTTACATCTTATTATTAATATAAATATGTATTGGAAGATTTTTTTTCTGTTATTTGTCAATGCATAAATGTAATGTTGCTAAACATAGGAAAAAGTGAACCAGAGTGCAAATTTACCCTGAATCAGGATTTACACTCCATTTGCATCACTTCCAAATGCAGCCATTGGTTCAGTTTGTTTACAATGTGTTCATTTTGCACTGGTGTAAATGTATGAGAGTATAAATAGGCTGATTATTGTAAATCCATGTTTACTTTTGCTTCGTATTTGACTTTGTCTTATTTGTTTGTGAGAAGTAAAATGATGCAACTCCCACCTTATATGAAAGAGAATGGAGGTAAGAGGATGAGGGTTTTTTTTTTCTTTTTTTGAGGTAAGGAGCAAAATGATACGGTTCCCCACTTTCTATGATAGAGAGTTCATGTAGGAGGAAGGTGTGTGTGCAAAATTTTCATCAGTTTTTGGGATGCAAAATTTGAACTGCCAGTGAATGCAAATGAGACGTGAAGCTCAGTTTGGAAGTAGTACAAGTACAAATTTGTAGAGTGCAAAACCTTGTATTTTGTATTATTTTGTATGTATTTGCACAATATATATTTGTATTTGTACTCCTACCAAACTGAGCCTGAAGTACAAAATTTTTATCAGGTGATAGGAATGCAAATCATAGTTAAAAACAAATAAATACAAAATTGAACCAGGTGCAAAATTTGCATGTAGTTTAGATTTACAGTGCAAACAAATAAAGCCTATACGGGTTGAAAGGTTTAATCAATCGGTCGGCCAATAATATAATTAATTGGTAAAACTGTGATTTAGTGTACTTCAAGATTTTTTTTATCCTCTCCAATTCTGAACATTGGCACTCACCTGCTGTAGGAGATAGCAGATAAGCATGCATGTGCAAGAATGGGCGTGCATTTTCTCCAAAAAGGCAAAAACCGTATTTCTTTGCCTCTAACCAAAAATTTTATAACAGGTCAGAGAGAAAGTGGATCTGAGGAAATATCATTGTTCCCTCATAGTTTATTCTGAGAATAAAATTTACAGAGAAAGGCTAGTCAAACAGAAAAGATCCCAATTGTTTTATAGGAGCAACCCTTTCATACAGAGAGAAGTGACTGTTGAATGGGGCTGTACTGAGAGTGGACTTCTTGATTGCTGGACACCATTAAGTTAAATGACCAGATAAAAAAAAAAGAAAGATTAATTTGACTTTTGATGAATTGTTAATTAATTAATGATTATCAATTTATCATATATTTCCAAAGCCTTCTGTTGATTGAGCGGTTGGCCCAAAAACCTCTAATCAGATCAACATAAATTAAGTAGGTTCCAACAGAAAGGTGCAACTGCAACTGATCCAAACCCTACCAAAATAATTAAAAAAAAAACTGGTAAATCATATTTCTTTGCCTTTAATATTACAATTAGAGGTTAGAGAAAGTGACTCTGGATGACTTGACAAAAGAGAATATTATTATTCCCTCCTAGTTTATTCTGAGAACAAACTTACAGAAGGTTAATCAAACAGAAATTTGATCCCAATTGTTTTATAGGAGGAGCAGGCTTTCATACAAAGAGAAGTGATGGTTGGATGGGGCCAAACTGGAAGCAAACTTCTTGGTTGCTGGACTCGTGTAAATTAAATGATCAAATAAAAAAAGGATTAATTTGCCTTTTCCAAAAGCCTCTAACCAGATAGACATAAATTATCTTCCAGTAGAAGGTGCAACTGCAATCCAGACTCTACTTTCTAGTAACATTGGATACCCACCATAATAAAAAGGTGGCTAAGTGCTAGCACTGGACAAGGCGGGTTTGCTGCACAAGCTTGCGCATCAGCATCACAATCCCATCCCTCCAGAGGATCCAGTGACCTTTTGAGGTGGCAGCTTAGGTAGTGGGCCAAGAGGGAGTTCTGCAGTTTAGTAAAATGCCTGAAAGGAGCTCGTGTACTCGCATGTCATGCTGGATAATGAACTGGGCAAAAGGGTGGAGAGAGAGAGCTCTGAAGTTTCAATGGCTAACATCACTTAAAAAAATTCAATAGAAGCATCAACAAGAAAAGTGAACAAGAAACCAATCTA
Organism: Nelumbo nucifera; assembly: GCF_055504915.1. Lineage (NCBI taxonomy): Eukaryota > Viridiplantae > Streptophyta > Magnoliopsida > Proteales > Nelumbonaceae > Nelumbo > Nelumbo nucifera. The sequence continues at coordinate 13,034,080 of NC_142649.1, read as the reverse complement.
GAGGAACCTTTTCTTTCTGTCCAGGCTCAGGCTACATAAGTAGCTGTTGAAGTGGCTAGTGTTATTTTAATATTGAATCATCCCACCAAGTGGCCTATTCAGATGGGAAAATTTTTGGCTCCTGGAATTTTGGATACAATAAGCATCCTTCAAAACACCCCATTAATGGACACGTAACCAGTATTGTATTAAATGCTTTGATTTTTTTTCCTCAATGAGTTACAATTGGCTCTATTTCTCCCACAGACCAGGAAAGTGATCATATGGGATATGGCCAATCAGTCAGGTCTCTTTTCTGGCCAAGCTAAGTATGCCTCCAAGTGGCTAGATTATGCCTTCAAGTGGCTTCTCATCTTTATTTCCCACAGACAAATGAACATAGGGCCAATCAAGACCATGTACTCTCTCTCTCTCTCTCTAATCCTTTCAAGTGGTCATCAAATCCTCCAAGTTGGTTTAAAATAAAGGACATCAGAACCTTCTTTGTCATGTATAAGAGTACATTGCATAGTAAGCATGACAATGCCTTTATAGCTTTATTCCAATTCAAAGATTTATAGTATCAGTCTCCAAGAGGGACTGCGAAGGGAACAAGGAAAACCTTTCCTAGTCCAACAATCCATAGAGGACCAACCCAAAGCTCAACCATCCCTTCAAATGACTGCTAATTAAGTAGATGCACGTTTCCACCACTTAACTAGTTAACTTTGGAATCTTAGTTCATTTGTAGCTAGCTAGCTAGCTACCATCCTCTCCTTACCACAGAGTCTATGAAACGTGAATATCCCCAATATGGCTGCTAATTCCGTGGTCTTTAAACAATCTGTCACTTGTCTGGGAATGGCTCTCTAGTGTGTTCTGACCCTGCTGGTTGGATTAATTTTTGCATCCATTTTGCATAGGCATCCTTTGGTGTTCATTCTCTTTTCAAGCCACATTTAAGAATTTTTTTTCTTCTTTTTTTTTAAGCCCTCTTTGTTTGCATTGCAATTCATTTGCACTAGTACAAATGTTTTGCTTTAGCTTTACTTCACTTCATCACATGGCGTACAAACAAAAGAAAAGTAAAATAAAATAAAAAATCATTTGCATTCCCATACTTTTGCACTCAAAGCAAACCTGAATTATTGTCAGCTGTGAGGAGAAAGTAAAGGAATAACCTTACGTTCCCATGCTTTGTTTTAGGTTTCTATGTATTTTTTCAACTATATATGGCAGGTTTTCAATTTTGTCAGTCTTATGGAAATAAGACATGAAACTCCACCGATCTCATCATTTCCTTTTAATGTGGAAAATATGGATTTCTTGCAACATGAATGGAGGTCCTGGGCGTAGGATGGAGCCTTTTATCAGAGTATTCCTTCCAATGCAAGTTGGGCTGTGGAGTTTTCAGCCAATTCCAGTACAGCCTTAAAAAAGGGCCCCCCTTAGGCCGTGTTTGGTGTGAAAGAAAAAGTAGGGAAAGGAAGGTGAGCACCTCTTTCAAACACAGCCTTAAGTTGAGCATCTCTTTAACTGAACCGAAACCTCACTACTGTCAAGTAGTAGAAGGTGAAGGCACAACTGAATATAGCTGGTACACGTTTATAGTTTATTTAATTTATCTATTTACACACTTTGATATTCCTTAGCTAAAATGTCAATTTTTACACAACCTTTAGCTGAAAGATGTATATTTATTTTTGCTTTGAGCTGTTGAGCCTTGACAAGAGATAAAGGCAACTTGATGATAAGAGAATAGAGGTAGAGAAGCAAAGCAAATCCAGAGAAGAGCTTATCACTACCTTCTTGCTCTTCTCAAACAACCCAACTAGAAGAACCATTACTATTACATGGCCAAGCTTCGTCTTTAGCTCATTTACTGATTTTATTTCAAGCCACTTGGGTCGTTCCTACAAAGCAAAGAACTTGGTTAGTATTAAACAAGGAGAATAACTTCAACTTGTAATGCATATGAGATAGCATTTTATAATATCAAATGACTAATAATTGTTACTTTCCTTACACAAGGGAAATGACTATTCAATAATTAATGTAAGCCAGTTAAGAGACCATAAGGCCTGAAATCATATATATTTTGGTAAATTGTCTCTTCTATGATCATCATCTGAAATCTCTCATGGGTTTTTCCGAATGTAAATACTACTCTTTTTACACCCCTGGCCTGGTTTTTTCAGTACCATTATTTTGTTCCAATGGGTCATAGATCAAATGATTTTTCTGATTACAAAAGCAAGAACACTAGGAACAGGGGTTATTTCCATTTCTGTGCTATGAATATAAGTATCATTTCTTCTTCTTATTATTATTTATTCTTTCTTTTCCTTTTCTTACTTTTCTTGATTTGTTTATTGGTTATTGGAAATAAAGAAGTTCATGGGGATGAAAAGTGAGAAGACACTTTCATATTATTTTATAATATGGCTTGACAATGCCAATTTGAATTAAAAGTGTGAGCCAACTTACCTTAAGAGCGAACAGGCCAAAGAGATTTGATCGGTATGCTGTTTCCTTTGAAGAAAATGACTTTGCAATGTCAAGGTTGCTGATGAATAGCTCATAAAGACCCATTCCAAAGACTAGCATCACTGTTCCCACCAAATAAATGTCTAAAAGAATAATAAAATTGTGGTTAGGGGCAAGCCTTCATGATTTTGGGAATAGTAATAATGCGATGCTTCATGTGTGTATTCATAATTCCAATTATGTATTCATAATTCCAATTATGCATTAGAAATGCCATCTTTCTAATGAATTATGTTCTGACAAAAGAAAAAGGCCTAATAAGAGAAGCTTAAATGTTCATTAACTTCCTTCTACATGTAAAATGTGTGAGCATGCTTATGTACAATAGGATCTCATGTGTTGCACATTGTACCATTGCCTATTGGTAGTGGTAGATAAGATATGTTCTTTTAATTTATATGATGCTTAAGATTTTGACTTGCCAAAATAATAAAGACATAGAAAAGGTAAGAAAAAAGAAGGCTAGATTTGCTTTAACCACATTCGTTAATTACAGCATGTTAAGTTCCTCTACAAGGTTTGACAAACCAGATTTCTAGCTAAGCAATTCTTGGAAGCAAGCTCTCTCTCTCCCTCCCTCCCCCTCTCTCCTTTGCATAAGTCTAACAGGGAATCAAGAAAAGAGAAAGTATACATAAGAACTAATGTAGAATTGAATGAGATAAACAAGAAAATTAAAGATGCTGAAAAAGAGGCATACCATATACTTGGAAGACCCTTCAACATGATGAATGAAACAAAATTCTAAAAAAGGAACTTTGAATCATGACAGGCTTAAATGTTTTCCTATCAAGGTGGAGACCCCATTATCAGCTGGGATAGAGAACTTATGGGTTTCCTCCTCATAAGATGGTTCCCCCTTTCACAATCATCTTGATCTTTATATTTTCTTTACAATGGAATATGGAATGGAGGAGAAAAGAAGTGACAAAGAAGATAGATTTCCCATTTCCCTTTCTAACAATCTAAGTCTAGAAAATGGTCTGTAGACTCTGTACCATAGGCAAGGTAAGATTGCTATTCAAGAGTCTCACTTTTTGATGACTATGATGGTCTATTGTTGTACTAAATGGTTCAGAGTTTATCTATTAGCTTTTGTAATTCATATTGAAGGGCTTTCCGGACATAAATTTTGGTGATTCTCACCTCCCCCCCCCCTTTTTGTTTTTGATGTTTATTTTCACTATTGTTACTGCTTCCATATTCTTACTGCATACTTAAGTCTTTCCTTTCATTTAACACCAACAACAAACAATTACTTGGAGCCCTATTATAAGTACCTGGATGTTGTTGGAACTTTTCATATTTTCATCTTAAATAATAATTAAAAACATCAGCGACCATGTGTGACTGGTTTAACCTTGTTCAACTATAAGTGGATTCATTTACTTAGAATAACTTACTCAAGCTTAGTTATCAAAGTTGTTGTATAGATGTCAAACTAAACATATTTTTTACTTTTCTACTGATGGTCGGTTGGTATCAATAGAAAAGTTACTCATCTCTGGTTATTTAAAGAATCCTTAGAGTCGGTACTCATTTTTTATATTAATAAGCATGAAAACATTCTAGGATAACATATCATAAAGAAACAAAAAATAAAATATGCACACATATGTGCAACATTATATACAAGATTTAGATAAAGGACATGCAACATTATACTCACCAATGGCTTCAATCAACAATGAGATCACTATTGTATGGCTCACAAAGTATTCCATAAATGAAGCCACAACATATGTGCAGCCCTGCAATTAAAGTCAACAGTAAGTATAAATCATAGTAATGAAGAAATGCATAGACAACATTACAGAAAGAATCGAAGTCTGAGTTAGATTAAAGGTTGGGGGCATGTGATAATGGCTGAAGTGGCTGAACTAAATGGTTTTAGTGGATAAAATATCCATGTAATAAAACATTTATGGTTACAGTAACACAACATTCCATTCAACCCTTAAGTAACTTATAATCTAATTAATGACTAATCCAATAAAAAACAAAGCAATGAGTCATTCAGTTCATCCACTTCGGCCATTACAACAGCCCTTAAGTAGAAGGGCAAATAACTTTTTTTATCAGCAGGAAAATAATTTTATTGTTGTAAAAGAGTTATAATAGATTGGATGTAAATTCCACCCCAAAACAACAAAAGATTACAGATTTGCCCAAAACATTTTCTGTCTTACAGCCCCTTGTTTGGACAAATAACTTTTCTGTCTTGAGATCTTCAATATTGATTGTTCTTTTCTCTTCATTCGTTACCTCCAGATGTATGCAATTCTTCACCTATTATTTCATTTATGGATTTGAATAATCATCATTTGTTCAGAACAGGACAGGAAGATTATTTTGGATCCCAAATGGCTAAGACTGGCAAGTAACATACAAACTGTTTGATTTTAGGACTACTTTGGTGGGTCTTCAGATTATAATCTCTACTCTCCTCAATTTACAGAGTATCCCACATTCTAGTTCTTTGCCGTAGGTACCAAGTACAAGTGAAGGATACACTGCAAAGACCATTGTAGTTCCTCTAGGACCCCCCTCCCAACCCTGATGGTAGTGGGATTTGATCCTTGAGTATCCGCTACAAACAGCCGGAGATCCCACCAACTTTGCCACCATCAGTTAGGTTAAAGTATTTTTTTACTGTTGTATTAATTATTTTCAGTATGATGATTATGGTAGGTTTTATGGTTCATTTATAAGTGTTCTTTTCTTCTGGTTTGCTATGAAGACCATCTTCTGAAAAATCCTAGAACAAATTCAGGTTGACAATAACAAAATGCAAGCATCACCTTGCAATAGAATCAAGCAATACTATGATTTTCCATTACGGTTTTCCAAAATGTGGCTCATTTAAGAATTTTGGTCAGCAATATTCCCAATTTAATTATCATATTCTCATCAATAATAACCAGTTGATACCTTGACAAAGCATTCTTTCTCTGTAGTATGGAGTAGTGAATCTTTTCCACTTTGAATGTGCTTCCATGTCCAAAACCATATCTATAGATTGAGACTGAATATGAAACATATTAAGTCATGTTTCATGGAATATAATGGCAACTATTAATATTATCTGCAACTGCACCAAAATACAGGACAAAATTTCTCTTCACATAGTATAGGACAGTTTTTTCTTTCATTCACAGGCTAGTCTCATCTAGTATTGTGTGTTTCATCCACTCTCCCACCTAGGTAACTATTCCTATGGCTCAAATTGTTCTTGACCTTGCTCCTAGTTGAGTCTTAGTAGCTATTCACATTTGTCATGTCTTCTATTCTTTTCATCAATAAAATGGATGTCTTATGTCATGCCTTTGTGTATTCCCATTCATTACCTCTCTTGTCCATGATAGTTAAATATATCTTAATACAACTCCATCATCCAATCTTATAGGTCTTTCACTTGTGGCATACAAAAATCACCTCTAATCTACATTCCACCATCACTGTTACCATTTATGGAATTTCACCAGTTCACATTGTCTATATTGTGTATAAATGTTAATAAGCCACCACAGACTTTCTTTATGACAAAATGTATACCGAATCCCTGTCTTGTTGCAACACGGGATTACAAGGAATCTCTTTTGTTGTATCTTTATATATTGCTTATTCATGATCTTCTTCTGTCTTTGATAGTTCAACCTTTTAGTACAACTCCACCACCTAATCTAAGAGGTCTTTCACTTATGGTATATAAGAGGCATCCTCTATTCTACATTCCACCTTTAATCTTCTAATATTATTTGTAAAGTTGTTGGGTGCTTTTTTTCATATTCTTCTTTCTCTTTGTAGTTTCTTTCTTTGTTTATTTCTTTCTGTTATGATTCATGGGTTGAGTGAAATTTTAATCATATTATTTGAGAAGAGGTTTCTAATTCCATCTCTGACAATGGTGTTAGACAGTGAATGCCCTTAGCTCCAATCAACTTAATGTACATGAACATTTATTTGTTAATGAATAAAGCACATTGTTGTTTCATGTTAATATTGGTATGTTTCTGTGCATTACCCCTTAAACTGGACACTTAAGAGACTTGTGCTAGCTTAGAATGTTCTCAGCCATTAGATAGACTTGGGGATTTTATCCTAACAAGGCTAACACTGGTGTGTTTCCAAGGAGTTGGAGCATCTTGTCTCAGCTGCTAGGGTTAGACCCCAAGCACTGCCAGTAGGTGTTTATTAAAAGCACTAAACCCAGACCAATTTCCAATTAGGCCCTGAAACTTGGAGATAGATGGGTAAAACTGGAAAGTTACACATAACCCCAGACTTGATTATGGAACTGTATTAGGGGTTGGACTGGGTTGTCTTTGATATGCCAACTAGTGAGATTCATAAAGGGTCAAGTACCTTGGTATGTTGGGATAGTCTAAGAATTCACCTAAGTGGGTGATCATAGTGATAGGATCGGCCCCGTTATCGAACAAAGTGAATATTAGGGTTTACACTCTCTCAGATGGAAACCTAAATTGCCAACAATGGATTTCACCTGTATTTGAAATCTAGCTTTGCAAAAGTATTTATATGTTATATATATATATATATATATATATTACTATTTTAGGGAAAAAGTTTGCAAAAGGTTTTAATCCCGAGATCCATCCGAGTAAAGAGTGTGGCACTGCACCTTGCAGTCAGGGGAGAAGTCCTTCCCTGTCAGGTAGTGTTTTGATCATTATGGGCTGAGAGGTTAAGTGTAAGAGATCATTACAGTGCTAATTACCTGGTGGGCCTTGTCTTACATGAGTCCATTATCCTTGGGTCTTCATAGGGTGGCTGAATCCAATGATCATTTAGGTGTAAATGTTGGTCCCAAACTAGACCAATATTGATTGGGTCAGGGATTCACTGCCATGAGCAGTGAATTCGGCCTAACCACTTTCAGAGGTTGGGTTGAACCCATATGGGCTTATGTGAGATCATTGTGAGGTCCCACGCCATACAATATCAAGCCTAAAATGGCCATGCAACACCTTGGGTCGTGAGCCTTTGAAGTAGATGGGCCTAATGCTCATAGTTAATAAGATTAAGTTAGTTGTCACATAAGTTGTTATGTGCTCTAGGTCGAATCTAGGTTTAGTAACAGGTATTGAGCACTTATCCTCTTAAGAGGATACTGCCTATCTCTTAATAGAGCTCAGATCCAAATCAAATATGGATAATCTCCTAATTTGATTAGGAGAGTGCTCTATAAGGATATAAAAGAAGAAGAGGGTGAGCCAAACAAGAACACCTCTCTCTCTCTTGTTCTCTCCTATTCTCCTTGTTTCCTAAGAAACCCTAATTCGACCTAAGCTTTCAAGAACTGATTTTGATCAGCCTTTCTTCTAGTTTTGCAAGAAAAAGGTTGGGGAAGATCAGGCTCACTCATCCCATTCGATTCAAGCAAGTTGGATAGCAGTTTTGGAGAAAATAGTGTTGTTAAATTGGCCTCACCTATACATTGCACCATCTTCAATAGAGGCTAGTTCTAGGACCGATTTGGACGTGAACTTCCACATTGGGATATGTGCTTGTGGTATCCATATCAGGTATAATTTTCCCTTTTGATTTGGTTTTAAATCTGGTCCGGTTCAGTGCAAGATCGATCTGGAAAATTCAATTTCCAAATTCACTGGGAAATTGATTCCTACAAAGGTTAAAAAATTTGAAAATTCATTCAGCCATGTAGTATGGTTCGACCATCCATATGATGGATTCTAAACCCTTCCAACAAATGGTTTAACACTATTGACTAATAGAAAAGAATGTACTAAGTTGATGGTTATATTGATTAAAGATCTAAAAGGTTGCGAAAGGATATAGTAAAAATATCATGTCAGTCTTTTGGTGAAAATTATTAAAGGATTAGTGTTGCTTCTGTTTCTGTTGTTTCCCAACTAGACTATACATCAAAAACACATTTTTAAATTATTATCTTATCAAAAGACACACATCCATTCCAAGATCATCAAATAATGCGACATTTCTCAGCCCTTCTGTCAATTTTTAATGATTTATCATAGTTACATTAGGCAATAAATTATTCAAGAAATCCTTCCTGCTTGGTTTCAATGTGCAAGACCTTCCATTTTGTTCTTGGATTCCGTTACACCAAAGCTGATCATCAACGTTTGATCAAAGGATCAAGTCAAAAGTGAGGTCTGGATCAACAAACTAGTCTAATAGAAAAGATCATTAGTAAATAATTGTTCTTGTCACTATTGCCATTGCCTTCCATTATTGTACAAGCAATCAACTAGAAGTTAAACATAGGTTTTTGAATGATTATCTTTACAAAAATTGCATGCCGTCCTTTTGTCTACTGGTGAAGATATATTGCTGTCATGATGCAGTGAAATATTCAAGAAATTCTGTTTGGTTAAAATGTTCAATCTTCTATTTTTTTCTTTCTTTCGGCCATATCAAAATTGATCAATAGTTGCTCAAAATATAGATGAAGATATTTTAATCTGTGATGATCTTCATAGGGGAGTTCATTATCTCATTTCCTTTCTTGTTATTACCTGTCAATTAATTATAACCAACATTGGCATTATGAACCAGGTTTTGAAATTCCAGTTCTGAATTAGGATTTTACCAAGGACAGAAATCAAAATCAGATTTTAGACCAGAATTGCTACAAAGTTTAACTACTGTTTTTGTTGAATCCAATAAAGAGTTGCAACTCTTTTCCCCCTGAAGTCCACTAAAGTTATTCCTATTTGTCTCTAACTTTTCCTACTTCTGTTTCCTTCCAATATTTAGGAACATCCAATACCAAAATCAGAGGCCATTGACCCATTGCTTGGTATAATGATAAAACCTAAGTCTAAAACATGCCTGAAAATGCTAGCCACTCTGTGCAAAACAATGTCAAATGTTAGATCTATATCCAGTCTACCCTTCCTAAGACCCCAGATAGGAGGGAGCGACATTTGGTAAAGACCTTTTCTAAACTTTGGTCCAAATCCACTGATCCGTGGCCCATCATAGTATCAAAGCCTTGGTTGTTAATATAGTATATTGAATAAAGTTATACCCTTCTAACGGTTTATTTAATGCCAACCAAGTGAAACTTCTTCATTACATAAACACCTCACTCCTTGGGACACACATGCCTGCTCAAACAAAGGCTAAGCTGGTTTTCTAATACTCACGGCTCATTAATGGCTCTGAATTCTTTTCTCATGAAGCAGAAAGCTGTTAACCCATTTTGGCTTTGAAAGGAAAAATGATTAACAATCTCTTGCCTACAGAACTACCAAACTAGTTTGGCTTTAATTTTTCCTTCTAGATAATGGGGACTTCCTATGGAGGCCATCTAGTATATTATGTCTCAAACTGTAAATTTCAAAAACTGCAATTAAACCTATTTTCCGTGTTTGCAAGAAACACATATATTAGGATCATTTATCATTTATTCCAAATTGGGTTAGATATTGTATTAATAGCCATGGGCTTATTTCCATTACTTATCAGCATATCTAACACTTTTCAGAAGATTCAAAAAGTGTATTATTTGGTTTAATTTGATTCCTCTTTTTCCATTCTGGCTTGTGATAGGGGATGGACATAAACCAGGCTTGAGCAGTCTACTATTACCCAAGTCCATCCTGGGATGTAAATGTGAAATGTCTAGCCCAAGCCCGGCCTGGCCCATCATGGAACAGGACAATGACATTATGACAATGAAGACTTGAACCCTTCTCAAAACCCATAAAAGATCTAGGAGAGGGTTAGGATGGGTTGCAACCCATGTACATGTTAGAAATGTGGGTTACAATTTACAAATGTACGTGGGTGGGTTGGCCTTCAACCTACACCCAGCCCAACCCAACCCATCTGTTCGCCACCCCTAAACTGACCCATATGCAGGCTTATAATTCATCCTTAATAGAAGATCAGACGCCAAGCCCACCCCCATTTATGAGTTATGACTTTTATGCCGACCTAGCTCAATGGTGGCTAACCTAACCCTCTATTCAGGTTAGGTTGGGAGTTGGGACTAAATTTTAGGAAACTCATAATCTTTGGTTTGGGCTTGGGTTGAAAATTGGCATCAAACATGGATTTGCGCTTAAATTGAGGCCCCAAACAACCTCTAATAACACTTTAGAACTGGGCTTGGATCAACTCCTTAACCTGGCTGAGGCTGCCCAACTTGTTCCCTACCACCCCTAAAGTTGTGTGAAACCAAACATAGCCAAAGTGACACCTTGGTTAGCTCGCTCCATCCCCCAATAGAGAAAAAAAAATCAAGTGGTCAGATTTGAGACCCTACTTACCTTTATAAAACACAGAAAAGATCCCACCAAAGAGCCACACACTCCGAAAAATGCTAAGAAACGGCACCGATAAATTGCCTGCAAAACAGACATACAAAGAAACTAGGAATTCTGTCAAATGATCTCTCAAATATACACTCAAAATGGCTAGTGTTTCTGCAGAGAATTCTCACCTTCTCTAGGCTCTCTTCCAAAGCTGCTTCCGACTTCATCGCTGTTTCCTGATACACATCCGACCCAACATCTGGTGCAATTATTGGAATACGAGGTCGAGTGGAGGGAGCATTAGCTTTGGAGCCTGCAGTCATGGAGATCGGAAATGTGACTCCCGGTGGCCGGAAACCAAAATCCCTTCTCCCGCATGGAACAGGCCTCCAGTTTCTGGTAAAGACCAATCTGCTCGAACTCGTGACCAGTACTCGAGGAGGTTTCATGGCTCTTGGTTGTATGTAAAGAACAATTTTCCCTGCTGAACCTTCTTAACAGTAAGTGGAGCTTGGGATGCTATGGGTTCATTCCACTGCTGACTAGTAGGAGGAATGAATCAACCCAAAGGTAGGAAGCTCAACGAACGGATATATGAAATTGTTTAGGAGAAATGGCAACCACATATATTTACTTAACAACGTGGGACCTCCCTTTGCTTTTTTTTTTTTCGTTTGTCATCATTCATCAATCGTGAAGATAGGGCTAGTTGGGCTCAAGTGTTCAACTGGTATTTGAAGGAGAACATTGTGGAAACCTACAATTCAGGCTTTCAGCACTTCATTCATGAATTTGGTCTATGGGAGTGAAAAAGGGGATCATTGAACAATACGATAGATGGCAGCAAAAGAGAGGACCACCAAAAGACATTTTGTCATCTAGTCATCAATGATGATGGGTTCATTGACCCTGGTCTCTTTCTTTCTAGTTCATGTAAATTAAATTTGAATTTGTGATTTTAAGGATGTAAATGGTTCGGATCAGATTCCAATCAGGTTATATTTAAATCTAGTTTAATTTGAACATTTATCGGATCTCACCAAAGCCAATTTGAATCTGAATCCGTTGAGAATGTTTGGTATCCGATTTAATTTCTATAAAATTTAACAAATTATTAAATGAAAAAACATAACAGTTTATACAAAGAAAAATAAAACAATTCAAACATTTTTTCAATTATTTTCATCATATATACAGGTATTTTTTATAAAAAATATCAATATAATTATAAATAAATAAATAATACATATCTGATTCATTTGGATCGGATAGGGGTGATCTGAATTCAACCCGATTTTTAATCAGGTCCTATTATCTGATTCAATCTAAAAATTCAACAGGTGATATCTGAATCTGACAAAATATATAAGAAAGGATTCGAATTTTGGGCCATGATCCTGACCATTTGCACCCCAAATGGTTTCCCATACCAAAATGAAACCAGTTATTTTTCATTATTTCTTTTCTGGTGATAAAGCAATTCATTCAAAGGAAAAAAGAAATATCATACACTAGAATTCTTGACACAAACAGACCACCTATAAAACATGACCTTCAACCTAAAACTGAATAAACTAGTAACTACTGCTACAGCAATCTAACAAAGGATCATCATTATCAACACTTAAATGGTTCAATAACCAAATCTGATGGAGAATTCCACCAGCACTCATCTCTCTCACTCTCCCTCTCTCTCTCTCTCTCTCTATATCTATCTATCTATCTATCTATCTATCTATCTATCTATCTATCTATATATATAAGGATAAGGGTGCTCTCTCCGTGTAGCAAATGGAGTAGATTCCCACGTGAGAGCACCCAGTAATTAATTACTGTAATTTAATAATTAATGATTATTATAGTAATTTAATAAATATATAATTAGTGATTATAATTAATAATTATTGTAATTATAAATATTGTTAATAAATAGATATTTACTTTAATTTTACTTTAAATTAAAATTATAAATATTGCTATTAATAGATATTGCTAATAAATTTAGTAATTATTGTTATATTAAAAATAATTAAAAATGTTATTAAAAGTATTGTTATTGATTATTTAATAAAATATTATAATTACTATTATTGATAAATATTGTTAATTTAATTTAATTTTGGTAATTATTAATTTAATGAATATTGTTAATAAATCCTATTTATAAATTTAATATTTACTGTTATATTAAAAATAACTAAATAATATTATTAAATCTATCATGAATGATTATTTAATTAAATAGTATAATTACTTACCATTATTCATAAATGGTTAATAACGTTCTAGCAACCAACGGTTCGACCATCCAGTTCGAACAGATGGCCCGTTCTGACAAGAAAAATTAAAGCAAAAAATTATGAAACCATTCTGGCCACCGATTTTCGGGTTGACAATTCGATCATCCGGTTCGAATGGACGATCCATTCTGACAACAAAAATTATAGGCAAAAATTGAGTTTGTAAGGTCCATTAAATAGTATTATCATACGTGTTATGTCATTCGAGCGTGTGACTCATACGACCCGAAAATAGAATTGTTCTGGCCACTGGTTTTTGGGTCGATGAATCGAATGGACAGCCCGTTCTGATAATAAAACATTACAAGCAAAAAATTATGGAACCATTTTGGTCACCAATTTTCGGGTCGACAGTTCGATCGTCCAGTTCGAACAAACGACCCATTCTGACAACAAAAATTACAAGCAAAAAATTGAGTGTGTGAGGTCCATTAAGCAGTATCATACGTGTTATGTCATTCAAGCGTGTGACTCATACAACCCGAAAATGGAACCGTTCTGGCCATCGGTTTTTAGGTTGACAGTTTGACTTTTAGGTTCGAACGGACAACCCATTTTGACAACAAAAATTAAAAATTTAAAAAAGGCCAAAAACCATTGAACGGGTCAACGGGTTAATGGTTCGACGACTCGGGTCAATGGGTCATTGACTGATTCAACGGTTTTTTGCCAGGGATTGGGATTGGGGTAAAATGGAACTGGTTGCCTAGGCGGTACCTAATTAAAAAAAATGGACGACCCGATACATCGTGTCTGAGGTCCATTAAGCAGTACCATACGTGTTATGTTATTCGAGCATGTGACTCTGACTCATATGACCTGAAAATGGAACCATTATAGCCACCGGTTTTTGGGTCGACAGTTCAACTGTTCGGCTCAAACGGATGGCCTTTTCTGACAACAAAAATTAAAAAAAATAAAAAAATGACCAAAAACTAGTCAACGGTTCGATCACCTGAGTCAATGGGTCGTTCACCGATTCAACGATTTTTGGCTAGGGACCAAGATTAGGATAAAACGGAAGCGGTTGCTTGGATGGTTCCCAATGAAAAGAAATTTAAAAAAAAATGGCCAAAAACCATTGAACGGGTCGACTGTTCAACCACTCGAGTCAATGAGTTGTTGACCGATTCAACGGTTTTTGACCAGAGACCGGGTCAATGGGTCAATGGACAGTTCCATTCCAGCTTCTGCAAAGCAGGGTTCTTCCCCTAGTTTGAATAAAAACATGATAAGCTAAAGCATGAGCAACCTCATTTCCTAAGCGACTAATAGAAGAGAAGTTCATACAGAGCATTACAACTACAAAAGATATCATTTATAATAAAGGATGTGTTTGCTTCCATTGGTGTTTATTGAGTAAGTGTTGCCACGTAGGTGCCCCATCAGCAAAGGTCTCATTATGCACATCTGTACGTATTGAAGTAAACATCGATTTCTGTGCGCCTCTCCCGTTTCAGGAATCTTCATTTTGGAACTTCCCCCAACGGATAGATGTTTATTGGCACTTTTACTGATGTGGTGCCTAATGGCATCTCTATGTCATAAACGCCCTCATTAATTGTTTTTCTCAGTTTTACAGTCACATAAAGTACAAATTGTTTACTCAATAAACGCCAACTGAACCAAACACATAAAAAATAGTAGTCCTTCGGACAATCATTCAAGTTCTTAGAGAACCCATTAATTAACTGAGAACGGTCCTTACTTCTATTCAATGATAATCTTATTGAGCCCTCTTGATTTAGCCAATTGCATCACTCCTACCGAGATTGCCAAGTTCCTATTAGCAGCAATAAAATGACATCAACATCTCTAGCAATGGCACCAAAAGATGAGCATCCCACAAACCGAAAACCCCCTCTAACCATGTACCAACCAGCATTTGGGCCCTCCATAGCTTTTCTACATCATTGGTTGTAGATGTTTTCCGCTTTAAAGCTGCTAAACCGTCTTTCCTCAAAATGATTGACTTTTGCTATGAAGCTATCAAATGAAGCTGAATTTACCGACTTCAAATCAGCCCCCCACAAGATAGTTTCCCACAATATCCCACATCATATCCCTACCGTGTATTGGGAACATCTTTCAATGATAGTGCCAGAAATGATGAAGCATTATCGAGAGATGTTCCCAATACACAGTGGGGATGTGCTATCGGACGTTGTGGGAAATTATCTTGTGGGGGGTTGATTTCAACTCGAATTTACCTGTCAATAGAAGAGAAAACAGTTCTCAAATTTGGGATAGTTTCATTTAGGCCACACTTTTTTCTTAGGATTTTGAAGGGAAAAAGTTAGTCAATGAGATTGTGTTTCTTATTGATCAATTTACCCATGTTTTTATTTTAAAAACATGTGGAACGTAGGGCAAAATTGATTTTCCTAGATATCACCTTCTCAAACTTGGATAAGTTGAGTTTCCTAAGTAGAAAGTAAATAAAAAATAAAATAAAATGGTAAAAAAATATCTCCACGTACAAGACACATTTACCCAAAAATATTAAACAAAAAAGAATATGGGTAATTGTACTTACCCAAGTGCAATTATCAAAATAAATGTTTCCTAAGGGGTAAGTGCACTTACTTGGTAAAATAAGTTCATAAAAAACAAACAAGGTCTTAAAAACACATCATTTCTAACAAACCAAATATATCACACTGTTATAAAGTTATTATAAAGCACATGAAACCAACTTTTGGGTCTTTGATGTACACTGAGGCCATCTTTGGGAGTGGTTAAGTTAAAAATAAGTGCTTATTCGAATAAGCACTTATTTGCATTTGGCACCCAACTTTTTCAAGTGCTTATTTTTTAAAATAAGCACTTATTTTATATTGGACGTTTGGTAGTCTTTTTCTCTAATAAGCATTTTATGACTATTTTGTTCTTCATTTTCTTTCAAAATATATCTTTTGAAAGCACTTTTAATAAATTATTTTTATAAAAATACTTTTATGAAAGTACTTTTATAAAAGCTCTTTATGAAAACACTTTTAAGTACCTTTATAAAAGTGCTTTTATAAAAGTACTTTTGTAAAAATGCTTTTGTAAAAATGCTTTCATAAAAGTACTTTCTTAAAAGTGCTTTTATAAAAGTGCTTTCATAAAAGTGCTTTCGTAAAGGTGCTTTTATAAAATTCAACTATGGATAATTTTATAAGTGGTATTTTAAAATTCAACTAGGAATAATTTTGAAAGAAAAAATTGAATAAGTGCTTATTGTATAAGCACTTAAAAAAGCTGGAAATTTCGGCTTAAAAAATAAGTCATTATTTTTAAAATAAACACTTATTTCGAGCTTACTTCCCAAATACCAATAAGTTCTTAATGGCCAAAATAAGCACTTATTTTGAAACATAGCCAAAATAAATTATCATTAACATTTAACATCCAATCGATGAAATTCCAATTTGCATGGAGATTAATAAATCTACCTCCAAAATTACTATACCATATAGCCCGAGCTAATGCACTATCGTAACATCTCAATCAAAACCATTTTAATTTTTTTAGCTAAATTTGAAACCCAATTTTTCCATAGTTTAGAGAAAGGATTTGTGGTACCTGGGGTTGTTTACGAGTCTGACTAGTTCGATTTCAATTAGTACTGTCAACCAAATCAGAATTTTTGGGTTGATTTTGAAGCCAACCAACAAAAGGTAAAAACCAATTCTAACATATTTGTGAGTTGACATTAGTTTTTTATGAGGATCAAAATTGACCACAAGGGCAAGGATGGAAAGTTGTTAGAGTAGGGTGACACCTTGTCTCAGAGTGTCACCTCAGCTACTAAGAGAGACCTACAACCATAGGAGATGTCAGAGGCCCTGGGCGATCCCAGGCGCGTGAACTCTGATGGTTAAGTCAATAATTGCCAAGGGAAAATAAAGTGAGCTGGAGAGCTTGGTGAGTTTCACACGATGAGCTAAAGAGCTCGTAAGGAGACTGGAGAGCTCGTAGGGAAAGCTGGTGAGCTCCATGTGATGATCTGGAGAACTCATAGGGAGAGATGGTGAGCTCCACATGATGAGCTCGTAGGGGGAGCTGGAGCGCTCGTAGGGAGAGCTGGTGAGCTCCACGTTATGAGGTAAAGAGATTGTAGGGGGAGCTTGAGAGCTCCATGTGCCAAGGTGTCCGACGTGCCTTGTTCATAGTAGCGTACTACCATATTCAGTTGTCCAAATGAATGGGGGACTCACCTATTTATAGGAGAGGGGCTTCATCTAAGAGCTGACACGTCTCTCACACATGGTTAGAGCTCAGCCTACTTGTCGCACCCTCAATTGACATGTGTGCACGTGGTAGGTAGTGGGTCTTCATGGAGTGCGCTGGCATTGATGTTCTAATAAGCTCAACCATGTCTTGCTTGTGCATGTTATGAGTTGGTATCAGTTCATCTTGTAGCTTGTCAGTCAACTCATCAATTGACAACTTTACCCCCAGCATGCTACCACTTGGTGGTTTCTAACTTGTGGTCGATTTTGGCCTTATTCGTTTTGATCAATTTGAATTACACAAATTGAAACTTTTAATTTGTTAGATCAATCAGATAAATTGATAATTTTGTTTTCTAACATTCTTTTTAGATTCTTTGTATGCCAATAAATTTCTTTATTTAACTATTTTCTTTATGATCTTGATAAGTGTTGAACATCAACTGAGGGTCCATTTGGTTCGCAGTTGGAATCGGAATGGTCCATTCCCATAGTTTGTTTGATTCAGACAAGAATGAGAATGAGAATTGAAATCAGCAAGGATGAGATTTCATTTCCAAGGGAGGGGTAGGGAATGGCCGTTCCCTTAAATGGGGGAATGCCATTTACATTCCGACTCCATCCAACCAAACAATTGGGATCGGAATAACCCATTCCAATTCCGATTCCAAACCCCTATTCCCACGAACCAAATGGGCCTGAGATTCATAAAACCTTTGACAACACCTCAAATTGTACGGTGATAGCACATTTACATAAACCGAGATTCATAAAAGCTTTGAAGAAAGAAGAAACTTTTAAGGCAATCGATGATAAAGTAAATGGTTTAAGGCTAAAAACAAAAAATAAGCTAATAAATAATAGAGGATCATTGTACATTGATTAAAAAATTTAAGAGGGACCAAGGTACTTTGAAGTTCAAATTTGTGAGGTTTTAAAAACTGATCCGACAACGGAATTGTTCTTACCACTACTTTCTAGGTCAACAGTTAAACCGTTTGGGTTGAACACTTCAATCTGTGACATCATAACTATGATAATGAACTTATACAATATTTATAAATAATAAAATTTATCATAAAATTAAACAAAAATGTTTGAATCACCATTGCAACTTATATATCCAATTCGGTGGATGTTGCCCAACAGGATTAAACCATTACAACTAGCACAACATCAAAATCAGTGTAGGAGGTCAAGATTCAAATATGGAAACTTGAAATTTCTCCCTTCTTCTTCAAACAAAATCAAAATAACTGTGGGAGGTCAATATTCAAATCTAGAAATTGAAACTTTTCTCCCTTCATCTCAAACAAAATCAAAATCGCTGTGGAAGGTTGGGATTCAACACTACCGCTGTAATCCTTGAATAACCTCTACAAATGGCAGAGCTGCAATAGAAAAATGGAACCCCAAACTACGTCGTCATTGCAAATAGTGGTCGTCATTGTAAGGAAAGGATAGAGGGAGATTGGAGACAGGGAGTTGATGTCTTGAGGGTCTCCTTCAAAGCCCTATGTCACTATTGAGTTTGCAAACCTGTGGAGGAGGGTGGCTTGGGGATCATGTCATTGTTTGAGATCATCAAAGTGTTTCGAGTGAAAGTATGCTTCAAGCTAATCCAAAATAATTCTATTTGGGCAAAGTTTTTTTATTCAATATTCCTAAATGGTAAACCGTCTGGCCTTATATCAAATCATGTGTCTTCCTCAAAATTTTGGAAAGAAATCTATGGAGTTAGTGATCAGACTACAATGAATAGAAAATGGATTATGGGCCAAGGAAATGTTTCTTTCTGGTACCACAGTTGGACTAATAAGGGTCTCCTATTGGATTTAAAAAATCATGAGGATTTAATTGATTTTAAATTTTACGAAGTCATCATCGAGAATGGGTCCTAGTCATTTCCAGATTCTTTAAATGTCAGAACATCCAAGAAATTGCTATAAACTCTGATGTAGTTTTGGAAGCAAATGACAAGATAGTTTGGACCTGCACAAATAATGGAAATTTCATAGTTGGATTTGCTTGGAATCTCATCCACTCACAGGTAGACTTGTTCATGGGTCGGGTAGCTTGATGACTTGGCCTGGCCCGCACT
This sequence comes from Nelumbo nucifera, assembly GCF_055504915.1. NCBI lineage: Eukaryota > Viridiplantae > Streptophyta > Magnoliopsida > Proteales > Nelumbonaceae > Nelumbo > Nelumbo nucifera. Next base: position 13,014,669 of record NC_142649.1, on the reverse strand, counting down.
CTGGTTGGGCTTGGACATGTAATTAGGCCCACGGGCCTGACCTCGGGCTCAAAATAGCAAGCCCGACTGTGTTTCGGGTCGGGCTTGGGATTTGTCAAAAAAGCTCAGCCCGGCTCAACTCAGCAATATATATTTTATAAAATATATAATATGTATTTTATACAATATAAAATATATAATATTTATTAGAATATATATTAATAAGTTAATATATACATTTTTTTTTTTATTTTTTCTTTATAATTTCTCTCTCTCTTTCTCTCTCTCTCTCTCAATTTAGTTGCTTAAGTAATAGCTACAGCATGAGCTAGATTTCGGGCTCGGGCCCAGTCTTGGGCTTCAGGCTTTTTATGAGGACCAGGCTTGGGCCCAAGTTGTAGGCCCGATGGTCGGGCCGAGATTGAGCTCGGGCCTTACAAAAATCTATAAATACAGAGTGAAAAGCCTGGCCCGTCTCGGTACATGAACAAGTCTACTCACAGGGCACTTAAGTAAGTTGGTCAAGGTATGTTTGGAATTTTGGTATCCCCACCAAGATTTTGATTTTTATGTGGTGTTTTCTTGATAAAGCAATCCCAGTGGACATGGCTATCAAACAAAAAGGGATACTTTTAGCCTCTAAATGTAGGTGTTGTAGATATGCTAATGAAGAATCTTTTGATTACCTATTCTCTAATGGAATCTTAAATACAAAATGTTGGAAGTTCTTTGCAGAAAAAATTGGCATTCCAATTCACTCCACCCAACACATTAGAGACCGCATTCTAGATTAGTGGAGCACATGCAACAATAACTCCCATCGTAACCAAGTTCTTAGGGTGTTGCCTTGGATGCTACTTTGGGAAATCTGGGTGGAAAGGTGTAGATGAATCTATAATGGCAAGTCTATCCCTGCAAGCCAGGTAATCGAATGCATCAGAAATTGGATTGTTGAAATTGATAAAGTTACTTCATTACCCACTACTGAGGATGCAAATGATTGGTGGATGATTGATTTTCCAATTCCACCTAAGCCCATCAAATCAAAGCTATATAAATGGGTAATGTGGCAAGGTAAAACTAAATTCTGATGGTGCTTGTTGAGCAAACCTAGGTGTAGGAAGCCGGGGAGGTTTGATTTGTGATGATAAGGGCAGATTTCTCAAGCTTTCTCAAGCCCTTATGGTATTTGTACATTTCTTCAAGCATAAATTAAAGTTCTTCGGGATGAAATTAATATGTGTATTCACCATGATTATTTTATTATAGAGGTTGAATGTGATAATTCTACGGTGGCAAACCTCTTCAACTCAACCTTTATTTCATGGAGTATTCATTAGTGTGTAGTTGAAATCAAAAGGTTCCTTGACTCCTGCAATTACTCAATAAAGCATGTGTATAGTGAAGCAAATAGTCCAACACACTATTTGGCTAAAATGGGTGGATTGTTGCAAGGATTCATTAGCGTTGACACTATTTCACATATACTAGATTAGGTAAAAAAAGTTAGTTTTTAAAAATTTTATAGGCTTACCCAATTTAAGAGTTAGATAATCTATTCATGACATTTCTTGTTGGCTGGGCTGAGAGGTTAAGGTTGAGAGATATGTATCTTGGGTTTGGGGCAAGACAGGCTAAGTCCTCCCTTGTTATAGTTGTTTTTACTTTTGATGGTTAATAAATTTTAAGATGACGCCCCTCCACATAGAGTAAATTTTGGGGTTATAAAAATAAAAAGCTACGCTTTCATTGCAAGCCTACGTTGCAAACTTGCAAATGGTGGTTGTCGACGCAAGAACCAAGGATAGAGGGAGATTGGAGATAGGGAGTTGAGTCTTGATGGTCTCCTTTAAAGCCCCAAATCTTTGTTGAGTCTGAGAGGTTGAATTTGAAAGTCTTAAGAAAGAAGACTTTTGTAAAAACCCACTTTTGTAAAACCTTATCATCGTTTGATCGAATGAGAAATAGGACTGAAATGTCAATCCCTGCCCAAGAGAGAGAAAAAGAAAACCTTCAACTGTGGAGCATCTACAAAAGTAGAAAAATAAAACTATTAGACCTGAATCACAAAATATAAATAAAAAACAAAAAAAGAAAAGTTAAACCTGGATCGAAGAAACACTCCTCTCCTATAATCAATGAACTCCAAAAGTAAGTCATAACATCTGCAAACTCCAACAACATAGATAATTAATAAATCCTTACAAAGATAGAAAAAACAGAAAATCACAAAAGTATTTTAGTGTGATGGGTATCACATATACACAAAAAAAAAAGACGAGTAATGGTAGACATACAAAACCCGATGTTTGCCCAATGTATGGGGCCGGCCCGGCGAAAATGGAATTACAACATTCTGGCGGGCGGGTTATGCACTTATGCTAACCGGTCGAATAAATATTTGAGGGAGAGAGCCAGAGAGCTTAAATGGTGTCATTTCACGGCGGCGAGAAGAAGCCACCGAATCTTTCAAAGTTCGTCTCTCCGCTTCCGCCGTATCCATCGCCATGCATCTAATAAAGGTTTCAAACCCTCTCTCCCTCTCTCTCTCTCTTTTCTTTGTGTCTCTATTTATGTTATCTCTATTACAATTTTATTTTAATAGTTTCTTCTTGGATTTCACGTATTGCCATTTTTTTAGTTAATTTTGATCCATATATCTGCTCTACTCTTTATTTTGGTCATTAATTTTAGGGTTTCGATTATCCAATTTAGGGTTCGAAAGCATTCTGTATTGTTCTGCGGTTTATGTTCTAGGGTTGCTTTTGTCCCTCTCTTTCTAATGGCGGCCATGGCCGAAAAGCCTAGAAAGGGAGCCAACGTGCCTCCTTCTAAGCATTCGCAGAAAACTTCTTCCTCGCAATCCCAACTTCCTCAGAGGTCGTCACAGACCTTCCCTTCGTATCTTGATACCCCGAATATCTCCCCTGGTGCCAAGAAATTCTGTGAAATCCTCTCAAAAGTCCCTGTTCCTGAAATTGATGCTGAGCTACAACGTACTGGGATTCCACCGAGATCGGAGTATGTCGAAGAGGTGCTTAGGCACACTTATGGATCTCCGGCCGCTGCTGTGAAGTTCTTCAGATGGGCGGGGTTGGCAACAAAGCACACATCTTATTCGTGGAATCTAATGATTGATTTGCTTGGTAAAAATCAACTCTTCGAAGCAATGTGGGATGCTATCCGGTCTATGAAGCAAGAGGGTGTGCTCTCAATGGCGACTTTTGCTTCTGTTTTTGGCAGCTACTGCGCTGCCAGCAAGATTGATGAAGCCATCATGACGTTTGATGTTATGGACCGGTATGGAATTCAGCATGATGTTGTTGCTGTGAACTCTCTCCTCAGTGCAATCTGCCGTGAGGATAACCAGACCTCAAAAGCCCTTGAGTTCTTTGAGCGTATCAAGACCAAAGTCCCCCCAGATGCGGACACTTTTGCAATTTTGTTGGAAGGGTGGGAGAAAGAAGGGAATGCCACCAAAGCGAAGACCACATTTGGAGAGATGGTGATTCGGGTAGGTTGGAGCCCACAGAACATGTCAGCTTATGATGCATTTCTTACAACTCTTGTCCGTGGAGCACAGGCGGATGAAGCAATCAAGTTTCTAAAGGTTATGAAGGGGAAGAACTGCCTTCCAGGCATGAAATTCTTCTCCAATGCTCTAGATATTCTTATTAGGCAGGGCAATTCAACCCATGCTGTGTCCCTGTGGGACATTATGGTGGATAGCGGCTTGGTTCCTAATCTGGTCATGTACAATGCAATGATTGGCTTGCTATGCAACAGCAACGAGGTTGACAATGCCTTCCGTTTCCTTGATGAGATGGTCTACTATGGTGCATTCCCGAATTCCCTCACCTATAATATGATTTTTCAGTGCCTGATTAAGAACAGGAGGGTTCATGAAGCAGCTAGATTTTTCTCAGAGATGAAGAAGAATGAATTCCCTCCAACTCACTCTAATTGTGCAGCAGCCATCAAGTTGTTTTTTGATGGAGATGATCCTGAGCTTGCAATTGATGTGTGGATGTACATGGTTGACAGTTGTGTTTCTCCTCTTGATGAGAGCTCAAATATGTTGCTTATTGGGTTTCGTGATTTGGGTAGGCTGAAGGAGATAAGAAGGTTTGTGGATGATATGCTTGCTATGAGAATTAATATATATGAATCAACAATGGAAAAGTTGAAAACTGCTTTCTACAAGGAGGGGGGAAGCGAAAGAGATATATATGATAGGATTGAGAGGAGGTGGAAATCCAGTTAGAAGTGCTAGAATGACAGATACAATATGTTTATAGATGGAAATCACCATTCAGCATGTATTCCCTAGTTGCTTTTTGTAACTATACTTTTTAAAAATTTCAGAATGTAATGGAAGTTCATTTCAATTGCAGTTCTTTCAAGTTGCCTTTTATGTTTTTTCCATTTTATACTGATTTTATATTCCAAAATGTTTTTTGAATATTATGGTTTACTCCCCCTGATTTGTGCTACTGTCATGGAGAGCACTCACCATGGAGATGCATTTGCAAGGTCTTGTGGAGCTTCTATCATTTGATGCGACAATGAGTATATGCCTACTTCACCATTCAGTGCTTCCATGCTATCTTACAATGATATTGGGAACAAGAGACAGCACAGGATAGTATTTTTTTTCCCATAACATCTTTCTGGTGCTTTCTTATGGAGATTCCTCTATGTGCAATTTCTCCATGTCACCTGGTTATGTGCAATACCTGTACATAACAGAGGTAGTTCATATTTTTGTGTACAAGATCCAGATAGATTTACAAGTTTCATATTCTCATTTGTTGCTTATGCCCCTTCATCATTGTTCACCCTCCCCTAATTGTCTTTTTGGCTGTTTCCATCTCACAGACTTATAGGGCTTGTTGCTCACATTTTTACTTGATCTTGGTAGACATTATTTTCTTTCTAAATAAAGTTGTTAGTTTTCAGATCAAGCTTTTGATTCCCTTAATTCATCTATCGTCACTCTTCTTGAGTAGATGAACTTACTTTTTTGTGTTACTTTTGGTCCTTGTTGCCATCATCCTCTTCAGGTTTATATTCGAAGTACATAGTAGTAGGATTTCATGTGCATCATTTCTTCAGTAGTAAGCCTGGAATTTGAATGTATTCATGATCCTTTTGTATGTCAAAACTATGGCATTATAACGTAATTTTCCAATGTCAGATTTTCCACTTATATTTCTTTGTTGAAAGGATGATATTTCTGCAAGGAAAAATAAAGAAGTGGGTCTTTCCCCCCTATATCCATAGAAAACCAGTTATTTTTGAAATTATCTAGAAAAACCTCCAGAAAAGCTTTGCAGTTATTTTACTGAAACAAACCAAATTTACTGTTGATTGGTTTTCATATGGAGATGGAAAAGGAAAGCAAAACCATTTTGTCAGTATCTCCCTTTCCCACCTATTAGAACATATATCTTGGTTCACATTTCCTCTTTATTATCTATCTTTTGTTAAAGTATGTATTTAACATTTAAGGAGCCTTTATTTTGGGGAATTTAGTCCTAGTTGTAATGGTAAAATCTCATGCTGGCAAGTGTGAGAACATTGTATGAGTCTGATAGCAACCACTATGTGCAAGGAAAATGCCAAAGGTTAGGACTGTATCCAGTTCCCAAGACCTCATACAGCTGGGACCAACATTGGGTAATGACCATATTTTAGTCCAAGGTTTTTTTTTTTAATTTTCCTGATTCTGTTATTTTAAAGAGGTTGTAGAGGAGTGATTCTGCAATCCTCTACTCTTTTCACCTGGTATTGCAAGTGGGTATGTGGGAGTTTGGACAATGATGATGATGGATAAAGTTCATGGAGTTTATTTCTTTGAAATAGAAGGATTCACCATTCAAGGAGGAGGAGAAGTGATGCAGGAACTACCTAAGCAGCAGCTAATTATGTGGCTGAAATAAACCCTAACTTAGCCGGAAAAAGGCTCAGAAAGCTCTCAGTTTATTGGTTGAAAATTAGCATTTACTTGCTCTGCTAAGTAGATTGGACAGAACCTAAAGTGATTGAAAAATCACTAAGCAGGGAAGCAAGCAGAAATTGAAAATGTGGTGAACAGGGGCTCAAATGGCGTTAAGTTTGAAAAAAACAATAATAAGTTTGAAAGAGATGGTAGGATGGCTGCTGTACCACTTAGAGGGGATTGTAGAACTTCATTAACAATGAAAATGCAAATGAAAGATTGGTAGGGAGGTAAGAGGCATGTAGAAGTTAAAGAAATAACCTAAAACACAAGAGGAACATAGACTGTTAAAGAAAAACAAACTTGGAATATTAAGATAGTGATTCATTTATCAAAAAAAAAAAAATTAAGGTTGTGATTTAGTATATCACATTCAATGACGAACTAAGCTAATTACAGTAAATTCAAGATAGGTCCTAATGGAGTCAGCACCATTAGGTTCCTCTAGGAGTCAGCAGCTAGAGATGAAGGAGTTGGCACCTTCATAAGCTTTGAGTCAGCACCAAACTATAAAACTTACAGGAGCAGTTCAAAACTCTTTCATTCGTCATCTCTAGACAGTCTTTACAATGATATCTATATATATATATATCTATATCTATATATCTATATATCTATATATATATTAGACGAGCATTCAATCCTTTCTGAGATTTACAATATAATTATCTTCCTAATCAAATGTAACTAAACAAGGAAAGAAATATATCTTATCTAAAATGTTCTCTCAATCTCTTATCAGTAGTAAACATGGAAAGAAACAAATCTAAAATATTTTTTCAATCTTTGATTGACATGATGCTAAATCAAATCTTTTGATTGAGAGAGTTTGTATGAGCCTCAAATCTTTGATTGAGGGAATCTTTATGGGCCCCACATGAGCTTACCATCTCTGCTGGAATGGGCTGTCTTGCATGTAGGCTGCAAATATGGTTACAAGCCCATGGTCTTTGGATTGGGTCTTTCTTTTAGCCCCATTTCTTTTCTTTTTCAACTCTCCTTGGCTTGAATGAACTCAACTTTGGCGAGTTTAAGGATTGGTCTTGCTTGTACAAATCCAAATTGATGGCTTAGAAGTTTGCTGCAGTAACCCAAGTACAATAAAAATAGGTCTGCCCTTATACTTAAGAAGAAACTTCTGATTAACCTCCATTGCATGTTGACACCAATTAGTCATCACGTGCATATTCAGTCTCTCGTTTAACTTGGGGACAGTTGGAATTTTAAAGTTTTATTTTTCATGTCTCTCATCTTCATGGTGCCCATGATAGAATCAAATATTCAACATTAAATGTGGGACTTGTATTTAAACCATCAAGGAATCCAAAACATAAGCATTGCAACTGTTTTTCTTTACAATCTTGTATGGATTAACATTTCTAGAGTGAAACTTTTGGTTGGTCCCTTTAGGAAATCTCTCTGGTCAAAATTGCACCATGATATTGATAAAAAAAAAAATTGCACCATGACCTTATCACCAACATCAAATTCTACAAAACGCCGATGGGAACCAGCTTGTGCTTTATACTTAACATTGTTAGTTGCAATCTTGTATTTAACTTCCTTATGAATACCATGAATGTGTTGAGCACAGGAATTTGCTTCTTCACTTGGTCGTGCTTCAATGGGCAAAGGACCAAATCAATTGGTTGGCAAGGTTTGATGCCCAAAACCACTTCAAATTGGTGATAATTGTATTATATGATTCACCAAACTATTGTGAGCAAACTCAGTCATTTGTAGAACTTGGTTCCAAGTAGTCACATGGTCCCCCACTTGACAACGTAACAAATTCCCTATGCTCCTATTTGCTACCTCAGCTTGTTCATCAATTTGAGGGTGATATGTAGCAGAAAACTTGAGCTTAGTATTCATAATCTCTGGAAGAGTTTGCTAAAAGTAACTCATAAATGCCACATCATGATTTGATGCAATGGTCTTTGGCATGCTTGTGCAATGAGCAACTTCCTTAAAGAACAATTAAGCTATGAACAAGGCATCTGAAGTTTTTTGAGCAAGGGATGAAATGTGCCATCTTGGAAAACCTATCAACAACAACATAAATTGAATCAAAGCCTTGAAGGGACTCTGGTAATCCTAAAACAAAATCCATGCTAAGGTCTTGCCATGACTCTTGCAGTATAGCCAATATATAATCTTATGTTTTGCTTCCTACCTTTAGCCAATTGACAAGTCTTGCCACATTCTTTCTTAGGCCAGGCCAATAGAATTGATCTTCTACCATAGCAATGGTTAATTCCCCAAACCTGCCCTGGACCTGGTGGTAAAATTACTAAAATTCCCCTATGTTTAATATTAATTTCTAAAATATTCCTAAGTTTCTCCCAAATTCTTAAAACCTCTAGGATCCCATAATCCCATTTCTAAAATACCCCCAAATTCCCTTAATCCAATTTCTAATATACCCCAAATTCCCATAATCCTATTTCTAAAATACATCCAAATTTAATGTATATTCTTAGGTGGTTGCCTTCTGGCTGTAAAAATTCTGGGATTCTCCCTGTCCTTGATGGGGAGAGGGTGCCCTTGTTAACCTAGAAACTGAGAGAGAGAAGGGAGGAAGAGTAGGGAACACCAAGTCTGTTCGGTTGGTTATGATGTCTCGACCCAACCAGGAAACATATCTTTATATTAAAAAGGGCAAAAGTACAATACTGCCCTTACATAAGAGAATAAAGTACAATAAGGTACAGAGATGTCTAGTATACACACTATACTAATAATATGGTACAAAAGAGAAGTATAATGAAAAAATTACCCCTTCCCTCTACATCCCCTCAAACTGATGCTGGGGCACAAGCACCAATTTGTCAACAAGGAATGTATGCCTAGCCCGAGACATAGATTTGGTGAATAGATCTGCAAGTTGTAGGCCGGAAAAAACATGGGGATGAGAAATATGGCCACAAGAAGATCTCTAATAAAATGGCAATCCACTTCAATATGCTTGGCATACTTATGTAAGATAGGATTGGATGCTATCTTGATGGCACTCATGTTGTTAACAAATAGAGGAATGGAGCCACACAATCTCACTATAGACAGAGGACATAGCACGACACTTTGCTTCAGTGGATGACTTGGACACAATTTGTTGCTTCTTGCATTTCTAGGAGATTAGAGAATCTCCAAGAAAGATACACCAAGCAATAGTGGAGCGGCATGTGTCAGGGCAGCCAGCCCAATCAGCAATAGCATAGGCTCTAAGTCGAGAATTAGATGAGGATGGGAAAAATAGATTATGAGATATTGTCCCCTGTACATAACGAATGATGTGAAGAACTGCTGAAAAATGGGGCTAGTGAGGAGCAAAAATAAAATGATTGACAATTTAAACAACACAAGAGATATCCGGTCTAGTCATAGTAAGGTAGATGAGGCTGCCCCCAAGTTGCCGATACAAATTGGCATCAAGGAGCAACCAACATCCGTGCTTAACTTCAAATTGAGTTCCAAGGGAGTGTCAACCTGCATAGAGTCTATAAGGTGGGCCACGTGCACAAGATCGGAAGCATACTTTTGTTGGTTGACAAAATACCCTTAGGATGAACTTTTAATTTCTAAAGCCAAAAAAATAAGTGACTGGCTCTAGATCCTTCATTTTGAAGGTGTTGTTGAGAAGGAGCTTCTATTTGTCATTCCCACCCATATAATCCTAGTGATTAGTATGTCATCCACATACCAAAAGGAGGGTTAGTCCTTGGGACCTCTTGAGGGTGAAAAGAGAATAATCAAAAGTAACTTTGTTGAAAACCAGCCTCTAGAACAACTGAACGGAAACGTTCAAACCAAGCTTTGGGAGCTTGCTTGAGCCCATAAAGTGATTTCTTGAGTTTGCATATTAAGAAAAGCATTCTTAACATTCATCTGATGCATAGGCCAATGTTTAATAGTAGTAATGGCCAAAAGGAGACAAACTTTAGTCATCTTGGCCATGGGAGCAAATGTTTCATCATAGTCAATGTCATACTCTTGCTTGTAACCTTGTGCAACTAGACGAGCTTTGCATCTATCCAAGGTGCCATCAGATTTGAGTTTTCATTGAATAAACCCATCTATTACCAATGATTTAAGCATTTGGAGGAGGAGGGACAAGGTCCCAAGTATCATTTTCCATTAAGGCCTAAATCCCTGCATCCATAGCATCTTTCCAATGCTTAACAACTGTGGCTTGTTAATAAGACCGAATATTTGTAGAGTACAAAATGATAGACAAAGAATTATAGTTTGGAGGAAAACCATAATTGTCAGGAGGATGAGAAATATGGGTGGAGCAATGTAAGGAACAAGGGTGGGTGAGTCAACAAAGGGAGGAGAACTTACAATGGAAGTAATGGAAGGAAGATGCATAGGATCTGGTGTTGAAGATGGAGGGAGCACAGGTGTGGAAGGAACTAGATGCTTCCTATAATAAACATGAGAATCATTTGTAGAGTGAAGTTGATGCAAAATAAAGAGGGATGGTGCAGGCAACTTAACAACATGCTCAAAGAACGAAATATTTTCATGAAAAATGACATTATGGGAAATGCGAAGATGATGAACTTTGGGATCATATCAAAGGGAGAAGATGAACAAAGCATACACAACCAAAAAATGAAGCATGGATTAGTCAGGTGGATGATGAAAAAAGGCTTGAAATGAAGAATTTTCAAGAACAGAAGAAGGAGGTAAATTAATAAGATATACAACTGTGCTGGTCGCCTTCACCCATAAGGTAATAGGGACATGGGAATCATGTAAAAGAGCTCTCACTATACTAGCAATATCACGGTTCTTGCGCTCAGCCACCCCGTTTTGTTGTGAAGTTCATGGCAAGATCTATGGGATAAAATGCCATGTTGGTAAGATAATTGTGAAATTCACCATACTCTCCATTAAAATGTTCTCCCCCTGAATTAGATAATAGGATATTTATGGTACTATTAAATTGATTCTATACCATAACATGAAAATTCTTGAATGTAGGAAATACTTCAGGTTTCTTTGAAAGAAATTACACCCATGTATATCGTGTGCAAAGTGCAATCATCACTGAACAACACAAAATATCTATATCCCAAGCGAGAAATAACAAGAGACGACCAAACATCACTGTGAATAATATGAAAAGGAACAGATGCAAGCTTAGAAGAAGGTGGAAAAGGCAGAAAATGGCTTTTATTGAAGAGGATTTATCAACATTCTTAAATGAAGAAGCATTAATAGGTAAAACACCAGAAACAAACATATAATCCAAGTTATATGCATGAGTGTGGCCTTATCTTCTATGCCATAAATGCCACGCATTATTACAAGAAGTAGAAGATAAATATTCATAAAAAAGAAGTAGAAGATAAACTGGAGGTAGTAGATAGCAAACAAGAAGATGAAGCAGAATTCTTGTCCTCAAATTCTAAAGAAAAAATCTTCTAATCCTAAACCCCTTCCCCTTTAGCTTCCCAATGCATTGATCTTGAATAAGACAACCATTACGAGAAAAGATAACATTATTACCATCATCAGCAAGTTGACCAATAGAAATCAAGTTAGTAGTCAATTTTGGAACAAAGAAACTTTTGGGAAGATGAAAGGAGGATGCCTTGGAAGTAGATAAAAAAAGATCATCACAACCACTAATAGAAAGACTTCTGCCATTAGCAGTGACAATGCAATTATCTAGGGAACATGGTTTAGGAGACTGAAGTGGAGGATGAGATATCAGATGAATCGACTACAACAAGATAAGCTTTAGATTGTCCTTTCTTAGGAGGTCGAGTGGGGAACTCAACAATAATATGGCTTAATTGCTTGTAGTTGGTACAAAAGTTCTTTTTCTTGCAATGAGATTCCATATGTCTAAATTCCTTGCATTCATAACATTGTATATTTGAGAAATCTTTCTTCCCCTTTTTCTTGGTGGTCAGAAACACTGTATCTAAACCATGCTATTTCTTGCCATCAAGGAAGGATTGAGTATGAAGCCAAGTTTCCTCTCTCAAGAGCTCACCAAGAATAATATCTAAATTAGGTATAGTTTCCCTACTGAGAATATTTGACCTTATAGCCTCATAGTCAGGTTGAAGGTGCAATAAAAAATGCATAACTTTTCTCTTGTCAAAATGTTTCTTCATCTCCTTCACACAACAATATGTGGATAAATCCCCTAAATGAACCATCTCATATTCAGTTCAGAAATTCACAAAACCAGCATAGTATTCTTGAATTCTTTTATCTTCCTGAGCATAAAAAAATATTTTTAACTCAATCAGACATTGCCTAGACATGTTTGACTACTGATAGACCTTGTCTAGGTATTCAAACATGTCATGTGCAGTATCAAAATTCAACTTTATATGTCCTTGTTGAGGTCCTCTGATGTAGGACCAGCTCAGTTCTAGTACTTAGAGAATGTTGAATGGTCTTCTTGATCAAAGTTTTATGGATGTTGATGGCTGTAATATGGCTTCTTTAAGGAATAAGAGAGAAAATAGGGAGAGAAAGAAGTGAAAAAATACATTGAAAGGGTGATATTGATGTTAAGGAAGAGTAGAGAGGATGGAGAATAGGTTCGTAGAAGTTGCAAGATGGAGGAAAGCGATGAAGATTGAAGCAAAAGATTTCATATTTGAAGAGATAAGGATCAGAGGCCAGCGGAGCTTGAAGATTAGGGAGGCAAAGAAAGCTACAATACTGCTGGAAGGTCTTGAAGTGATCGAATGGATGCAGAAGTTTGTTTCAGAAGCAAGTTCTAAAGGTAAACAAATGAACTTTACGAAGTTCAACCTTGATGGAAGAAATAGTTATGAGTTGGAAAGCAAAAAGAATGCAAAAGGATGCTACATAACTCTGCAGGAATTCTTTGGAGGAAGAAAGAAGTAGTTGGTTTGTTTCCCAGAAAGTAGAAGGGGTAATGGATGGAAGGTAGTGGCAGAGGTATTGAGTGATTTTACTCAGCAGCTGAAAACAAAACAAGTAGAGGCTGTAGCGAAGGAAAAGAAAGGGGGTAAACAAAAGAGAGAGAGGAACCCATTGATAGGAAATGGATGATTGCAGAAAAAGGAAAAAGAAGTTGTACACTGGTAGCAACAATAGAAAAGGAGGATTTGGGGAAGAAATTTGTGGTGGAAACTTCATGTCCACCAAAGGATTGGAGAGGTATTGCGCGGGCGATACTCAGAGAATTAGACCTACAAAAGCCGATGGTGATTACTCCTTATGAATCTTGTAAAGCTTAGATAGGGTGAAGATGAAGTAGAGATTTCAGCTTTAAATATTCACTCAGAGGCTGTTGCTGCCACAGTCTTGAAATGGTGTCCTCTCTCTAATACCAAAAGTTTTGAGATTGAGGACAATGTAATAACCAGGTTGCTTGGGTTACCTTTCAATCTCTAGAAGGAGGAAGTATTATAGTCAATAGCTGTAATCTGTGATGCAAGATTAGATGGTGTTTTTGATTGTGATCTCCATTCAGTTGCAGTGATGCTAGGTGGTGTTAAACCCAGTGACATTCCAAGGAAGATAGAGGCTGTTTCAGATGGTTTAGTATACCCCGTTTGGCTTGCTACCTCCATCGAAGCCCATCTTTGGAAGGAGGGAAGAAGGGAGGAAGATGAAGGGACAATACATGCCTGTTTGCGTGGTTTGCAAGGCAGAGTAGTCACTACAAAAGAGGCTAAGTCAATTGAGGTAACCAAGAAAAAAAGAATAATTTAAACACTTGGGGAAAGTTTGCATGGCAGGTTGGGCTGAGGGATGGTAGGTCCTATGTTCAGTTGGTGACAGGAGGATTAAATGGAGATAGACTTGCACCTGGAGTTCAAATTTCAAAAGAAAATGAACAAAGGTCGGCAAGGGTTCAGGTTTCAAGACGGTCTTATGAGCCAGTTCATTCTGGTCCAATGAACCGAGGCCAGTCACATGATGTTTTAAGTAAACACGTGACTGGTAAAGAGGTTGGGGGGGCTGGGCCCAGGCCCATCAGAAATTAATGGGTCTATTCCTATGATTGGGCCGACTGTTTTAAATTGTTTGGACCCAGTTCTTAACAAGCCACACGCCACTTTAAGTAGGCCTGTGACCAAAGGAAAAGGGGAGATGATGGACCAAAAAGATGTTCTATCATTGTCCCCCTCGAGCAAAACTCAACCACCGCTTGTAGGAAAAAAGGTTAGCTGCAGTGGAGCGGCAAATCTGAACTGGGCATGGGCTCTAAGCAAGAAGAAAAAAAAGTCAATTCTCTAGAATGGTGCAATCCGAGGTTCAAGAAGCATCCGACGAGAATGGAGACAGGGTGTTCCCTCATTCCGATGACAATAAATCATAATATTACGAACACGTTTGAGGACTATGCGATGGACGAAGAAAGTAGCCCAGAATTAGAGTCTGAAGGCTCTTCAAGTATTGGAAGTATGGAACTGAAAAAAGCCAAACCTCTCAGTGCTGATGAGAGCCTACACACCGAGCTGCTTTTTTTGGAAAATGATGATTCAGGCTTAACAAACTCATCCCAGAAGGAGCACTCTCAAATTCTCCCTTTACCTAAGGAATTGGAGTTTATCATAGCTATTGTAGGGGAGAGGCAGGGGAATACTAGTTCTTATATATGCTCCCAGTTCACTAGAGCAGCACGAAATTGATGAAGGCTAGAGGAACATGACATACCTTGGTCACCGATCATAGAATCATCAATCAGGGGACAACATCTAAAGGCAGATTCTGATGCAAGGACTAAAACAACATTGGTTGAACACAATGGGAACCCACAGTCATCTCTTTTGGAAGGATTAGCCGTGACCTTGCCCCTTTGTGTTGCTTCTCAAGAGTCATTGCCCTCTTCCCACAACCTTTCAGGTAATATTGTCAATTTGTTTTCTGGTACTGATGTGGGTTTTCTGCCCGGAACAGGTACTTTTGTAGCTCAACTTGATGTAGCAGCCATGGATAGTAAGTATTTATTTGGGGACAAGGAGGGCAAAGAACAAGAGGAAGTGGTAAGGGGAAGAAAATTACAGGAAGAGGAGTTAGAGAAGATCTGGGATCAGATCTGTATGTTTTTGGAGAAGTACAAGAGAAAAGAGGAAGAGGTAGGGAAGTATGAGGCTCAAGAAGATTTAGTAAAAACAGGGGCTCAAAGTAGCAAAGAAGTTGGGGATGAATCAATTATGGGAAAGATGCAGAAGGAGGAATCAGATAGGATTTGGGGACAGATTTTGCTCTCCTTGAGGAGTATAGGCAAACAGATGAATCTTTGGAGGAAAACCAGGGAATTTCGGAAAGGCAAAACAAAACAAAAGCAGTCTTAAGCAGATCTGGAATAATTAACAACCGAAGGAAGAAAAAAAGATCAAAGGTGGAAAGGTTGAAATCAGATATAGAAGAAAATTTGGAATTCATCGGAAGAGGGGAGAGAAGGAAAGCCTCCAAGTAGGGGCCTGATCTAAGAAGGGGAGGCCATATCTCTTATCTCCATGAAACTCATTAGTTGGAATGTGAGGGGGCTAGGGAGTGCTAGGAAAAGAAGGCTAATTAAGGACCTCCTTAGAAGGGAAATGCTGGATATAGTGATGCTATAGGAGACCAAATTAGCTGATATTGATAGAAGATGGGCAAGATGCATCTGAAAATCTAGAGGAATAAGTTGGGTTTCAGCACCTTCTTGGGGGGCTCCGGGGGGAATTGCTACTTTTTGGAGAGAGGATATGGTGGAGGTTTTGGAGGAGCTAGTAGGTAAATTTTCAGTGTCCTTAAAATTCAGGATGGTAGAGGATGGATTTACTTGGGCACCAACTAATGTGTATGGACCAAGCAATTATAGAGAAAGGAATGAATTTTGGGAAGAACTTTATGGGATAGAAGGGCTTTGGGATGGTCCTTGGTGCTTAGGGGGAGATTTCAATGTAATTCAATTTATGAATGAATCAAATAATCCCCAGAAGGTCATTACAACCAGCATACGGAGATTCAATGATTTTATTAATAACTGTGAGTTAAAGGAACTCCCATTGCTACAAGTTCTCTATACTTGGTCCAACTTTCAGATAGGTTCCTTTTCAATGAAAGTTGGGAAAATAAGTGGGTGGACTTGATAACAAGGTCTCTACCTAGAGTCACATTTGACCATTGCCCCATTGGCCTAAGACAGGAGCCTTTTAGTCAAGGACCCTGACCCTTTAGGTTTGAGAACATGTGGTTGATTCACCCGGACTTCGTGAAGAAGGTTGAGGAATGGTGGAGAGAAGACCTAAGGGGGGTGAAGTGGAAAGGGGTAAGATTTCACAAAAAACAAAAAAGATTGAGAGTACATGTAAAAGATTGGAATAGGGAGCATTTTGGGAGAATAGAAGAAATGAAATCCTCTCTATTGACCCAAATAGATGAAATAGAAGAAATGAAATCCTCTCTGTTGACCCAAATAGAGGAACTAGATGGAAACTGAAAAGATAGAAGAAATGAAATCCTCTCTGTTGACCTAAATCCTCTCCCAAAGAGCCATAAGCACTCAGGATAGAGATCGGAGATGGAAACTGAAAAGAGAGTTCGACGAAGTCATTTTGAGAGAAGAAAATTCTTGGAGGTAGAAGTCTAGATGTAAGTGGATTAAGGAAGGAGATGGGAACACTAAATTCTTTCATGGCGTAGCCAGTGGAAGGAGGAGGAAAAATCTAGTGTCTAAACTAGAAGTGGATGGAATAGTTTTTGATACCCAAGAGAGGATAGCCAATTGTTTTATTGACCATTTCAAATCCATTTTGAGGAGATCCTTAAGACCTAGTGTGGAGTTGGAAGGTGTGACCTAGTAGAGGCTTCCAGAAGAGAGTAGAAGCTGGTTGGAAAGGAATTTTGAGGAGGAAGAAATTAGAAAAGCCGTTTTTTCCATGGACAGATCTAAAGCACCAGGGCCAGATGGGTTTAGAATGGCTTTCTTTCAAGATTGTTGGGACATAGTCAAAGAAGATTTAAGTAAGGTATTCAAGGAATTTGAGGATAATCCAGTGATGAGTCGTGGAATTAATGCTACTTTTTTAGCCTTAATTCCCAAGAAGAATGAGGCCAAGCATCCAAAGGATTTTAGACCTATTAGTTTGGTAGTGTATACAAGATTGTGGCTAAGGTTTTGTTTTTTAGGATAAAAAAGGTGCTTCCTTGTCTTATCAACCAAGCGCAAGGAGCTTTTGTTCAGGGAAGACAAATTGTAGATCAGATTCTAATAGCAAATGAAATGTGTGGAGGAGCTGAGGAGATCGGGCGTCAAGGTTATGCTTGTAAACTAGATCTTGAAAAGGCCTATGACCTAGTGGATTGGGGATTCTTATTACTCATGCTAAGGAAGTGTGGGTTTGGGGATAAATGGTGCAAATGGATAAACAGTTGCTTTTCCAATTGCCATTATTCCGTCCTAGTCAACGGGGTAGTTAATGATTTTTTTCCAGCTAGTAGGGGTCTGAGACAAGGTGATCCCATGTCACCTTTCCTTTTCACTTTAGTCGTCGATGCTTTTAGTAGATTCCTCTCAGAAGCGGATAGAGCCGTATCTCTAAGACAGTGGAGAATAGGTAGAGATAGAGTTCAGTAACCCATCTTCAATTTGCAGATGACATAATAATCTTTTGCGAAGGTTGTGATTTGATGGAGGTAAGGAATCTGTAGGATTTATTAGTTCACTTTGAGAGCTCCTCAAATTTGAAGGTAAATTTGAGAAGAGCTATGTTGTGGAAGTTCATGTGAACAGAGAGGAGATGGAGTCTATAGCAGCCTCGTCAGAATGCACTTGCTCTCAGTGGCCTCTATCCTACCTAGGACTTCCATTAGGTGCAAATCCAAAGGAGAGTAGATTTTGGAACCCGATGGTGGAAAAATTCGAAAAAAGATTAGTAGCTTGGAAGAGAAACTATATTTCCGTGGGGGGTAGAGTTAGTTTGATTAAAGCAACTTTGGCCAATTTGCCTTTATACTTCTTGTCAGTCTTTAGAATTCCCAAAAGGGAGGCAAAGAGGTTAGAAAAACTGATGAGGGTTGATTAGGTGGGAGGTGGTGAGTCAGAGCAAAAAAGGAGGCCTAGGCTTAGGGAATGTGGTGAGTAAGAATGAGGCTCTTTTAGGTAAGTAGCTTTGGAGGTGGCCCTTGGAGAGGGAGAGGTTGTGGCATGAAGTAGTGAAAAGTATTCATGGCTGTTCTGAATTAGGTTGGGATGCGGGGGTATCCCGAAGGGACTTGCTCACGACACCTTGGAAGGCTATCTCTGACATTCTCCCTAAATTCCTCAGTTTTGTAAGGTACAATGCTTGTTTTGGAAACTCCATTCTTTTAGAGGTGAGCACTCAACCCCTAAAAGACCGTTTCCCTTCTCTCTATTCCATCTCCCTCTTTAAAAAGAAACCCATTTCATGGTTACTTCCCCCCCCCCCCCCCCCCCCTGGTTTGCCCTTTGACTTTAAACTGGGATTTTGGGTTTCGAAGAGGGTTAAGGGATGAAGAATTTCTGTGTTTCATTGCTATTGTTGCTTCTAGACTTGGTGTGTTTGGACCTCCCTAACCCGAATAAAACAGTCTGGTCCCTAACCCCGGTTGGCTCCTTCACTTGTGCATCTTTCTTTAAAGCCCTTTGCTCCAACCCCTCCTCTCAGGACTTCATTGTTAAAGAGGTTTGGTCAAGGCCAATACCCTCCAAAATAGCAACGTTCTGTTGGGAAGCCTATTATGGTAAGATCAATACTGTAGAAAACTTGCAAAAGAAGAAACCTTTTATGTGTTTGTCCCCAAATTGGTTCTTTCTGTGTAAAATGAAGGGTGAGGACTGTAACCATTTGCTGATATCGTGCTCCTTTGCTGCCAATATTTGGAACTGGGTTGTTTCTTTATTTGGGTGCAGGTGGAACTTGCCCTCTGAAGTAAAGCTGCTTTTCACTCCGGCTACTTTTGGGAGATTGACAAAAAGAGGTAAGCTAATGTGGAAATGTATCGGAGCTGCTACCTTGTGGATATTATGGGAGGAGGGAAATGCTAGAATATTTCTAGAAAAGGAAAGAAGTCTTGTTGAAATCAATGAATGCATATTGACAAGGACAATCTCATGGTTAAAATCTTTACATTTGTTGGCAGATTAATATTTTGATGACTTAAGGAGAAACTGGGCAGCAGTGGCTTCTACACTCTCCACCAAGAACAAATCACAAGTTGAATGGAAACCCCCACCGGATGGAGTGGTAAAATTGAATTTTGATGGCAGCTGCCAAGGTAACCCAGGGCCATCCGGAATTGGTGGGATTGTGAGAGACAAAGACAGCAATTTGTTGTCTCTATTTTCAGGACCAGCGGGTGAAGGCGATTCTGTAAGGGCAGAGTTACCAGCAGCGGTACAAGGTATACAGATGGCAAGTCAAATTGGAGTGAACAATTTGTTAGTAGAAGGGGATTCCATGGTAGTAGTGGGCTGGATGATGAGCCTAGAAACAGCTTGTTGGGGCTACAGGGATCTGTTAAAGAAAGTTAATTGGATGACAGGAAATATGACTGTCAGGTTTCAGTGGGTCAGCAGATCAACAAATGCAATGGGGCTACAGCGGTACAAGGTATACAGATGGCAAGTCAAATTGGAGTGAACAATTTGTTAGTAGAAGGGGATTCCAAGGTAGTAGTGGGCTGGATGATGAGCCTAGAAACAGCTTGTTGGGGCTACAGGGATCTGTTAAAGAAAGTTAATTGGATGACAGGACATATGACTGTCAGGTTTCAGTGGGTCAGCAGATCAACAAATGCAATGGCTGATTCTCTGGCCAAGCAAGGGGTGTTAAGGGGAGATCTGTTTTGGGCTACTTTGTAATTGTGTTTCAGGCTTGGGCATGTTTAGTGTATATGGTTCAGTCCTCGGGGGAGGTAACGTCTCGTGCCTCCTCCTAGGCTGATTGTATTTCAGTTATTTGAATTAATAAAACTACTCTCATTTATCAAAAAAAAAAAAACATGTCATGGGCAGTCTTGAATCCTCTCATCGAAATAGCAACATCCACAATAACAGATCCAAGAATCCAGGATAGTACTTGTGCATTTTCTATTTTCCATTGTTTCAGTCCCTTGGCATCACTAGCATTGGGCATAGCTGTAGAGCCATCAATATAGCCCCCACTTCCCTTCAACAAAATATTGGAAGTGAAACTTCCAAAGTGCATAGTTGCTGCCATCGAATTTTACTGAAATTATCTCACCATTCTCGAGTCCCATATTGAGCTAGGAATAGAGAGAAAAAATAAAAAACATGAGTACAATGTAATATAGTCACTTTGAGCAGGCTGAAATATTAAGAGGGAAGAAATAGAGTCCCTTACAGTCAAAGAAAAGTGTCCAAACCACTGAAAACAATCCAGAAATCGCAGACACAATCCAAAAATGGAAAGAAAACCTGCTGCCGCCCAGATGAATTGAATAGAACCCCTTCTACACTTCAAATCCAATGAAACTTTCAGAATATGATGTAAATGGTCAGGCGACACACCCCTTGAAGTTTTGTCATGAACTGATATCTCCCAAGAGCTTGCTGCTTGCATAGAGTATACTGGTTCTAGGGTTGATCAAAGCAACCCTAAACCAATCTCAAAAGCCAAGGGAAGCAAGAGGATTCTAATACCCATTGAGAATCAGAGCGCAACTTACTCTGGCACCATGTTAATCTAGAAACTGAGAGTGAGAATGGAGAAAGAGCAGAGAACACCAAGTCTGTTTGGTTGGTTCTGATGTCTCAACCCAACCAGGAAACATCACTTTATATTTATAAGGGGCAGAAGTACAATACTGCCCTTACATAAGAGAATAAAGTACAATAAGGTACAGAGATGCCTATTGTCTAGTATACACACTATACTAATAATATGGTACAAAAGAAAAGTATAATGACAAAATTACCCCTTCCCTCTACAGCCCTACCCTGAACCTGTCCCGCCATTGGGGATGAGGTAGGGGATTTTGGCTACAGGGTGGAATGGGGAGGGGGTGCCCCTCCTGAGCCCACCCCGTTGCCATTCCTAGCCATGAAAGCAGGAAGCTATGCACTTCATGTAAATTAGAAGGGATAGGCCAATCAAGAATAGCTTTGGCTTTGTTTGGATCAGCCTCCACTTCTCTTGAGGAAACTAGAAAGCCCAAGAAGATTACATTGGAACTCATAAAAGTGCCCTTCTTCTGGTTGATGTAGAGCTTCTCTTGGCATAAGACTCTCATCACTTGTCTAAAGTGATTCATATGTTCAGCTGCATCTTGGCTATACACAAAATTATCATCAAAGTAGACCACTACAAAATGACAAATGAAAGGATGTGAAGCTTGCATAATGACACACATAAAGGTACTGGTGCATTAGTCTGTCTCAAAAGCCAAGGGAAGCAAGAAGATTCTAAAATACCCATTGAGAATCAGAGCGCAACCTACTCTGGTACAATGTTAATCTAGAAACTGAGAGAGAGAAGGGAGAAAGAGCAGAGAACACCAAGTCTGTTTGGTTGGTTCTGATGGCTCAACCCAACCAGGAAACATCACTTTATATTTAAAAGGGGCAGAAGTACAATACTGCCCTTACATAAGAGAATAAAGTACAATAAGGTATAGAGATGCCTATTGTCTAGTATACACACTATACTAATAATATGGTACAAAAGAAAAGTATAATGACAAAATTATCCCTTCCCTCTACAGCCCTACACAGAACCTGTCCCGCCATTGGGGACGAGGTAGGGGAATTTGGCTACAGGGTGGAATGGGGAGGGGGTGCCCCTCCTGAAACCACCCCATTGCCATTCCTAGTTATGGAAGCAGGAAGCTATGCACTTCATGTAAATTCGAAGGGATAGGCCAATCAAGAATAGCTTTGGCTTTGTTTGGATCAGCCTCCACTTCTCTTGAGGAAATTAGAAAGCCCAAAGAAGATTACGTTGGAACTCATAAAAGTGCCCTTCTTCTGGTTGATGTAGAGCTTCTCTTGGCATAAAACTCTCATCACTTGTCTAAAGTGATTCATATGTTCAGCTGCATCTTGTCTATACACAAAAATATCATCAAAGTAGACCACTACAGAATGACAAATGAAAGGATGTGAAGCTTGCTTAATGGCGCACATAAAGGTACTGGTGCATTAGTCTGTCCTTTGTCTTGAAAGGGCATAACTAACCACTCATAAATTCCATCCTTTGTTTTGAAGGCAGTTTTCCCCTTGTCGCTTGATCTGATTCAAATTTGATGATATTCATTCCTTAAATCGATCTTGGAAATGATTGTAAGCCAGCCACCACGTCAAGCATGTCATCTAACTGTGTTATCAGGTATTGATACTTAACAGTAATCTTGTTAGTGGCACGATTATCTACACACGTGGACAGGTTAGTTTCTCTTCTTTATAGTAGCTTGACTTATTCTGTTCACCCTTAGAAGGCTCTTGCGATGACGAGCTAGGTAGTTTTTCCTTCGAAGTTTATTGTGATGCATAGAGGAGATTTTTCCAGAAATCCTCGAAAAGGTGGGAAACTGAAAATTGGTATAAGAGGGGAGGGGTTGATGCACGAGTAAGAAAGGAGTTCCCTACAGCAAAGAAGCAGCAGTGGAAGCGTGGCCAGAGTTTGGGTATTCAGATCTGATGAAAGTCGAAGGTAAATGGGTTGCTAATATTGAGGTGGCGGGAGTAGAGGCAAGTAGACGCTTCCTGCAAAACTGTTTGGTTAGAAGGTTCAGAGGGGATGGATTTACTGCAAGTAGATCTGTGGGTTAATAAGATTTGGAGAGAAGTGGGAGGGGTAAGGGTGAAAAAGTTGGTGGATGAATTCTTTCTCTTCATCTTTCCCTCTAGAGCTGAAGTGGCGTGGGTCCTCAGAAATGGTCCGCGGACATTTGGGAGGTCTAGTGTGCTACTGGACTGGTGGGGTGCGAGTTTGGGGTGCTTTTATCTGAAGCGGAAGGTGATCAGGAACCTGGTGAAATGTCTTGGATTCGTATCTTCGGGCTTCCGCTAGTGCTCTGGTGTCCAAGTGTAATGAAGGTGATCGGAGATGTGTGTGGGGGGTTCATCGAAACTAATGATTCTCCTCAGGAACTAGCGACTTGTGAGTGGGTATGAATGAAAGTGAGATGTGCAGATAGCTTCCTTGAGAAGGTGGAAATTGTTGTTGGTGAATCCATCTTCATGGTGTGGGTGTGGCCTGAAAAAATTCCATCAGTCAAAAGAAGGGACACAAGAGAAAAGATGAGTAAAAAAAAGCCAAATAGAGCAAGAGCAGTATTCAGCTTTGTCGAAAACAATTTTAATCCTAGAGGAGGAAGGGGAGAGTAATTGCTCGAGAAACAATGAGGGTAGTCCATTGTTGGTTTGACAGGTTTCCCAGGGGAGGGTGGTGGGGGAGATGGTGGCTAGGGTTACCGGAAGAGGTGAGGGTGGAGAAAAAGGGAGGGAAAGGGGAGACCGTTCGATCTCTTTGTTTTTGGACGGTCAAGATGTGGGACTTAAGTGGAAGTCGGTGGTGGGATCTTGAACTCCAATTTTAAATCAAGATACTAATCCTCTTAGTATTGAAAATTTGAAAGAGTTAATCAAAGAGTGCCTGTTAGAGCTCCACGTGGTGTAAAATGTAGAGAGGGAGACATGTACAAGGGTGGACCATAGTTTGGGTTACTTATCTGGTTCTCCCAAAGATCCGAATATTTTGGGATGGACCACTTAGACATGTATAAGGTCACCCTTAACCTTAAAGACTCCAAACCTGACTCCAACACATGAGCTCTGCTCAGACCAAACTAAAAAGGCGAGTAGCGAACCCAGACCACAGACCCACTTTTCAAGCTCCTCCACCCCGATCTTGTAGTTAAAGTTTCACAATTTTATTATTATTATTATTATATTTTTGATAATTTCACAATTTTATTATTTAATAAAGCATTTTGTTACTGATAAAAAAAAAGCTCCTCTACCCCGATTCTTGCTGGACCCAACTGGCTCAGCCAACCTGGTCCTCGACCTCAGAAGAAAAGCGTTGGTTTGAATTCCAGCGTTCTCTCGTTCCAAGTGAATCAAGGAGTATTGTAGGGAGGAGAGTGGGAAGCCTCCCGTGCCCCTTTCCAAGTGCAGTCTCTGGTTGTCGGTCACCCATTGGAAGTTTCGACTCCCTCCATCAACCTAGAGCTAGTGGAAATTGTTATGGATGCTGTGCTGCTTGCAGTGGTAGCTAGTTAGGCAAGCATTGAGAATCAGTTTAAGACTCTTCAAGGGGAGTTCGAAGACGGAGACAAAATGATAGAGGTAGGGGACTTATCAACGGCGGGGGATGCTGTTACAGTGGAGAAAGGGAATGGAAAGATAGCTGTAGATGTGACTAGAAGAGGTAAGGCCACAAAAAAATGTGCCTCCTCTTCGTCTTCTTGGGTAAACTCCAAACTCTTGAGGCTGGGAAAATTCTTGTGGGTTTCGATGGAAGGTCTGAAAGAAGAGACAACAAAATATTTAGAGGGAATTGAACAAAGAGTTTTATTGGAGAGTGGAAAGCTTGCAGCTAAGAAAGGGGAACCACTTCAAAAAAGAGCCGGTAAATCCTACGACTAACGTGTGGGCTGAATGACAAGGCAAGAAGTGGGGAAGGATCTTCAAGAGGGGGTAAAAAGTGCACCAGTAGGGGGGTGTGTGCTGTGGTCTACTTTAGTTTTGTTTTAAATGGAGTTGAATTTACACTCTTGGAATGTTTGGGGCATAGGCTTAGGAAGGAGTAGGGTGGTGTTGTGTGATGTTCTGGATAGGTCAAGATCTCAAATAATTCTCTTACAAGAAACTAATCAGAAGTTTATGGGGGGATGGTCAGGTGAAATGGCTCTAGAAGCCGGCAGTGGGTGGTGCTGGGGGCCTGATGATAATGTGGGATCTGACGAAGTGCAATGTTACCTCTTGGAAGATTGGAATTTTCTCAATTTCAATAGTGGTCGACTTGGAAGGTGGAGAGTAATGCCAAACCACAAATGTGTATGGCCCAACTGACAACAGTTAGAGGAGTGTGAGCTTTGGGAGGACTTAGCAAGAGCTAGAGGAGTGCTTGATTGTCCGTGGCGAGAGGGGGTGATTTCAACGTGACACTTTCAGCTGAAGAAAGGAACACAAGGGGAAGAAGATCCAAATCGATGAATATGTTCGCTGAGTTCATTAGCAGTTTTGATCCGATGGACTTACCTTTGGTTGGTGCCTAGTTTACTTGGACTAGTAATCAGGAGATCCTGTTCTGGTCAGACTTGACAGGTTTCTTGTGTCATCAGGGTGGGATGACATTTTTCCAAAATTCAGACAAGTTGCTCTTGCAGGGCCTGTTTCAGACCATTGTCCTATACAACTGATCTGTGGCCCTCGAGAAAGGAAAAAGGTTCCCTTTAAATTTGAAAAAGCCTGGTTTGAATAAGAGACTTTCATCCACTTGTTAAACGGGTCTTGGAATGAGTGTCAAGTGATTGGGTCAAGCTTCCATAGACTGGCAAAAAAATTGGGGGTGATTAAAGAGAAGGCTAAAGTATGGAAGTTGGAAAACAAGCCGTCTCTGGAAACAGAAAAAAAAAGGCTTGCTTGAGCTTAATTGAGGAAAGTGATAGAGCAGAAGAGGTGGGTCCTATTTCTCAAGATCAAAGGTTGAAGAGAGATCTTGCTAAGGCAGTTTATGATGAGATTACCTACAAGGTTGAGATAAGTTGGAGGCAGAGGGCCATCTCCTAGTTGAAGGTAGGGGACCGGAACACAAGTTTTTTTCATAAAATGGCAAATGCCCAAACCAGATTCAAGGAAATCAGCAAACTGTGTTGTGAAGGAAGAGTAGGAGAAATGGATGCGGAAATCAAGGCCATTGCTACAACTTTTTATAAAAATTTATGTAAACAGCCATGGACTTTTAGACCTCTTCCTTTGAATACTCCTTTTAAGAGATTGTCAGATGAGCAGAGTTCCCTCTTAGAAAGGCCTTTCACTGAGGAGGAGATTAAGGATGCATCAGAAATCTGGAGTCTGAGAAGTGCCCTGGACCAGATGGTCTGACTAATCTATTCTATTTAAAATGGGACTTTATCAAGCAAGACCTTCTGACTGTATTTCAGAACTTCCATAGTTCATCATCCGTATAGAGAAGCCTGAATAATACTTTTATTTCTCTCATTCCTAAGATTGTTGGAGCTACAAACTTAAAGACTTCAGGCCCATTAGTCTCCTAAATAGCTTCTATAAGATTATTTTAAAGGTGTTGGCTGAGAGGATGAAGAAAGTTCTATCGAATGTAATTTCTGACAATCAGTGTGCATTTGTCCTTGGTAGACAAATGTTGGATATTGTCTTGATTGCAAATGAGCTGATTGACTCTAAAAGGAGGGATTGAAAACTTGGTCTGATCTGCAAATTGGATATTGAGAAGGAATATGATCATATCAACTGGAGATGTTTGGATTTTGTCTTGGCAAAGATGAATTTTGGTCTGAGGTGGAGGAACTGGATAAAGGTATGTGTCACCTCTCCAAAATTTTCTGTCCTCATTGATGAACAAGTGGCTTGTTTCTTTGAAAGTTATAGAGGAATTAGACAGGGGGACCCTCTCTCCCCTTTACTTTTCATTTGTCTGATGGAAGTGCTCACTCAATTCAGTAAGCTAGCTGCCTTTGAATGTTTTTGGGATGGTTTTAGTAGAAATCTTCTGAATTAAAAAATATGAAAGAAAGTAGTTTCTTGAAGAGAGAAAGAAGAGAGAAGGAGAAGAAGAGAAGAAGAGAAGTTGAAAGAAAAGAGAGCAATAATTCTGGCCGCCCCCTTCACTTATTATTTATACTAAAATAATAGAACAATACAAAGACAACTATGCCCTTATAGGGCGGCACAACATAAAACAACATATATAACACTAAAAAAACATAATAAAATTTGGACTCACATAACTACTGTGGTCCCCACTTCCTATCTAACAACTAACATAAACATCTACTCGGAAAAACATCATAAAACTAATTAATTTTCAACACTCCCCCTCAAGTTGGTAGTAAATGTCACACATTCCCAACTTGTGTAGATCATGTTCAAGCTTGTTCCTTGCCACCCCTTTAGTGAGAACATCAGCCAGCTGCAACTCTGAAGAGACATAAGGCAAACAAGCTTCTTCAGTTGTTACCCTTTCTCTTATAAAATGTCTATCAACTTCAATGTGTTTTGTCCTATCATGCTGAATTGGATTGTGGGCACTATTGATTGCAGCCTAATTGTCACAGTATAACATCATAGGTTCTTCTGCTTTCACCCCAATCTCACTCAAAAGAGATCTAACCCAAAGAAGTTCTGAGACACCATGAGCTATGGACCTATACTCAGCCTCTGCACTTGACCTTGCCACAACCGCTTGCTTCTTACTCTTCCAGGAGATTAAGTTTCCACCTACAAAGGTGCACACTCCTGATGTAGACCTCCTGTCATCTAAGCATCATGCCCGGTTTGCATCTGTATAGGATTCTAGCTTCAGATTCTCATGATTTGAGAAAACAATACCTTTGCCAGGGTGTTTTTTCATATATGCAAGTATTCTCTCAATAGCTTCCCAGTGCTGAACCCAAGGTGCATGCATGTACTGACTCACAACACTGACAGCATAAGAAATATCTGGTTGTGTCATACACAGATACAACAGTCGACCCACCATTCTTTGATATCTCCCCACATCCTTTACCAATTCACCATCCACACCATTAATTCTGTGATTTGGATCAATAGGAGTGTCTGCTGGTTTGGTCCCTAGCTTCCCAGTCTCTCGTAGTAGGTCAAGTACATACTTTCTCTGTGAAATGAAGATCCCATGCTTGGACCTTGCAATTGATCTCACCAAGATCTCTGATCTCAAATTCTTGCTGCATTGATTTTTTGAGATCATCAATCTCCTCTAGATCATTTCCTGTCACCACTATATCATCCACATACACAATTAGAATTGACACCAAAGCATCTCTCCTCTTCACAAAGAGGGTGTGATCAGACTGTGTCTATGTGTATGCAAAACGGATGAGTGCCCCTCTGAACCTGTCAAACCAAGCCCTAGGTGACTATTTCAGTCCATACAAAGATTTTCTGAGTCTGCACACCTTTCCTTTACCAACATTTTCATAAAAGTCTGCTGGAATGTTCATATACACCTCCTCTTGTAAGTCACCATTGAGGAAAGCATTTTTGACATCAAGCTGGAACAAGGGCCATGAATAGGTGGCTGTTAGAGATAAAAGTATACGAACTGAACTCATCTTAGCTACTGGTGCAAAGGTTTCCAGATAATCAACACCATAGGTCTGAGTATACCCTTTTGCTACCAACCTTGCCTTGTATCTCTCTATCTTGCCATTGACCTTATACTTCACTGTGAATATCCATCGACATCCGATTGTCTCCTTGTCTGGGGGAAGATCAACTATTTCCCAAGTTTGGTTTTTGACCAAAGCATCCATCTCATCTTGCATGGCTATTTTCTACTCAGGTTTGGAGAGAGCCTTAGTAACATTCCTGGGTATAGACACAAAATCCAGGGAAGAAAGAAAAGCACGGTAGGAGGGTGATAAGGCACTATAGGAAAGATGGTGTGAAATGCAGTTGGCTGTACACTTTCTCTTCCCCTTACGAAGTGCAATGGGAAGATCAAGGTCAGTGGGATCAGCTGCAATAGTGGTGTTAGGGATAGAAATATTATCATCAGAAAACATAATAGGCTCAAGAGGAATACCTGGAACTGTATCTGCCGAATCTGGAGTTTCAGAAGGACTAACAGAGAATGGTGTGGGTCGAGGATGTGTGGAGTCAACCATCATCTACTGGCGCTGATATTGCTGTGAGGCTGCCCGTAGTGGCTCAGGTAATGAAACTAGAGGTGCAGGTGCTGGCTGAACCGATGCTGGCTGAACTGATGGTGCAGGTGCTGGCTGAACCGATGCTGGCTGAACTGATGGTGCAGGTGCTGGCTGAACCGATGCAGGCACCACAGAAACAGGAAGAGGACAGATTGTGAGTTCTCCTCCCCAAAACTCTCCCCGTGAGGACAACCACTCGAGAAGAAGAATGTGGGTTCAAAAAAGGTAACATCTATAGTGACAAATCTGCTCCTCGACGCTGGGTCATAACAGCAATACCCCTTTTGGTTCTGAGCATACCCAAGAAAAACACATTTCTTGGCCTTAGGATCAAATTTCTTGCGATGAGGGCCAAGAATGTGAACAAAAGAAACACAACCAAAAACCCTCAGAGGTATATGAAATTTCTCTCCATCTGGAAAAAGGAGGCAAAATGGCACCTTAAACCCCAAAGTCCGTGAAAGTTCTTACGGCTGTAAGAAATGCATCTCCCCAGAACTGCACAGGGACTGAAGCGCGCACCATAAGACTCCTTTCCACGTCCACAATGTGTCTGTTTTTCCTCTCAGCAACTCCATTCTGTTGCGGTGTATATGCACAACTGCTCTGATGAACTACACCATGTTCTAAGAGATACGTGGTTAGATTGTTCTCAAAGTATTCTCTGGCATTATCTGATCTAAAAACCTTAGTTCTACCTCCAAATTGTGTGAGAACCATTTGGTGGAATTGTCATACTAAGTTAGGAACCTCATCACGTGATTTTATCAAATATAGACACGAATATCGTGTATAATCATCCACAAACAAGAGAAAGTAACGGAATCTTCCCTTGGAAGGGATTTGATATGGCCCCCATACATCAGTGTGAACAATATTAAAAGCAAAAGTACACTTTTTATTACTTGGTTTAAAAGACTGTGTCTACAATGCTTTCCTAATTGACAACTCTCACACTCCAAAATAGATAACTGAACAGACTCAAACAACTTTGGGAAAAGACATTTCAAAGAATTAAAAGAAAGATGTCCCAAGTGATTGTGCCAAAGCATAATCTGGTTTACTGACTCTGACCAATTACTACTGCTACTGCTAACATGGTGGCCCTGATGTCTCAGAATCTCATCCAGAAGGTAGACTCCATTCACCTCACGACCACTCCCAATCATCTTCTTTGACTCCAGATCCTGCAAAACACAATTACCAGGAAGAAAGGTCACAGAACAATTCAATTTTTTTGTCAAAGAACTAACAGACAGTAGGTTGGTATGAAGTCTAGGGACATGTAAAACAGAGGACAAAGTTATATCATTGGTCACTCTAACTGTCCCCTTCCTAGCAATAGGCATATGTGAACCATCTGCTATAGAGACTCTGTCTCTACCAGAGCACAACTGATAGGAACTGAAAATGGTAGGGGCATTAGTCATATGCTTAGATGCTCTCGAGTCTATAATCCAGGGAGGTCCCTCCTTACCTGAAGTGGATGCAAGATTCGCAATTGCATATGGACTACCTGTATGTGCAAAGGAAGTGGTGTAGTTGGCTCTTGCATGCTGCTGTTCATCTGGAAGGCTAGGGTTGGGTGAATCTTTCTTATTCATAAGCTGTCCAAACCTCTCCAGTTCTGTTCTCACTGTTGCTACTGCAATGGATTCCCAATCAGTTTGGGAGAGAGGGGCTGAAGAGTCTCCTATAGTGGCTACATTTGCATTTCCCTTCTTGTTTCTTATCCGAGCAGGCATAAGATTTGGATGAAGCTTCCAACAAGTGTTCCTGGTATGCTTAGGCTTCTTGCAATAATCACACACAAAGTCCTTCCTATCCTCTCTTCTAGTCTCACTACTCCCCCTGTCTCCATTCGGCTTAGGTTTTGTTGTACCAACCATAGCTGACTGGTCAATCCCAGGCTGTATCAGCATTACATTCCTCCTACTCTCCTCTCCAGAACAAAAGCATAGGCCTGAGAGAATGTCACACCCTCCCTAGGAAGAATATGTTGCCTAGAAATGTCAAATTCAGGGTTCAGCCCTGCCAAGAACTCAAAAACCCTATTCCTCTCTACTGTTTGTGATAAGTTGCTGCATCATTTACACTTTCCCATACCACAGTTTCTAAGTGATCTATTTCCTGCCATAGGGTTTTCATCATGGAGAAATACACAACAAGAGGTTTTTCTCCCTGTTTCATACTTATAACCTGATTTCTTAATTGATAGGCTCTGGCTTCATTTTGCTTTTGAGAGTAGGTTTCAGTCACTCCATCCCAAATCTCCTTAGCAGTATTAGCCCATAGGAAATTTTTTGCAATATGAGGTAACATAGAAGTACGCAACCAAGACATTACCATGTAATTCTCTTGCACCCATCGGGAAGAGTCTGTATTTGGTTTCTTCTCCTCCCCAGTGAGATACCCTAATTTTCCATGGGCACCAAAGCCATCTTAGCTGATTGTGCCCACTCCAAATAATTTGTGCCACCAAGTTTTACTGTAGTAATGATCCCAGACCCAAAAATATCACTACTACCTCCAACACCCAGTCCCACAATACCAATAGATTTCATCTCGGTATTCTAACTCTCCATTTTACTTCAAACAGTTCAACAGTAAGAAAAAATAGATTGGAGACCTTCAAAAAATAATTTAATACCACACACACAGAAACCAACCCTTCCGGAAGAAGAAAACCCTAGCTGGAGGGAAATCTCTCTCCTCCCCACGCCTCCCAACAGAGAGAAAAGTGAATCGATCACTCCGAGAGGCCTAGAAAATTTCAGAAACCAAACCGCCCTCTTCAAAAAATCAAAAGAAAACTAACAATACCTGGGCACCCAAGATCAGATAAAAAACAAAGAGTCCAACTTTTCTGGGACTCTTTCCCGTACTCTAGTTCTTCCTGATTTTGATGTCGAACAATAGATCACCTTTCTGATGTCTAGATCCCACCAAAAACTCCAAGAACTGGGCAATCTATAGCTAATTGATCAGCCCTTTACTTCTTCATGCAATCGGCTGATCTAGGGCTGCATGAGAATGCTTCAAGAAACCCTAGTCGATGCTCTGGTACCAAGTAGAAATCTTTTGAATTAAAAAATATGAAAGAAAGTAGTTTCTTGAAGAGAGAAGGAAGAGAGAAGGAGAAGAAAAGAAGAGAAGAAGAGAAGTTGAAAGAAAAGAGAGCAATAATTCTGGCCGCCCCCCTTCACTTATTATTTATACTAAAATAATAGAACAGTACAAAGACAACTATGCCCTTATAGGGCGGCACAACATAAAACAGCATATATAACACTCAAAAAACATAATAAAATTTGGACTCACATAACTACTGTGGTCTCCACCTCCTAACAACTAACATAAACATCTACTCAGAAAAACATCATAAAACTAATTAATCTTCAACAGTTTTGAAATCTGTCCCGGGGGGGGGGGGGGGAAGTTCACATGCTCCAGTTTGCTCATGACACTCTTTGTTTTATTGATGCTGCTCCTGATCAGTTGGAAGTGATGCTTGGAATTCTTTGCTGGTTTGAAGTTGTGACTGGGCTGAACGCTAATATGGGGAAGAGTGTTGTCTTCCCTGTTGGCCAGGTTGATAACGTAGAAACCTTGGCTGACGTGTTGGCTTGTCAGGTTAATTATCTCCCAGGAAAATACCTGGGGATCTCCCTTGGAGTTAAAAGTAATTCTGTTTTGATCTAGGAATCTGTAATTGAAAGGATGGAAGGGAAGTTGGCTTCTTGGAAGGCCAAATACCTCTTGGCTGGAGGAAGAGTGACACTTTTGAAGAGTACTCTCTCAAATCTCCCCACTAATTTTCTTTCTCTCATTCCTATCCCTGCCAAGGTGGCTAAAAAATTGGAAGCTCTTCAGAGGAATTTCCTTTGGAGGGGGCATGAGGACGAAAAGAAAATTCATCTTGTTAAGCGGGACCAGGTGTGCTTGTCTCTAGAGGAAGGAGGTTTGGGTTTAAGAAAATTAAAAACTTTTAGCACTGCCCTCCTAAGTAAATGGTTGTGGAGATTTGGAACTAAGAGGAATGCTTGGTGGCGGAGTCTAATTGTAGCTAAATTTGGGGTAGATTGGGGAGATTGGAGGTCTTTGGGCCCTTGCAGAATTAGGGTTGCCCTCTATGGAAAGGAATCATTAAATCCCTCCAGGTGTTCTCAACTGGGTTAGGTTTTAAAATTGGAAGAGGAAACAGACTGAAGTTCTAGAAGGACCCATGGCGCATGGGTATATCCCTCTTGCAGAAGCTTTTCCCCTGCTTTACCGGTGTGCTGTAAACCTAGAAATCTCAGTTGTTGAATCCTATGATCTGAGTGGTGGCTCCATCTCATTGCTGTAAACCTAGATATCCCTCTTGCAGAAGCTTTTCCCCTGCTTTACCGGTATGCTGTAAACCAGCATACTGCAGCCCTCAGTCCTCTATTCTGGTGTCCTCCTTATTAGGGTCCAAGAAAACATTTTCAAGGATGGCTAACAGAGACAAAATGCAGCCCAAGTATGTATCCCTAATTGCCCTTCTCAGGCCTAGGTTCCACCCAAAACTAGAAGTGGAGGCATGAGATGTGACCTCTCCTATAAAACTAAGTACAGCTTCTCAAACTCAACTAAAACAAGTTACAGAATAGCCCAATAAAGGCAGTCCTGAGAAGCCCCTTTGTTTGGCTAAAGAATCAGCCATGGCATTTGCTGATCTGCTCACCCATTGAACACTATCATATTGCTTGTTAGCCATTTCATTTTTTTGAGGTCTCTATAGTCTCAAACTACAGAATCCGGGTTTAAGAGCCACCCCACCACCACTTGACAATCACCTTCAATTAGTAAATTCTCCACTCCAAGCTGGTTCACAATCTAGATCCCTTGTACAACAGCTAGTATCTCTGCTCTTGTTGAGTCTTTCATTCCCACTGGGCCTGAAAATAAGGAAATAATGCTGCTGTCCTTATTTCTTAGAACACCTCCTCTACCCGAAGGTCCTGGATTACCCTAGCTACTCCCATCAAAGTTCAGCTTAATAACACCCTTTGGAGGATGTGTCCAGTCTACCGAACTTCTATTCTTCCTAGTAAAGGTATTAGCTACTACTAGCCAACTTCTCGAAAAATAATAAAAGGAATAGTCATCAAAGAGGTTTAAGTTTTTCAGCCAATGGACTGCCCTTGTCCAAATACATTTTTTTTTTTGAAAAAAGTTAACTAATTTTATTAGATAAAGTAGAGGTACACAAGAGGGTGTACAAGTACAAAAGAGGGGCCAGACCCCTGAGAATTACACAGGAGGACAAGAATCACAATACAATGTCTCTAGAATGACTCCTAATTTTGCTAGGCCATCTGCAATTGCATTTAGTTCCCTTGGGATCCAGGTTAGAGAAACATTCATGTGAGCCAGGAGGTCCCTTGCCTCTGATAGGAAGTGACTAAGTCTGCAAGGTCCAGCTTCCTGTTGTTCCAACCATCTTATAGTATTTGCTGAATCACCTTCAATTGAGAAGTTTTGAATGCCCAGTTTGCTGACTAGGTGAATCCCTGTGAGAGCTGCTAACACTTCTGCCTTTGTGGAGTCAGCTATCCCAATTGGACCACTGTAAACCCAGCAGGTGTGGCCATTCTCATCTCTTAGAGTTTCCCCTATGTTGGCGGCTCCAGGGTTACCAAAAGCACTTCCATCAAAGCTAAGAGACCAGGTTCCTTCCTTTCTTACTAAGAGAGCTCTGGGAGGGGGTGGGGTAGGAGGGGAGGAAACCAGGAAGTTATACACGTTTCTGCTGAGATCATTAATACTGACTCCTGTGAACTCCTCTGAACTGGAGGCCCACAAATTGCAGTAGTAAGTGATGTGGTTGATCAGCTCACCCTTAGATCTTGACCTGTTTTCAAATAGCCGATTGTTTCTTTCCTCCCAAATTCCCCAAAGAACGGTGTGCAGTATTATCAGCCAATAGGTCTTACGTCTCTGGCTCAGACCTCTTCCTTGCCACTGAAAAATCAGTTCCTGAAGGTGATTAGGAGCCACCCAACTAAAGTCAACTAAATGTAGAAAGAAGTTCCAGATACTGCTGGCTACCTGGCAATGTATGAAGAGATGGTCTGTTGTCTCTCCCTCACGTAAGAATAGGGTACAGGCGTGAGGGGAGATATAACTTCTTAGATTTTTCTTCTGCAATACCTCACAAGTGTTCACTCGCTGCAGGCAAGCCTCCCAAACAAAGAAACACACTCTTAAGGGTATAAACTTGCACCAGATCTTCTTGTAAGGGAAGTCACTGTTTCGGTTACCTACAACCAAAGCTTCGAAGGACTTGGATGAGAACTCACCTCCACGGTGGGGTTTCCAAACTCGGGAGTCTTGGGAATTTGGGGAGATTTAGGCTTCACTAAGAGAAAGAAGGAGGTCAGTAAGCTCACTGATCTCTGGATCCCTTAAGGGTCTTCTGAGGTGGTTCAAGTTTAAGTTCTTTCATTGGTGGAAAAGGGAAGGCACTAGGAGATGGTTGCACCCTTATTTAGAGTAACGTTGTAAAGCCTAGGATACGATTCTGCTAATGTGGAGTTGCTCCACCACAGATCCGTCCAGAGCTTTATTCTTGTACCGTTACCCACCTTATATCCAGTGAAAGAAATAAAGAGGTTGTGAATGGCAGAGATCCCTTTCCAGGGATTTGAGAAAGCTGATCGATTTGAGCGGAGATTGCAGTCCCAACCGCTTACATTTAACCCGTACTTTCTGGTGATGATAGCTGCCCATAGAGAATTTGATTCAGTGGGGAATCTCCATAGCCATTTTCCAAGTAGGGCATTGTTTTTCTCTTTTAGATGCCCGATTCCCAATCCTTCAGCCTCTTTTGGTTTACAGACCTGATTCCAATTTACTAGATGCCCTTTTCTGACACCTCCGCCTTCCCAAAGGAAATCTCTTTGGATTTTTTCGATCTGTGATCTGACTCTTGTAGGGATCTGAAACACTGGTAGGAAGACAAGCATGTTTGCAAGGGAAGCCTTAATGAGTGTAATTCTACCCCCTTTTGATAGGTAGCAGCTTTTCCAAGTATCTAACTTCTTTTCACACTTTTCCATCACAGGCTCCCAAAAACTTGGATTTTTTGGGTTCCCTCCTAGTGGCATGCCCAAATAAGAAAGGGGGAGATTTTCCACTCGACAATTCGGAGTTTCCTTGAAATTGTCCATCAGGGACCCTTCAATCTGGTTTATTGCTGCTAGGCTACTCTTTGAGTAATTTACCTTCAGCCTCGATACTAATTCAAAACACTGAAGCACTCTTTTCACATTTGAGATGTTCTCCGAATTGGCTTCCAGGAACAAGATGACATCATAAGCAAAGAGGAGGTGGAAGACATTTATGGCATCTCTTCCTACCTCAAAACCTTTGATTAAATTAAGGTTTCTGGCTTTCTCCATAAGCTGGCTGATAATATCCATTACCATTGTGAAGAGGAGTGGGGAGAGGGGGTATCCTTGCCTTAGACCCCTACTAGCTTTAAAATAACCTTTGGGCTCTCCATTGATCATGATCGAGAACCAGGTAGAACTAATACAACCTTTCATCCACTGCAGCCATTTTGTACTGAAACCCCTCAAATTTAGAATCTGGAGTAGGCAGTCCCAATCAACTTTATCATAAGCTTTTTCAAGGTCTAGTTTCACAAGAAGGCCCTTCCTTCCACTCTTCCTTCTATCTTCAACAACTTCATTCGCAATTAGGATGCTATCTACAATCTGTCTTCCTTTCACAAAAGCAAACTGGCTTTGAGAAACCAACTCTTTTAGGACTTCTCTGAGTCTTTTTGCCAACACCTTTGCCGTTATTTTGTACACACTCCCTACAAGACTTCCAAGACACCATTTTTCTTTGGAATGAGATAAATAAAAGTGGAATTAATTCCTTTATTAATAACCCCCGTGGAGTGGAATTCTTTAAAGACCTCCAGAAGATCCTCTCTTACTACTTCCCAACAGATCTGGAAGAAGAAGATCGGGAAACCATCAGGGCCGGGGGCTCTATGTCCTTCCATATCAAAGACTGCTTCTCTTATTTCTTGCTCTTCAAAATCCCTTTCAAGCCAAATTCTCTTATCTTCTGCTAGAATCGGCCCTTCCTAGTTTCTTAAATTAAAACTCCTAGCACTTTCCTTAGACTAAAGAGATTTGAAGTGGTTTAGAAAAGTCTCAATGATCTCTTTTGCATCTTCCACTTCCCTCTGGTCCACCTTAATTTTTGAGATGAGATTCTTTCTGCGCCTTACAGATGCATAGCTGTGGAAGAATTTTGTATTGTTGTTTCCTTCCTTTAACCATCTAACCCTTGACCTTTGCCTCCAAAATATCTTCTTTTTGGATTACCTTTTCCCAAGAACTCCTTAGGACATCTCTCCTACTTCTTCCTTCTTCGTCCAGATCTCCTAATTGCTCTTTTTTGTCCAACTCTTCCAGCTCCATGAGGATGGCGTTTCTTTCCTCTGTGAATGATTTAAACTCTTCTCTCCCCTAGGACTTCAGTTTTCTTTTTAGGAATTTCAGCTTTTGCATCAGTTTGTACCCTGCCCAGCCTTCGACTTTGCATTCCTTCCACCATAAATGGGTGTTTGCCTTTCAAAACAGGGTCTATTCTCAAAACTAAAGGCCAGTGGTCTGAAGTGCAACGAGGTCTTATTTCTTGGAGGAGATTTGGAAACTTTTCTGCCCAATCTGAAGATACCAGAAACCTATCTAGTTTGTAGCTTATTGGATTCTCTTGAAGGTTTGACCAAGTGAACTGGCTGTTATGGAGAGGAAGGTCACAAAGGTTGTGCCTCGAGATAAAACTGGAGAATCCTCTCATGCTCCTGGTTGTTGTTCTTCTGTTGGAGTTTTCTTGGGGAAACCTTGTTACATTAAAGTCACCTCCTAGGATCCAAGGGATTTCGTCAAACTCGTGAAGAGCATTCAATTCTTCCCAAAAACTTTGTTTGTCTGAAGGTGCATTAGGTCTGTATACTCCAGTCAAAATCCAACTAAAGCCATCAGACTTATGGGTAAAAAGGACAGAGATTGAGTACTCTCCTCTATCTATTTCAGTACCCGAAACCTCCTCTTCACTCCAAGCTAGGATAATTCTCCCTGAGGCCCCTAAAGCAGGAAGAAAAACCCATTTCTTTCCACGAATTCCCCAAATTGCTCTCAGAAGCTTCTTGTCCACTTCTTTTTTTGTTTCTTGGAGGATGACTACATCTAGTTTTTCTCTTCTCAGAGTTTCTTTTACCAAACTTCTTTTTAGTTGGCCTCCCAACCCTCTAACATTCCAACTTAATAATTTCATTGAACTCTGATCGTTGATCTTCCCTTGACCGTCCTAGACCTTGTTGTTTTTCGATCTGACATTCCCTATTGAAGTTTCCTTAGCTCCCTTTTAGAGGTCTTCTTACCAATTTTCACAATTTCAGCCTTCTGGATTGCTTCTTCCCCCTTTTTTGAATCTTGAATGAGAGTAGGTTCCTTCTCTTTACTTATCCCCAATTTCCTAGCTATTTCAATAACTTCTCTTCTCGGATTATTGTCCCTTCTGTGTTTATTGGAATTAAGCTGCCCTTCCTCTGACTTTTTATGGATACTTGGGTTAATGCATGGTTGGGAGAGATCTCCGTTCAAACCTGGAAGACAGAGAGAAGTGAGGTGAGATTCAAGATTTGGATAAGGCAAAGAACGAAATACAAGCGAAGTATAGGAGGGAGAAAGGGAAACTCTGGTTCGAAGGCTAGGTTCTCGTCTTCCGTCTCTCTCTAAGATTTGCTGGTTCACAGTCTGTTCCGTACTCAGGGTGTACGAGAAGTGTCTGTTCGATTATTTCCAGACTGCCCCATGCTTCCTTTCCAGAGAACATGTCTTTTTCCCTTGAGAACGCAACCTCCTTGGGATCTGGTTCGGTCTCTGTTTCGAAGGAACTTACCTCTTCTTCAGTTTCAGAGTCGTTTGCCTCGAAGGGAGAGGATGAGCTTGGCTCTTCTTCTGGAGATGAAGGAGGCCTGAAAATCTTCCTGTTGTGTTTTCCCGAACTTGGGGGAGTTTCAGCCATCGGCTCAGTTAGAGAAGATGGGGTCTCAGGTGGGCTTGGGCCTGGAGGGACTTCTTTCGAGTCTATCAGATGGGCTTTAGGGGAGATTCGGCCCAACACTTGAATATGAAGTGGGTCCATTAATTTGTGAGAACTGTTTGGGGGTCGACTCGTTTTCTGACTAAGGTTTTGAATTTTGAAAATGATTTTCGAGAGGGGGTTGGCCTGCCCTGCTTTTTCGGCTCCTCTTTTTAAAAGGCCTAGAAGAGACTTTTGGGTAACTCTTTAGGTTTCTCCAATAGGACTTTTTCTGCTAGTTTCCTTCCTTCATGATTACGAAAGAGTCCAAAAGTAGCTTTTGTTCCTGCAGGGGCTTTAGTTCCTATTTTGGGAAGGGGGAGGTGAGTTGACTTGGCGAGTTGGGGAGGAGACTCGGTCGTCTTCTCCAATTCGACAGAGAGGTAGAACCAGACTTTGCGCTCTAACAGAGGAATGGATCGGGGAATCACATGAACACCATGGCTTCTAACCTTTATACGAGCAAAACTCAAGGCTGAAAGGTCTTTAGTTTTTCTGTCGATTTCCTCTAAGCTTCTGCACAAGCTTCCGATTAGGGTGAAGAGCTCCTCAGTCCAGAGGTGGTAGGGTAGACCATGGATTTTTAGCCAACCGTTAAAGACTAGAGAATCTGGAGAGGTGTTGCTCATAGGAACTCATCGATCCAGAGAAACCGGTTTTCCATATAGCTGGATTATCTTTAGGCTAACCCACCTTAGCACTAGCTCCTCAGATAGAGCAAAACCTACCGCTCTATCGGCATCAATTGGGTGGAGACTTGCTAGCTCCTGAGAGTGGAGGTTGGCTGAGAGTCCTAGTTTCTCTTCCCTCCAGGAAAGAGCTTCATGTTTGGTGGTAACAAAAGCCTGCTTCCACAAACCAAAGGGTTTATCTTGGTGGATCACTGAAATAAAAGCAGACCCTCCTGCCTTTACAACTTTGCTTTTTTTCTCAAGCTGAGGGAAAAATCTTACAGAGAGGTCGGGAGGGGCGAGAATTTCTCTTGGGGGGGGGGAGAGGAAGTTCAGAACACTCTCAAATCTCTTCCAACCTCCGCTAGAAGGATCTTCAGGTAAGCAAATGTTTTTCCATTTATAGTTTTTTTTCCGAACTGCTCAGGCGGATGAACCTTCCCCACTTATTTTCTTGGGTCTGAATGAGGAGGATTCTGCCCTGTTCAGTTCGCTATTTGTCTTTGAGGTGTCGATTTGGGCCCCTAATAGCCTTTTGAATGAAGTTTCTCCACCACTTCATCTCATCGAGATTTAGGGTCACTCTTGTCCTTGTCCAAATACATTCCTTTACTAAAGAAAAAAGTTCTTTTCTTTCCTAGGAAAATTTTGGCATTCCACTCTTCCCAAATAGTCCACAGAAGAGCTACTCTAATACATTTCACATAATTCTCCCTCTCCTCTTGTGGCACCCAAAAGTGCCAGATTAAACAACATACTTACATCAGATGGCAGGTTCCACCTACATGCAAACAAAACAAAGATCCAATTCCGTAAAGCTATAAACTTTCCCTTCTGCTATCATTTGGGCCCTCTGGAAGGAAAAGAACAGTCAAATTTTTGACAACTCTTTTTCTGATGTAGTTTCAGTGAAAAACAAGGTTATAGGCTTTTTGTGTTCTTGGTTAAGTGTACAAAGGTTATTCAGGGGTGTCCAGCTTTACTCTTTTTTGCAAGCTGGACCTTTCTTTTGTTGACACTCTGTATATTCCCATTGTACATGCTTTCATTGTACATGGGCTGCTACACTTTACTTTAATACAATTCAATACTTTACCTTCAAAAAAAAAAAAAAAAGAGTGAGGCATCTTTGAAAATCTGTTCACAGCTACAAAACTGCTTTCCCATCTGCTGGTAGTCTTAGGTAGGTCAAAAACAAAGTCCATAACAATATCAACCCAACAATAAGGAGTAGGTAAAGGTGTGTACAAGCCAGCATTAGAAGCATTTCCCTTTAGGCTATTTGGTAGATGAGACACCTTTGCAGTTTGCACATAGTAATAGGCATCCCTCTCAAGGCTTGGCCAAAAGAAACGCTCCCGAATTAGTGCATAGGTCTTATCCTTAAATGCCGAGCTTCATGAACCTCCTTCATAATGATCTGTTGTAGAGATGTGTTAGGAATGCATTAAGTAGTTTCCTTTAAGAAGAACACCTTGAACCAGAAAATAATCTTGATTTTCTCCTTCAATATCAGCCATTATTTTTCTTAAAGAACTCATCCTCCATTTTTTGCTTCAATAATTCCATCCCAAATACATCAACTGGCTTAGAGTTTAGAAGACAATGTCTTCGGTTCAAGGCATCAGTCACCTTATTTAAAGTCTTGGATTTGTGTTTAAGCATAAAAGTATATTCTTGGAGGAAATTAACCCATTTAACATGCCTAGGGTGCAATTTATTTTGCCCACCAAGGTTATTTCACTTCATGATCTGAAAATAGCACGAACTCCTTACTTAGCAAATAGTGTTTCCAAAATTGCAAGCCTTGCACTATGTCATAAAACTCAAGATAATAGGTAGAGTAACCCCCCCCCTTTGAACTACTGTTATGCATCTTTATTCTTCTTAATATAAAAGATTTTTATTAAAAATAAAGAAAAAATGAGATCCCCCTTCCTTTTCATCCTCCTCATAACCCCCCTCCTCTTAAGGAGGCTTATGCCTCCTTGTGTTCGGGAGGCTTACGCCTCTTGCGTTATGAATTACGCCTCACGCCTCTAGGTAGTGGAACGCCTCACGTCACGTCTCCGTGTTTTAAAACACTGGATCCAACATATCATCTAGCCTTGAAATTGGGAATCGATATGTGATAGTGATTTTATTAATGGTTCTACTATCAATACACAAGCATCAAGTATCATCTTTCTTTGGGACTAATAATGCTGGAACTACATAAGGAGTCAAGGGGTGGTGTTTTCTCGAACAAATACTTTGTCAACAAGTTCTTCTGTTGGGTTATTGCCCAATACAGGAACCACTTCGAGGGGGTTCACCTCCAAAAGAAGAGAAAGAAGATAGACAAAATAGCTCTCGGCATGCCTCTCTCATTCTCTGAACTACTATTTTCAATATCTTATTACAATCATTACTCACTACTGAGACCTTGATCGATTTTGGTATCCCATGTGCAAATTCTAACCGCTTAGTCTGACGTGGCCTTCAGCCTCCTGGTTTACACGAAGTTAACTGGGCAGCGGGCCTGGGTGCCTTCTCCTGCTGCTGGTCTGTTGTTTGCCTGGGCCTCCTCATGGGCCTAAATCTGTATAGGGTGTTGTAGGCCTTGTGGGCTCCCATCAATTGCCTCCCCCTTAACAGTAACCTTGTCCTCAAGGTTGAAACCGGGATACTATTGCTTGATATGCGAACAGGGTTCCCAAGTTGCACCATCTAAAGGGAGCCCGATCCATGTAATTAGAACCTCCTGCACACGTTTCTTACCCATTTTGATCCAACAATAATCCAGTGGCTGAATGGGAATCAACTGGGTGTGCCATCTTCTAAGAAATCCAATAGAGTATTGCAGGCTTGAGGCACCTCTTTAGGAGGGATACGTGGAATATAGGATGCAGCTTAGAAGTGGGGGGAAGGGCCAGCCAGTAAGCTACTTCTCCGATCTGAGCTGTCACTTGAATGGCCCATGGTAAAGGGGAGATAGTTTGTGGTTTGCTCTCCTCACCACTGTTAGTTAGCGATAGGGCTGGAGTTTCAAATAAACAAGATCGCCTACTTGGAATTGCACTTCCTTATGCCTTCTGGCATAGTAGTGTTTCTGTCAAGTGTTCAACAATTTTATAATCTCATCTCGTTCTGTCAAGTGGGTGCCTACCTCTCCAACGGCTGAGGAGCCCTTCTCATAAGTTAGAATAGATGGGGGTTCCTTCCCGTATAGTGCTTGGAAGGGGGTCATGCCAGCTGATGTGTGGAAGGAAGTGTTATACCAAAGCTCTGCCCATGGAAGGCATTTAATCCATTGCTTAGGCCTATCACCGGTGAAGTGATGAGGTAAGTCTTCAAAGTTCTGTTCACCAACTCGGTTTGGCTGTCCGTCTAGGGGTGGTAACTGGTT
Organism: Nelumbo nucifera; assembly: GCF_055504915.1. Lineage (NCBI taxonomy): Eukaryota > Viridiplantae > Streptophyta > Magnoliopsida > Proteales > Nelumbonaceae > Nelumbo > Nelumbo nucifera. The sequence goes on along the minus strand of NC_142649.1, from coordinate 12,971,639 downwards.
GAATAGTGTAGTTTTGTTCCCTGAGCCTTGAAGTAGTCCTTCCAAAACTTGCTCATAAAGGTCGGGTCTCGATCCGTTATATTGGACATCAGGGTGCCATTCAATTTGGTGACATCTTGGATGAAAATCTGTGCTACCTGAGATGCTGTATAGGGGTGGGAGAGCAGAAAAATGGGCGTATTTTGTGAGCTGATCCACATCCACTAGAATAACTGACTTACCATAAGAAGTAGGGAGGATGAAATTCATGGTGACTTCTTCCCAGACCTTATCAGGTATGGGTAGGGGTTGCAAGAGCCCTACAGGGGTCTGGACTTCATACTTGTTCTTTTGACAAACATGGGACGCGGCCACAAAGTCCCTTACCTGTTTTCTCATGTCCGACCAAAAATACTGACTAGAGAGGCGCCTGTAGGTGCCTATGATCCTTGAATGTTTTGTCATGGCTGATTGGTGGAATAAGCGGAGGAGCTCTTGATGGTATTTAGAAGTAGGTGCAACGGCTAAATGACCCTTGTAGAAGGGCTCTCTTTGAACAATGTGGTAACTTGGGACGGCTGAAGGGTCCTGGGCGCGTAGGTTTCTGATACGGCCCAAGGTGGGGTCTTGCTCGGCCTCCTGCTTGATCCTGTCTAATAGAGGGTAAGTGGATTTGGAGATGCCCATGGCAAGGTGCTCAGTTACCTGTGAAAGTGCATTGGCAGCCCGATTCGTGGCCCTCGGCCTATATTCTATCTAGAAATTGAAGCCCATCTAGGCCCACTTCTACTGATCAGGTGTTAGGACCAACTAGTCTAAAAGGTGCCTTAGGCTTTGTTGGTCTGCCCGTATTGTAAACCGGTGGCCCAAGAGATAAACTCTCCACTTCATAACTGCTAACACAACTGCCATTAACTCTTTTTCATAAGTGAACTTGGTTTGGGCCTGGGGTGAGAGGGCCTTTATTGTAGAATGCAATCGGCTGGTTGTCCTGCATTAGTACAACTTGAGGACTAAGATTTTGAGGTCCTCAAAGGCATGCTCAGCTGAAGCATCCCATTGGAATCCCTCCTTTTTGAGAAGCCGGGTTAGGGGAGCGGCTAGTTGTCCGTAGCCTTTAATGAAGCAGTGATAATAGCTGATTAATTCTAGGAAGCCTTTGAGGCATTTTACTGAGTTGGGCCGTGCCCTTGTCAACATTATGAAAGTCTTTTATGGGTTAGGCATGACCCTTCCATGTTCAACTATATGACCCAAGTAATGTATCCTTGTTTTCCCAAACGAACATTTAGATTCCTTGGAAAAAAAGTGATGAGATTGCATTACTTCAAATGTAAGTTTGAGATGATTCAAATGGGAATCCCAGTTTGCGCTGTAAACTAATATGCCGTCTAAGAATACCAAAATAAATTGGTAGAGGTAAGGTCTAAAGACTTCATTCATTAGGGCTTGGAAAGTAAATGGTGCATTGGAGAGACCAAAGGGCATGACTTGGAATTCGTAGTGGCCTTCGTGGGTGTAGAAGGCACTTTTATGGGCATCTTCTGGGTGCACCCGTATTTGATGGTATCTGGACCTTAGGTCCAATTTGGAAAAAAAATGGTGGCTCCCTTTAATTCATTGAAGAGCTCATCAATCACTGGTATTGGGAACCGGTCCTTGACTGTGATTTTGTTCAAGGCCCTATAGTCTACACAAAACTCCATGGTCCATCCTTTTTCTTCACAAGAAGTATTCGAGCTGAGCATGGGCTGGTTCGAATCACCTCTTTTTGTTGGAATGGGAAGAAGGGGGGTGGAGTTCCGGGTTACTTTCTTCAAGTGCTCTTCATGGATGTAGGCCAGGCCGGCTGCGGCTGTCACAGTTGCTAGGTGCCATGTTCTGACCCCAAATCGGATCTCATCCCTTAATCCCGTGATGAAGCACCCCACTAGGGCTTTCTCAGGCTAGTCGTGGACACGAGTGGCCAACTTCGCGAACTCATTCTGGTACTCCAAAACGGTTCCTGTTTGCCTAACCTTGATGAGGTTTTCATCGAGATTGTCATAACTAGTTACACCAAACCTTTGGCATACTGCTTCCGTGAGTTCCCCCTAAGTGAGACAGGATGTGACCAGCGATACCATTGGAACCATTGCAGGGCATCACCGGTCAAATAGATGGAGGCTATAGTCACCCGATGCAGGCCAATGATATCATAATACTAAAAGTAACGTTCCACCTTATAAATCCAAGAAACTGGATCCTCACCTGAGAAGGAAGGAAAATCCAGCTTGGGCGTCGGGATTTAGGATTTGCTCTTCTACGGGTCCCGCTCTTGCTTGACCCTTCAGATAGGTTGCCATCCACCTCGGACTTGCGATTGGCCACACTAAAGAATTGTCCCCACCGTGGACAGGGTCTTCTTCAGCTCCCTGAGTTCTCCAAACACCTTGTGTACGTTGACTTCTAGCTTGTCCATACGATCATCCATGGTATCCGTTCTCGTTGCCAGCATCGGCTCTGCTACCAGATTGTTGGGTTACTGCCCAATACAAGAACCACTTTGAGGGGGTTCACCTACAAAAGAAGAAGAGAAAGAGGATAGAAAATATCTCTTGGCATGCCTCTCTCTCTCCAAACTACTATTTATAATATCTTATTACAATCATTACTCATTACCGAGACCTTAACTGTTCTGGTATCCCATGTGCAGATTCTAACTGCCTAGTCTGACGTGGCCTTCAGCCTCTTGGTGTACACGAAGTGAACTGGGCGGCAGGCCTGGGTGCCTTCTCTTGCTGCTGGTTGGTTGTTCGCCCGGGCCTCCTCATGGGCCTGAACCTATGTAGGGTGTCATGGGCCCTGTGGGCTCCCATCATCTTCTGTTTGTCTCCTTATCTCCTCATTCTCTTTAGGGATCATTCGATAGTGTGACCTGTTTGGAAGTGTTGCTTCTGGCATGAGATCAATGTGGTGCTGAATCTTCCTGATTGGTAGGCTAGAGGTAAATCCTCGGGAAACACATCCCCAAACTCCTCCAATAAAGGCTGCACATATTTAGGTGTTTTAGATTCTGCTAGCTGTTCTGTGTGTGGCCTGTGGAAACTAGTGCAAACAATAAATCTTCATCTTCCATCTCCTTCTCAAACTCCGACATAGAAAGGGATCATGAAGCTAAAGCAGGAGTTTGTTTAAAAACATATGGTTGAAACCTGGGAATGTTGAGAGTTTGTTAAAGCAGGAGGGATTTACCTCTTTTGGTTGGATATATTTTGTGGAGATTAGGTTGCATATTTGTTGATACTGAAATTGAAGCTAAAAGGACTGTTCATTATTACTCCCTTTTATGGATGCAAAGCACTACTCGACTTGGGTGAAAATAAAGTAGACATCTCAGCTGTTAGTATTCCACTTGGGTCTTGGAACTTTTACAATCTTCAAATAGAGTTCGTTATCCAATACTAGAGAGTTTTCCATTGAACATGAAATCAGTCCTGAACCAGGATAATAAAAGAGAAAAAGAAACAAATTTGGGTGAAAGTAGAGGAGACCAGAAAAAATAGAAAGTGGATAGAAGAAGAGCAGAGTAAAGAGGAAAAAACAGATGGCCAGATGGGAGACACAATGAATCTGTCCCACCTCAACGAATCTCTATAAAATTGTGTGCAGTTACAGTTCTGACCTTTTTTTTTTTGATCAATAACTGAAACAGACCCATTAAATAAATAATTCAAGGGAGTACAAAGATAAAAAGGGAGAGATAAGCTCTCTTAGCTCTCCCATAAAAGAGGAAAATTACAAAATTGCCCAAAAAGTTGATTTCTTCCCACCCCTTGTTTAGCCAAGTTATCAGCAAAGGAGTTAGCATCCCTTTTCACCCACTGTATAATGATCTCCATGTCTCGTAAATTCTCCTTTTCTCATAGATGTAGCCCTTCCAACCAGCATCTTCCTCCTCTTGCAACCAGTCTATAACCAACTTTGAGACCCCTTCAATCACTAATTTGCGGATACACAATTCCTTAGTTTTTAGCACTCCTTCCAACACAGCCATTATTTCAGTCCTCAGCGAGTCACCCACGCCAGTTGGGCAAGAAAAATAGCACAATAACTCTTCCTTCACCATCCTTAAAAACTCTCCTACAATGCATAAAGGACCCAGATTTCCTTAAGTAAAATATAAGTACAAGAACAAAACCAAAACTGCCCTGCCATCAACATATGTAAACCTAGAAATCCTCAGATTCTTTGATCCTTAGTCAACAATCTACAACCAGGAGAACCTTTAAATACCATAAGATATGGTAAGCCTCCAAGTGGAGTGTTGTAGGTGCATCCTTAAATTGATTCGTCATACATTGCAAATGAGATATCAGGGTAGAAATAATGAGATAGTTTAGTTCCCCAACTAAATGTCTATACTTTCTAGAAAAGAGAAGAAAAAAGGAGAAGGGTATCTTCTTCTTGTGTTCACTCTGAATAGTTGGTAATATCAAAATAACATGGGACAAATCTAGACAAAAAAAGGAAAATGACATAAATACCCTTGTATGCACTCCACTAGCATTCCCCCTCAAGTTGGAGAATTTATAACTTATAATCCTGTCTTGTTACACATGCAGGTCACTCCTACCTGAAATAGGCTCTTAGCAAAAGGATCCAGGCACTAATTTGAAGACTTCACATTAGCAGAACATATCATGCTGTATCCAATCTCTTAAAGAGGATGCTTCAGTCAAACCAATTCACAATTATTTCTTCTTACTTTTCCACATAAACTACATATCCACTTAGGAATGTGCAATAGCTAATTATGGACATTTTGTGAGAGATGGATCTAACCCAATCTATTTGTGTACATCCCTTTGCTTGCAATTTACCACATGCCTTGTACAACAATCCATACCTTGAGGCTCCTTTTAAATCTGGTTAATGCATCTTTCTATGGAACCCAAGGGGTCTGCATAAATTGGTTTACAACACATTGCAAATGAAAAATCTGATCCGGTAATCTTGTAGTTTAACTTTCCAGCTATTCTCTTGTATCTTCTAGGATCTTCAAAAAGTCACCCTGATTGACACTCAACTTTGTATTAGAGTCCATTGGAGATTCAACTAGTTTTGCTCTTAGTAGTTTGGTCTCTTGAAGTGGATCAAGGACATATTTACTTTGACAGAAAAGTGATGTATGCTTTGATATTTTTGCTTCAAATATTCAAGAAATATTTAGTTTATTAAAGATATTCTGTATGGAAGTGCTCCGGAAACAACCGTTTAAGCTTTCTCATCCCCTAAGCATCACTCCTAATAATGACAATATCATCAACATTCACCACTAGAAGAATTGGAGAAGTATTGGTGTTCCCTTGAAGATTGGTGCAAAAATGATACTTTGGAAGCCAAGTTTTAGTTTCAAGGGCCCCAACCATGTAGTTAGGGGTGGATTCGAGCTGAGCCGAGCCGAATAGTACTAGGCTCGAGCTCGGTTCGAGCCAGAACCTTGAGCTTGAGCTTGGCTTGAGTCAAAAGTTCATAATCTCAGGCTTGGCTCGTCTCGAGCTCGATTTTGAGAAAAAATATTTTATAAAAATAAAAAATTATATATGGAAATATTTTTTATTTGATATTTAAAAAATTAAGAATTATAATAATTAATAATTATAATATTTTTATTATATATATTATTTTTATAATTTTATATATATATATATATATAAAATATGAGTGCATATGATAGGGAGATTCATATGATGAACTCTCTAAAGGCCTTCCATCATTAGCATGAGGATGGGTCCTTTAGTAATGAGGAAACGCACTAGAAAATGGGCTATCCATTTGCTGTTGGGCTTGTCTGAGTGTTTCATAAGATAATAGGGGCGTCATAGACCGATGTGGGAGGGGCTTCACCAGAAAATGGGAACTCTTTCACGGTACCTTGGTGTTGACGAATATGATGGGTAAGCACTCACTGGACAGAAAGGTTTACCTGAAAACGGTTTTGAACCTTGTCTAACAGAGGCCAAAGGGAAAGCTCATATGATGAGTGGATATGATCATTCACAGAAAGGTGGTGGGGTTATGCAGCTGAAACAATTGGCTCCATGCACCCTATGTGATTTCTCACATTTCCAGAGACAATTCGTAATTTGCGTCACTGAGATGGGAGGGAAATCTCAGAGATGAATAAATGGGAATGGAACTTAGATTAAAAGCCTTATCTATGTAATGAACATGAATCAAATTAGGTTGTGGACTGATGTTTGCTCTTTTATCAGAAAATGGCAAACGGACAATTTACCAAGCTTCTTGATGACAACAAGCTGAAGGGCTCGAACTATGCCGACTGGTATAGGAACCTTATGCTGGTCCTAACTTCTGAAAAGTTAGACAAAGTGGCTAAAAATCCTGACCCGGAGCATCCGGATGATGGGGCTTCTGAGGCCTGAAGGAGAGACTATCAGGATTGGGAGGAGAAAAACTCCCTTGCCCGGTATTACATCATTGCCTCCTTGGACAATCCAATACAGAGGCAGTTCGATCAGATCGAACTTGCCAAGGACATATTGGACAGTCTCAAGACAATGTATGAAGAGCAGAATCGTTCTACTCGACAAAAGGTCTTGAAACAATTCATGACCACTCAAATGTCCAAAGGGCAACAAGTTCATGACCATTGTCTTCGGATGATGGGCTACATCAATGAGCTTGAAGCTTTTGGATCCGGACTGGACCTTGCGACCCAGATAGACGCCATCCTTATTTCTTTGCCTCCTTCCTTTAACCCGTTCATCATGAATTATAACATGAACAAGCTAAATGTCAGCTTACAAGAGCTCAGAAATATGTTGTAACGAGCAGAAGAACTGATTAAAAAGGATGAGCCTGTAGCTATGCTTGTTGAAGCTAGCAAGACATGCAAGAGAAAGAGGAAGGCAAAGAAGCCTTAAAAGAAAGCCACTAAGGGTAAGAAGCAGAAGAAAGACAAAGCATCAGATGCCTGTCACTTCTGCAAGAAGACCGGCCACTGGAAAAGGAACTGTCCTACTTACCTGGAATCCAAGAAAGGTAATTTCGAATCTTGTGTTATAGAAACCAATTTATTGGTAGCTTCTGCGTCTTGGTGTATTGACTCCGGGGCTTCAACTCATGCGTGTAACTCACTACAGGGGTCCAAGGTAAGCAGAAGGCTGAGTGAAGGAGAAGTTACGCTTTACTTGGGGACTTTTGCAAGTGTTGCAGCTGCGACCATAGGAACCGTGGAGTTAATTTTTAGAGAAGAAACAATTGTACTGAAAGATTGCCTTTATGTACAAAATTTAAGAAGAAATTTGATTTCTGTCTCAAAACTGTGTGCATCTTATTCTGTCTTCTTTAGTAATATGATTATTATTAAAAGAAACAACATATTCATCACATACGGGGAACTAGAGAACGGTCTCTATGTTCTACATCCTTCTCTAGAAACTAACATAACCGAAACTACATCGGGTGAAATCCCTAAGAAAAGAGTCCGTGATACAGTTAATCCCACGTGCCTGTGGCATTACCGACTTGGCCATATCGGTGTTGACCGAATCACAAGGTTGGTAAATGATGGTCCTTTGGATTTCTAGCTGTAGAAAATCTTCCCACTTGTGAGCCTTGCCTACAAGGCAAAATGACAAAACGGCCATTTAACGGTAAGCCTGAAACATGTACAGGCACACTTGATCTTATACATACTGATGTATGTGGTCCCATGAGTGTTGGGACATGCAATCAACACATGTATTTCATCACCTTTACAGATGATTTCTCACGATATGGTTACGTGTACCTAATGAGACATAAATCTGAATCCTTTGAAAAGTTCAAAGAGTACAGACAAGAGGTCGAGAAACAGTTAGGGAGAGAAATTAAAGCCCTTCGATCAGATCGAGGTGGCGAGTATCTCTCTGACGAATTCAGGGACTACTTAAAAGGACAATGAGATAGTATCACAATTGGCTCCTCTTGCTACACCACAATTTAACGGTGTTTCAGAGAGGAGGAATAGGACCTTATTGGATATGGTCTGGTCACTTCTCATACACTCAGAGTTACCCACATCCTTTTGGGGTTACGCATTAGAGACTGTGATTTACGTGCTGAATCAGGTTCCAACCAAATCGGTTCCGAACACTCATATGAACTTTGGACCGGAAAGAAACCAAGTGTCAGATACTTGAAGATTTGGGGTTGTCCAGCACACGTTAAAAGAATGAGTGCAGACAAGTTGGAATCCAAGACCAGCCGTTGCCTATTCATAGGATACCCAAAAGTCTCTGTGGGTTACCTGTTCTATGACTCAAGTGAGCAGAAGGTGTTCTGCAGTCGAAATGCACAATTCTTGGAAACCGATTACATCCTGGACACCCATCGTCAGGAAGTAGTTCTTGATGAAGAGAGCTCAGGAGCAGTGGGAGATGTCCCACAAGTTCCAGGTAGTGACCAACCTAAAAGATCCACTCGGGTACCGAGGACAATTCTTCTTCCAGTGGTTGGTCTACTTTAGAAATGACACGCATTTGATGTTTTACCCTTTTTCTGCCTTTTATGTTTATCAACTTTCTTCTGAGGCTTCTTCTTAGCCTTCTTCTTTTTCTTGCTCAACTTGCCACTTTCAACAAGCATGGCTATCGGCCTATCCTTCTTTATTAGTTCTTCAGCCCTTTGCAATATATTGCGGAGTTCCTGAAGGCTAACCTTTAACTTATTCATGTTGTAATTCATGATAAACTGATTAGAGGGAGACGAAATGTTTAAGACGACATCAATTTTGGTGTCATCATCCAACCCAGACCCGAAAGCCTCCAGTTCATTGATGTAGCCCATCATCTTGAGACAATGGTCATAAACCTGTTGGTTCTCAGACATCCGTGTGGTCATAAACAACTTTAGGACCTTTTGTCGATTAGAACGATTTTGCACTTCATACATGGTCCTCAGACTATCCATGATATCCTTGGACACTTCGATCTTATTGAACTATCTCTGTATCAGATTGTTTAAGGAGGCTATGATATAATACCGGGCAAGAGAGTTCTTTTTCCATTCTTGATATTCCTTCTTACGGGCCTCGAAAGCCCCCTCTCCCGGACGTTCTGGTGCAGGGTTTTTGGCTACCTTGTCCAATTTCTCGAACGTCAGCACCATTACAAGGTTACGGAACCAGTCAACATAATTGGGTCCTTTAAGCTTATTATCACCTAACAGTTTGGCGAATTGTTCGTTTGCCATTTCTAATAAAAGGCAAAATATTAGTCCACAACCTAAAAACTGATTCATGTTATTTACATAGAAAGGGCTTTTATCTATGTTTCATTTTCATTTCTTCATGTCTGAGATTTCCCCCCCATCTCAGTGACGAATACGCAGTTATGTCTCTAGAAATGTGGGAAATCACATAGGTGCATGGAGCCAACTGTTTCAGCTGGAAAGCCCCATCACTTTCTGTAAAGGATCATATCCACTCATCTTATGAGCTTTCCCTTTGGCCTTAGTCAAACAAGATTCATTGCCATTTTAGGTTAAACATTTCTATCTAGTAAGTGCAGCCCCGTCATATTCGTGGAGCCCAAGGTACCGTGAGAGAGTCTTCCATTTTAGGATAGGCCCTTCCCACATCAGTCTATGACGCCCCTATCATCTTATAAAGCAATCAAACAGATTGGATCAGCAAATGGATAGCCCAATTTTATAGTGCATCTCCTCATTACTAATATAGCTCATCTTCATGCTAATGACGGAAGGCCTTTATGATGAATTCTCTATCACTTGTACTTATATATTTGGAGGGAACAAGTTGAAAATGTCCCTAGATTTGATTTAGGTCAAACCAAAGTGGCTTCTACTGACTTTCTTATAGGCAGATTCAAATTGGCCCAAAACGGGCTAGGGTTTCGCACGGTTCCTCTTGGGGAGGAAGCTGCTCTAGGGCCCATTGAAAAAGGAGATCATCCAATGATCTTATGGACATCGTGGCAATGATGTGCATTCAGCCATGATGTACGTAGAGAGCCACTAACGAATAAACATGGGCCAAGTGCTTATGGCCCATGTATGAAGCACATCACACACATCCACATGCACATAATTGATACAATCAATTAAATAAACTGTAAAACCCTAATTATATAAAGTTAACACATTATCAACCTATTAAAGCCCATGTAGTATCATATAATACCATCTAGGTATATGGGCTGAATTGCAAAAAGCAGTTCAGCCCATGTAGTTGTAATGTTGAAAATGGGCTAATCTTGCCTTAACTTAGAAAAACAGGGTTTTATAGGGGTGGGCGAGTTGCATCATGTGATGGGCCATCAAACCCCTGGCACATAAGCGAATTTGGGTCACCTGAAATGTGACCCATGGGGTTGAGAATAGACCCCATTGAACCATTAATCCAACCATGGCACATAACCCCTAGCACACTGCAAGGTACAGTGTCGCACTCTCTACTCAGGGTGGATATAGGCCATGCTAATAGTTTAGGTTTCCATCAGAGCGAGTGTTGTCCTCGATCATTCACTTTGTCCGATAAAGGGGCTGATTCTGTCACTGATCTCTTACTCAAGTGAATTCTCAGACCGCCCCAACATACCCAGGTTTTGACCCTTGCTAAGGATCTCATTGATTGGCATATCAAAAATAGTCCAACCCAACACTTAGTGTAGTACCACAATCGAGTCTAGGGGTTAGGTGTAACTTTCCAGTTTTGCCCATCTGTCTCCATTGTCCAGGGCACAACTGGAAACTGGTCCGGTTCAGAGTTTCAAACAAACCCACATTACATGTGCTTCGGGTCTCACCTTGGCAGTTGAGACAAGCCACCCTAACTGACTTGGCAATACATTAGTGTCAGCCTTGGCAGGTAAACCTCCCCAAGTCTATCTAACGGTTGTGAATATTCTAAATTAACACAAGTCTCATAAGTGTAGTTTAAGGGTATTACACAGAAACACACCAGATATAACATGAATCAATTATATACTATTATTCATTTACAATAAATGTTAAAAGTACATAAATCTGATTGGAGCTAAGGGCATACAGCTGTCTTACATCTCACTTCCACAATGTGTATTTTTTTCTCTACTACCCCATTTTGTTGCCGTGTATAACTCTAATGAATCACCCCATGCTCCAAACAATGTGGCCAAATCCTTTTCAAAATATTCTTTGGCATTGTCTGATCTGAAAATCTTAGTCCTCACTTCAAATTGTGTGAAAACCATATAGTATAACTATCACACCAAAATAGATACCTCATCACGCGATCTCATTAAATATACCGAGTATAATCATCCATGAACAAAAGAAAATAGTAATAACCACCCATGGAAGAAATATGAAAAGGTCCTCATAAGTGTGAACAGTGAACAATATCAAAAGCATGAGAACTTTCCCAACTAACAACTTTCACACTCCAAACTAAATAACTGAACAAACTCAAAAAGTTTTAGAAATACGCATTGCAATGAACTGAAGGAAAGATGACCCAAACGATTATGCCATAGCATAATTTGACTCATTGACCTTGACCCATTACTATTATAATTAACATAGTGACTCTTGTGTCTCAGAAGCTCATCTAGAAAGTAAACTTTGTTTACCTCATGACCACTACCAATCATCATTTTTGACCCTAAATCCTACAAAACATAATTACTAGGAAGAAAAGTCATTGAACAATTCAAATTTTTTGTCAAACTATTCGTAGAAAGAAGATTCATGTGAAGTCTACAAGCATGTAAGACAATGTCGTCAATCACCCTAACCATCCCTCTCCCAATAATGGGAATATGATAACCAACTGTTATAGAGACTATCTCTACTAGAATACAACTGATAAGAAGTGAAAATGGTAGACATATTGGTTATGTGCTTAGATGTTATAATCCTGAGAGGCCCCTCCTTTCCTAAGGTGGATGTATAATTTGCAACGACATATGAACTACCTATGTGAGCAAAAAAAACTAGTGTGACTCTAGCTCCTGTGTTTCCTACACTTTGTTGCCCACTTGAAGAACTAGAATTAGTCGAATCCTTACTCATAAGTTGTCCATATTTCTCCAATTCAGCCAAGGTTTAAAATGTCAATGTCGGTCATCCAAATATCAGAAACATGTCAGAAATGTCGGAAATATCATATGGAAATATTGTAAAAATCATAGATATGGTGGAAATAGTGTAAAATATGCAAAATATAGAATGATATTTTATGAAACAATAAAAGAAGCATAGGCACACCTTTTAAATCACTATCTTGTTCTAAATCATTAAACAAAGCTAAGAAACTAAGGTTATGGACAAAAGAATACATTCTAAAGTTGTCCCGTAAACCTTAAGATTCAGAATTTCATAGTAGAATGTGTTAAAGAAAAATTGACTCAGAGAAAATGTAAATGATTGTAATAGATCAACCATATAATGTATTACTCAAACAAAAAATTAATATTTAACTTCATGTTTGAAATGAATATTGAGCTAGCTCAAGGTGGTTATCATGTAAGTTAGGCGTAAAATAACATTCTTACTTCACATATCTGGAATATTGTAACCAACTTATGTTATAATACTCTTGGACTCCACAAAGCACTGGTAGTGTTCAATAGGGAATATGTTGATTCCAATAAAATTTCATGTCACTACCCATGGAAGTGGAAATGGAAATATGGTGTGGAAACTATCTCCCCATAGTGTTGGTAGTGTTCATTGGGGAAATGTCGATTCCAGTAAAATTTTGTGTCGCTAATTATGGAAATGGAAATATGTCGTGGAAATTTAGGGAAATTGGGGACATTTTAAACCATGAATTCAACTTTTCTTTTCTTTCTTTTTTTATAGATCTTATCTTCTCCAATTCAGCTCTAACTGTTGCCACTACAATGGACTTCAAGTCGGTTTGGATAAGAGGTCCTAATAAGTTTCCAATAATTACCACATTATCATTCCCCTTCTTGTTCTTGACTTGGGGTAGTATAAGATGTGGGTGGAGCTTTCAATATGTCTCTCTAGTATGCGTAGGCTTTTTGTAGTAGTCCCAGACCAAGTTTATATCCTCCCTCTTGATCTCATTGCTCCCCCTCTCTCCATTTGGCCTAAGGTTAACTATACTAACCATAGCCAATTGGTCAATTCCAAACTCTCGTCATAATATTCCTCCTATTTTCCTGTGTTAGCGTAGGGGTATTTCTGTCTTTTTACCTAGATTAATGTTGCTGATCTGTAATGTTGTGTTGGAACCAGTGCTCCTAACTTAAATAAGGGCACATATGTCTTTTCAATCAGTTTTAATAATATAAGTTTTGTCTGGCCAACTAGGAGAAGTTTCTGTTGACACTTCCAGTTCGAACCAAAATTTCCCCTTCTCTCTTTCTCTTTTTCTTCCACCTTTCTACCTCTTTCTACCTAACCGATCTCAGACAGATAGAATTTTAAGGCATGCCGAATCATAACATGGTATCAGAGCTGATTGAATCTGCCTAGATTTCTGTTTGCCTAGATTTCTATTCTCTGTGCACCCTATCTAGGGTTTCTCATTTTTTTTCTGCATTTGACTGGAGATAAGGGAAATGGATGAAAAGGAGTGATCGCCCTCTTCCCTTGAGGTTTCTATGCCTCTAGTCAGGTCGTGTGTGGTCGGTTGTTGTGGTTTCTAAGATCGCCCTCCCCTAATAGATGAAGAATAGAGGGCCGATCTGTGTGGTGCAGTGGCTGTCGTGTGTGGACTGATTTCCTGCTCGTGTGGTTGTTACTTCAGTGATAAGGTAAGAGATCTCAGTGCATGATATATGTTATAGATCAAATAGGAAGTGTGTTTCAGACCATATGCTAGGGTTTCAAACAGTAATGTGCTAGGGTTTATGCTGATTTTTGTGTATTTCGAAGGAAGAGTTATAATCATATAGTGGTGAGATTTCAGGTAGTCGTAGGAGTAGGGTTTGTGGTGTAATGAGCACACTTTTCAGCAACAACAAGTGCTGAAACCAGTGTGACAAGTGTGATCTAGTTGTGTACAGTGTGCAGAATTCAGTGGTAATAGAATTCAGCAAGTGTGTAGAATCGGTGATAACATAATGGGAGATAACAGTGATTGTAAACCTAGTGTTATGGTGCCTACAAACTACCTGATTGTTCAAATGACCTCCATTAAACTAAATGGAGAGAATTATGTGCCTTCGACTAAATCCGTTGAAGTCTTTCTGAAGGCAAAGAAGAAGGTAAAACACATAAGAGAGGAGAAACTCTCCACTGACTCTCATGAGTATGAAGACTGGGAGCAAGAGGATGCTCAGATCATCACATGGTTGTGGAATAGTATGGAACCCAGGATTAGTGTAAACTTCATGTTTCTTGACACTGCCAAAGATGTGTGGGACCATGCGAAGAAATTGTATTCGGGTCAGGACAATACAACTAGAGTGTATCAGCTGTATCAAGAGTACTTTAACCTGCAACAGGGCAATCAGTCTTGAGGAGTACTATGCCAACATGAGAAACATACGTAATGAGTTGAATGTCTATCACCCCCTCACTTCTGATGTCAAGATTCAGCAGCAACAGAGAGAACTTGATGTGACTAGATTTTTGGTGGGACTGAAGTCTGAATATCAACCAGTACGGGCTCAGATGCTAGGAGGATCAGCTCTTCCCTCATTGGAAGAGGTATTTGCTCGACTCTGGAGGATTTCTATCGGATCTATTGAGAACTCTAATATCTCAGATAGATCTGCCTTTGCTGTATCGAGAGGCCGTGGTACTTGAGGTGGAGCTAGGGAAGCTCAGTCTGGTCATGGTGGTGGTAGTGGTTCTGTGTATGGCCGAAGTGCTAATGGTGGGCCTACTTATAATTGTGGTGGTGGTCGTATTGGGGGTAGAGATTCAAGGGGAGCCCATGGTAGAGGACGTGGCTCAGGCCCGAGGAAGTGCACTCATTGTGGTATGGATGGACATACCATTAACTATTGTTTTGATCTACATGGTCCACCCTCAACCTGGGCCAATCATGCCACGACCAGTGATTCAAGCTCCAGCTTTAGACAGGAGAATCATTCATCTGATCAGATACCTCCTACACCCACATATGGTCCCGTGAAGGAGATGGTGAGTGTTCCCCGTGATGAATATGAGAGGTTTATCCAATCACAACAGAACACGATGACTTTTGCTCACTCAGGTATGGCTTGTCTGGCATCCACACCCAATCCCTGGATCATTGATTCTGGAGCCTCCAATCACATGACTGGAACTCCAGGTGTGTTTTCATCCTTATCTCATTGCTCAACATCACAATCTGTCACCCTTGCTAATGGTTCCACATCCTCAATCTGTGATGTTGGTAATGTTGACCTAGATCCTGTATCCCTCTCATCAGTTCTGTATGTTCCTAAATTGCCTTTTAACCTTATGTCTGTCAGTAAGCTGACCAAATCACTTAACTACTCAATTACCTTTTATCCTTCTGTGTGTCTTTCAAGATCTCAAGATGGGGATGAAGATTGGTGGAGGGCATGAAGCTGGTGGACTGTATTATCTTGACGATGGTGGTGGTAGAACTTCAATAGCTCTCCAGTCATCTCTTTCTCCTCTCCAGTGGCACTGCCGATTTGGTCATCCGTCGCTAAAAGTCATGAAGTCTTTGGTTTCATCTTTCAGTCAGCTTTCTGTTTTGGATTGTGAGTCGTGTCAGTTTGGGAAACACCATCGTGTTTCCTTTAGTTCTAGGTGAGTCACCTTTTATCCTTTTATGTGTGTCTTTCAGGATCTCAAGACGGTGATGAAGATTGGTGGAGGGCATGAAGCTGGTGGACTGTATTATCTTGACGGTGGTGGTGGTAGAACTTCAACAACTCTCCAGTCATCTCTTTCTCCTCTCCAGTGGCACTGCCGATTTGGTCATCTGTCGCTAAAAGTCTTGAAGTCTTTGGTTCCGTCCTTGAGTCAGCTTTCTGTTTTGGATTGTGAGTCGTGTCAGTTTGGGAAACACCATCTGTTTCCTTTAGTTCTAGGGTTGATAACCATGTGTTTGGGGTCCTTATAAAGTGATGTCATATAATGGATACAGATATTTTGTCATTTTTGTAGATTTTTCAAGGATGACGTGGCTCTATCTAATTAAAGAAAGAAGTGAATTGTTTACCATTTTTCAAAAAATTTATGCTGAGATTCGTAACCAATTTGGTACCCACATCAAAGTTTTCCGTTCTGATAATGGCCGCAAATATTTGTCCTCATCATTTTAGGAATACCTGGACCAATACGGCATTATACATCAGACCTCATGTACCTACACCCCACAACAAAACGGGGTGGATGAGAGAAAGAATTGCTATCTCCTGGAAAAAAACAAGATCCCTCATGCATCACATGCATGTTCCCAAACCCTTTTGGAGTTATGCAGTGCTTACCTCGTGCTTTCTGATTAATCGGATACCCACATTCATCTTTGATGGTCATTCTCCGTTTCAAGTCTTGTTTCCCGCTTTGTCTCCGTTTCCTCTTACGCCGAGGGTATTTGGGTGTGTCTGCTTTGTCCATAATCTGGGTCCAGGGAATGACAAGTTCGATGCCCGTTCTCTTAAGTGCATCTTCCTTGGCTATTCTCGGACCCAGAAAGGGTATCAGTGTTACCATCCTAGTTCTCGACGGTCCTTTGTGTGTGCTGATGTCACCTTCTTTGAGTCTACTCCGTTCTTTTTGGGGTCCGGTGATGCTTCTTCCTCCTCATCACCTCCTCCTCTTCCACTTCCCGTTGTTGACCCTCTTCCCTTGGTTCCAGCCGTGACCAAATCCTTGCCTCCGGTGCCACCACCTGTTGAATGCCCACCTATCCGTCATGTATATACACATCGCCCACGCGTACCAGCTACTACTCCTCCGGCTACATCTCCGTCGACGGATCCGGCACCAGACCCGCACTCAGCATCTGAGCTTGACCTTCCCATTGCTTTGCGGAAAGGTAAACGCACTTGCACCTTCATCCTATTTCTAATTATGTTTCACTTACTCACCTTTCCACTTCCCATCGCCAGTTTGTCACCTTGTTATCATCAGTTGCTGTCCCTAAGGATGTCCAGGAAGCCCTTGCCTCTCTAGGGTGGTGCCGAGCCATGGAAGAACTCTCTGCCCTTCATGGGAAGCAAGCTGTTGGTTGTAAATGGGTTTATACTGTTAAGTATCTGCCTGATGGTAGTGTTGAACGCCTGAAAGCGCGATTGATTGCAAATGGGTACTCCCAAACCTATGGTATTGACTACACAGAGACCTTCTCACCGGTTGCTAAGATAGGGTCAGTTCGTGTTGCGATCTCTCTTGCAGCCATGTATGAGTGGCCACTATATCAGCTTGATATCAATAATGCCTTTTTGCATGGTGACTTACTCGAGGAGGTCTACATGGAGCAACCTCCAGGGTTTGTTGCTCAGGGGGATGATGGTAAGGTGTGTATACTAAGAAAGGCTATATATGGGCTTAAACAGTCTCCTCAAGCGTGGTTTGGTAGGTTCAGTGAGGTGGTAAAGAAGTTTGTATGAAACAGTGCAAAGTTGACCATTTTGTATTTAGTCATGACTCTCCGGGAGGAAAAATACTATTGGTGGTGTATGTAGATATTGTTATTACTGGAAATGATAACATGGGTATTGACAGGCTGAAGACTTATCTGCAGGATCACTTTCAGACAAAGGATCTTGGTAAACTGAAATACTTCTTAGGGATAGAGGTAGCAAGATCCAAGTATGGTATTAACCTGTGCCAAAGGAAATATGTGCTTGATTTGTTGGAAGAAACAGGCTTGTTGGGTGCCAAACCAGCTGAAACACCCATGGACACAAATACCAAGCTAAGCAATGATATGGGTGAAGTGTTTGAAGACCCTGGCAGATACCGACGACTTGTGGGCAAACTGAACTACCTAACCATTACTAGACCAAACATCTCATTTGCGGTTAGTGTGGTAAGCCAGTTCATGCAAAAACCTCTGATTTCTCATTGGAATGCAGTTCTGAGAATTGTGAAGTATCTAAAAGGGGCTCCGTGTCATGGTCTGATATACAAGAGTGGTGGAAAACTTGAAATAGAAGGGTATTCTGATGCTGACTGGGCCGGTTCTATGTCTGATAGGCGGTCTACTACAGGCTATTGCACTTTCCTGGGAGGTAACCTGGTGACATGGACAAGTAAGAAGTAGACGGTTGTGGCAAGAAGCAGTGTAGAAGCAGAATATAGGGTTATGGCGCATACCGCTTGTGAATTAGTGTGGCTAAGGAACCTTCTACAGGATGTAGGGTAACACATCGACACTCCAATGAAGCTCTATTGTGATAATCAGGCTGCAGTTCATATTTCCTCTAATCCGGTGTTTCATGAAAGAACCAAGCACATTGAAGTTGACTGCCACTTTGTAAGGGAGAAGGTGCTGAATGGAGAACTAGACACTACACATGTTAATACAGGGAATCAGTGGGCTGACTTATTTACAAAAGGCTTGAGTCGGGGAAGAGTGGACTACATATGTAACAAGCTGGGAGTATATGATATATACCCACCAGCTTGAGGGGGAGTGTTAGCGTAGGGGTATTTCTGTCTTTTTACCTAGATTAATGTTGCTGATCTGTAATGTTGTGTTGGAACCAGTGCTCCTAACTTAAATAAGGGCACATATGTCTTTTCAATCAGTTTTAATAATATAGGCTTTGTCTGGCCGACTGGGAGAAGGTTGTGTTGACACTTTTAGTTCTAACCAGAATTTCCCCTTCTCTCTTTCTCTCTTTCTTCCACCTTTCTACCTCTTTCTACCTAACCGATCTCAGATAGATAGAATTCTAAGGTAGGCCGAATCATAACACTTTGTAGACACAAAAACATATGCTTGAGAATGACAACTTTCTCTAGAAAGAATGTGTTGTCTAGCAATATCAAATTCAGGATTCAGTCCAGCCAATAACTCAAAGACCCCATTCTTCACTAGTTTCTGATAGGTCACAACATCCTTAGAGAAATCCATAGTCTCTAAGTGATCTATTTCAGCCAAATGGTTTCTAGCATAGAGAAATACACAGCAAGAGATCTATGTCTTTGTTTTGTATTGATCACCCGGTTCCCCAATCGATAGGCTCTGGCTACATTCCACTTATAGGAATAGGTCTCAGACTCTCAGTTACTCCATCCCAAATTTCCTTCCCAGTTTTTGCCCACAAAAAAAATTTTACCAATATAAGGTAACATTGAATTACACAACCAAGACATCACCATGTAATTCTTTTGCACCCACTAGGAGGAATTTGTACCAAATTTCTTCTCCCAAGTAATGTACTCCAATTTTCCATGAGCACCAATAGCCATCTTGGCTGATTGTGCCCATTCTAAATAGTTTGTTCTATCTAATTTTATTGTGGTAATAATCAGTAGTACCTCTTATACCTAGACCTTGACCTTTTCATGGGCTAGGTAGTCTGACAACCCGGCCCAGCTCGCTCCCCGGTCAGGCTTGGACATGTTCTTAGGCCCATGGGCTCGGGCTCGAGATTTCACATAAAAACCTGTCTTGACAATATTATATATTAATATATAATAATATACATATTATTTTCTTACATACCTGACCCTAGTTTTTCATTTGAGACTCAATAATCTCCCCTCCCTTGGCCTCAACCTGTTTTCTGTTCGAACCTAGAAGAGCTTGGAACTTCCCTTCCAGATTGGCAACTGGCGGTAGCACACTAGCAAGCTAGCAGCAATATCATTTGATCTCCTTCCATAGGTGGCGACCAGCGACCAACAAGGCGGCGAATGATATCATCTCTCCGATGAGGCGTCCCATTCTATGATTTCCTTCCACAGGTGACAAACGTTATGATCTCTCCGGTAAAGCATCCCATTCTTTGATCTCCTTCCACAGGCAGCGACCGTTGAGGCGACGAACGTTATAATCTCTTTGGAAAGGTGTCCCATTGTCTGATTCTCTCTGATCTTTGAATACACATTAACACAAAGGCTTCCCATCACCTCTCCAAACGCCTCCCCATTCCCCAATAGTGCTCTCTCTCTCTCTCTCTCCCCCCCCCCTCCTCCATTTTGTCAACAATAACTCAGGCTTTGGGTAAAGGCTCTAGCTTAAGTAAATTATGTTGATAACAGGTGAAAGTCTTACCCGATCCATGAACATGGCTACCAAAATTGAACCAAAGTCAAATTACAAGAAAACCAAAATAACCAAAACCAAAATGTTTTGTTCGATTTTTGGTTATTTTGATTAAAACCAAATTTCATTAACATACATAATACAATATATATTATATAATATATAGATATATAAATGTATAGCATATTATATATTATATATTGTTACAGAATAGGAAGTAAATACTAGGGAGATATGATTTACCTTGATTGTAGGACTGATTTGTAGGAGATATGATTTACCTTGATTATAGGACTGATTTGTAGGAGATGTGAGTTACCTTGATTGTAGACTGATTGGTAGGAATTTAATTAGTTTTCTTTCCTAACATAGAATTTGTAACTTGTATATATACATACGAGATTGATGAATACATATAACAAACTCTTCTTCTTCCTCTGTTTACTTTTGTTTTACATGGTATTAGAGCATCTAGTCTTTGCTTGCCCTTTCATTTTTTTTTTCTAAGTAAACAGTAGATAGAGGAAAAATTTTGGGTGTTTCGGGTCACCTCCTTGGAGCAGTTATTTTTTACTCTCACCGCCCATCCAGGAAGAAGCGCCACCCGCCGATCGGAGGTTCTACAAAGTCCGGCAGTCAGCAGCCCTACGCGTGTGTCTCACGCGCCGGCGTGTGCAAAGCCTTTTACAGGGTGGACAAAGGCGATAGATCTCTTACAAGCTATTTCATGGATTTCAAGAAAACATATGAAGAACTTAATATGTTGCTTCCGTTTAGTACTGATGCGACTGTTCAACAAGCTCAGCGAGAAAAGATGTTTGTTATGAGTTTTTTAGCTGGCCTACCTTCTGAATTTGAGACTGATAAATCTCAGATTCTTTCCAGTTCAAAGATCTCTTCTCTACAAGATGCTTTCAGTAGGGTCTTTCGTACAAAAAGTTCTCCACCTGTTCAGCCTAGTAGTGCCCTTGTTAGCCGCAACAATACATCTGAATCAGGGAGACAACAATATAGGAGTGGTAGTGGTAGAGGATCCAACAATTATGACAAGTCAAGTAACTATGACAGGAATACTAATACTCGTGGACAGGAGTCAAGAGAGGTAGTGTCATTACTGTCATAAGCCAGGACATATGAAGCGGGATTGCAGGAAGTTGCAGAATAAGAAAACTCAGTCTGCCCATATTGCATCCACCACAGATACTTCTGAGAAGTCTGTTATGATATCTGCAGATGAATATGCCAAATTTGCCCAGTACCAAGAATCATTGAAACCTCAATCTACTCCTGTTACTGCCATCGTCGAGTCAAGTAAACCCAATACATGTCTTGTTTCCTCCTCTTCAAAATGGGTCATTAATTCCGGAGCTATAGATCATATGACAGGTAATTCAAGTCTGTTTTCTACCTTTCAGTCACATAAATCTACCTCTCCTGTTACTTTAGCAGATGGGTCAACATCTTGTGTTATTGGGTCTGGCACAATTAGTCCAACACCATCACTTCCTTTGTCATCTATTCTTAGTTTACCTCAGTTATCATTTAATTTAATTTCTCTTAGCAAACTCACTTGTACCTCAGTTATCATTTAATTTTTTCCTGATTATTGTTTATTTCAGGATCTTACGACGAAGAAGATTATTGGTAAGGGACATGAGTCTGGAGGTCTCTACATCCTTGATACACAAGTTCCAAGATCCATAGCCTGTTCTGGAGTTATAACCCCTTTTGAAGCACATTGTCGATTGGGCCACCCCTCTCTCCATGTGTTAAAGCAAATTTGTCCTCAATTTCAGAGTTTGTCGTCATTAAATTGTGAGTCTTGTCAGTTTGCTAAACACCTTCGTCTTAGTTCGAGTCCTAGAGTCAATAAACGAGCTAGTGCTCCTTTTGAGTTAGTCCATTCAGATGTTTGGGGTCCGTGTCCAATTGAGTCCAAAACTGGGTTCAAGTATTTTGTTACTTTTGTTGATGATTACTCTCGTATGACATGGTTATATTTAATGAAAAATCGTTCTGAGGTGTTTTCTCATTTTTCTGCTTTCTGTGTTGAAGTTAAAACTCAATTTAATGTTTCTGTACAAATATTTTGAAGTGATAATGCTAAGGAGTACTTGTCAGAATCCTTTCAAACTTACATGCTTCAGCATGGCATTCTTCATCAAACTTCTTGTGTAGATACACCATCTCAAAATGGGGTTGCTGAACGGAAAAATAGACACCTTCTTGAAACTACAAGAGCTTTGTTATTTCAAATGAAGGTTCCTAAACCTTTCTGGGCTGATGCACTTCAAAGATTTTGGATCTAGTTTGGTAACCTGAGGACGAACATCCCGAACAAAGCATGTACACCCAAATACTCTAGGCTCAATAGGAAACAGTGTTTTATTTGGAAACAGAACATGATAAGGAGTCTTACCCTGAAGGACAAACGAAGACATACGGTTAATCAAAAAACATGTGTTCAAAAAGGGTATAGATTGTTATTGTCTTGCTCTTCACAGATATCTTGTCTCAGCTGATGTTAATTTTCTAGAAGATACACCTTTCTTTCCATCTACTCCTCATTCAAGTCAGGGGGAGGATGATGATTTGTTAATCTATACTGTCACATCATCTGTTTCACATCCTATTGAATTTGCTCCTGCCAGGCCTAAGCCCCCTATAGTACAGGTTTATTCTCGGCGACCAACCCCTCTGGATCCATGTCCTGCACCAGCTCCTTCGTTGGCAGATCCAGTCTCAACTAATCCTGTTCCTTCGTCATCAGAACAAGTCTCTAATGATGATCTTCCTATTTGTTCTTCGTAAAGGTAAGCGTAAGTGTACTTATCCAGTATCTTCATTTGTGTCTTATAATCATTTGTTGTCCTCTTCTTGTTCTTTTATTGCATCTCTTGATTCTATCTCTGTTCCTAAGACCATTAAAGAAGCCCTTTCTCACCATGGATGGCGTAATGCTATGATTGAGGAGATGAATGCTTTAGAGGACAATGGTACTTGGACCTTGGTAAATTTACCTGCAAATAAGAAGGCTATTGGGTGTAAATGGGTGTTTACAGTCAAAGTCAATCCTGATGGGTCCATTGCCCGATTGAAAGCCCGTCTTGTTGGTAAAGGATATGCTCAGACTTATGGAGTGGATTATTCTGATACCTTTTCTCCTGTTGCTAAACTTACTTTTGTCAGGTTGTTTATTTCTATGGTAGCTACTTATAAATGGCCCCTTCATCAGTTAGACATCAAGAATGCTTTTCTTCATGGGGATCTTCAGGAGGAAGTTTATATGGAGCAACCGCCTGGCTTTGTTGCTCAGGGGGAGTATGGGAAAGTTTTCTATCGTCATAAGTCTCTGTACGGGTTGAAGTAGAGTCCTTGCGCCTGGTTTGGAAAGTTTAGTCAGGCAGTCGAGAATTTTGGTATGAAGAAAAGTAAGTCTGATCATTTTGTTTTCTTCAAGCACTCTGTTGTCGGCATCATTTTGTTAGTTGTGTATGTGGATGATAGTCATTACTGGGAGTGATACTACAGGGATTTCATCCCTTAAATCCTTTCTCCACACTCAGTTTCATACCAAAGATTTGGGAATGTTGAAGTACTTCTTGGGTGTTGAGGTAACAAGAAGCAAGAAGGGAATATTCTTATCTCAAAGGAAATATGTACTTGACTTGTTGTCTGAGATGGGAAAGTTGGGAGCTAAGCCATGTAGCACTCCAATGGTTCTTAACTTGTAGCTCACAAAAGATGGTGAATTATTTGAAGATCCTGAGAGATATAGAAGAGTGGTTGGAAAGTTGAATTATCTTACTGTAACTCGTCCAGATATTGCGTATTCAGTTAGTGTGGTGAGTCAGTACATGTCCTCTCCAACAGTTAATCACTGGACAACTATAGAACAAATTTTGTGCTACTTAAAAGGAGCACTTGGGCGAGGAATTTTGTATGGCAATCATGGTCATACTAGAATTGAATGTTTTTTAGATTCTAATTGGACAGGATCCAAGGAAGATCGAAGGTCTACTTCAGGCTATTGTGTATTTGTTGGAGGGAATCTAATTTCATGGAAAAGCAAGAAGCAGAATGTTGTCTCACGTTCGAGTGCAGAATCGGAATATAGAGTTATGGCCAAGTCTGTGTGTGAAATAATGTGGATATATCAGCTTCTGACTGAAGTAGGTCTTAAAACTTCAATACCAGCCAAGTTATGGTGTGATAACCAAGCTGCTCTTCACATTGCATCTAATCCTGTTTTTCATTCATGAACTAAGCATATCGAGATTGATTGTTGTTAGAATAATGTTAAAATAACTTAGTTGCAGATGTTAGGGCCTGTTTGGCTAATTAAAGTGCTTTTTTTATTTCGTTTTTTATTTATGTTATGTCTGTTATTGTACTCAGGGGCACAAGGGTCTTTTTTCCCTTGTGATTTCTGTCGCCCTATATATAGTAAAATAAAGACTGGCGCCGCCAGTACTGTTACATTGCAAAACCTTCTCTCTTCTCTTCTTCTTCTCTTCTCTTCTCTTCTCTTCTCTTCTCTTCCTCTTATCTCTAGCCGGCCACACTGTCAAGATGGTATCAGAGCCGGAATGCTGATTAAAAGAGAGCAGGTCGATCAACCCTACTGTCAAGAGAAAATCGATCAACCCAAAGAACAGATCGAACAGACTAGCAGAACAGAAATTTGATTCTGGACTACAGAATAGCTACAACTGGTACAGTTCTCCCTATTTTTCTCTTCTTTACCCTCCTTGGTCATGTGCCGAATGAAATCCCTATGAATCTGGGGTGGCTGAATGCTGTCGAACCTGTGTAACCCTAGTTTTCTTGGATCGTGTGATCCTGTTCATGTGTTAAGACAACTGTAGGTCAAGGATGACCTGTCTTCTCAATGGTTTGAGTTGACTATAAGTAAGAAGGATCTCTCCTGCTGATTAGTGGCTGTTAGACATTCTGGAATTCTGGTAGGTGGGGACTGTTAAAACTATACAGGTCTGAAATCTGCCGAATATTACCTCAGTTTTTGTCCGGAATTTGGTATTGTTTGTGCTCAACCTGGTTGTTAAACCCAAGTGTGTGGGTGTGAACTGAGTGGAGCATTGTTTTGTGGAGTAAGGAGGGGTCCTAAGTCCGGTGTTTGGGATTAATTAACTGCTTGACCATGTCGACTGAGAATTCTGCTACTTCAGAGATCTCAGGGAGCCACAATGGAGTGAGTGGGGGAATGGATATGAGCTTTCCCATGGCTGTTATTCCCTTTGATGGTCTGAATTACCTTGAGTGGTCTAGGGGAATAAAACTCTACATCACTACTAGGGGGCGAATAGGATACATCAATGGGAGAGTAAAGGAACCGAAGTATGGTGATGTCTTGGCTCTTGGTTTCAATGCTGCCACAAGTAAGGAAGACTTTTATGTGGGCTGAAACTGCTTGTGAGATATGGGAACAAGCGAAGTCCACTTATTCAGAACAGAGACACTATGCCAAGATATATCAACTACAAGCTGAATCTTCTACTTGCAAGCAGGGGGAGAGGAGTCTCTCGATATACTATTCTGATTTGACGTCAATATGGAAAGAACTTGATCACTATCAGAATGTGAATTGGAAGTGTGATGAAGATGCAAAGGCCTATAAGTCACTTGTATCACAACAACGAGTGTTTGCCTTCTTCCTAGGGCTGAATCCATCATATGAGTCCATTAGGGTACAGATCTTGGGTAGTAAAGACTCGCCATCAGTCCAGGAGGTGTATGCCTTGGTGCAGTCAAAAGAAAGCAGAAGAAGTGTGATGAATGGTGTAGAAGGGGAGTCAGTTGCCCTAGCTGTCCGGGGAAATTCAGATACAAATGTCGGAGGTGGCTTTAAAAGGGGTGACACTCAGAAAAAATCAGAAGATAAAAGCAAGCTTTGGTAAACTCAATGCCAGAAGACATGACACACGAAAGATACATGCTGGGATCTCCATGAAAAACCTAAATGGGCACAGGATTTGGGTAAGAAGTCGGCACCGAATCAGGGCAAGAAACCAGGCCAGCAGAATCAAAAAAGGTATAACTTAGCTAATATGGCATCAACAGAGACTAGCCCTTCCGTAACTCAAGAGAGACATCCGGGTTCTGACCCTAAGGAAGATATTATCAACTCCTTCCATGAACATTTGGAAGTTTATCAGAGAGAAACTTGAAAGTGGAGAAGTGTGCACACCATATGTCAGCTCAGAAGAGCAACTTGCAGATATCTTCACCAAAGGTCTTCATCATGTGTGGCACAAAGATTTGTGTGACAAGTTGGGCATGATTGACATCTATGCTCCAACTTGAGGGGGAGTGTTAGAATAATGTTAAAATAACTTAGTTGCAGATGTTAGGGCCTGTTTGGCTAATTAAAGTGTTTTTTTTATTTCGTTTTTTATTTCTGTTATGTCTGTTATTGTACTCAGGGGCACAAGGGTCTTTTTTCTTGTTATTTCTGTCGCCCTATATATAGTAAAATAAAGACTGGCGCTGCCAGTACTGTTACATTGCAAAACCTTCTCTCTTCTCTCCTATCTTCTCTCCTCTCTTCTCTTCTCTTCTTCTTCTCTTCTCTTCTCTTCCTCTTATCTCTAGCCGGCCACACTGTCAAGAATTGCTATTTCGTTCGTGAAAAGATTCAGCAAGGTTTGATTTCCACAGGTTATGTGAAAACGGGAGAACAACTAGGAGATATCTTCATGAAGGCTCTTAATGGGTCCGGGTTGATTATCTTTGTAACAAGCTAGGCATGATTAATATCTATGCTCCAGCTTGAGGGGGAGTGTTACAGAATAGGAAGTAAATACTAGGGAGATATGATTTACCTTGATTGTAGGACTGATTTGTAGGAGATATGATTTACCTTGATTATAGGACTGATTTGTAGGAGATATGAGTTACCTTGATTGTAGACTGATTGGTAGGAATTTAATTAGTCTTCTTTCCTAACATAGAATTTGTAACTTGTATATATACATACGAGATTGATGAATACATATAACAAATTCTTCTTCTTCCTCTGTTTACTCTTGTTTTACATATATTATTTGTTATATGTTATATGTTATATATTACATATTACATATTGCATGTTATTTGATGAAATTTGGATAATTTAGTTTTTTCAGTTATCTAAATCTGAAATTTTGAAGTGAAACAAACAAGAAAGATGGAAGCTCAGGAAGCAGCTAGAAGACATTCTACTATTCAAAGAGGAAGTTTGCTGGAGGCAAAAGTCTAGACATAAATGAGTAAAAGGTGATAGAAACACCAAATTTTTTCATGCAATGGCCAATGGTAGAAGAAGGAAAAGTTTGATTTCTAAGCTGAAGGTAGATGGGGTGTCAATATCTTGGTAGGATGAGATTGCTAGGGCCTTTGTAGAGCACTTTAAGTCTTTATTTACAACGCCTTTAAATTAGAGAATCTGAGTAGAAGGGTTAGATTGGCCAAAGTTGTCTGAGGAAAAGATGTGGCTTGAAAGAAATTTTGAGTTGGAGGAAATAAGGGAAGCAGTTTTTTCAATGGATCAAGCTAAAGCACCCAGACCGGATGGATTTACCATGGATTTTCACCAAGATTGTTGGGAGATACTAATGTGGGATATCCTTAAAGTGTTTATTGAATTTTCCCCGAGGGGAGTGATAAATCTAGGGCTGAACTCAACTTTTATTGCTTTGGTCCCAAAGAAAGTGGGAGCAAGTCATCCAAGAGACTTTAGATCCATCAATTTGGTTAATAGCTTGTATAAAATCATTGCAAAGGTTCTGTCTAGAAGAATTAGAGGTGCTTCTGGAGTTAATCTCACAGAATCAAGGGGCATTTGTTGGGAATTGACAAATTGTGGATCAAATTCTAATTGGCAACGAGTGTGTGGAGGATCTGCGAAGAACAAGGAGGAAAGGGATTGTGTACATGTTGGATTTAGAGAAGGCTTACGATATGGTTGATTGGTCTTTTTTGATGCAAGTGTTGGATTGCTTTGGATTTGGGGAGAAATGGTGTAAATGGATCCTGGGTTGTATAGAGACTTGTCATTACTCTATCCTGGTAAATGGAAAGGTAGTGGATCACCTTTGGGCTATTAGGGGAATTAGACAAGGGGACCCCCTCTCTTCATTTCTTTTCACCTTGATCTCTAAAGTGTTGGGGAGGCTAATTGAGAGAACAGATTTGAGAAGTCTTGTGAGGGGGTGGAGAGTTGGAAAAGACAACATTCCTATCACCCACTTACAATTTGTTGATGATACAATTCTGTTCTATGAGGGGGAGGATGTGAGATGGGCCAAAAACTTGAAGTTGGTGATTCAAGTGTTTGAACAAATGTCAAATATGAAGGTGAACTTCGATAAGAGAGGTGTAGTGGGGGCCAATATGGAAGAGAGAGAGCTATATCAGAGAGGGCTGAAGCTTTGGATTTTGCGGTGTCTCAATGACCTCTGAACTATTTGGGGATGCACTTAAGGGATAACCTAAGGAAAGAGAGATTTTGGAGCCCCGTAATTGATAGGTTTACTTAGAAATTGACCTATTGGAAAAAGAATTATTTATCTATGGGTGGTAGAATTACTTTGATTAAGTCTACACTAGCTAGTTTGCATATGTCTTACTTATCAATTTTTAGGATCCTAGTGAAGATAAGTAGGAATTTGGAGAAGTTGATGAGAGACTTCTTGTGGGAACTAGGGGAGGAGAGGAAGGATCACAGGGTGAATTGGGAACTAGCCTCTAGGAGTAGGCTGATGGAGGGTTAGGTTGAGGTAACATTTGGAGGAAAAATGAAGCCTCATAGGGGAAATGGCTGTGGAGGTTGGGAGGTGAGAGGGATAAATTGTGGGCGAGTCTAATTCTTAGTATTCATGGTTAGGTAGATGATGGTTGGAACACTGGGACTTTGGCAGGGTCTACTAGTGCCTCTTCTTGGAAATCTATACATGTCATTCTTCCTTTTTGCAGCACATCAGGTATGACCTCTGCTCTGAGAATCAGGTAAAGTTTGGGGAGCACATTTGGATGGGTGAGATACCTATAAAAGACCAATTCCCTTGTTTTCACTTTCCCGGTATAAGGGAAAGGTTGTGTCCAGTTTTCTAGTTCCTTCTGTCTAATTTTGAGTTTGATTGGGATTTAGGGTTTAGAAGAGGATTAAGGGATGTAGAGGTTGAAAATGTCATGAGTCTGATTCAGATCTTAGACCTGTTGGTGTTCGATCACTCTAAAAGGGTAAGAGATTGTGGACCCTAACTCCCTCTAGGACCTTCTTTTGTGCCTCCTTCTTTAAGTCCCTTCTGCCTTTATCTAGTTTATTTGCACAAAACTTTCCAGTTAAGGATGCTTGGGGTGAGTCGATTCCTCTAATGTTTGGAGCCTTGCCTTCTTCGAAAGATGTAATACTTGTGATGTACTCTAAAGAAAAAGGCCTTTTTGGTTTGTCTCCGAATTGGTGAATTCTTTGCAAGGCTAATGGTGAAAGCTCCTACCACTTATTAGTTTCTTGCCCCTTTTTTGTTGATCTTTGGGAATGGAGGTGTAAAGTGGGCCGTGCCAAGTCAACACGGCACGACTTGTGGGCGGCCCATGCAAAGTGCGGGCCGTGCCACCCTCCCCGTGGGTCGAGCCTTGGGCCAGGTCAGGCCGTGCATCGGGCCAAAGCTACTTATTTAAAAAATATTGATTTTATTAATATATTATATACTATATATTTTTATATAAATATATAAAATATAATATAAATAATATATATGGGCCATGCTGGGTCGGGCTGGGTCATGTCGGCCCACGGGCCGCGGGCAGCACGGCCTGCTTGGTTGTGCCATGCTGTGCCAGCCCATGGACCTAAAACCCCAGGCCCAGTATGGCCCGTATGGTCGTGCCAGGCCTAGTACGGCCCGCGGATTGTCGTGCCAGGCAATCCAAGTTCGTGCCAGGCCGATTTAAACCTCTATTTGGGAATGGTTCCTTTCCTCTTTTTGTTGCAGGTGGACCCTATCGTCAAACATTCCAAGTTTGTTTAGCCCCTCGTTCTTTGGTTGGCCAAACAAAAGGGGAAGGATAATGTGGAGATGTGTGAGGGTTGTTTGCTGGACTCTTTGGGAGGAAAGGAACATCAGAAATTTTTTCTAAAGTCGAAAGAAGTAAAGAAAGCCTTATTGAAGTAGTAGCAATGAAGGTGGTGAATTGGCTGAAATCCTTGGACCTGTTTGTTGATATTTCTACGGATATGTTGTTGAATAGCTGGATGGAGGTGGTAAACTCTTCTCCTGCCCGCTCTTTAGTTTGTCTTGTGTGGTCACCACCAGGGGTTTTTAGAGATAAGGATGGGAAGGTGCTTGCTTTGTATTCAAGTCCCATTGGGGTTGGAGACTCTCTTAAAGCTGAGTCTATGTAGTCTAAGGAATTGAATATACAAAAGTTAGTTAGTGAAGGGGACTCAAAGCTGGTCTTAAGTTAGTTACAAGAAGGTAATGGACTTTGGAAAATTGTTAATGAGAGGAAGAACATTAAATGGCTAACTAGAGGATTGGAAATCAAGTTTCAATGGGTCAGGAGAATAGCAAATGCATTTGTTGATGCTTTGGCAAAGCAGGGGGTGGGAAGTGATCAAATGTTTTGGGCTATTTTGTAACTTTTTCTTTCATTGTTATCTTCTCGGAGAGAGTTAAGCCTGTTTATCTCTCTCTAGAGTGTTGTAACTAAATTCTTTTATCTAATGAATTCCAGTTGTTGATAAAAAAAAAGTAAAGGTTAAAAATTGAGCCAACCCCTTTTAAAAAACTTAAAGAAGTCCAGAAAGGATTGAACGCCCAATACCATGTCAAGGTATTCATGTCAAAAAAAGTAAAGGTTAGGACTCTTCCCAACACTCCAATTCTTCCAGATTTTGATGTCAAAATAAATATCACCTTCTTGATGATTGAAACACCCAAAAAATCCAAGAACTGGGCGATCTTAGTAGATCGATTAGGCCTTTATCTTCTCATGCAATTGGCTAATCTAGGACTTCATGAACTAATATGAAGAAACCCAAGTTTTGCTATGATACCAAGTAGAAATCTGCTGAAACAAAATTTTCACTTGGAAAGAAGTGTTTTTCAAAATGCAGAGGTGTGACGCCAGGCGTTCCACTACCTAGAGGTGTGAGGCGTAGTTCAAAGCACAAGAGGCGTAAGCCTCCCGAACACAAGGAGGCTACGCCTCCTTAAGAGGAGGGGTGTTAGGAGGAGCAAGGGGAATTTCATTTTTTCTTTATTTTTAATAAGGATAAATTTCTTAAACTACCCTTATGGTTTAGCTAATTGATTAAGTGTACCCTTACTGTTTGAAAATTGACTAACGCTACCTTTACTATTTTTGACAATTGACTAATACTTCCCTTATCATTAGTGTCATTAACAGAATGATAAGAAAAAGACTATTGTACCCTTTATTCTTCATCAAATTTTCAAAACAAAACAGAGAAAAGGGGAAAGAGACGCTGGTTCATCAAAACCCTAACTTTTCAAACCCAAAAGCTCCACTCTGGTGAATCAGAAAGAAGAGTTATCCCTCTTTTCGTTGGTTCTCTCCAAGCCTCAATCTCACCAGAGACGCTGGTTCTCTTTTTGCTGGAGGCACCTTGTACGAATTTTGGAATTTTATCGTATTTTAGTTAACGTGTTTTTG
The DNA here is from genome assembly GCF_055504915.1 of Nelumbo nucifera. Lineage (NCBI taxonomy): Eukaryota > Viridiplantae > Streptophyta > Magnoliopsida > Proteales > Nelumbonaceae > Nelumbo > Nelumbo nucifera. The sequence goes on along the minus strand of NC_142649.1, from coordinate 12,939,832 downwards.
GGTTTGCTTCATCGATCTCATATCTTCATTGTCATAAAAATAGAAAACTATCTGTTTAGAGCTTGAAATTTTCGACTTTTGGTGGATCTCTGGGGGATTTTTTTAGCGGGTAGATAATTGAACTGAGTCTCGAGATTTTTTTGGCGGGGGAGTGGGATTGGTACTGTTCTATGAGATGGGTTTGCTTTCCAATGAAAAGTAGTGGAACTTGTGTGGGATTTGTTGATTAAAAATTAGGGAGCTATGAGTCGGTTTTGACTGTTCTTTTGTAATGGATAGAAAGCGGAAAGGGGGGGGGGGGGGGTCTTTGCTCAGGTTGTTTGGGAGCTTACAGAGTCGCTGAAGGCATGTTTTGATTAAAAATCCTCTTTTCAAACCCAGACGATGCCCATGCCAAAGACACTGTTCCGAACCAGCGAACCATCCATTATGTGGATGCTCATTCCGAACCTCCGGAGATGTTGGCCGTCCATTTCCAACTACGAGTAATAGATGTCAGTGCTGGAGATGCTAGTGCCGGTGCCAAAGGGGATAATGAAATATTCCGTCGGAGCCAGTGCTGGTTTTGGAAGTTATAATAAGGGTAAGTTGGGTATTTTTTGGAAGTTAAAACAGCCCTGGTTCTCTCAATAATAGAAAAGGGCCCATAAAAATGAGGAGATAACTTGTGGCATCTCCTCCTAGCAATGAAAGCTTGGTGATAGGGCTATAACTTAGATATACCAACTCACCAACATGATATCCGATTGCTTGATGGTCTAGGCTATGTTGACCCTTCATTAGTTATAGGGCCCTAAACAAGGAGCCCGTTTATTTGGTAGAACTGATGGAGGGTCTCTTCCATACAGGGGTTTGAATGGAATCATGCTAGCTGAGGAGTGAAAAGTGGGTTCTACCAAAGCTTAGCCCAAGGAAACCATCTAACCAATAGCTTAGGTTGTTCATCCATGAAGCTTTGCAAATAAGTTTCTAGGCAATGGTTGCTCAATCTATTGTTTGAGGTTGGTAATTGTTGAGTGAAGGTGGTAGTGCCTTGCAACTTGAAAACATTCTCGCAAAACCAACTGAGAAAGATCGATCTCTATCAAATACAATTCGCTTGGGGTTGGGGGGTCCATGTAGCTTCGTGATATCGCAAATGAACACCTCAATTACTCAATTACTATTGAAGCATTACAAGGATAAGATAGGGTTGAGAAATGTGGACCCTTCATTAGATTGTCAACAACCACCATTATCATCGATTTCCTAGTGGACAGAGGGAGTTGCAAGTTGCAAGAGTCCACTAGGAGATTGAGCTTCATACTTCTTTTGCTGGCGTATTTGGCATTGGATAATGAAATACCTTACTGGTTTCTTCATGGCAGGTCAATGGTAATGGAGTGCTATTCTTCTATAGGTATGAACAATAATCCTTGAGGGACCTCCTTAGACCTCATACCTAGGTGTTGAGGTGGGGTCGCACTCCCCCTTCTCATTGATTCAATGGAGCTCTAGGTCCATCTGGACTTTGGCCTTCATAAGGTCCAACATCAGATAACTGGACCATGATATCCCCATGTGGGCTAGTTCATTGACTTGGATAGAACATTGGCTACATAATTAGATGGGTCAGATTTATATTCCATCATGTAATCAAAGCCCAATAACTTATATATTCATTGCTACTGATCGTGGGTGTGTTTCTTTCATTCCAACAAATGCTTAAGGCTCCTATGGTCAGTTTGAATGATGAATTGGTGAATAAGCCTAGCATTTTTGTATGACCAACACAATGTCAGTAGTTTGGCCCGGGCTTGGTCGAACAAGTCTTTATTGAAATAGGCTAGCGGCTAGGGGTGTAAATGGTTTTCGAAAATCCGATTTCGAATTCGATATTTGACATAATCGAATCGAATTCGGATAATTCGAATATCTAATTGGTTGAATTCGGATATCCTATTCATATTGAATAGTTAATCAGATTCAAATTCAAATATGATTTGATTCGATTCGATAAATATCCAAATTCAACCGATTATTTAATTCTTATATAATATATAAAATATTTTATATAATTTATATATAATAATTAAGTTATATAAATAATTTATATACTTTATACCAATAAAATATTTATTTTATATATTTATTAATTATCTAAAATAATTAATTAATCGAATTTGAATCAAATCGAATATTTGAATATTTAATCGGATTTGAATTCGGATATTAATTTTCAATATCCGTCAGATATTGAATTGAATTTGGATATTGGATTTTCTAATCGGATTCGAATTTAGATATTGCCTGAACTAATTTGAATTTGATTGGTTTACACCCCTACTAGCAGTTGACCATCTATATCAATATCACTCCACTACAAATGGACCATGCCCAATCCAATTTGGTGAATATTGTGGACCATTTTGGACTAGTCTAATTCAATGTCTGGACTCTGGATTGTCCAATCTGTTCAAATTGGTCTCAATTTAGATTAGTTCTAAACCAAACCTGGTAAATTGACACATGTATTCTTCTATCAATTGATTGCAATTCAGTCTGGTGAATACTATGGACCATTTTGGACTAGTCCAATTCAATGTTTGGACTGTTCAATCTGTTCAAATTGGTCTCAATTTAGATTAGTTCTAAACCAAACCTGGTCCATTGACACATGTATCTTCTATCAATGGACTTGATGTTGGTTCAATCCGACCCAATCCAATATAAATCCATTATGGATGGACAAGGTCTAATCCAATCCAATAAATACTTTGGACCATTAAGTCTAGACAAGTCCAATTCAATGTGTTTTATTGGTTTGTCCAATCCATCCAAATTGATTATGATTTGGTTGGGATCCACCCCAAAATCGAACCATTGACACCCCTACTCCCAATGCATCTAGGGATGCAAATGGATCAAATCGGATTCGAATTAAGGTATATCCAAATCCAATCCGATCCAATGATCTGATTGGATCTCACAAATGGTTATTCGAAACCAAATTAGTCAAGGATGTCGGATATCCAAAATGGATCTGATCCAATATATTATGAAAGTTTTAATAAATTATTAAAAGAAAAAAAAAAACATAAAAGTCTATAGAAAGGAAACAAAAAATATAAGTATTTTTTCTAACTATTTTCATCATATATATTAATATATACATATTGTTTTATAAAAAAGTTACAATAAATGCAATATAGACAGATTTATAAATAAATAAATATATTAATATATACATATCTTTTGTATAAGTAAATATGTTTATAAATATAAATATGTATAGGTTGGACCGAACCAGATAGGGGTGATCTGAATCCGATCCAATCCAAGAATTTTATAGAAGGTTATCCAAATTTGACAAAAATAGGATCCGATTCGGAACCGATCCATTTGCACCTCTAGATGCGTCACACTCTATAAGACTATAACAAAGCTTTTTGGCAAGGGTTTGTGGGGTGAAGATTGCGTGCTTTGAGCTGCTCAAAGGTTAATTAGGCTTGTTCGTCCCAACAAATGATTTTTTATGCAAAAATTGGATGAGGGGTCCAGCCATCATACCATACCCATGCTTTAAAAACTGGAATTGCTTTGGCCATTGATTTCTGGGTGAGAGATTTGATAGTCTAGTTCGAATGGATGGCCCGTTCCAAATTAAAATGAAATAAAATTTAAAAAAGAATTAAAAAACAGCCAAAAATGGTTGTATGGGTCAAACGGTTGCTGACCAAGTCAACAATTTTTGGCCAAAGAACGAGTTAGGGGTGAAGAGGAACAGGTTGCCTGGATGGTTCCTGAGCCAAATGGTCTGACTGTCTAGGACAATGACGGTTCGAAAACACTGCACCATAATGCTTTATGAACCTCCTGCAATATCTGATCAGTCAAGGTTGGGTTGGAGAATCTAAGCCCATCCTCATAAAGATTGGCTGGTCCAACTACTGGTAGAATTTCATGAGTGTGTGGAGAGTGTTGGTTGTAAATTTTAAGTGGGTTGGGCCCAATTTCATAGATATGGCATGGTTGACCCCCTAGTTGGAAATCCATTGTAAGTTTTTCCAGTCACAAGAATCTACCTCAATTGCTTCAACCAAAGTATCCTAGCACTACATCGGTCCCACTACTCTATAGGGGGTATCAATCAATGTGAATAAAAGGTCTTGTATTTGAAGCTGGGCTCCCCAGCACACTCCTTGGCAATGGCAAGGCAACTGGTTGCCATCTTTCATGTGGACAGTAACTGCTCAACTTTGTCATCAAGTCCCATGGGTTCTGGTGTTGGGTTCTCCTACTTCCTATACCTAATAAGAAGGCTTGTTGGGCCTTCTCCAACCAATCTTGCACCCTTGCGTTCTGCAAGTTTTTTTTCTCTCATGTGTTCTGCAACTGCAAGCGTCTTTGATCTTGAACCCATCCTTACAGAATTTTGATGACTACATGCACTCATGGCGGATGAAGAATTACTCTATGATCTTTCTGGAATGTTTGTACCCAAAGACTCCATTGTCGTAGAAGCAACCTTAGAGGATTCTCTTCCTCGTTCCTCGTAGCAGCGGAGTTCGGTTTTTAAAGTCTTAACAGATAAGCCTATTAAGGTGATAGGTCTTAAAGAGATGCTTTCTAAAGCTTGGAAGATTGCACACTCTTCCATTCTTGATTTGACAAAGGATTCCTGGCTTGTTAAATTCCCAAGTGGGTATGATAGGGATAAAATCATCGAACGTTGTCCCTGGTTATATGAGGATGACTTGATCGTGATGCAAAAGGCTGAACCTCACAAGAGTCTGGATTCTTATACTCTTATGTTTGTTGATCTTTATGTTCACCTTCTGGGCTTGCATGTGGCATACTTGAACACTAATGCAGCGTGTCGGGTTGGTTAGAAACTAGGAAAACCATATACTCTGGCGTCATTAGATGTAGAGAAGTAGGGTCAGTTCGCACGTCTCAAGATCCTTATGGATGTTTCAGAACCTTTGTTACAAACAGTTCCATTTAAATTAGTGAATGGTGAGACCATACAGGTTCGTGTACAGTACGAATGCCTACCACGATATTGTACTTTCAGTGCACGCATTGGTCACGAAATTACAGGGTGTCGTCTTAGACATCGACTTCATGCAGCAATCGAAGGTCGTTCTTCAAATATTATTCGTATAGAAATGATTGCTTTGGATACTAAGCGTTTGACAGTGGATATTCACTCACCGGTTTCATGCAGAACACCATCAACACGTAAGTACACAACCAGATGCAAGGGCGATCGACGATCCTGTTGTCACACCGGTCCCAACCACGTCTTCGCCATCACCGGCACCACACTATGGAGTGGAAGACCATGGGTCACAGAGGGACGGTTTCGAAACCGTTACATTTACAAGGCACGACTTTAGTGAAAGATGGAATTACACCCGAACATGGGGGTAGGGCTGGCAACTATGACCCCAACCCATTGGACCCAGCCACCCATACCCACCCAATCTATTGGTGGGTCAATATGGGTCGAGTAACCCATTAGGGTCAGTGGAAAAGGGTTGGGATGGATTGGGTGGCGCGGGTGAAGATGGGTTGGGTTAAAGTCAACTCTATCTATATTTGTCAATTCTCAAAAAATAAAAATTGCAGTGATTTGATCTCAAGCCTCTTAGTGTGCCCACATCTCATTACACTTCCAAACCATTATGCTACTTTTCATTTTGAGATTAAAAGTGAAATAAAATAGATTTTATAAACTTTCTGTTCACATGCAATTTTATACAAAAGCAATCTTATAAAGTAATTTTATGAAAAGGACTTTTACGAAAGCACTTTTACAAAAGCACTTTTGTAAAAGTATTTTTACGAAAGTACTTTTGCAAAAACACTTTTACACGAAAGTACTTTATGAAAGTACTTTTACAAAAACACTTATGAAAGTATAGAATTACTTTTATAAAAGTATTTTATGAAAGCACTTTTACAAAAGTACATTTACACAAAAACACTTTTATTAAAGTACTTTTACGAAAATACTTTTATCAAAGCATAAAAGCACTTTTATAAAAGTACTTTTACAAAATCACTTTTATAAAAGTAGTTTTATGAAACCACTTTTATGAAAGTATAAAACACTTATGAAACCAGTTTTATAGTACTTTCATAAAAGCACTTTTGTGAAAGCATTTTTATGAAAGCACTTATATAAAAGTTATGCTTTTTTCTATTTTCTGCATTTTTCTAATAGTTTTTGCATTTCTCTGTATTTTTTTGGTATTTTTCTGCACTCCTGCAATTTTTTGTATTTTTCTACATTTTCTAGTATTTTTCTGCATTTTCTACAATTTTTTGTGTTTTTCTACATATTTTTTGCATTTTTTTAGTGTTTTTCATGCATTTCCTACAATTTTTTGCATATTTTCTAATTTTTTTTTTGCAAAAGTTCTGATACTGCTTTCTGCATTTATGTACAATTTTTGCATTTTCGGGTATATGAGTTGACCTGATTTGTTTTTGTCACGTGGCAGTCTTGAGAGAGATTATTCTCTCAAAATTTATTATTTTGGGTATACGAACTATCCCGACCCATTTTTGTATTTATAAATGAGGGTATGTGGGTTAGTATGGGTGAGGGTGGTTAAGGGTCAATATGGATAGGTCAAGTGGGTCAATATAGGTGGATTATGGTGGATTATGACCCTTTAACAAGGATTGATGATGGACCATGGTGGATTGGTAGATACCTAACCCAACCCAGCCCACCCATTTGCCATCCCCTACAATAGGGGTTGTAATTCCGTCAAATCAGGCGAGTTTTCCTCCACCCATTTGAATTTTAATACTTTAGTTGCTAGTAAAGTGTTGCACCAGTCAAAGGAATGCATGGATATGGATGGCAATTTTCCAATGATGACACCATACTCATTGGCACATGTTACTTCAATTCCACATCATGTTGTTGCACGTAAAACATTACAATCGTCAACCTCTAATGGCAAGTCATTCCCATCAGTCATGGCTACTTCCTCGACAATTCTACAAAATTCAGCGGAACTAATTAATCATGCACAAGTCCCCCCAGGTTGATGGAGGATCTATATCCACCCCTTTTGGATGTACATCCACCAAATCAAGCAAGCTGTCCATTATGTTTAATTTGATTACTTTTCCCTCTACCAACTCAAATGCTAATTCTATTTTAACTATTCCGTGGGGGCAAAACATACAGCTCAACCTGGACACTCCCACAATCGTAAGTCTGCCACTCTTGATGATGTAGCTGATGTCCCTATCGTTGCTTTGACATCGCCTCTGGTGGACCATGCACTACCGAATCTAAATCACAAAAAGAGGGCTCGTTTGAAAATGAAGCATCTATGCACCAAAGGACCTACTACTCTTGATTTGGATGTTCCAAAGACTGAAATCGTTGTGGTGGCAAATAGACCTGTTCATGGGCTGGGTGGCCGGCCCGGCCCCGGACGGGCTTGAACAGGTATATGGGCCTGTGGGCTTAACCTTGGGCCAAAAAGCCCGGCCCGTAATAAATTCAAGCTGGGCTCGAGATTTGCCAAAATAGCCCAGCCCGATCTATAATTAAACCTAAAAACCCTAGTCGAATACCCCTCTTTTTTTCAACTATTTCCCTTATTTTTCCAGCCGAACCCTTCTTCTCCACATCTTTTTTCCCTTCTTTATATTCTTTTTTTAATGTAAATAAATTTTGAATTTATATTCTTTTTTTAATGTAAATAAATTCTAATTTATATTGATTATTGAATAGGGAAAATTCTAATTTTTTTATTAGGTTGGGCTTTGGGCTTGGGCTTGGGCTTCGAGCTTTTTATCAGGGTCGGGCTCGGGCCCAAGTTGTAAGCCCGTTGGTCGGGCCGGACTCGGACTCGGGCCTAACATATTTTCATTAATAAAGCCCGGCCCGAACCCGACCCGGACCAGCCCATGAACAAGTCTAATGGCAAACTATAACTTGACACCAAAAGCACCATGATCATCTTGTCTTGGAATTGTTGAGGTGGGGGGAGCAACTCGGCAATTCGACATTTTCAACATCGCCTCCAACGGGTGAAGCCTTCATTGTTTTTTATTTCGGAAACTCGGTGTGATATGTAAAAATCAGATAGAATTCTATAGAGATTCTTTCATTATCAGTACTTTATTGTGTCGTCTCAAGGTCAATCTAGTGGTATGTGGCTTGGATGGATCAAGAATATTGAACTCTATATTCATTATTCTTTTTCTCATGTTATCCATGCTTCTATACATAATCTGCCTCATCATTTTGTGTGGGATTTTGTTGGTGTGTATGGACATCCATAGAAGGCACAACGACACGAAGTTTGGAGTGAACTTTTTACTTTGGGTTCCAACATTAGTGTTCATTGGTGTTTAATAGGAGACCTTAATGCCATTAGTGGCTACAAAGTTGATTACAGACAAATCCAGTTATTCAATTCCATGACAAAAGTAGGGGCGTAAACAAATCGATTTCGAATCAGGTCAAGTAATATCCAAATTCGAATTCGATTAAAAAATTCGATATCTGAATTTGATTTGATATCCAACGAATATTGAAAATTAATATTCGAATTTGAATTCGGTTAAATATTCGAATATTCGATTCAATTTAAATTTGACTAATTAATTATTTTAGGTAATTAATAAATATTTTATTTATATAAAGTATATAAATATATAAACAATTTATATAATTTAATTATTATATATAAGAATTAAATAATTGGTCGAATTTGGATATTTATCGAATCGAATTAAGCCATATCCGAATTTGAATCCGATTAGCTATTTAGTATGAATAGGATATCCGAATTCAATCGATTAGATATTCGAATTATCCGAATTTGATTCGATTATGTTGAATCTCGAATTCAAAATTGGATTTTCAAATACTGTTGACACCCATAAGCAGAAGACTGTGGTATGCTAGACTTGGGTTACAAAGGCCCACCTTTTACATGGTCTAACAGATGCCACATAAGCTTGGTTCTTGAGAGGCTTGATAGAGCTTTATGTTCGGGTACTTGGCTTGAAAAAATCCCCTCATCCTATGTTCAGCATCTAACAATGGGTCGTAGTGACCACCACCCTATAGCTCTCTATACTCATCAACAAAGGAGACATAGAAGATGCCCCCTTCATTTTGAGGCGCTATGGACCAAATTACCATATTTTCCATCCAAGGTGAGGGATTTCTGGCATAACTCTCATGGTTCTTTGTACCTCAAGTGCACCTCTTGCATTTCAAATCTAGCCACATGGAGTAAGAACCAATTGGGTAATTTCCATGAGAGAATTAAGGTGTTCGAAAATCAAATTGTTGTTGCTCAATGTAATGTTGGGGAGGAAACAAGGCTGAGACAAGAGTTGGACAACTTTTAGAATTACATGAGATGTATTGGAAACAACGGGCCCATCTGGATTGATGAAAAGGAGATAGACAAACCTATTTGGATTGCTACTAGTTCTTGGACTTTGGATGAAACTGAAATCCCTACCATTATTCGAGATTTTTACATTGACCTATTCACTTCAAGGCAATTGAATTTTGATCATTTTGATTGAAATCTTATTCCAACTTAGATAACAGATGAGATGAACCACATGCTTTTCTCTATACCAACAATGGATGAAGTCAAACACGCTTTATTCTCTATTGGTCCTTTTAAAGCACCCAGGCCAGATGAAGTGCACGCTCTTTTCTATCAACAATGTTGGCCTGAGGTTGGTTATGATTTGGTAGATTTCGTGCAACAGGTTTTCCTTTCTCTAGAAACAATTGATGAGGTAAATGATACTACTCTTGTCTTAATCACCAAAAAAGAGGGTGTTGAAATTATGAATAATAGTGTTTCTTATAAGGTAGTGGCCAAAATAATAGTGTTTCAGCTAAAAAGCATTTTGGATTCCCTCATTACACCTTTTCAAAATGCTTTTTCATGAAACCGTCAAATTCGTGATAATAGGATCATTGCTACTGAGATAGTCCACACAATGAAACGACTACAAGGGCATCATGGAAGGTTTATGTTGAAATTGGACCTATCCAAGGCTTATGATCGAGTGGATTGGGCTTTTCTTCTAAGTAGCTTGCAGTGTTGAGGATTTTCTTCTCATTTTTGCTCACTACTACGAGCACGTCTTTCCATTGCCTCCTTTTCCATACTTCTTAATGGTGATCTTGGATATCCTTTCAAACCAACGAGGGGCCTTAGACAAGGTTGTCTACTATCCCCTTATCTGTTTGTCTTATATATGGATATTTTCTCCCGTATGCTTCAATGTAAATTAGAAGATGGATCTCTATATGGTTTCAAAATCTCTAGAAACTGCCCAAAAGTAAACCACTTACTTTTTGTTGATGACATTTTACTGTTTGGGAGAGCAACTGAAAATGAAGTGCTGCAGATGCGGACTATCCTGACCCAATTTGGGGAGTTCTCAGGTTAAAAGATTAATTTCTCTAAATTGTCCATGTATTTCAGCCGCAACGTGATTTGTAGAACACGAGCACACCTGTCTTCTTTATTAGGGATGTCACTTATGACAGGTAAGGAGCTCTACCTTGGCTCTCCTCTACTATTTCCAAGCAACAGAACTACCACTTGGAAATTTCTTGTTGATAAATGCCAAAACAAACTAAAAGTTGGAAGACTAATTTTCCCTCTCATGTTGGACGAGAAATATTAATTAAAAGCACCCTTACCTCCATTCCCAACTATTTTATGGCCACCCAACATTTGCCAAAAACTATTTGTAACCAAATTAATTCGGTGGCAAGAGACTTTTTGTGGAGATATAAATCAAGACAACCTCATATCTACCTTCAAAGTTGGAATAAATTCTTGGTAAGGAGTTTGGAGGCCTAGGGATTCATGATATTTTCTTGAGAAATAGAGCTTTACTGATGAAACTGTCTTGGTGTTTCCTAACCGAACTTGGTACTCTATGGGTACAAATTTTATCAGCCAACTATCTGAATTACTTCCATAGTTTTTTGAATTATCAGAAAAAGAATTCTGACTCCCATATTTGGCAAAGTATATTGGAGTCCAGGACAGATCTATTGAAAGGTGCAAAAAAAAAAAAAAATGATTGCAAATGGTTGGAAAACAAATATATATATGGTGATCCTGGCTCTCTATGGTACTACCGGTCCCATCTGCTGAATATGTTAACAGTAAAGTGGCTGAACTGCCACAAAATATGTCTAATACTTGCACTTGAACTGCCACAAAACATGTCCAATACAAATGACAAATTAGTATGGATGTTGACACCACATGGATACATGTGCTTCTTCTTGCTATGACTTCCAATCAACATTTTGCCTTCATGGATGTCTTGTGGAAGGATTTTTGGAATCTTAAAGAATTACCACCTCGGTCGGATTCATTGTTTCATATGGAGATGCTTGCAACAAGCTTTATCGGTTCATGGTCAGCTTGTTGTTTTTTCAATTAAAGTGAATAATGCATGTACGTTATGCAATTCAAACACTAAGGATTTGAATCACCTATTTCTCTACTGTCCTACAATTCGGGTGGTTTGGTTTGGATCTTGTTTGGGATTTCATTTGGAGGGTTGTAACAATTGGACTGTTACTTCATGGTTGGCATACTGGTGGTCTCAAATCCCCAATACACCATCAAATGAGTTAAGTCTCTTCAGTCAATGTTCGATAATCATGTGACTTTTTTGGAAAGCTCGGTGTAAGTTGGTTATGGAACAGGTTTCTTTTAATTCCCTGTGACTGCCTAAGCACAAATTTCTGAGTTGACACACTTTAAAGAAGAGTAGAACAGATTACTTATCCAACCCATTGTTCACCAACAATCCACTTCCCTTCATTAGCATGCACTTCCTCAACATATCATTAAAATTAATGTTGATGGAGCAGTTGGGACTCAGAATTCTGGTATTGGTATCATCATGTGAGACCACCATGGCTCTCTTATTTTCGCACGCTCTATTTGTCTTACACTTGCTGACTTGGAGGTTACAGATGGCAAAAGACTTATGTCTTTCTCACATTATCCTTGTCGGACCCTCTTGTTGAGGCTCCTTGGAGGTTGCATACCATCATCGTAGATTGCAAACAACTTCATATATAGTCTTTAAATTATCTAATATCCTTGGACACTTCGATTTTATCGAATTTTCGTTGTGTTGGATTGTTTAAAGAGGCTATAATATAACACTGGGCAAGAGAGTTTTTCTCTTCCCATTCTTGATACTCTCTTCTTCGGGCCTCAGAAGCCCTGTCACTCAGACGATCTGGAGCAAGGTTCTTAGTAATTTTGTCCAATTTCTCGGTCATCAGAACCAGCATAAGGTTTCGGAACCAGTCAGCATAATTAGGGCCCTTGAGTTTATTATCATCCAACAATTTGGTGAAGTTTCCGTTTGCCATTTCTAGTAAAGGCAAGACAGATTTGTAAGTCCACAACCTAATTGATTCATGTCACATAAAAAGGGCTTTTAATCTATGTTCCATTTCCATTTTTGGCATCTTTGAGATTCCCTCCAATCTCAGTGATGAAGACAGTTGTGTCTTTGGAAATGTGGGAAACCACATAGGGTGCATGGAGCCAATTGTTTCAGCTGCAAAACCTCACCACCTTCTGTGAAGGATCTCATCCACTCATTTTATGAGCTTTCCCTTTGGCATCTGTCAGACAAGGTTCATAGCCATTTTAGGTTAAACATTTTCTATCCAGTAAGTGCTCACCCATCATGTTCATGAACGCCAAGGTACTATAAGAGAGTTCCATTTTAGGATAGGCCCCTCCCACATCGGTCTATGACGCCCCTATCATCTCATGAAGCAATCCAGCCAACTACATTAGCAGATGAATAGCCCAATTTTATGGTGCATCCCCACCCGCCAATACAGTCAACCTTCATACTAATGATGGAAGGCCTTTAGAGAATTCATCATATGAAAATTCCCTATCACATGCACTTATGTTTAATGGAGGGATCGAAAAACTCCCTAGATCTGATTTAGGTCAAACCAAAGTGGCTTCCACTAGCTTTCATAAAGCTAGATTTAGATGGGCCCTAAATGGCTAGGGTTCCGCACAGCTCCTCTTGGGGAGGAAGTTGGTGTGGGGCCTACCATGTAGGGAGATCACCCAATGATCTTAAGGACACCATGGCAATGATGTGCATTCAGCCATGGTGTGCATAAGAGCCACTATCGAATCAGCATGGGCCACGTGCTTAGGGCCCATGAACGTAGCACATCATGCAACCATACATCACATGCATGAAATCCATAATTGATCCAATCAATTAAATAACTGTAAAACCCATATATAAAGCCCATTTAATTTCATAGTATTACCAATTAATATTATCTAGGTTTATGGGTTGAACTGCAAAAAGCAGATCGGCCCATATAGCATTTATGCTGAATTGGGCTAAAGCAGTTTTAACAGATTAAAACTTGGTTTTACAGATGTGGGCCGAATTGCATCTTGGAATTAACCATCAATCCCTAGGCCCATATAGAAAATTTTAGGGCTGAGAGCAGCCCCCTATTGAGCCACAGATTTGATCCAACCAATTTGGTCCAATCTGGTTCGAATGGGTCTAGGGTTTGATGTTAAATTCAAGATTCAATTCAAGAAGATGATCTGAAATTAAACAACTGATGCATGACAATCAAGAATCAATAAGAGGGTTGTTCGTATGACTGCCACCCTGCAAAACAAAGATTAGTTCGTAGTATGCAATTTCCAAAACTGCAAATCATAGATCATTGAACCCGAATCTGCGAAATTCTCTCCTATGCACTTTCTGCTTCGACTTCGAATGAAATAAAATAGAAAACCTAGTTTTCTATTATTATTACATTATATTCGAATTCCTATACATTCCGTCTAAAAATTAAAAAAAATAAAATTAATTACAGACCAAGAATGAATAGAATAAATCAGTAGGTGCGCAGATTTCTTGTGCCATTTAAAGAATTCGGTCTCCACCATATGAACAGCCCAAAATCCAAGAAAAATATATAAAATATTTTAATAAAGATTTAATTTCAGATCATTCGCCCAAAAACTGGGAATTGATTTCCTAGAAAAACAATAACTGTGCAAATCGGGTAGAATGCCTTCTGCCCATTTGCGTAGATCCAAATCTGGTTTAGTTCGGTTCAAGATTTGAACTTGGCTCTAATACCATTGAAGGGATGAAAGATCCATCGTATGGATGGCCGAACCCTGCAGAAAGGTTGGACGAAATTTCAAAAATTTTATCTCTCCCATCTGGGAATCGCATTCCCTATTTTAGAAAACTGCATTTTCAATGATCAATCTTGAACCAAACCGGACCAGATCTGAAACCAAAAGGGAGGAGAGGGATATACCTGATCCGGAGTAGCAGTAACTCCAAATGAAGGTGTTCACGCCTAAGGGGAAAACCAAAAAACTACTTCCACTGAAGATGACACAGTGTGAGGTGAAGCAAAATCAGCAGGACGGCTCTTCAGCAAGAACCGAATTCTTCAGCAAGAATGGAATAGAGGGCTGGTGAGCACGATTTCAAATTGTTTCTTCTACCAAGAAGCAATATCAAGAACAATTCTTGATCACTCCCACAAGTGGAGATCGAACTGGGTAGGAGCGGCAAGAACAGGGAAGAACTCTACAGATTGTTGTGTCTTGTCTAGTGTCTTTGCATGTCCGCCCTGCTTTCTTATTTATAGCCTTAAAGAGACAACCTTCTAATCTGACTAGGATTTCCTGATCTAAATCTTTATTTGTATTTGGACTCTTTAAGTGATAAGGATAACCCCTTATCTTATCTGCAGTTTAAGATCAGCTTAATCCTAATTAAATTAGGAGTTTCCTGATCCAAATCTTTATTTGGATCTGGACTCTTTAAGTGGATAAGACTTATCCTCTTATCCTTATCTGCTGATCCAAACCCAGATTTGCCTCTATTTAATTAATCTAATTAACCCAGTTCGAAAGTGGGCTTTAGACCCATTAAATTTATGTGCTCACTTAACCTGTTGCCTAGTTGGCTCTCCTTGTATGGAGTGGGACCCAAACATTGATCTACACATCAGCCACATGGGTTCAGCCTAGCCTTTGTTACAAGACCTGGCCGAATTCACTGTAGGAGACAATGAACCCCTGAGTTCATCACCATGGGCTCTTAATGAGCCCAACATTTACACTAAATGGTCCTTAGGTCCAGCCACCTTATGAAAACCCAAGGACTGTGGGCAGATGCAAGATTAGCCCATCAGGTATTACCCTTAATGGTCTTAAACTTAACCTCTCAGCCTATAATGATCAAACACTGCCTGACAAGAGAGGACCTCTCCCTCGGCTGTAAGGAACATTGTTGCACTCTCTACTCACATGGATCTCAGGAATTAAAACCTTTTGCAAACATTTTGAAACCATAATATATATAGATATATAGATATATATATATATATAATATTTTGTAAAAACAAATTTCAACGATTGAAATCAACTCCCGACAGTTTAGGTTTCCGTTAGAGAGAGTGCATCCCCGATCATTCACTTTGTCCGACAAAGAGGTTGATCCTGTCACTATGATCACCCACTCAGATGAATTCTCGGACTGTCCCAACACACCCAGGTTTTGACCCCCTCTAAGGATCTCACTGATTGGCATATCAAAGACAACCTAATCCGACACCTAGTGCAGTATCATAATCGAGTCTAGGGGTCAGGTGTAACATTCCAGTTTTTCTCATCTATCTCCAAGGTCCAGGGCAATACTGGAATTTTGGTCCGGTTCCGGAAGAAAACCCACACTGCATGTACCTCAGGTCTCACCTTGACAGTTGAGACAAGCCACCCCAACCAACTTGGTAGTACATCAGTGTCAGCCTTAGCATGATAAATCTCCCCAGATCTATCCAATGGCTATGAAGATTCTAAACTAACACGAATCTCATATGTATCTAGTTTAAGGGTATTACACAGAAACACACCATAATAACATGAATTAAATATATACTTTATTTATTTACAATAAATGTCATAATATACACCATGCTGATTGGAGTTAAGAGCATATATTGTCTAACATATTTTCCTGTGCTTTCTACTATATTAAAATAACAAAAGTACCTATTTCCTCAAATGTAAGGAAACTTAAAAAATATATTTTACAAATAAGAATTAAATTCATTAAGAGATGAACTTGAAGTAGAACAAGAAATGAAGGGAACAATGCCTTTATTCATTAAAGTTCATTAAAAAAATTCATATATATAATTTGGAGGACATCATATCAAATAGGGATTGGAATTAAAAAAATCTTGAGCTAAAGGTGTGTGAAGTAATAAACCCAAAGAACAAAAGATGGGGCTTTGCCAAATTAGCTGAATTAGTTCTAGTTGATATAATAAACAATATAAAAGCAATCCACATCCACAATGAGAAAATATGGGGAGCATGTACGGATGGAAACCTCTCAACCAAATCAGCTTATAACTTCCGAATAAATGATGAAAGACTAGATCCTATAATTCTAAAGATTATTAAAAAGTCGAGAAAGATTATGTGAATAGGGTGTTAATATAGACCCAAACTACCCCTTCTGTGGGGAGGAGGAAGACCAGGATCACATTCTTGTAAAATGTCAAATAGCAACCCTTGCGTTTGGGAGCAAATAGCTTCTGTTTTCTGTTTTTTATGGAAAATAGAAATGATAAAATTTTTAACAATAAATCTCCCCCCCTGGCCCCATCCCCCTAACAAATAATATCAAAGGTGTGGAACCATATGAAAGATTTCTTAGAACCAAATGGAGCCATTGGCAACCAAAATGGAAGGGTCACAAGAATTTTAAACTGGATCATGTGGACCCAACCTGAACCTAGCGCCATCAAAATTAATTTTGCTGCATCATCCAAGCAAAATGGGAGTTGCACGTATGGTTGCATTGTGAGAAATCATAGAGGAGAAATGGATACCATCATACCACCTGAACCTAGTGCCATCAAAATTAATTTTGCTGCATCAGACAAGCAAAATGGGAGTTGCCCGTATGGTTGCGTTGGGAGAAATTATCCAAGCAAAAAAGGCAAAATTGGCATCGCAACCATTTCAGTGGCTAAAATGTGGGTTGCGTTTGAGGCCCACAAACTTGGTTTACAGGTAAATGACTGTTTATCATCATAGAAGGCGACTCTCTCCTGGTAATAAAAATTCTTAAGATCGCTTGAGGATCCCATGGAAGTGCAACTCACTGGTTGAATGTAAGCAGTTAGCTCAACAGAAACTTAGCAAGGATCATCTACGACCACATCAATAGGGAAGGACATGGTGCATCAAATTGGTTGGCAAACAAAGGTCAATTAGAGGAGTGATTTCTTCAGGATTTTCCCTGGGAACTTAGGTTTTTAGTTTCTCTCGATGCCACTGGGAGGGCTCTCCCCAGTTGGTGTTGATTTTCTCTCAATTTAAAAAAAAAAAAAAAAAAAACCTGGCCCAACGTTTAGTTGACTTCGTATATCTCATCAACCCTAAGACCCTAATCCAATCCAAAATTCAACCCTGGATTTGGGCTAAACCAACCCAAAATTGCAACCAGGCCACTTCCGAGTCAGGATTTCCTGCCAATAAAAATACCATCCAACACGTTTCATCCACACATCATGTGTTGCACAATAGAAGGTGACTCTCTCTCTTGGTAATGAAGATTCAAGGTCGTTCGAAGATCGCATGGATGTGCAACTCGCTAGTTGAATGTAAAAACTAAAAAGTTAAGCTCAACAGAACTCAGCAAGGATTGTCTTGTCTACGACAACATTAACAGGGAAGGAAATGGTACAACAGAGTGGTCGGAAAACAAAGATCGAGATCACGAGTAGTGCTTAGGGGTGGCAATTTTTCAACTCAACCCGCGATCCAACCGTCTAGGTCAACGGCGGTTCAAAAACCTTGGGAGAAAGAAAATCATCAATATTTTCGAACCGTCGTTGATCCAGACGGTCAGACCATTTGGCCTGGGAACTGTCTAGGCAAGTGGTTCCGTCTTACCCCAAAACCTGTTTTTGGTCAAAAATCATTCAAAAAAGCCAACAACCCGTTGACCCAGGTGGTTGAACCGTCAACCTGTTCAATGATTTTTTACCATTTTATTTTTATTTATTTTTTTATTTTTTTTAATTTGTTAAAATGGGCCATCAGTTCGAATTATATTATCAGACCGTTGACCCAGAAACCGGTGGCCAAAACGGTTCCGTTTCTGGGTCGTTTTGTAAAACGTTAGTTTTTTCACATGTATAGAAAGGACAAAATAAAAGTTGCATTTTCTGTTTTTTCAACTTTTTATGTAATTTCTATTAATTTTATGCATTTTTGTGTTTTTGTTTAATTTCTATTTTATTTCCTGTAATTTCTATTATTTTTGTGTAATTTTCATTATTTTATCTAGATGGGTTGGGTTGGGTTGGGTTCAGGTGGGTTTGGGTTGAACGCAACCCATTTAATTCTATCTAATTGGGTCATTAATGGGTTGGCGGGTTGGGTTGGGTTGGGTTCAGGTGGGTTTGGGTTGAACGCAACCTATTTAATTCTATCTAATTGGGTCATTAATGGGTTGGCGGGTTAGATGGGTTGGGTTGAAACTCAACCCAAACCGAACCCAACCCAACCCAACTTGCCCAATTGCCACCTCTAGTAGTGCTTCTTCAAGATTTCCCCTGTGGAGCTTAGGTTTTAGGTTGTGTTTGGTTCCATGGGTGTTTATTGGAAAAACGTCGCCACATCAGCACCACATGGATGTTGGCGTTTATTTCATATGAAGCAAAATGAAACAACTGTCTGGTTTCACCGTTTATCAAAGAAATGGTAGAAAACTGAAACACTTTGATTTTTGTGCATGGGGCATTTGGAAAAACGTCAAATTCTTCTTTCCCCCAATGTCCCGGCGTTTCATGGAACCAAATGCTGATGTAGCACACTTTAATGGGTATTAATCTGAGGTAGAGTAAAAAACGTTTAAAGTGTAACCCAACCAAACAACAAAAATAGAAAACATTTAAAGTAAAAAAATGTTTAAAGTGAAAAGTATAAATAAATGTTTAAAGTGAAAAAGTACAAATAAATGACCTATCCATAAACGCCCACAAAACCAAACACATACTTAACTTTTCTCGATGCTGCTGGCAGGTCTCTCCCCTGTCGGTGCTGATTTTCTCTCAATTTATCAAAAAAAAAAAAAAAACAGAAACCCTAACCCAACATTAAGTTGACTTCATATTGCATTATTGCTCAGCCTATAAAACATGTGATTTCAAACCTTTCTCTTATCCGATATATTGCAAGATTTTAAACCTTGCTCCCTATCCATGGATGCCCTTTAAAAGAAATTTCTCATTTTGATATTAAGAAATATTTATTTGTTGTGGGAAGTAGTAAAAGAAATTTCTCATTTTGATATTAAGAAATATTTTTTGTTGTGAGAAGTAGGAATTATTGTACTGTAGAATGCCTAATGGGTCCCATTTTACCAGTTAACCAGGTTGTTTGCCTGTTCATCCTATAAAAACTGCCAAAACCGTCATTTAACTAAGAACTGAAAAGACCACCAGTTCCCGATTTTCACGGTCTGACTGTTTGGTCTGGACAAGTCTTAAAATGTTGCCCTAGAAGATTGCCACATAAGAACAATAGGCACTGATACATAGCATTTTGAACCCTGGGTTGCAGTTGCTTGTAGTGCAAATCCGAACGTGATGCAAATCTTGCAACCTGTTTAGTTTTATATTTATGTCTAACTATGATTTGCAATACAAAATTTGTACTTTTGGTCTCATTTCCACCCATTAACAGTATAAATTTTGCCTCTACCTCCTTCCTCCTACTTCAATCCCAAACAAATAATCCACCTCCTACCTCCATCATGTAGATCATGTAGACCGATTCATGGACTGGGCTTTAGGCCTGACTTTACACTGTTAGGCTCTCGGGTTCCAGATCAAATCCATTCAAATTTTGCAAAAACCAAACCCAAATCCAGCCCATGTACAGGTCTACTTGCATGTAAGATGGGATCACACCACCTTACTTCCTATCATACTTTTCACAAACAAGGTCAAATTTGAAGCAAAAATAAACCAGAATTTACACTCAGCCTATTTGCACCTCCCATGTATTTACACCAGTGCAAATAAAATTAGTACTGCAACTAAAACTAAATGTAGGGTTAAAGGCAGTTTAATAACAGCTTTAGTGGCTAAACTAAAAAACATACTACTTTGTCTTTCAGTGAAGAAGATTTTTAAGGAGGTCGAAGGGGTCTTTCAATGGGATGGGTAGGTTACCAAACCCTTGGAATATTTTATCATTTAACTATTTTACCCACTAAAAGACAAAGCAGCAAGTCATTCAATTCAGCAATTTCAGCTGTTATTCAAGGGCCTCCTAAGTCCTAGTGAAAACTGAAGAAGATAATCCTTTCAACTATTTTAGCGTATGACACTATCTGGTCTGAATGTCTGATTGATTCATGATTGTGGGGAGGGCCAATATTCAATAAAACAAGCTGGATCTAGCAGCTGAATTTTATCGGGTCAGAAAACTACTAAAATATGGGCATCAATAACAATAACCCGACTTTCCTTTAGAAACACTACATATCCCCAGTCATCATAGCATCAGAATACTGCATGAACCAACATCTTTATGTACAACATCGTTCTTCTGTCTCGTCTTCTCCAGTTCAATCTCTCCATCAAGAGTAGCACTAGTTCATGACATGATGCTCGCGAGGAACCCACTTTACGAGACTACAATTAGACAACACCAAGATAAGTTAGAAAAGAACAGAGAAAAATTCAAAACATTTGGAAACAAATAAACAGAAAAACAATACAAAATATGCCCTAAACCAAGCATGATTTTGAAGAATGCATTTTGAGGTTCTTTTCACAGTAAACTTTACTTGTCAGACGTGTTTTAAGTTGACCGTCATGAATACCAGAAAGGCGTGGCTTCAAAACACCAGTTGGTATTCATACCTTTCTTTTTTTCTGTTTTTTTTTTTGCACGTTAAATAGGAGCTCTAGGAAATGAACAGTCGGGAACTAATCAGTCCAGGGGGTGGAGGGCTGGGTATAGAGCTGTCTGTGGGTCCGGTTTGGTTATATAAAACAAACCCAGGATCAAACCAATTACAATTGGGATAATCAGGTATGACACAATTAGACTCGATTATACTTGACATCTAGAATTACCTATGAAAATAACAAGTCGGAACTTCATCTTTGACAATATAACCTCAATAAAAACGACAGTCTAAACTGTTTATCTAAACCGCTAATATATTTTTCCTTTTTTTTATAGGTAATTGTTTATATGTTGTAAAACAAGTGTTTTTGATTGAAATTATGTGACATCCGGTCAATGAAATTTTCGAACATAAAATGTAACGAAAAGTACAAGAAAACCAGAGTCTTAATGATTCAGAACAGCAAGAACTAGTCTTGATCCAAATACTAATCGGGACACAAACCACGGAACAAGAACCGACATAATCAGTCGAATCAATTCAGTTCTATCGGATAGACCAGACCCATTAACAGCTCTAGCTCAGTAAGCTGGGAGTCTCTCTCTCTCTCTCCCCCTGACCTACAGCCTTCTCAGTTCTCTCCATTAAGAATGCATGGCTCACCAGGTCAAGTTTTGGGTTGGCCCAACAAAGCGACTAAACTGTCACTAATTCTGGCCAGGGAGAGAGAGAGAGAGAGAGAGTAATCCTCAGCGTGAATAAGATGGAAAAGTTTTATAGTAAACGAGGGGGGTTCTATATAATATGCCTAAACCAAATTAACAGCAAGCAACAGAAGTAATGGCTGAAATTGAGCTTTCATAAAGGGAATCAATCACCTTAGTTCCATCTTAAAGAATAGCGGCTCCCCTTCTTAGGCTTCCTACGGAATGGCCTGCATGCCACCATACTGAGATCAACAGCCGCAGCAAGTGCCATAAAGATGGCCGCATCCTCCACACAAGTCACATGCCGCATAGCAAGTTGCACCAATGGCTTGCTACTCTTCCCTTCTCCTTGCACCCGACAATTCATCACGAAACCCCCAAAGACGGGGCCCAGGGATGCGAAGTCCCCACTGCTTCTTGGACTTGGTAATGGCGTCACCGATGGTGTCCGTCTTTCAGTGTCTATGAAGAAAACCCCACCTTTATCAGCACTGATCAAGATTTCTGATACAAGTAGGTCACCCCCCTCCTGACCTTCAGAGAGGAGGTGAAAACGACAGCATATCGAATCTTTGATGCCTCGCTCACGCCATGCTTCCAGCTTGCCCCAAGGTTGCCAGCTATCAGGACCAAAGGCATCTGGTCGGACAATTAGCCAGGCCCCAGGGTTGGACCGTGCAACTCGATCACATCCCATTGATGGTACAAAGGGAGTTGCCATAAAGGCAGCAGCAACTGCTGAACCAGAGAGATCATGGATCATCACCCTCCAGCCTTTTCTCTCCCGCCTGTCAGTATCTTGGTCTGTTCCATAGGTGGTGCTCACCCGGTGATTGCTCACTGAATCCAGCTGAGATGCCCTGTTGTTTTAACAACAAACGAAAATAATAAACCCATCTAAAATTCATTAAATAAAAGATATTAGTAGTGTTAAAATGAATCTCACCAACTACATTACAATTACTAAAAAGAGGGTTGTTCAAGAATTTTAAAAGTCATCTTCTGCATTGAAAGGAAAGTGCTCCGGAGAAGCAAAATAAACAGTGAAAAGTATATGCATGATTAGTGTTTATGCCGTATAGATAGCTGGCTCCTTTATTCCAGATTTCAGGTGTGTCGTATAAATAAATGGACTGCCTCAAAAGGCCTAATAGCCCCAAAATACGGCAATCAAATAATCTTTGGGTTTTTTTGTTTTCTTTTTTTTTTGAGGAAAGGTAAAGTATTGGATTGCATTGCTCAAAGTAAAAGAAAAATACACCATTCTGCACATCAATGCACTGTGCAGAAGAATCTTTAACTTTCAAGTATTGTCTCATGTATATCCTCAATTACTTGGACTTTTGGACCTTAGCACATTGAACAGTCAGCTAATAGATTTTTTTTTATCCAAAGTAGGAGCAGATTGAATGGTGTAGTTTATATAGTCATTTGGAGAGTATTTGGTGAAGAAACTATCATTAGGTTGTAGGAGTCAGACTAACCTGGAGGTAATCCATGTGAATGGTTTTGAGTGAATGAATTCCCAACCTCTGATGATTTTAATTGATTCCCCTATCTGTTTCTCCATTTATTTATCTGTTCTTTATGACTATATGCCTTTGTTCTCATTTTGCTATTACGAATTAGGTGACTGATATGTTTTTCTGTTACAAATTTTATCACAAACTCTTACCTCCTGTCACGACTGAACTTGCAACTAAAAATAGGTTGCTTGATGGTGCCCCGAAGTTGAACTATCTGGGGACTTAGTGCTGTCTCATCTTCAAACTGGAAAACATATCTTGGATCTGGATCCAATTTCACTCTTAGATGCAGTTCAGCTCTTGGCTTACCACCATCCTGCTTGTTCTTGCCAATTCCTGTCCATCCATTATGAAGCAACACTGACTTCCCTTCCCCCCATTCAGGACTGACCTGCAACCTAAACTTCCCAATCTGTTGCTTCTTGCTGTTGACACCACAATGGAAGCCCTTCCACCCTGTGAAAACAATAATCTCTAAATAGGCACGAGATGGATGAAGCCTGCCAGGTCCCAACAGAGTTTTAACATCAGATTCTTCAAGATAGAAGATTGTAGCAATGCTATGGAGATCTGGTGTAGCCTCAGCGGAGGAGATTAGGGGAACTGGTGCTGTCTGAACAGGGAAGCCTCGTAAACGTATCTCACAAGAGCATGGTGAGGAGGATGCGTGGATTCCAATTTGACCTGCCTTTGAAGCTGCAACTGGGATTCTCAGCCCCAGGGACCCAATGGACAACCTGACAAAAGCTTGGGGGTCCATACAGGTTATAAGTCTTTCTCCATTAACACGAAATTATCTACCAACTTGTTCAGGACCCTGTTAAAAAGGTAGGCAAACAACAATCAAAGAGGAGACCAAGATGCACATTACCTACCAATTTGTTTCAGTTAGGATTTGGAAACCTGTTGATTTCACCTTAGTTATAGCTAAGTTTCATTCCAAAACAAGATAGCTAAGTAAGAAACCATTTCCTGTCTTGAGAAGGAAGGATAAAAAACCTTCTGAGGAGTTGGTTAAAGCTGATTTCAAGCTAATGCAAGGAATGTACAGCATCTAGACTCCAAAAAAACCCCCTTCAAGAAAAAGCAAGTCTACTTGCAGGGTCATCATTTTGGGAGCATTCAAATTCTGCCTTTATGGATTGAAGTGATTGAACGATATAATTTTATAAGCATCAGTACTTTTAGCTCCCTAAGCAACTATAAATTGTAATGTATTTTCTGGACTTGCTTATATACAAGGAAATAAACCTGTTTTTCCTTGCACCTGTCATTCTGTCAAGTCCTTTCTTATAAAAGTTCTTTTTTCTTCTTTAGAAGATTACCTCTCAGTTAATCATTTAATCGCAAGAAAAAAGTTGAAGTAAATTAACCGTGGCCATGAGCAAACTATTGTATTTTGTATATACTTTGATGAATCATTCTGTGTAATTTTTTTACCAACTAGAAGATGGAACACTTTCTTGTCATAAAACATGCATGGGATAGAAAGGAAATATCTGCTGCAAGATCACATATGCTACACCCCATTTTAAAAAGAAGAAAAGAAGATGAGCAAACAAGAAAAGAGAAAGAAAAGCGAATATGTGGTATTTAGCGGTGCAAGTTTGGTATTTTCTTTACCCAGTGATAAAGTAAGTGACACTCCTAAAACAGACACCTTTCCTCTAGAAGAATGCAGTGGCTTTTGCACCAGGGAAGGAAGATGCCAAAACCTCCCCCACAAATTAAAATATAGAACCCAAGGTAGTTCTCTTGCCAACCTCCCACAATCTAAATCCAATGCTTCAACATAAAACTAAAAAACCTAGACAGTTCCTGAATGTTGTCTTTTGGAAGACCCCGCCATCATTCACTGATGCCAGGGCCACTTCGTGGTGCACAAGAAAGACGAACCCATTTCTTGGTATGGTGTGCTGCCATCATCTGCACCATTATAGCCATTGCAGTGATAGTCACAGGTCTTGTTGTGTTCATCGGTTACATGATCATCCGGCCAAGAGTACCCTTCATCAGTGTCGTGCAAGCTAATCTGGACAAGCTAGACTACTCCCAGACTGGACAACTGGATACACAGATCAGCATCACCATCAGGGCAGAGAATGACAATGCCAAGGCTCATGCAACCTTCTCAGACATAAACTTCTTTCTCTATTTCAATGGGATAAAAATAGCCCAATTGACAGCCATCCCCTTCGATGTTCCCAAGAACAGCTCCAAAGATCTCGCATATGTTGTCCCATCTATGTCTATCCCATTAGATACAGAGGGGATGGAGGTAGTCGACGCATCTTTGAAGGAGAACAAAATATCATTTGATCTTAGAGGCAACGCAAGAGCCCGGTGGAGGGTAGGGTTCCTAGGGTCTGTTAAGTTCTGGAGTCACTTGTCTTGCCTACTCCGGTTCTTCCCATTGAATGGAACCAGCGTAGACCCACATTGCAGCTCCAGGTCTAAATGATTTCATTGTAAAATTTCCATCCTCATGTCTGGTTTGTTCTTTAATTATAGGCTATATTCTTTTTCCCACACAGTTTCTTCTTTCCAGCTTTTTCTTCTTGTCTAGTTACAATCTGTTATATAGGAGCAGAATTAGTTTCCAGAGCATAACAATCTGTTATTTTATATCAGTGTAGAATCATAGTTTCCAGAGCAAATACCCAAAAGACTTGTAAACAATAAACAGAAGCGAACAATGAAATAAACTCTTTTTTGGTATATTTATTCTGCTTCTGCACAGAACGTACTGGATCAGAAGCAGCACCAAATAGGTTGTTTTCACAGCACTAATCAACTATCATGGAACAGAAAAACAATTGCTTACTCCTGCTTCTGCGATTAATTCACTTTTTCTACCAAATTCAACCATTAAATTACTCAGCTAAAGCAAAGGCAAGCGTAATAACTTAAGTAACCCATCATACACAAACTGTAAACTGAAACAAAGAAAGGGAAATGGCAGAAAAAGAATTAATATTAATAATATATATACATAAAGAGTAAAGGTGAGAAGAATAGAACCTTTACATGAAGCTCTCTCTCTCACTGTCTCAAATTAACGCCACCCTGGCGCACACTAGCAAAGACTGAGCTCAAATCGCTAGAAACCCAGCTGAGAATTCCCCCAAAAGAGAAGAAAAAAGAAATGAAAAGAAGAATATAGGCAACTGCAATTCTCGAGAAGGAGAGAGTAAAGGAATAAAAGGAACGCTTTTTTTCAGTAAAATCAAGTGGAGATGGCAGAGTCGCAGCTTACTCCCCCAAAACCCTCTGAAAAACCGAAAAGACAACAACAACGTTCACGTGAACACAGCTTCCTCCCCCAAAATCCAAATTTTGAGCTCTGAAACCATCAGATATCTCGAAGAATTCAACCCAAATCCACTGACCGAAAGATCAGTAAACCCTATAGTTATACTCAAACTCCCGACTGCACCCCGGAATCCCCCTGGAAACCCTAAAAGCTTCGCATTTACGGAAAAAAGGAACGAACCCCAGAAAGCGAGAAAGAGAGGGAGAGAAAGAGAGGAAGAGAGAACGTAGGGGAGGAGACGACGACGACGTCGATGACGAAGGAAAAGCCTCGAACGTGAAATATTAAAAGGAGAAGAAGGGATAACCAGAAATTATTAAAAAGTAAATAAACATTTGCATTAATTAATCAAAATCAAACAGAAAAGGGAATAACAGAGACAGGCCGAGGAAATCGAATACAGCTGTAATCGAACTTCTCGTGTCACGGCTCCGCTACCAGACAGAGGGCTCAGGGCTGGGTGGGGGTGGACCGGGTGGCGTTGGCGACTACATTGTTTCGTTCGTCCCCGACGGGGTGGGGCTGTTGTGGGGCCGGGTCTCTGGGACCCGGCACCAGCACTGAGCCTTCTGCAACTGCAACTTATTCCGATCTGACGGTGTCAGAGGCTGTCTCCAGTCTCCTTTCTTTTCTGGGAGAAAAAGATGAGAGGAAGAGGTGGGAGGGCTTCAAATGGGAAGTTGTGAATACTCCGAAAGCTCGGGTGCGGAGATCCAATGACGATTCGGCGCCCAATCCAAGGTCCGTGACCGGTGGTCACCGCCTCTTCCCGGTTTCCGGTAGTCACTTAGCGATCATGCCTCATGCGGTTTTTAGTTCGAATTAGAAACGTTCAAAGTTCAATGTTCAAACGTAGGCTTCTTTTATGGGAAGAGGCCAGACCGCCAACTGAGTAAGTTTGTCTTGATCAGATGATCTTGACCGTCCAATGTAATCGTCATTTATGTGTTAATTAATTTTAATTATTGTATTATTATTACAATGCCCTCGTGACCTGGCTTTAGGAATTGTTGCTTGTTGATGCTTCTTCATGCTTACGGTACCTAACATATCTGCCACCATAAATATGTTCCTCAACTTGCGTGCATAAAAGGCCATGATCTTGTGGAAATTTACTATGGTGCCATTAGTTGAACCAGGACTGACCCAACTGTGAACTGCCCAAGAAATGATACCCCAGCCCCAGGATCAGTAGAACCTGATCCAGAACAACCTCCGCCCGACCCGATTTCAATGTTGCTACCATGGTTTTCAAAACCGGATCGGATCGGATCGGATAAACCAGAGCTGGTCAGGTGACCGGTTCCTTTTTTACCCCACAATTGTTATTTCGCTAAAAATCGTTGACTTGGTAAGCAAACTACTGACTCAGGCGGTTGAACCGTCCAATGATTTTTGGCCTTTTTTAAATTTTTTTGTTAGAACAGGTCGTCTATTTGGTTCAAACGATGGACCATTTGACCTAGGAACCAGACCCCTTACCGGTTTGTTATCTGGTTCCATTTTAAAAACCTTGGTTGCTACTATAAATAGATCGGTTTTAGGTAGGGGTACTCACTGTTCGGTTAACCGATCCTATCAGTTTTTCCATATCCCCAAACCAAAGTCGAACTGATACCACCAATTAACCGATTGATCAATTTTGATTTTTGACCACTTGGTTTTTTAGTTTTTTTATTTTTTATATTTATAACATATATTATAAATATATATATAATATTATATTATAAATACTACAAATATATGTAATATATTTATAATATATTATATGTTTTAAATAGATAAATATAAATAAAATAATTATAAATATAATATATGTATATATTTATATATAATACATATATATATAATATATTGATAATATGTGAGGTATATTAAAAATATTTATAAAATACACACACACACACATATATATATATATATATTGGTTCGATTAACTGCTAGTTTTTCTAGGTTAACCGAAAATCAAACCAACCTTTCGATTTTTTCAAAAATATTAAACCAAAACCGAATTGACCAATTTGGTTAACTACATTTTTCAGTTCGATTCAGTTCTTCAGGCTCAGTTTGGAAAGAGTATAAATACAAAATACAGTACAAATACAAATAAAAGAATACAAAATACAAAGTTTTGCACTCTATATAATTACATTTGTACTCCTTCCAAACTAAATTGAGCACCCCTAGTTTTAGGCTTTTAGCATAAAAAAGTAATACCAACCCGAAACCTGATTAAGGCTGTCCTACCCTAACCCGATAGAGTTGAGTCAATACGGATTTACCACTTAACCAGACCCACTGATGAATCCCTCCATTCCAGCACCGATCAAATGTGGGACCCATAAAACTTGTCACTCGTCTTATATTAATGGGTCCCCTCCATGGACATAAGATGGGCCAAAAATCAAATCGAAACATAGAATGCAGGTGCAAGTGTTTACTCTACTGTACATGTCTGGACTATGGAAAAAGTTACATAGAAGATGTTAGAAAGCTGAGAAAGCGATGTATCAATTAGATGGTCAAAGATCACCCTATCATGCTGATATCTGGACTAGACACACTCCTGGACCCATCTAGGAGTGGGTCCCAACTTGATGGGGTAAGTTATGAGGGTTTATAGACCCATTATTTACTGGTTGGGCCCTGTGGCTGCAGAACCAAGTCGCTCTCAACTAATTAAGTACACTGAAGCGTCTCAGGTCTAAGAGCCTAGGATCCCACCAGTGCATAGTTGCTCAGGCCCATGACCCTTCATGTGTCAAGCTTAAGGTGGGGACCCACATAAACTGGTCCCCATGTACAAGAATTAGCACAATCAACTGACCTTTTACCATCTGAGTAGTACTGAACTTTTTTGAATATTTTCTTGAGCTTTACCAGAACTTTTGCATCTTCAATAGTTCAAATAGTCCAAGAAAAACAGTATATATGGTCTGTTCAATCTGATTCTTGGCCTGGTTAATCAACTAGGTGAGACCCATTCAGAGGTAGATCTTGATGCTCTAAAAAGTTGTCAATTATTGACTTATTCAACCCACCTAGATACCATTTATATGGTACTAGTCATAGAACATGCAATTCAATTGATGTTAAATCCAAAAATAAATAAAATATTTCAATAAGTGAAAAATTAGAAAAAAAAACTATATCATAAATATAATATTTCGCTTTTTACCCATAAATTATCCTCCATCCAACAGCTTGAATGGAAAAGGTGTTCTTTACCAATTGGATGTTTGGATTACCCTTAGGCTGTATTTGGTTGCAATGCAAATAAATTTATATTGATGCTTAACTATGATAGTGAAAATGATTTGAATGTAAATTGTGATCAATTTTTGTTTTAAATTTTAACTTATTTTGTTTGGTGGTGGTACAAATGAACTAAATTAAGACCTAAATCATAATAAAGTAAAACACAAAACAAAATTAAATGAAAATTTTCAATTTTCATTTGCACTTTCATGTATTTTTACTAGTGCAAATAAAATTGCACTGCAACCAAACACATTCAAAGTGAAGGGAGAAGTACTTGAAGCAGTTGGAGAAATCAGAAATAGATAATATTTGATAGATTAACAAACATCAAATGAATTTTGTGTTGGAGATGTAATTTCAGGAAATTAGATGTGAGGCATATCTAAAAATACTAACCTTAAAACATTATTTGCCCCTACTCAAGTGATCAAGTTCGTTGTTGAGTTGTAGATAAATTTTTTTCCAAGATACAATAATTAAAAGAAACTGCAACCATCAAAGTTGAAGAATTTCGAATGAAACCTTTTATGAGATAGTAGTAATTCAAACTGAGAGACATAATTTTGTGTGACAAATTATGTATAAAAAGGGTTCAACACACATCCATTTTATATATTCTAGATAGTCACCATGAAAAGCTTCCAAGGCATATTGTCGTGTTTGTGCAAGTTTTGTTGTAAAAATTGCAAGCAAAGTTACTTTTGGCTTCACAGCTAGCCACACAATTGAATGACTTAAAAAGATGCATGTATGCAACCATGTAATCTATCAATCAAACACTCAAAAAAATTTAAATTCAAAAGATAAATCTCCACAATTTGGAATTGGGAATAATTCAATCACCTCATATATAGTTAAGAGATAATAAATGTCATAGAGATAGACTCAGTAGGCTAGAATCCTCATGGTCTTTTTCTCTAGTCAAATGAGAAACAAGCTCCTTCCTTACCTTAGTGAAATTTTCTTACTTTTGCCTAATATTTTCCCATATGTACAATAAATGGAAAATAAATAGGAATAAAAGAGAGGGAAAAGATGCTACTGTTAACAAAAAAATTAGAAACAAGTTGCACTAAACTAATCAAAGTAGGAAGGTAGATTCTCAGTTCTCTTAATAGTATCCTCTATGGGGAATGAACAAAATGAAAGATCTAATGGGTCAACTTAACACCCTAGAAAAACATTGTATTAGCCAGCATTCCTTGATTATTAGATATTGATCACATGGGATTCCCCAAATGAGAGAGAGAGAGAGAGAGTCTTATTGAAAGCTTAGCTAGTGATTTGTGAACTAGGTGAGTTTTCAGGACTCCTTAAATTTGAACTTTGATTTATTGGATCTTCCTTGATGAAATGTTAAAGAAGATCTATATTATATTAACACCAAACCATGTTCAACTCCTAAGTTCTTATTAATAATTCTATCAATTAAAGATGCTTGTATATTTGTTAAATTGAAACATATGTACATGATAATATGATAATATCACAGGTATACCACAAGAAAATAGGTATTATGGGGCTGACCACATGAATTCTGTTTTATGACATATCTCTTGTTAAATTATACGGATGCTTAAATAGGTCTTATAGATTGTCTTTTATGCATGTGATCAAATCTTCTTAGGTGGCATTCGGTAGCGTGTAAATATCATGGACGGAACTGTTTTGGCCTTGTCCACAATAAAATATGGTGTTCTGATATGTGTGGACAGTCTCCGTCCACAAAATAGCATGGACAGGGATGGGCCACACCCTAATTTATCGTCCACAGTATTTTCTCGTGGATTGCCCACACTATGGTGTGGATAGTTTGTGGGAATGTTTCAGTCTAACGCACCTATGTTACATTAGTCCAATTACTCTCATTTTATTTAATCTTTTAATCATTTTTAATATTTTATCAATAAAATAATATTTTTTAATGTTAAATCTAGCACAAGTCTGATGGTTTTCCTCCTTCACTCTTTTTTTCATTATTTAAATATTATTTTTTTTAATATTTTTATCAGTAAAATAATATTTAAAATATTAATTTTTTAACATTTAAAATAATATTTTTTTTAATTATTTAAAAAATGCAATTGTTGCCTACATATTAATTTATTGATGCATTTTTTCAATTTATTTACCATATAAAATACAAAAATTAGACATTTACAATCGATTGTGTAGATCTCCCATAAAATATATATAAGATACATGGAATCAAAAAGTATGGTGTGGACCAATTCACACCACACCTACAGAACGCCATTGTGAGTGTGGACTGGTTCGGTCCACACAAGACCAGTCCACACAATCTATCCACAATTCAGAACAACTATGGACTGTGGTGTGGTATGGATGTTCCCTGCCACAGGATGTGCTGTGGACCAGTCCACACCCACCAATTTCTCATCCACACTATAGAATACCCCATTAATCTACTTTCTCTCATTTTATCACCTATTGGAGCTATTCCTAGGTTTCAATGCATTACGTCATTTTTAACCTTATCCTCTCTAGTTTTACAATCTATCCATCCAAGCATTTATTCTCAATTTCTAGATTACTAATACATATACTAGAAAATGTATACATACTTTGCACGTGGCAATTTTAGATGATGATGATGATAGCAATAATATGTGGCCTAAAATTTTTATAATTTTTTAATATTTCCTGTGTATAAAATAATCCTTATTTATCATGCTTATTTTTATTTAATATAATAAATATATAATATCTAACATATACCCACATTATTTTTACAACTTTTTTTTGTATTTTTGTAATTTTTGTAGTTTTGTTTTTTAAATTTTCATTACTTAATTTTGACATCATGGTTGATATATTTGACCAAAAAGGTTGAACTATTGACCCACCACCAAGCAGGAAAACAATTTCATTTTTGGGTTAATTTTAAATATTGTATTTCATTTTTTATCATCAACAAAACTTTTAACACACTTATTTTTTTTAATATGATTTATACAAAATATTAGAGATAATCCAAAAATCTATCATTTTTATTTTTTACATTTATTTCTATTTTAAAATTTTAATCATTTAACTATGACATCATAGGTTGAATTGCTTACCTATCACTTAGAAAAATGGTTTCATTTTAGTCATAAAAAAGCTTTACATGCTCATTGATACTTTTAATGATAATATAAATATAAATATAGATATTCAGTTCATAATTGGGATGCATAATGCCGAAATTATGTAGGGTCTACTCAACCCATGGACATCACTAGGTTGCACCTAACAAATTAAGGGGCCATAAATGTCCAAATTAACAAATGGCCATTATCGAAGACACCAGACATACTCCAATCTGCCATGTAGATGATGTTTTCTTTTGTAACCTAGCTATGGTTGTGAGTTTTTTTCCCTATACAGAGATATGGCCAGGAATATAATGTTTTTCCCTTCTATTCTTTATGGCCCACGTACATGAATAACCTGCTGACTTTTAATAAAGCCCGGGTTACTGAACCGGCAGACCCATTGATATCAGCTCATGCATGCTATAAATAACAGTATTAAGCGGCCGCTTGATAACAGCAGCTAAAGATGCTGAACTGAAAAGCTTATAATTTCACCTCAGATTTTAAATAGGTTGTGGACTTATTAATGGCTGAAACTGAATTTGGTTTGATCACTATATCTTTGAAAATTTTATTACTTAATTAATTATTTAAAAGACAAAGCAATAACACTTTCAGTTCAACAACTTCATCTCTTACCAAATGACCCCTGATACTATATAAGTCCAAGCTGAATATTGCAATCTTTGAGGCTTCTCCCGACTCGGTCTGGGGTTCTGCAGACACCCAGTATGTTGCTGGTTATCTGGTCCAACCAATTGGTTGGTTTCTAATATTTTGATTCAAAAAATAGTTAAGACAGTAAGACAAATTGAGGCCCTGTTTGATTTGCAGGAATAAGGGTTTGGAATTGGATTTCGATTCCACCTGTTTGGTTGGATGGAATTGAAATTCCATTCTCATTCTTGTTGGAATGGCATTTCTCCATTTGAGGGTATGACCATTCTCTGTTCCTCCCTTGGGAATGAAATCCTATTCCTACTATTTCCAATTTCTATTTCCATTCTGCCTGTCTGAACCAAACAGAACGGAAATGGACCATTTCGATTCCTATTCTAGAGGATTTCGAATTGGTACAACATGACCCATCTGATACTAAGCATGTTTTCTCAGGAATGATTTGTTTGGTTTGAATAGATGGTGGGATGTGACAATGAAAGATTTCTTTTCATGTCACTCATCCAAGCTCATGTATATAGACTCGTGGGAGATCGTAAAAAGTAGAAAAGCAAAAGCACCTAGGTTCCAATGGAAGATATTTAAGGATTTACTGATCCCATTTAGCAGAGGAAAGATCAATTAGTGGGATGTGCCTTGTTTTGTTTGGACTTCTGAAGTTTCAATCCCAATCAGTAATTTAAAACTTGTTGAGTTAACATGGAGATTTTGGTAGGCAGAAGCATGATGTGGGATCAACCCTAAGTTCAGTAACCGATGGAATTGGATAAACTGCTGGCCAGGTTAATTATATATGGAACAGTGATGTAATTCTATGAACTTTTTAGTATGAATAATAAGTAATCCATTGCAAGTTTAGGGTTCTAAAAGAGCTAGAAGAAGAAGACCCAATAAGTCAGTACAAAGAAAGTTTTGAAAGTATCAATACATGCGGCATTCACATAATTGCAATTCAAAAGAGCAATACATTGCAATTCACATAATTGCTTCCTTATCTACCTTAGAATTTTATGGTTTTTTAATTAAAAATATAAAATAAAACATGGGCTAATTATAACCCATTCAGTTTCATTTTTATTAGCATGTAAAATATGGTCATCTTTTTAATACCAGCCCGTGCGCATAGGGCTCTACCGCTCTAGTATATTTTCAAAATAAAATCTCTAAACCCTAATGTCAATTCATCTTCAAATACTCAAATTTAATGGGAAGTAAGCTGCCCACATCAATATGTGATAAAATGAAACCCAATAAACTTTCCAAATGTGTTCCAACAAGAATATCTAGAAATCATTAACATATTGTTGGACAGTATGATACCAGATACTTATTACAGGTTGATGTACTAGTTATGCAGACCAAACCTAGTACCAACGTAATGCACTGATTCCAGTAACATAATCCCCGTGAACAATTAAATGCATTATATGCCGGCTGGATTTCCTCAACTTTGTTTCCTGCCCTTTTTTTTTCTCATTCCTCTCATGAATCATAAATAGAAGTGGTAGAATGGCTCTTTGACATGACTTTTTAAGAGTAAAAATAGAAATGACCATTACCCAAAGTGGGTCCTGGGGTCTTGGGAGAGGTGAACTGGGTACAAACCCAACATTTGCCATTTTTTTGCACAAAGTAGTCGACTCAAACCCTCATTCTCATGCTCATCTGCCCAAGATTATACCTTTGCATTAGAGTTGTTCATGGGTCAGGTTCGAACTTGGCTTTTGCCAAAATCTGAATGGGCCCGCCCGATATAGTGTGAAGTCAAGTATGAAGCCTGACCGACAGGTCTACTTTGCACCAAGCAATGGTCCCCCCAATACAGTACTTTTTCTAGCAACATTAATAATTCTTCTCAAAGGTGGTGAGAGTCAATAACGAGACTCCAAACTGCATCTAGCCTGAGACTATCCAGTTTATGTGCCAACCGAGCCACTACTCAATTGGCTCAATACTTTGAAGTTTGAACCTTATGACAACCTCGATCAATTTCTGCTAGCTTCATTTGTTTTCCAGGTTTCCCTTTACATAAGGTATATAATCCCAATAGCTAGCATTGCACTGAACCAATTATCTAAGAACTAAAAGAAAAATATTAGAAAAATGCATAATATGCTTATCAAGAAAATAAATTGCTCCACTAACAGTTCAACTAAGTGCACACTAAGTGCTAGTGGAGCAATTTATTTTCTTTGGGTCGGTTTTCTCTTATAATCAGTTGGTTTCAAGTTATTTGTTTATTAAATCGACCAGATCGGTTTGGTTGAGCAAAAAACCTACTACCAACCCAACCCGACCTGTGAACACCTCTACTAAGGGTGAAGGAGAAAGTGTGCAATCAACAAAGGAATTCATCAAACTTCTGCAATCATCTACAAGAAGAGAGATGCACCATGGATTTTGGGAAAACACGGAGAGTTATGGTGTCATGTGGTCTCCATATCTCATGATCGACTACCAAAAATGTTACAAAAGTAAATTCTAGAGGCTCTCTCATTGAATCAATTAATTATTTTGAGCGATATCTTGCAATAAATTGAAATTGTTACAACATTGACACATTAATTACTAGGAAGGACATTGTTCCCTTGGTACTATACAAAACCGGTAAGTTGTATCCTTTTTTCCCTAACCTATCACTTTCTTTTATTAATCTATCTATCTATCTATATATACTAAAATAGAATGATGACACGTCATGGTCTGAGCTTCCTCCATTACTACAATGGAGAACTCTCAACCCCTATCATTTTAGCCTTCCTTTCTCCCTCATGAAGCTACATTATCACTCCCTTCTCCCTCTCTCAACACCTCATCATGCCTGGCCCACCCCTCTTTTCTCTATGTTTATCCCTTTGGATATTCTTTCCTAAAACTATTCCTAAAATCTCTCCACCAAAATCTAATCTAATCTAGACAAGTGGCACCACTATCCCCCAATTTCTCCTAAATTATCTATAACTTCTATTTATCTCCTAAATTATCTCTAATTCTTATTTACTCTCAAACAACCCTCTTCATTTTAGCCTTCCTTAGTCCCTTATAAAGCCACCTCATCACTCCCTTCTCCCTCTCTCGTGTTGACACCCTAGCAAGCCCAACCCAGGTCATGGATCTCTAAAGATTCCTATCTTTCTCTAACTCTTCTTGCTTTCCCATCTTCCCTATCACTATTCTTCACTCCATTCACATTTCACTAGCCTTCTCTAACTTTTACTATCTTCCAATCTTCTACCCCTGGTTTCTCCCATATGCACCTTAATAACGGGTATCCTCAATTTTTTCCTCCCTTTTTTTTTCCTCCCTGGTTTCTATTATATTCGGTTATTCTTTATATGGTGTTTATAACCGATTTGCATCCCTGTTTTCTACTCCTGTTTTGTCTTTTCCACTTTCCTAACACTAAGTCACATTTTGGTTGAAAAACCAGATCCAAAAACCAAAACGACTCTTCTCTTTGGATCGGCGCACAATCTTCTCTCTGGTCGCACTCTTCTCTTTGGTTCAACACACACTCTTCTCTCTAGTTTTTCTCCCATTTGCATCGTAAAAACAAGTATGCTCAATTTTTTCCTCCCTTTTTTCTCCCTTGTTTTCTCTCTTTGGCTTCTATTATAATTGGTTATTCTTCTTTTTGTATTTTGGTGATGTTTAAAATCCATTTGTACATGTTCATAGCCAATTTATATCTACTGTATTCGCTCTTTTCTAGTAAACACTATGCATGCTAACCGGGTGAAGAAGATGATGTTAAAACGGATACAGATCGGGTTTGTACTATTCTACCCAGTCCGTTTAACTTAAGTGGATGACTATAATGTGGCTTAAGTTAAATGGATCTGTTTAGCGCGAATTTGAGCGTAAACCGACCCATATCCGATCTGCTACTAATAGAGGTACTAATTAGCATTAATTAATACTGTTAAATATGGTTAACAAATACTATTAATATATTACCGAATAAATACTGCTAAAATATTACCAAGTAAATATGATTGATTAATTATTGTTATTAGAATTAATTAATACTATTAAATACTTTTAATTAATACACTTAATATATTACCAAATAAATATGGTTATTAATAATTATCACTAATCTATACTACTTATAAAAGTGCGAATGAGGAGGTATTGGTTTCTGAAATTTTTCTTTTCTAAAATACCCCTCCTCTTGAATTTAGTTCATCTCCATTGAAATCACAAAAAATTTAATTAAAAGAATACCATTAAGTACATTCAATTACCTCTCATTAATTCTCATATTTAAGTCATTAAATAAATCACATTCTCTCTCATTGAATTCAACATTTATACTTTTGTTTATCATCATTAAATTCCATTAAAAAATCCATACACAATAATTATTAATAGAATGAAATTTTATATTTTAAAATAAACATAGAAATGAAATCACATTTTTCATCTAGGTGGTGGGTAAGTAGTTCAACCATTTGGGTCAAATGGATAATTTCATGATGTCATAAATAAATAATACAAGTTTAGAAATATAAAAATACTTTTGTTTATCATTATTAAATTCCACTAATAAATCCATACACAATAATTATTAATACAATGAAATTTTATATTTTTAAAATAAACCTAGAAATGAAATCATATTTTTCCATCTAGGTCGTGGGTAAGTACTTCAACCATTTGGGTTAAATGGATAATTTCATGATGTCATAAATAAATAATACAAATTTAGAAATATAAAAAATATAGAAAAAAAGAAATTTTAAAAAATTGGACGTGTTTCTATTATTATAGATTTCTCATATAAAAAAATAAGTATGACAAAATAGACATAATTTTATTATTGATAAACATCACAACTTAAAACCAATGGGAAATTAAACCATTTTCCTATCTAGGGAGTGGGTTAGTGGTTCAACCTTTCAGGTCAAATAGGTTAACCCATGATGTATAATTAAAAATAATTTTTATTAAATAGAATAGTACAAAAAAATAGGAAACAACTTTGGGCACATCTATAATATTATATACTAATAATATAAACATAAATCAATATGATATATAATAATTATTTTATCAGTGGTATAAATGAAATGCAAAATTTAAAACCAAGTAATGAATATTAAATACATACACACAGATATATATATATATATATATATATATATATATATATATAAACTCAAAGAAAAATATAAGCTTTGTATAAAACATTTTTATACAGTTCTATTGTTATATATTCACCATATTAAACAAAATAAATATGAAAATAAGAATTACTTTTATTGATGATGAAAATGGAATACATGATTTTAAACTAACCGAAAAAGAAAAAAATGTTTTTTTCATCCATGTAGTGGGTTAGTGGTTAAACTATTCATGTCAAATGGATCAACACATGATCCTATTATTAAATAATTAAATATATAAAATTCTAGAAAATGTAGAAATTTGTCAATAATTTTGGGTACATTCTATAATATTATATATTCATCATATAAAAAATGTGATTAATGAGAATTATTTTCATTAATGATAGAAATGGGATAAAAATTAAGATAAAAAATAAAGAGCATTAATGTCAAACACATTACCCAACTAACCATGTCAAATGGTTCAATAATTTAATTAGCTAGTTCAACGTAGACAAGTAGTTTGGTAGGAATGCAAACAGATCAGGTCATATTTGAATCAGGGTATATCCAAATCTAATCTGACCCAAAGATTCGACCGGACATTATAGATATTGATTTGAATCCGGATTTGATCAAGATGTCGAATATACGAATCTGATACAATCTAATTTATTTATTTTTAAATAATAAATTATTAAAAGAAAAATAAAATATAGCAGTTGAAATAAAAAACAAAAAATATAAGTATTTTTCAACTATTTCCATCATATAAAAAGTTTATAAAAATGCAATATAAATAACATATATATT
Organism: Nelumbo nucifera; assembly: GCF_055504915.1. NCBI lineage: Eukaryota > Viridiplantae > Streptophyta > Magnoliopsida > Proteales > Nelumbonaceae > Nelumbo > Nelumbo nucifera. Next base: position 12,900,313 of record NC_142649.1, on the reverse strand, counting down.
ATATATAAATAATTGATTTGACTATAATATTAAAAACCAATGTTCAAACAATATATTAGATTTGCATTTCCTCTTGGTAAATAAGTAATTTTTATTATCTCATAAATTAAATAATAAAAAATAAAAATATAGAATTTAAAAAAATTGAACATACATTAATATTATATATTCTTCATATTAAACAAAAATGTGTTTGAAAAAATAGGAATTATTGTTAGTAAAGATAGAAATGGCTAAAATACAAAGAAAAAATGAATTAATGTCTTAATCATAGTCCATTTTCATGGATAAATAAACCAGTAAAGTCATTTGGTTACTAATTATTATCATCATCATCATTTGATATTGTCACATGCAAAAAAAAGGGAAAATAAGAATTACGTTTATTGATGATGAAAATGTAATACATTATTTAAAATCAACCAAAAATGAAAAAATGGTTTTTCCATCTAAGTGGTGGGTTAGTGGTTCAACTATCCATATAAAATGGATCAACATATAATGTTATTATTAAATAATAAAATACATAAAATTCTAGAAAATGTAGAAATTTGTAGGTAGTTTTGGGTACATTCTATAATATTATATATTCATCATATAAAAAATTTGATTAATGAGAATTATTTTCATTAATGATAGAAATGAGATAAAAATTAGGATAAAAAATACAGAGCATTAGTGTCTAACACATAACCCCACTAACCATGTCAAATGGTTCAACGATTTAAATATCTAGGTCAAAGTAGGCAAGCGGTTTGGTAGGGATTAAATTTGATTCGACCCGAAGATCTTATTGGATCTCATAAATATTGATTCGAATATGAATTCGATCAAGATGTTAGATATCCAAATTTGATACAATCCGATTTAATTTAAAAAATCATAAATTATTAAAAGGAAAAGAAAATATAACAGTTAAAATAAAGAAAAACAAAAAATATAAGTATTTTTCAACTATTTTCATCATATAAGAAGTTTACAAAAATGCAAACAAGAATATATATATATATATATATATATATATATATAATTGATTTGATCATAATATTAAAAACCAATATTCAAACAATATATTGGAATTGCATTTCCTCTTGGTAAATAAGTAAGTTTTATTATCTCATAAATTAAATAATAAAAATAAAAATATAGAATTTTTTATAAATTTTATAGAAAAAATTTCAACATACATTAATATTATATATTAATCATATTAAACAAAAATATCTTTGAAAATAAGAATTATTGTTAGTAAAAATAAAGATTGCTAAAATACAAGAAAAAAAATGAATTAATGTCTTAATCATAATTCATTTTACTAGTTAAATAGGTTAATGGTTTAACCAGTAAAGTTATTTGGTTGTTAACTATTATCATCATCATCATTTGATATTGTCATGTATAATGCACATGCATTTTTACTAGTAGTAATAAAATTAGTAGAAATTCCAAAAAATTATCTTCTCTATCATCAGTTTCCTCATCTTCATTAGGTACTTATTTCGTTTTTCTTGCACACATGAAAATAGAGGCTTTGCCCTCTTATTGATCCCTTCTCTCTCAGTTTTGAGTGACAAAACAAGAGCGGAGCATGATAATATTCCCAACGTTTCTTTCAGCTTTGGACACAAAACAGAGGTGGAGGAGGTACAATTCTGTTTAGGTTTTGGATGACAAAACAGGGTCTCCACCCCATTCTTAGTTTTAGAACATGTTTTTGTTAACTACAAAAATTATTAGTTAATGTTTCCATTTCTGCACTTTTGGTTTCAAACATTGCACATAATCACATTGGCAACCTAGAACCTTTTAGGTATGCACTTTTTTTTTTCCTTCTCTCTCTCACAGAATCTGCAATTTGTAAGCACTGTAGCAGCGTTGGGTGAAGAAGACAGTGTACTATGTCGAGCCAAGTAACTAATAAAAATAAAGTAATGTATCGGTTGCATCATATCAGGAAACTAAGGAGAGAGAAATAGAGGTGCATCGGTCGTTTTACCGATTCCAATAAAAAAAAAAACTTCCTTTCACAGTATGTTCTTTTCTTTTTTGGTGGAGTGATCAAGAGTGAAGGGTATGTCGAGTTGCTATACCTAATGTGGTATAGTGATGTTGGAGACTCTATTAAACAAAGTCAAATGTTGTGTACCAGTCTAATGATACTATGAAATTCAGGAACAAGTTATTTGTTAAGCCTTCAATGCTGAATCTGGTCAAGGAGAAGAGAGACAATGAAAAAATACAGTGAGGGGAAGAAGAGGAGGAGAGAGAGAGAAAAGAAGAAGAATAAAAGAACTAGAAAGAGAATAAGGGATAGAAACCAGAAACAAAGGGTGGGCTTTGGTGGTCCTTCGAGAAAGGATTGTAGCATTCTCGGGTGAAAGAATGCTCGGATTAGGGTTACCTATTACCTGTCGGGTCATATGTTAATCAACAGCTTATTAATTAATCAACTTGACATATCGGGTCACCCTATTAATTAATAAACTTGAAAAAGAAAGTTGCAGTTAGTATAATCATTAACAGATTGACATTAATTAATACATAAATTATTACTAATAAATTAGTAATAATAATTTATAGTCACTAATCAGTAATTACCTTTAATTACTAATTATCAGTAAATTAACCGATTCTTCTTGATAATTATCAGAAATGATCAAGTGATTATTGTAAATAGATAATTTCATTAATAATAAAATTATTGGCAGGATGGTATTTTTGTTTTTGTTTTAAATTTATTGATGATAAATAAATGGGATTATAGCTAATAAGGGCAACTTTTGGGTCTTGTTATCAATAAAAATAATCTTTTTAACATAATTTCTAAAATAGGGTAACTTTTTAAAAATATATATATATCACAAAAGGGTAGAAGCATTGTTCAGCTCCTTCCTCCTTCAGTACATCGAATAAATCTCCTCACCTCCGGTCTCTATCTTTCTCTTTCCTCCTCCTTTCGATGGCCATGAAAGAGTTTCATCGCCGCTTCCTGAACCCTTGGCCCTCATTTCGGATCCACCTCCACACCCAAGATCGCCGGAACCCTCTGCTTTAGATCCTTGAAAGAATTGATGGCCAGGAATTTGAAATAGCAGCAAGCGATTGTTGGTTACTCAGCAGAGCTCCTATTACAAGCCAAAACATCGTTAGAAGAACTGAGATCAGCGATAGGCGTAGTTCCACGAGTCTCAGTACCCTCTGCGTAGAAGAGGCTGGGGAGAAAGTGTGGTGTTTTCAAGAGTTCAAAGTCCAAACTGTAAAAAGAGAGAAAAAGCTTCGGAGGTTGGGAGGTTCTATAAAAGTACACACACACAAACACACACACAGAGATTTGTTCAGTGGTCTGAAGAGGAAGGAGATGAATAGTGATGTAACCATTTCCGGTCACGTATCATTTCTTTTGGCTAAGTACCTCGTCAGCTCGTCTGCTCCCGAGTGGCCTGTGACTCAGGGGCTGAAGTGGAGCTCCCTAGCGTACTGCAACCCAGCTGCTCCCTACAAGAGGTGATCTGGCTACCAGCAGCGATGGGAACTGAACTGGCTACTTCCTGATGGAGATGATCTGCTCATTTCTGTAGATGGCGGGAACTGAGGGACCTGCACAAACTGGATCAGAGAACCCAGGGGTGTTTAGCCAGCGAGGTCACTCTGATGGCTAAGTCAGCACTTAGTGGAGAGATGAGAATGATATTAGAGAATGAGAGAGCTAGAGAGCAGAGGTTACCCATCCTTTTTCACCTTTTTTTCTGCCCCTGGGGGTGAGGTCTTTATATACTGAAGTCCTTGTGGGTTAGGTGGAGCAGTTACCGGATCCCAGCTGTGATGGAACTTGCTTGCGTGTTAGGTGGGCGAAATGCCGTCAACCGGTAATACTGTCCCTTCCCATCAGAACTGGGGAGTTGGTGACTAATATAGTTGTTACAAATCACAATCCCGTAAAATGCGGGGTACGGAGGTGTGTTCCTCGAGGTTGTCAGGTTGGCGCCTGTGTCAAGCCGCCAGCTCGTGCCAGGGCAAGGCTGCCAGCTCGTGACAGGGCCAGGCTGCCAGTTCGTGCCAAGGCCAGGTCGCGCCAGGGCCAGGCCACCAGGTCGCGCCTGTGCCAGGCCGCGCCTGCGGGATACCATCAACTTAGCAAAGGCAAGTTGTTGCCAAAGTGGTCCCGGGTATCACCTAGTTGTTCTGAGGTGCCAGGCTACAAGATGGCGAGCTGCCTGTGTTGCATGGTGGCGAGCTGGTTGTGAGTGCTGCATGGTGGCGAGCTGCCTGTGAGTATTGCATGGTGGCGAGCTGCCTAGTGGCGAACTGCCAGAGGCAAGCTTGAACTGTCTAGCTATCAAGAGGCTACACTTAATTGGCATGATGTGCCAGGTGTCACAATGTCATTGGAGGGCCAAATCCGCCATCATCAAATAGTGTTTCTACCCTTTTTTTATATTTTTTAAAAAAAGTTACCCTATTTATTTTTATAGATAATAAGACTCAAAAGTTACCCTTATCATTTATAATCCCTTAATAAATTCATAAGTTCATATTAATACCATTAATATGTGTGTGAATCTAAAAATTAGACCATCTCCACCTGCACAATGCACGAGCTTTGTTAAAAGAATTTGAGGCAAAATGAGTTAGGGGTGCAACTTTGGTGGCCCCAACCTAAATCGGGGCAGGGCACCCTCTCCCATCCCCATCCTGTAGCAAAATCCCTTACCCCATCCCCACTCCATCCCTGGTGATGAGGCAAGTAGAGGTGCAAATTGAGTCATGCCGGGTCAGCACGAAATGACTTGTGGGTTGTGTCGTGTCGGCCCGTAGGCCTACATGGGTTGTGTTTACCTCCTCTAGGATCCTTAACAAGTCAGGCCCGGCTCAGCCCGTGGCACGAACCCAAGTAGGCCTGGGTCGGGCTATGTCGTGCTGTGGGCTAGGCTAGACTATAGGCTAGGCCTTGGGCCAAGCCTGGTACAACATGATCTGATTTACACCTCTAAAGATAGGACACCACTCTCTATCAGGAATTGGGAATTCTTGAATTTTCCTTCGGCTCAAGGAAAAAACCTAAAAATACATCAAAATTTGGAGGTATTTTAGAAATTATTATTAAACATTTGGTTATTTTAATAATCTACCATTTGGGGTAGGGCAAAGTGGGGCCCCAATTTTATAGAGAAAATTGTCAACCATATAAATTCCATTTAAAATAAATAAAATTAGTAAAAACCAAACGGAATTCATTTAACATAATAATAATAATAATAATAATAATAATAATAATAATAATAATAATAACTAATTAAAAATAAAAATTCATTTAAATTCAATTATTTGGGTTTAGAATAATCAAATTTGAGAATAATTCATCTAACAATAATAAAAATCAGTAAACATTAATATAAAATTAATACAAGTTTATCTAACAATACATAACCAAAAATAATGTTTGGATTAGACTTAATTTGGCTTTGCTCAATTGAAATTGTTATAAGGGTCCTTTAACTTAGGTTTGTTTAATAAAGCCCATGCAACGCACGGGACCCTACAAGTAATACCTAATATATATATATATATATATATATTCTTTTAATTTGAGGGTTTTTATTTTTTCCTCTTAATTATTGATTATATATCATATTTCCTGATTTTAGATTCTCCATTTCTAGTTACTAGTTTTGCAATCTTCATTTCTCTAGTTATATCTTCATTGTTAGGTCTTGTTTATTTTATTAACCCGTAGGGTTTATTATCAAGTTAAATCCTACTTTTTTTCCTTGAGGTCTCATTATCTTCTTCTTCTTCAAATTTTTTTTTTCAGTCATTGTGCATAGCCCCAAACCCTAAATTCATAAAAGTCTTCTCCTGGCCTCAAGATCTAGTTTTTTCATGCAATAATGGATGTCCAATTTTTCTTTTATAATGCATGAAATTTTTTCATGTTATTTTTCTCAATAGCTACTAGTGGGGACCTGTGCGATGCACGATAGAAACATGTAAGAGTATACAATTATTTTACATAATAATTAATAATCATCTATATTTTATATACTACTTTTAATATTTATTTTACAATACAAAAATAACAATAATTAATATTAGATAGCTAACATTGTTTATCAAACTTAGGGATGGCACTTTTCCCCATTTCCCCGATTCTCGTGGGGATCTGCCCCGAATGGGGCGGGGATGGGGAAGATTTTCTCCCCACGGGGACGGTGATGGGGAAATTTTCATCCCGTTGGTGGGGACGGTGCGGAGATGGGGAGAGCACTCCTTGCCCCGCGTGGACCTTGATCCCCGCTAATATATATGTATATATACGCATACATTTATATATGTATATATGTACACATACGTCTATATGTTAATATTTTAAAAATATAGTTGAATATGTTTGAATCTTTTCTAATAGGATTGTACATTTTAATTATTTTATTTTTATTTTTTAAATAAAATAAAAAACAAAAACGTAATGGTTGACATTATAAAGAATCATGGGAAGTGGGGATCCCATGGAAACAGAGATGGAGATAACTTTGTCCCCATTAGCGAGGATGGGGATGGGGATGTGGATGGGGAGAGGCTCCTCGTCCCCGCCCTACGCCATTGCCTTTCTAAATCAAATGAATGAAACAGACCAACCTGATTTCTAGTATTTCTAGATGCTTTGGTTCAACAATTTCCCAACCTGACTGGGTTGGATCAATTTTGTTTGGCCATTTCTAAACTGACTAAAATCGAACGACTCGACCATAAATATATATATATATATATATATATATATATATATATATATATATTTTAAAATGAAAAGTGACAAAATTTCAATATTTCTTAGGAAAAAATAGTTTAAATCATAAATTTAATTTTTTAAGTTTAAATATTTTGAACTGACCAACCAACCTAAAAAATGACCTAAACCAATATAACCTGAGTGACCAACCCCCCAACCTGACCAGGTCGATTTGGTTGGCCAAACAACCTACAACTAAACCGAACCAACCCATGAAGAATAGTTTAATCTCCAATAATTATTAAAAGTTTATAGTGAAAATACACAATAAATTAAATTTAAAAAACTAAATATCAGTAGTTTAAACTCAAACAATTATTGAAAATTTTCTATTAAATAACAAATCAAAAATATATTTATCACAAAAAACAATAAATACTTACTAAAATAGAATAAATCTTAACTTTAGTATAGATAAATATATAATAAATAAAGATTAAGTTTTTAAAATTATTATTAATAAACAATAATTTTTTTGAAAGTTATTTTCCTGAATTATTAATTGGTATAAACGAAGTTAGTTATTTACAATACTATTTACTTATTGAAATAATATCATTATTTAAATTTTAAAATATTAATTACTTGTTGAATTTAATATCCATAAAACTATAGTACTATTAGTTATACATAATTTTGTTATCTTAACTATTTAAAATCTATTTATGTTAAATATTTCATTATCTAAAATATTTAGTTATTTAACTAAATATTTAAAATCTTAATCTTTTTATCATAATTGAAATTTATTCATTAACTATTTAAAATAGATTATTAATTGATTTAAAATACTAATTTTAATATTTTGTTATTTAAAATATTTAGTTATTGAAATATTTAAATAATATTTCATTTTTAATGTTAGATTTGTATTTTTTGAATAACATTTAGATTGAATTATCCAGAAAATCATAATTTATATTATTTGTACATAATTTCATGAAGAATTTTGTAAAAATATATAATTATTAATAATATGAATATTATTAAATCAATTATAATTATTTTTTGTCTTTTTAATAAATATTTTAAAGTTATTATATAATTTTGTTAGAATATTTAAATAATTCTTGAATTTTTTTAATTCAAACTTTCTTTAGATAGATGTAGATAAAAAGTGGGGGAGAAGATAAATAAGAACTAGAGATAATTTAGGAGAGAAACTCTCTACTAAATTAGAGATAACTTGGAAGAAAGTTGGGGATAGTGGGGGAGGTTGTTTAGGAGAAATTTTAGGATATTAAATTATTTAGGTTATTGGAAAGTGTGTGTGAGAGAGAGAGAGAGAAAGAGAGATTTTAGGAAGATTTTTTTGGGGAAAGTAGAGTTTCTAATTGGGGAAAATCTATGATGTGGGAAAGATATGGTATGGAAAGAGTTTTGATAGTTTCAAAAATGGCATGGATTAAAAAAATTAAAAAATTCAAAAAAACAGAGAATATATATATATATTACTACATTAATACTTCACTTAAAATAATTAAATAATATATTATAACATCAATAATGGATAGAAGCAATGAAACAATGTTGTTAGAAGTGAGCACGTATTGGCTCCTATCATGGTCGATCAGACAAGTATATGACCACCTCTAGATTTTTAAATAAAATTTTTAAATTTTAAACCTTAAACCCTAGCCAAAACCTAAACCCTAAACCCTTAAATTTTTAAACCCTAATCTTAAATCTTAAATTTCAAAACACAATTTAAGCCATTTTTAGCAGTAACTATTCTCTTTGCATTATAGATCCATATAAAATATGGGCCTTGATTTTCAAGCCTTGGATCGTTCACCATAACTATTGTACTCACTAGAAATTCTAGGCTGAAATGTAAATTAATCAGTTTTGTAAGCTAACCTCTTGGCAACTTTGTGACCATTTGGTTCCAGAAATGCAATGAATTTAGAGGTTATTTTCTCTTTGTCTCAGCTATGATTTGATGAGATTAGGATATAATATAAAAGAATTCTTGTTTAAATTAAGGGGTATTTGTTAGTATGTATATATGATTTTGTTTTCAAGACAAAAGTTATAGGTGAAAACCCCCTAACCCAAAAACAAAAACCACAAAACACGGCAGCAACTAGAAAATAGACAAACCCATAAGGTTGATCTAGAAAATCACCAAAGGACAAGAATATATATACAACTTTGTTAAATTAATTTTCCAGTTCTCTTTTTTCTTTTACAAATCATAGTTTATTAAGTTAAAAAATCACAAATAGGGAATTGAAGTGAGTCATTTGATCAGTTAACTGAGGCCATCAAAAAAAGAGTAGTTTAGGTGATGTTTGGCATCAATGCTGATTTTCCAATTGGAGCCACATGGAATAAAGAAGAATCAGTGATTTTCAATCTGTTTGGTTGGTTGATTTTTGCAATTTTTGGAAAATTGGCAGAAAAAACAATTCCTGAAATCAGCCCAAAACATCACCTTAATTTGGCCCCTCATAGGGGGGTTAACTTCTTCCTTTTTTTTTTTTTCAAATTCTAATATCAGGTTGGTATTGGTATCCATTTGACACCCATGCACCATATTGTAGACGACTTTTCCAACAAAATGATAAAACACAAATACAAGTTGGAGGTTTCTAGTCACCCGTTTAGGTTGACCTTTGACCAGACAATCTCAGAGACATTAATTGATATTACAAGAATTATAATATTATCATAAAATAATCAATGTTTATATATAAATACTCAGCAATTATTATGGTTGGTAGACCATGTTATTCATTCTACAGTATTAATAAAAAGAAAGTAGAAATGAAGAAGATTGAAAGAAATGATTTGGTCTTCATCAATGAGTAAGACCTCCAGCTCTTTGTTTATTTATTTATAGCAACTTCCTCTTTCACCTAAACATGCTTCCCTATATAGCATTCAGTTAACAATAAAAACAAAATAAACTAAGGGAAGCAATACCTGGAAGAGACTGAGATGACAAGACCTCAAACTTCATTTCAGGAGATCAATACATGCTCACACAGCTATTTTTAGACCCACACACATGAATGATTGCGTATCTTTCAGCTTGTGTAAGAGTGAAGCTTGGAAAAAATAGGGCTATCTTGTATACAATGGATTAGACTCAGCTTAAGTAAAACAATTATCATGAACTTCTTCATTAATTAAGGCTCAGTTTGGATTTATCTGATTGGTTTCGTACTCTACAAATTTATATATGTATTCTTTCCAAACTGAGCCCAACGAACAAATAATCAGGATTTCTTGCATAAGAAACAAGGAAGATTTGGTTCTTTTTTCCATAAATAAACTAGTCTAATTGAGAAATATATCAGTGGACTAAATTTGTTGTACCTGCATTGATGATTGAATTGACAAATATATCAGCGCCCCATGAGCTATAGCCACATCACGGGCTTGTATTGAGAATATCTCCTGATGATAAGTATGGAAGATGACAGGAAATGTTCGCAATACAAGGTCAGGATGTGCTGTGGGGCATTGTGGGGTGCCCCATTGTGGAGCGCAGATGTGGATTCTACTCCATTTGGTTTATTTGGATCATTATCATTGAGATTAGGGGTGTCCACGGTTCGGTTAACTGAACCATGGCCCCTTTTTGTAAACTGAACTGGTAGTACCGGTTTTTTTCATTTTGCCAAACTGAAACCGAACTGGTACCACTGGTTAATCGGTCCATCGGTTTCAGTTTTTGACCGGTTCGGTTCTTTGGTTTTTTGGTTTCTTATATTTATAATATATATTATATAAATATATGTATAATATTATATTATAATTAATTAATTATATATAATATATTATAAATATTTTAAAAATATATAATATATTTATAAATAGATCATTATAAATATAATATAAGTATATATTTATATATAATGAATGTATATTTATATAAAATACAAAGAAAATATGTGACATATATTAAAAATATTTATAAAATATACATATAATATATATATATATATATATATCGGTCGGTTCGGTTAACCATCGGTTTTTTTATAGGTTAACCAAAAACCGAACCGGTCCTTCAGTTTTTCAAAAATTCCGAACCGACTGGTTCAGTTAACTGCATTTTGCGGTTTGGTTTTCTCGGTTCAGTTCAGTTTTTTCGGTTTTTCGATTTTTCATGGACACCCCTAATTGAGATACTCGTTTCCACTTAATAGCATTGAACTTCCTTTATAACAACGATGGCCAGTGTTTTCAATCCATTGTTGACCCTTTGATCGGATCAGTGATATGGTGCATGGTCTATTTCTAGTTCGGATCAACCTCTATAACCTTCTATATTACAAAAAAAAAGGTTTAATCAACAACCTGTTGATCCAAATAGTTAACTGTTGGCTTATAATGAGATATTAATTTTGTACCATTTTTAATTTAATTATTATTTTTTTTTATGATGATAATATCATGAGTTAATCCATTTGTCCCAAATAATTGAATCTTTTTTGGCTTGTTGATTTAGAGAAAAAAGTCATTCAACCTTTGGACCGGCTTTTAAAACACAAGGTTTTTTTTTTTTTTTTTTTTGGGGGGGGGGGGGGGGTAAAAGCTTTGGTCAGTGCAAAGCCCGTTCAAACAGGTTGTAAAGAATATCTCTTTACTTCTTTATTTTATTTCATGGGGAGATATTCCCAATGTCAGGTTGCAAGAGGCTGCATAACGGTGTGAGCACAAACTTGCATTGGCTGAAGCCAATCTCCATTCAATGCTACTCTCCTATCAAATAAATCTTGATTATTTCTAGCAACACAATTTTAGTCAGAGCATCCCAGCCGGGGCAAGCCTAAAACCACAGTTCAACCATCTTACTGGACCAGTTAGAGGATATTCTCAATTTTCTTTCCTCAATATATCCCACTTTTGCATGGTTTGACCTCAGAACAAAACCTGGTTAGGTCCGGTGTCCAACCCCCCTTCTAGTTTCCCACACTTTCTTTTGGTAAACTTATTCATAAGACTCGGCCCAGGCCCGATGGCTGGACCATGAAAATTGGGAACCAATGGCCCTTTTAGGTCCTAGTTAAATGACAGCTTTTGCTATTTTTTACGAAAATTTTCACTTTAGTACCCTGAACTTTGGAGGTAGTGTTAAGTTAGTACTCGAACACTCAAACGTGTCATTGCAGTATCTAAACTTTCAAAAAGTGTCAAGTTGGTCCCTGTCGTTAATTGTAGGAGTGAGCAAAAAACCGAAAAACTGAACCGACTGAAACCAAATCGAAAAATTGGTTAACCGAATTGATCGATTCGGTTTCGGTTAACCAATATAGAAAATCGGTGATTAACCGAACCGACCAGTATACATCTATTTCTATATATTTGTGTATATTATATATTATATATATTTTATATTTTTATATATTATAAATTAATAAATATGCATTATATATATAAAAATAATATATGATGTATTATTTATTATTTAAAATATAATATTATATATATTTATAACTTTATTATATATTTATATGTATTTTTATAATATATATTGTAAAATTTTAAAAATCAACGGCTAACCAAACCAGTCAACTAGTTAACTAATCAACTTCGGTTCGGTTTCGGTTACTGGTTTTCCAAAAACCAGTAGTACCAGTTCGGTTACAAAAAAGGCCCACAGTTTGGTTAACAGAACCGTGAGCACCCCTAGTTAATTGATCAGTTATCTATTGAAAATGTCAAAACTACCCTTCAAAAGAAGACACTTTTCATTGTCTTCTACCTTGAGACTAAACCAGTTGAGGTGTTTGAGATTCTAGACTAATGAAGTCATTGTTTTCTACCTTTAGATCTGAAACACATTCTTGTCTAATTATTTCTTTGCTTTAAGTTATTGTTTCCCTTTATCATATTTCATGTTTTTCCTCTCTTTTTCTTTGAAAATAACTAGTTCAGTCTCAAGGTAGAAAACAATAAACATTGTCTTCTTTTGAAGGAAAATGATATTTAACGGCAGAAGCCAACTTGACACTTTTTGAAAATTTTATACTGCAGTGACACATTTAAAAGTTTGGATACTGACTTGAGGATACTAAAATAGAATTTTCTCATTTTTTATAGCCGAATCACCCAATTTAACTGAAAAACCCGGGACCCATGGAGTTTTTCGGTTTTTAATCCGATTCAAATCTTACAACAATGATTTCAGTAAATACGTGATATCAGAAAAACTTACACCCAATCAACATGATATATCAATCGCGATATCATAGAAGGGAATGACGAATCAAGTGGTATTTATCAAAATTTACGACGTGATTTTATCGGTCAAAGCTCGACCCGAAAGGTGTTAACAAATCATAAATTCATAATTATCATCCGTAAAACATGATTAGACCAATTTACGGGGTATTTCCATAACTATGTGTACTACCTTGGGTCTATACGAAACCGGTCGCCGTCGACGTGAACCGGTCGATCAGGTCTATACGAAACTAAAGTCAGCGTCAGCGGAGAGCGGACCAATGGACCATATCCACTAGACCACTAATCTACTAGTCCACTAACTTCTCGCAAAAGGCCAAAACAGCTGTACAACAGCATGCAGTGAAAGCGAAATTGGGTCCCACCCTTCCAACGACTCAGATTCTCCCTTGTCACATATCCAATACGCGGCCGGAAGAAGCCACGGAGGGCCAATTAAAAGAGCCCACGTGGAGAAAAAAACTAGTGGCTGGAGTGAAAAGCACTCTCCGGCGCAAGAGAAGAGAGAATCTGACGTTGTCTGGTCGTTTCGTCTTGTGCTGGGTGGGTGGTGCCGTGGTGGGTGCCCCCACAACTCACAAGCGACACATGGACCCACGTGATGTGTCTCCCCTTCTTCGTTTCTTCTCATCATTCGCTGCAGCCGCTACGAGACGCCTCGGTGGCCGAGCAAGAAAAAGGAGCCGAGCCTTTCACATGGCAACGTCCACCACGATTGATGATCTTCACATCCGTTCTTCCACAAGGGCGCCCTCACGTGCGGTCTAACTTGCTGACCGTCAGATTGGCATCGAATGTGAATTCTTCGATCCCATAATTCTTTTTTTTTCAGAAATTATAATATTATTATATGGTTTATTACTTTTCATTGAATTCGGATTTTTTTCTTTTGGCTGTATTTGGTTTGGAGGAAAAAGTACCAAACATAGCATTAATGTAGTGTTTGGTTACAATGTAAATAAATTTGTACTGATCCAAAATTATGGAAGTACAAATTATTTGAGTGTATATTCTAATTTATTTTTGTTTCAAATTTTGACTTATTTTGTTTGATTGCAATACAATTGAAGTAAGTTAAAGACATAAAACCTAATAAAGCAAAATCCAAAACAAAATTAAACTAGATTTTGCATTTTTTACATTTGCACTCTTATGTATTAACAAATAAATTTACACTGCAACCAAACAGCCTAATAGAATCTTCTTTACAGCCGCTTCACACTAATTATAATTACAATTACATACATCAAAAACCTCTTGCACTTATATATTTTCATTTATGGAAAGATGTTCTCAATGCATGATGTTTTATCACCGGTTCATATTCTTTGATGCATTGTGCAGTTGGTGCACCATGGCTTATGTCTATTTCTATATTCAAATTTGATGCGTTAACATTTGGGTTTGGATTCGTTAATAAATTAAACTAAAATTATCAGAATATTACATTTTATTTATAAAATAAATTTAAAATGGCTTTGATATAATAGATTATGAATAAAATGATATAAAAGTAATCTTTACAAAATGGATACATCTATGCTGCCAAAAAGATATGATACCACAAGAATACCACCTAACTGGTAACCACTTTTATGATATCGACTTATTGGTTATTTGGTTTTAAGTTTTTTTTTGTTAATATTATGGATACAAATCCTTACAAAATGAGGGGAAAAAAGAGAAAGGTGAAGGAAAATTTTTATATTCAAAATTCAACGAAACAGATATTGTCTGCCGCCCTACAGGTCTACTGATGTGTACAGGATAATTTTATTATCTATTTATTTATTATTTTAACCAAAAAAATAAAAGATATTTTATTTGAGTCCCAAAAGGGTTAATAATTAATAGACTAGAGACAAATCTCTAGATTGTGTGAAAGCTAGGGATAGAACATGCTAATATGCGCATTTCGTGGGAGTGCAGACATACCCATGTGGCACTAGTATTTTGGTTATAAAGGAGAATATTATTTTGTATTTAAAATGAAAACGAATTTTACAATATATATTTATTTTAATTTAAATATAAATATTTACTTTTTAAGAAGAAAGAGATGAGATTTCTCTGTTTTTTTCCTTGAAAGAAAGGATGAGAACTGATTGATTAGTCATGTGAGGCTTACAACCGTCAAGGGTAATTTGATCATTGTAAAAAGGGAAATTGTCTAAAAATTACCATGGGTTTTTAGCATTTCTTTAAAATTCACCATAATTTTTCAAAATGTCTAAAACTCACAATGTTACTAATTTTACTTTAAACAGATTAACAGGAGTTAACATATTACCATTTTACCCTTCAGAGAAAATAGAAAATATATACCTATATATTTTAATATTTTAACTACTAAAACATGAAAAAAATGAAAATATTCAAAAAAAAAGTATTTTTAAATATAAAATTCATAAAAACACAGAAATTACAAAAAAATCTAAAAAAATTATAGAAATTGAAAAACAAAATCAGAAAATAAAAATTGTAGAAAACACCTAAAATTATAGAAAAACACAGAAATTGCAAATAAATATATAAAAAAATACAAAAAAATTATAGATTGTAGAAAATATAAAAATGTACAAAACATAAATTAGAAAAAAAACATTGGAAATTGTAACAAAACACTAAAAATACAAAAAAAAACACAAGAAATTGAAAACTGAAAAAGAAAAAAAACTTAAAAAATATAAAGATTGGACAAAAACAGAAATTGCAAATATACATAAAATGATAAAAATTCAAAAATTATATATTATAGAAAAAAGTAAAAAATTGTAAAAAAAAAACACAAGAAAGCAATAAAATTTTCAAAAATATAATAAAAACCCACACAAAAATACATAAAATGATAAAAATTTAAAAATATAAACTAAAAAGGCAAAAGTTAAAAAATGATATTTTTTTAATTATATATTTTAGAACAAATAAAAAATTACAAACAAACTAATAAAATGATAAACTTTTTCAAAAATAAACAAAAATTAGACATTAAATCTAAAGATTATTGCAACAAAATTTCAAAAAATATTTTAGACAATTAGATAAAAATTTACAAAATTATTTTTTTTTGCATACATTTGCAAAACCCTCAATGGAGATTTACATTCTAGATTCAAAAGAATACATTGCAAATGTTTCAAAACATCAAAAATATTTGAAATTTCATATCGTCTTCTTTCAGATCTTCAAATAGTAGATCTGTGCGACAGCAACCTTCAAACGAGAGAGAGAGAGAGAGAGAGGGTGGTGCATTGGCTATTTTCAAGATCTGAGCGAGAGAGAAGGTGCTACGGTGGCAACAAGATCTGAAGATGGTAGTGTGATGACTACCTTTAAGATCTAAGCGAGAGAGAAGGTGGTGCAGGCAACAAGATTTGAAGAGGGTGGTGCGGCGACAAGATTTGAGCAAGAGAGAGGGTGGTGCAGCTACCTTCAAGAACGAGACAAAAGGTGCTATAGAGCCGACAAGATTTGAGCAAGAGAGGGTGATGTAGCGACAACCTTCAAGATCTGAGAGAGAGAGAGAGAGAGAGATTTTCCCCTAACTCACCATTCAAGGGTAATTTAGTCATAAAAATGTTATTTATGCTGGCATGGCCATTTCTATTAAGAAACATTAACGGTACACTAACGGAAGGTAAATTTTTGGAAAATAAAACTTATTGACATGAAGTTCTCTAGACGTTTTAAAAAATTGTGATGAATTTAAGAGAAATGCTGAAAACTCATGGTAAATTTTAGACAATTTCCCTTGTATAAAAAAGCTGGAATCAAACTCATCGTGGGCTCACATGGGAATGAGAGAGAATCGTCGTTGTTTGTCTTTAACTAACAATTTCACTGTTGTTAAACGGCCATGTCTAACAGATACTAGCATGTTCCCCTAGTTCTTTAGTTAGGTTTATTGAAAAACCCAAGTTTCATATTTTAATAGTTAGGTTTACTTTATTTTACTTTTGTTTCACTTAAAAAAAGTTTAAATATTTTTTTTTGCTAAAAATTAAGGAATTTCATTCTTCATTTCCCTTTCCAACACAATGTGGGACCCACAGAAAGGTTGGTCAAAATTTTGTCTTATATCATGTCTTCTGTTGAATCCCTCCATGTCTATAGGGTTAAAAGAATCCAAAGATTGTATCAACTTTTATTATAATTTCTACTATATTGTTTTCTTGGGCCCTTGCAAATCTAGATCATTGTGTCATTTCAAGTGGGCTCACTACCAGTGAATATAAGTGGGCCCAGTACACCATGTTCCAGATGTGTTGTGTAAGGAAAATTAGAAGAATGGTCAATAACTAGCCATTAAAGAAAGTTCAAAAGTATCAACTATTGTAATTTGTACTACTAGTTATTACAATTGTTACTACGGCAGAAATCGGTTGTATGAAGAAGATCCAGGTAGGATCAGATCCCATTCAGGCCATAATCGACTGGTAGGGGTGTCAATGGACCAGTTTTGGATTGGATCTCATCCAAACCAAAATTAATTTGGATGGATCAGATGGACCAACAAGACATACTGAATTGGACTTAATGGTCTAAATTATTTATTGGATTGGATTGGACTTTGTCCACATAATGAATTTATATTGAATTGGGTTGGATTAAACCAATCCGGTCTATTGATAGAAGATAAGGATATAGGTGTCAATGGATTAGGTTTGGGTTAGAATTAATTTAAATTAAAACAAATTTGAATAAATTGAATGGTCCAGACATTAAATTGGACAGATTCAAAATGGTATAAAATATTCATTGGATTAAATTGGACCTGGTCCATTTGTAATGGATTCACATTGGACTGGATCGGATTGGACCAAATCCAGTCCGATTGACACCCCCACAGGGATTCACATGAGATGGGCTTTTTACAAAATAGGCCTCAAACTTGGGTCTAGCTCATGGTTTAAAAGATACAATCCAAATCTGATTCTAAGGATATCTATGAGCTGAAGGCCTGGCCCAAGCCCAATTCTTATATCATTTCACGTCAGGTTTAGCCAAGTGAACACAAAACATGGTCCATTTAATAGAGTTACATTGTGGCCTCTTTATTATTATTCCTTTTATATAACGGAGAATGTAATTGAAGTATTGTGCAATGAGTTTATGCAACTTTTAGATACCTAACCCTTAGAACTGCAATTTGGTAAAACAGCCAGACACAAAGTTTTGCATGAGTAAGGATAGGGTTTCGGGCTGTTGGGGTGGGCTTGAACAAAAGACCTTGGGTAGCCTAAGCCCAACACTCTGGATCTGCTACCCACTAGTTGTTCCCATATCTATAGCCACAGAACATCGTCACCATGTATTGTTAACATTTCCCTATGAATGAAAATGGAGATATTTCCAATGCATAGTTATTATGTCCACTGGGTAGAGATGTGGGAACAACTAGTGGGTAGTAGATCCGAGCCCTAAGCCCAGACCTCCAGCCCACCGACACCCATGTGCATATATGTACATTTTGTATTTTTCATAATCATATATACATTTTATATTTATACAATGTATATATGTATGTACTATGACCTATAACGTTATGTGCACTTTATATATTTACAATATGCACATAACTGATATGGGTCTGTTATGTTCAAAACATGAATAAAAATATCTTAGGGTCTGTTTAGTTTGCAGCTAGAATCAGAATCAGAATCAAAGTTGTCTATTCCCTTGGTTTGGTTCAGACAAGAATCAGAATTGGTTGGAATGGGATTCTCATTCTCAAGGGAGGGGGATGAATGGGGGAATGGACATTCCATTCCATCCAACCAAACATCCATTCCGATTCCAATTCCAAACCCCTATTCCTGCAAACCAAATGGAACTTAAAACTCAACCAAGCTTGCTGAGATTGAACCCAGCCTGAGTTGTGTTAGTCTTATATTTTCTGGGGTTTGGGTTAGCCAATTTGAGCTTTAACCCTGGGTTGAGCCAGGCCCAGACCCAATGTCTATGCTGGCCTGAAACCCAACTCAACCCACTCAAGTAGCACCACTACTGGGCACTAGACCTGTTCATGGGCCAAGCAACCCAATGGACCGAGCTGACCCACTCTTAGTTGAGCTTCTGCATGAACTTAGGCCCGTAGGCTCCAAGCCCATATATACCTCTTCTCTTTTCTCAATCTATAGTGAGATCTTTCAGTATTTTTGGGTTTCGAGGTCATTTAATATACATAACTCAATCTTATCATTAAGTAAAAGAAATCTTATCTTAATTTCCTAGTCAGGCTTTATATAAGAGTCAGGCTCAAGTTCAAGATCTAGGCATGGTCAGGCTGAGCTTGGACTCGAGCCTGAATGTGTTCTATTGATATAGAGGTAAAACCCAGCCCAACCCTTGAACAGATCTACTTGGCATCTACTAGTGGTGGACTGGTAGGGTTATGCAAAGACAGACTATCATCAACCCCACCTTGTCTGACCGGGAGTTGCATAAACTCTTTCTTTACACTACACAAGATCACACATGCTAGGTGTATTTATATGCCTTTAAACTTCAAATTTTCCACTAACTATTTCTCTTTAAAACATAGTATAGCTCTGGTTGCACCCCGACCCTAGGGCAGATGTAACTCATATTTATCTTTTTATTATGATTCATTGATTGAGGATTAGTTTGCTGCAATGAATTAAATTGACAATAATCCAGATTTGCATTAAGGCAAGATAGTGATGTTTGATAGTGAAATTTAAAACACTATCACATTATTCAGTGGCAGAGTCAGTCGGGGGGGGGGGGGGCAAAGGGACCCAGTTTATTACATTTTGACCCAACCTCCCATTAATAACCCTATATAAATAATGATTTAACAAAAAGTTTTGGGAGGCCAAGGCCCATTAGTATACTTGGCTCGGCCCCTGACGTCAACACAGGAGATTGATACTTTAAGGTTAGTACAAAAAAATTATGTTGGGATGTCAGTGAATTAGGTTAAAGTGATAAGCCCACACTGACCCAACCCTATTAGCCTTAAATGAGTTTTGGTTGAGGTGAACCTATATGCTATATCCGTTAACTTTGTCACATAGAAATATTTATACATATAAACTTGGTTGAGTATACGGAGCTGGTAGGGTGGGTTCAGTATCCCCTCTTTACATGGCCATTGGGCAAGTCGGGTCTGGTTCTTGTAAAGCCAAACCTATACCAAATCCAATATATTGGCATCGATGTAAATGCAATTTGATCAAAAAGTATGAATGCAAACTCGGTTTGTCTTGCATCAATAAATTTTACTTGTGTTTGGTTGTGATGGGTAAAAATATGAATTGTGTTTGGTTGTGATCGGTAAAAAATGAATTTCAAATCGAAATCTACCTATTTTATATTGACCAACTTCAAGTGTAATTTTTGAATGCAACAAAAGTCATGAGAAAGAAACAAATTTATTCATTTTCAGTACCAAAACTATTCTTACCAAACACATGCAAAACCGACTAGAGTACAAATTCGTCTTGGTTCTACATTTGCGTTCTTACCAAATGCAGCCTCATGTTCAAAAAAATATATCTAGTAGAACAAATTAGATATAGAAATGATGGAGTGCGATTTGAATGCTCCTAGCTGTAGAGTAGTTCGGACGTTCATCGTTGAGTAGTTCGGCCAAACTGTAAGGAAGATGGACCAAAGAACCTAAGGTGGCTAACCCGGCGATGTCACTTCAATGCTTAAGTTAGTACTCTTGTGATAATGGTGAGTTAGAAATCAGAAAGTATTAGAGTTAGAATGCACTTAATCAAGTGTTCCTTGTGCTATGGGAGTTAATGCCCTTATATAGGCGTTGTTTGGTGTGGGCATCACGCATCATGTCCAAGGTCTCCAGGAAAATGTGCTTAACCGGCCCGATGTCCTCAGAGGTAGCCGTGCACATAGACCAGTCTTCACGCCTTGTTCAGTTTCCTCTGAAACATTCTGTACGGGGGCCAATTTTTGAGAAACCTAAGAGTGTCAAGATATGCATGTCAAATTGGTTGATGAGCACGTCTCGTAGGTCACCACCTGGACCTCAATCAGATTGGCAAGCCCTCAAGGGAGGTCGCTCCTCATCGAGGTCATTTCGACTGTACAAACGAGGTGCCATAGATTGGCCCCTGGACAAGGTGCTACAAGCCGCTTAGAATTGTGGACGAGATCATCAGCTAGGTTTTTGCCAGGTCGGCGGTGGTGGCAAGTCGCCAAGTCAGACTCCATCTCTTCGGCTAAGGTAAATCATTACCTAGGTGGTGTCGATGTATCATCCAACTATTTTGAAATGCCATGTGTCATGATGTCACTAGAGGGCCAAATCCGCCCTCATCAAGAATAGAAACACCACATTGGATTTCGTATATATGTATTAGAAGAAACATCAGAATGACAATTCTTGAATCAATTATGCAATGCCTAAGGTGCCTACTACCTACTTGCTTGAAACAAGAATAAAATATTATGCTTCAACTTTTCATATTTTGTGCCAAAACATATTTGATATGTCTTTTTTGTATTTCCAATGCAATCGAAACATTATGATTCAAGCTAAAACACTTCAGCTCAAAACATCATAGTACCAAACACCAAGTACAAGAGGGCAAAAAGTTTTATGAGAGTAGCCTCATCTCTTTAGTGATACTCTTACCATTATGGTTCAAGGTAAAACACTTTATTATATACCATGTTTGGTGTGTGCTTGTGGTATACTCAAATGGGCAATACTTGGCTCCTATCATGATCAAGTGGGCTATTGATTTTCAAATTTAAGCACTAATCCTAAATCCTAAAATTAAAACTTTAAACCCTTAAACCCTAAATCCTGAAATCAAAATTTTAAACCCTAAATCCTAAAATCAAAATTTTAAACCCTAAATCATAAAATATAAACTTTAATGACTAAAGTTCGATGTATAAAATAGCTTTGGTCAGAGGCATATCCTCCGACTGGTTAGGAACCAAGTATTTTCCTACTCAAACCTAAGAGTGTAAATGGAGTGGGTAAAATGGGTAAATTCAGCTTTGGGTTTGTTACATCACATGTAGGGTACTATGATATGACAGAGTTTGAGGGTTAGTCCGATAAATTCAGGTGCGTTCAGTTGATTGCATGGAAACCTAAAGAGGCTGATCAGCTAGTTGTTTATAGCCTATCCTTGGAGTTTTTTTTTGTGGTTTTTTTTGTCTAAGAAAGATTCTTGGAGAGAAGACCAAAAAGCAGGAGGGATTGGAGAAGGAAAGAGAGTCCTACTGGATTAGGGTTTTTCAATTTTTCCTTGGAAGTATATCAGTCTCATGTTCCTCAACTTCTCTGAGATTGTTAGAGCGGTGATTGAATAGATGGTGTTTTTTATGACTCTACTTGAATCAACGACTTATTTTCAATTTGAATCAGACCCAAAAAAAACCAATTTGAATTAGATATTGGTTTGTTAGACTCTATGTGAGTTTTCCATTTTTAAAAGATTGATTTTCATTGATTGGGCCCCTCCCCGCTCTTGGTATTACATTTTTCATTTGCATCTCAGCCATTGATTTGAATTAATGGCAAGTTAATAAAAGCCACTTAAAACAAAGATATAGCGCTGTTTTAAATATGTATTTTATGGCAATTTAAAATCTATTGCTAAAAAATATAAGTGGCAATTTTGCCATATATATATAATGGCAATTCTTAAGCGTCTGCTTGGCATCTATGCCATTGCTCCAGAAAATGGTGATACATCAGTGTCACATCGGAAAAACGGTGTTCTAGCAAACACTTGTTTGTTTGGAATCGTTTTTCCATAAAAAAACAGTGCTCAAGCCATGCCTTAGAAATTGAGAAGGTCACATATTACAGCTCATTGCTGCCAATGAGGATGTGATGTGACAGTGACATGGACTTCATATAATTGGTACCAATGCTGAAAACAGACATTAAGCACTGGTATCAAACAAAAAGTGTTGTTGTTGTTCCAGGAAGCGTCTTACTTGGTAGCAACATTTCCAAATAGAAAAAAAAAATGCAATTTTCTCAGAAAATGTTGTTGTATCTACAACATCGATGCCAAATATATACTAAAATCGCCACTGCTGATATGTAGAGAGAGAAGACGAACCAACTAGAAGAAGTTATTGGGCCCACTAAAAAAGGAGTTGGCCCATTACACTACATTAATGAGTCATGAGCTTAAGCCTCGAATTTCCACTGCAATGCTCCCAAAAAAGAGAGAGAACAAAAAAATCCTATATTTAAATCTGTCATTTGATGAATAAATTGGATAAATCTTTGATTAGGATTTAGTGAATCCCTTGGCAACCAGCAGCTTTCAAGGCTTGATTGATCCACAAAAAAAACAAAGGAAATTAATGGTTTGTCAATGGGCTAAATGATGCATGGGCCCAGCCCCTTTGCCAAGTGGCATGTTAAATCCAATCTATGGATTTAATTACAGTTAAATGAGGATGAAAGATTGACCACTGAATTGTGAATTTAGTAGGGCCCGTTTGAATTAACTTAGTGCATCACATAAATGGCTTCCAATCAATCTAGTGGGCCCTATTGGGGTGACAATTGTCATTTTCCATTAAAAATAAATTGAAAATTGTCTTACTAAATGAAGACAATTTGAATATGAGGTTGAGCGGACTCTTCGAGTAAGACCACCCATAAAAAAAAAGGAGAAAGAATTTCAATTTCACCTCCATCCCCTGAACCGTTTTCCTTGGAAGAATTGTCGGTTGAATTATCCGTCAAAAAGTGGGATCTTAGACCGGCAACCCCAACCGACGAGACCATGGCCCCAGCTAGGAGCTACGAAAAAGGCCGACAGTCCGACTCAGGATCGTTATTAGAGAAGAAGTTAGAGACCACCTGTGAAGAGACTCTCAACAGAGGAGTGCGGCGGGAGAGCAAATCCTTGGGCGAGGAGGAGCCGCCGTTCTTTAAGCTCTCTTTTTCGTCCATCATTGATGATTATATGGATTGGCGCAATTATATGAGTTTCACCATCATTGGGGTCTTTTCTTGAAACGGGCCGTGCTGGGCGGCATGGCATGGCTCGCCTGCGGGCTGCGGCTTGTGCAAAGTGCGGGTGCTAGCCACATGCATGTTGGGAAGCATGCCTAACTGAAGTCATCTCTCTCCCTCTTCGGATCCCTCCAGTAGCTCCCACGTTGTGTTTCAACTTTTTTCGTGGTAGGAAGGAAGAACTAGAATTTCGGATCCTCAACCATTGAACCTTCGAAACCGTTACAGTTCTGTGTCACATCAGCTGAAGGATTCTGGCCTTTAAGTTGTTGTAACCAAAAGCTTCATCAAATTACTAAAATAAAAAAAGAAAATTTTCCTATCTTGCGCACATACAATTGATTGTTATAAGTTCTTTTTACAACTACAAGTTGTTAAGCTTTTCGGGTCGTGTTCGTAACAAGCTACAAGTACAAGTTCGAGTTGTATTCGTGACAAAAGAATCAGAAGGTTTCCTTTGCCAAAAAAAAAGAGTTTGTACCCCACTTAAATTTGCTACAAAAAAATAAATTAAATTCCTTTGATTTGTCTTCATTAAATTTTGTGCTCCAAATTTAACGTGAAATTTGTGTCAACAAATTTCTGGCATGCCCGGTGGGACCTCTCTTTCCTCTCATCTCTCAAGTCAGCACAACAACTTTGTTTTTACAAACGGTTTGGACACGTAGCTCCAAAGAAAACCGTTTCAAGTATCGTCGGCAACAAGAAAAATGCAACTTATAGTACAAGTTCATCTAGTTCAAGTGCTTTGCCGACTTCTAAGTATGAGAGACCAACCACTCGTCTCATGACGAGGTCCAAGAATTCACAATTGGTTGCATCTCTTACTCATTCTACAAATCTAGGGGTCCCTTCAAAAAGCCGAAACACCAAAACGGAACCTTTAAAACTACCAATGGTGAAGGACACTACTAAGGAAGGGATAGATCCGAGAAAAGAATTGATCTCAATAAATCCACTTGAGCATCCAAGTGGACAAATACCCGTGTCATACACGGAATCTAGTACCGGCTCAAGGTTTGACTCTCATCCCAACTCCCCTAAGACTAGAGGGTTCGATTACATACAAACACACTTTTACACTTCAGTAGCACCCGTTATGATGGCGGGAGCTACTATAGTGGAAGAACAACTTGCCGAGATGGCTACAGCTATTGCTAAGTTAACAAAGATGGTGGAAGATAAGGACCTTCAAATTGCTTCTCTCATGAATCGAATGGAACAAATGCAAACAACGGCATCCAGCCAAGGGCCTTCATACCTACCAGGGTTCACCTCGCAAGTAGACCCTCCTCGAGAGGAGTTGCCAAAACGTACTAACATACGGGACACCCAACATGCTTTGGTCGCCTCCCTTTCAGTACAACAACTCCAAAACATGATAACTGACATAATACGTGCTTAGTATTGGGGTGTTCCACGGTTATCCTCGGTGTATACTAAAGCCATACACTGAGTGCGTTGATCATATGCCTATGTCGTTACGATACCAACCCCCAAAGTTTCAACCATTCGACGGGAAAGGTAACTCCAGGCAACATATTGCACACTTCGTGGAGACATGCAACAATGTTGGGACCTATGGTGATTTGATGGTAAAGCAATTTGTACGATCTCTACAAGGAAATACTTTTGACTGGTACACTAACCTCCCTTATGGATCAATCGATAGTTAGGGTCAATTAGAAAGAGAGTTCCTAGATCGTTTCTACGGTACTTGATGTACTGTAAGCATATATAGATTCACTACCACAAAACGGAGAAAAGATGAATTAGTCATTGACTATATTGACAGATAGAGAAATCTCTACCTTAACTGTCGAGACAAGTTCTCAGAAATTTCATCTATTGATACTTGTATTCAAGACATGCATTGGGGTATGCGTTACATCCTCAAGGGAATAAAACCTCCAATATTTGAAAAATTGGCCACCCGCACACATGACATGGAACTTAGCCTGGCTACCTTCGGAGAATATCACCTGGGTGATTTCCAAAGGGAAAAGAAAAATGGTGAAAATGAGACAAAATTGTCTAGGCCGATGCAAGTTCTAGTAACCTCAATAGCCCCTTTAAAGATTATTGGGAAGAAAAAAAGCAAGAAAGAAATAAAATCAAATACTCAACAAGAGAAAGAAAATCTAAAATTCACTCTTATGGAATTAGAAGCAAACGAGTATCCATTCCTTAACTCAGATGTCATAGAAATGTTGGATGCCCTTTTAGCCGAAAAGCTTATAGAGCTTCTTGATAATAAACAATTAGAAGAGAAAATGAAAAATTGATCATTCAAAGTATTGTCGTTACCATTGGGTAATTAACCATCCAGTTGAGAAATGTTTTGTCCTCAAAGACAAGATAATGTAATTGGCCAAGTTAGGAGTGATCAAACTAGATCTAAGTGAGGATGTAACAACCACAAACATGACAACCGTTACATTTGGATCCTTTGAACCTGAAGCTCTCCAATGCCCTCATCGTCCTGCCATCTATGAACTTACACCGGGGGCATCACTAAATCAAACACAAATCCCAATGACCCTTCTACTTGTTGCCATACACTAGGGGCAATACTCAATCGAGCACAAGCACAAGCCTTAAGTCCTAAGGAAATTCCTTCATCGCAGTCCACCATGTCACTCTAAAAAGATGACTGGGCCATCATTACACGTCAGGAGAGTCATACGACACACCAATCCACTCTACCTTGTAGACAATCAAAGCAAATTAAAAAGAATGTTCGATCACAGAAACCCCCCAAAAGCAAGAAACGACAAGGCAAGAACAATGCTATCCAACCACCGCAAATGGTAACTAATGAAGTTTTGAAACAAGTCCCTCGATTTCCAATTACTCTACAAGAGTACATACAAAAGGAATTCCTTTCTAATGGATGTGTAGCTGTGCATATAATCACATGTTACACGAAAAGAAAATAAGTCAAAATTTGCTCCTAGATATGAGTTTAAACTATTTATGCTCCCAAATACGAGCCTAAACTATCTATTAGAAAAAAAAATGTCACTCAATTTGCTCATGGATATGAGTTTAAACCATCTATGCTTCCAAATATGAGTTTAAACTATCTAATTAGAAAAAAATAAAAAAAAAAAACTCATTCAAAATTTACTCCTCGATATGAGCATAAACTATCTACAAGGCTCCCAAGTATGAGTATAAACTACTCGACTTCCTAAACAACTCAAAGTTTGCTCCCGTATATAAGCATAAACTGTCTGCAAAACTCCAAGAGTATGAGTATAAACTACCCATCGTTTTGAAACTACTCAAAATATAAACTGCTCTACTCAAAATTTGCTCCCATATACGAGCATAAACTGTCTACAAGATTTTGAAGTATGAGTATAAACTACTTAACTTTTTAAACTACTCAAAATCTGCTCCCAAATATGAGCATAAACTGTCTACAAGACTTCTGAGTATGAGTATAAACCACCAAACTTCCTAAACAACTCAAAATTTGCTCCTAGATACGAGCATAAACTGTCTACAAGACTCCTGAGTATGAGTATAAACTATTCAACTTCCAAAATAACTCAAATTGTGCTCCCGGATACGAGCCTAAACTATCAACTAAGCGCTCCTAGATAAGAGCCTAAGCTATCTATAAAGCCTCAAACCGCAAGTACAAATCACTTTATGAACTACGTCATGACTCGACCACTCTAAGGGGGTATGTAGGCAACCTAAAAAGGTGCAGTCACAAAATAAATTATTTGTATCACTCTTGGCCCCCATGAGTATAAACTACGAACGGTCAAATCAAATAAAAAAAAAGCATTATAAACTGTGAACGGCCAAAAAAAAAAAAAAAAAAAAAAAAAAAAAAAAACAAAAATTCTACTCGTGACCTGCAAGAGTATGAACTATTGATGGTACAAGAAAAAAAAAGAGAATATTCTCTACTCCTAGCATGTAAGAGTGTAAACTTTGCAAAACGGTACTTGCATTGCCAATTATAATAACAACCATCAATTTGGGGGGCATTTGTTGATATATATATATATATATAAAAGGAGTTGTCCAGTTACACTACATTAATGGGTCATGGGCTTAAGCCTCGAATTTTCAGTGCAATGCTTCTAAAAAGAGATAAAAAAAACTCATAAATTTAAATCTGTCATTTGGTGGACAGATTGGACAAATCTTTGATTAGGATTTAGTGAATCCCATTTAAAAGGCAACCAGCTTTCAAGGCTTAATTGATCCACCAAAAAAAAGGAAATTAATGGTTGGTCAATGAGCTAAATGATGCATGGGCCCAGCCCCTTTGCCTAGTGGCACGTTAATTCCAATCTATGGATTTAATTACACTTAAATGGGGATCAAAGATTGACCACGGAATTGTGAATTTAGTGGGGCCCATTTGAATTAACTTAAGTGCATCACAATTAAAAGGAGAAGAAAAGGAAATCTTGGTTGGATGTCTTGACCGACCACATGTGGGCTAGTTTCTTGCTAGATGGCTTCTAATCATAATTGTTCCAATCAATCTAGTGGGCCCTATTGGGATGACAATTGTCACTTGCCATTAAAAAGAAATTGAAGATTGTCTTGCTAAATTAAAATAGGTTTTTGATGATGCGCGACCTGGTCACTCCTAACTGCAAGTGGTTGCACTCCTAGCTGACGGAGGACGAAACACCTGTGAAGAAGAAGATGAAGGGATCCCGGGGAGTTCACCTGGCGGGAACACTCCGATGCTTAAGTTAATAACTGGGAGAGAAAGCTGAGAGCTGAAAGAGAGTTGCAGAAAAAATAAAAGGGTTAGAGTGCAGATCACGCAAGTTACAATACCTTTTCTCTTTGGGGGTCGGAGCTCTTATATAGCGGTGTCCTGTCAAATCAGGCATAACCGCCTCTTATTCTTTGTCGCAGCCACTACTTGCCAGGGTTGCGCAGATAACTGTTGCAGAGTATGGCTCTGCCAGGCAGGGGACACCTCTCAGGGTTGGCAGGCACGACACCGCCTAGCGAGAGACGTGGGTGCAATCTCCAGATTTGGCAGGTACGGTTGTCAGACAGGAGATCTTCCTGTGATATGCCGAGCTGCTCTCCCGCGAGCTTCCTTGTACCGAGCTACCCTGTACCGAGCTGTAGGTGCTGTATCGAGGTGCTTCTACCCGAGATGGCCTACTTAGATTTGGGCAGGAGTAAATTTGTTCTAACCTAGGAGGCTCCCGAGCTCAACCCGAAGTGCCTTGAGCTCAGGAGATTCCTCCCTTGGAAGAATCTTAGCTCGGGGTAATCGGAGTGTCATCTGGTGTCGAGCTGCTACGCTGGATCTTGGCGGACTGGTCACGCTGAGTTGTCACTTATGCTGAGTCACGTCCACGTGTCCTCTTATGATGAGGTCGGGTCAAATCACCCTCCATCAATTACCCCCTACTCCCCGAGCCAGGGGTCCCAACCTGGTGTGGGGAGTTCACGATGTGACGAGTGGATTTGGCCCAAAGTCTAGGCCACTTTGTCTGAGTTCACCGATCGGACCAATTCAATGCCTGGCTCAATCAAGGGTAACCCGGGTCGCGTATAGTTTACGCGCAGACGTCACACGATTTATAGACTCTACGGACGTAAAAAAATGCGCTAAACTGATTTCACCTCGGGGGTCGCGTAGCCAGCTTTCTTGAGAGTCGTTAGATCGTCTATATCTCAACCATTGAATCTCGAGCATATTGGCTATAAATAGGGGGGACCCCAGTCATTTTCTCTGCCACAAGTTCACTAATGTTCGTCTTTAGGTCGCGGCTAAGCTCTTTAGCTCGGGTTTTGCAGTCCGCCATTCTTCCTAGTTCGGTCGTCTTCCCTTGTTGAGTCTCCTTAGCCTCTCTTCTTCAGTTTGGTTTCAGTCTTTTCAGTTTTGCTGTTAGCTTCCCTTAGTTCATTTTCAGTTCGTAGCTATGTCATACCATAGCTTTGATAGTCTTTTAGATGAGCCCGAGGTGGGTACCTCATCTCAAGTAGGTGCCTCCGAGGCACATTCCACCTACGAGGTGCGGGAGACCTCGGGTAACCCAGCATCCACCTCTATTCGAGGTCGGTCAGTAGACAAGTTCGATCCTTCTACCATGACGGTAGACAGGTTTGGGAGCCTGATAGCTCGGTATAACCTTCCTAGGGAATACACCTACCACCTTCTTGTGGGCGACTTCCCTTGGGAACACGGTTGCGATGAGATCGTAATTTTTGGGGAACAGCTCGTGGATGAACTCCGCCTTCCACAACACCCCCTAATTATCGAAGTGTTAAATCACTTCGACGTCACTATAGACCAGCTTCACCCGAACTCCATTCGGAACGTGGTCGGTACCATCTCCCTTTGCTTCGACTACGCCCTGCCTCTCGACCTTGACATTTTCGCCTCCATACTTTCCATTTAGAAGAATGCTTCTAGCGTTCTCCCTGAGCACAGGCAGACTTACTACCTGTCCCCTCGCCCGGGCTACAAGCTGCTACATGACCTCCCCAATAAAATCCCGGCCTGGAAATGGGATTATTTTGTAGTTTGGAACCCTGCGGGATGGCCCTTCCATACTCACTAGAGGGTGGCCATTCAAGACTCTAGCATTACGCTGGACCGGGATACAGGGAGACGCTCCAGTCTTGGGCGGAGCTCAGCTTCGACTACAAGGACTTCATCGTCGAGAACAAGCTCATTAAGGCTGGTCTGAGTCCCGATAGGTCGCCTTGTTTAGAGTTAGTATTTTTTCTTCGGTAGCCAATTTCTACTTCTTGGTAGCATTACTGACGTCGAACTCTATTGCAGGTCCTATGGAGCGACTTAGTGCAGAGAAACTCTTTGGAAAAATGAAGGGGAAAAAGAAGCGAGCTGCAAAGAGAGCTCGCATTAAATCTCCATGGGCTCCTACTCTCGAGCCCGAGCTGCCTGTTGATGCTCCTCTAGTGATCAACTTGGAGGAGTCGGAGAACCCCCCACTTCAGGAGCCCGAGGCGATTGCGGAGCCCATTCCTGAGACAACTACGAAGCCCGCTCCTGAGACTACTGCTACTACTTCAGGAAGCGGGGAAATAGCCTGGGGATCAGCCCGAAGTATTTTGAACCCGCAATACAGCCTCCGAAAGAGAAAAGGGGCTGCGTGTGTCGAGGAGGTCTCCAGCTGGGTCGAGCTATCGCCTGCTCAGCTCGGAGCTCGAGCAGCTACCCATTGCATGGTGGTAAGTCTTGTTGTATTTCAACTTCAATTTCTGCAATTGTTGCTTTACTGGTGCTAACTAGCATTCTCTTGGCAGGTGAACAATTAACGAACTCCTTGTAATGAAATATTTTTGTAATGAAAATATACTTTTTGCTAAGTGTTCGTGTAATTTACCTTATCTGCCGAAGTAACTATTTTACCCCGAGTTGTTAAGCTATCGAGCTAAATGCCCGGAGTAGGGGTTTCTTGACTGTCGTCACCCCGAATTGTCTCCCAGTACTTGGGGGTGAGCGACATAGTAGGGTATATGCCCGACCTGTCTGCACCTGGATTACTTAAGTTGACGTCAATTGTCCCTAACGGGTTCAACCCGCTGTATGCTGGGGCGGGCTATGCATCATAGGGTTCACACCCGAGCTGCCTGCGCCTTAGGCATTACAAGTACTTAGCCTATGCCGATGAGGCGATTAGGTCTTACACGGTACTGAGGTCTTTCATTAGCTCGGCGTTTTAGCCCTTAGGCTGAGGGAGCGACTTATGGTCCACTATGGAGCTCGCCCATGCCGAAGAGGCGACTGAGCGCCGAGCTCCTTAGCTCGGCGTTTTGGCCCTTAGGCTGGGGGAGCGACTTACGGTCCACTCCTCTGGAGTTCGCCCATGCCGAAGAGGCGATTGGGCGCCGAGGTCCTTAGCTCGGCGTTTTGGCCCTTAAGCTGGGGGAGCGACTTATGGACCACTCCTCTCGAGTTCGCCCATGCCAAAGAGGCGACTGGGCACCAAGGTCCTTAGCTCGGCGTTTTAGCCCTTAGGCTGAGGGAGCGACTTATGGTCCACTCCTCTGGAGTTCGCCCATGCCGAAGAGGCGACTGAGCGCCGAGGTCCTTGCCGCGGCTGAGGTGCAACCTGCGACAATTGATCCGCCGGTAGTCATTTGGATCGTTCCCCGAACTGGCCTTTCTTCGGGTGGCTGCCTCTGCAGTTGGTCACCTTGCTTGTGGATGGACTCCGGAGCGTCTCTGCCTTGCTCGCTCTACCGACCTGTTTTATTATCATTTTGTACAAAATTTCTTAAATATCCGCGACGGATGAGTTCCTCTATCTCATCGCAGTGGGTTTTTACAACTTTCGGTACTATGACCATGATCTTTATGAAAATGACAATACAAGTTCTTATTTCTAACTGTTATGATATTATAGGTTGTAAATATGTAGTATTAGCCCAATTAGGAATAGCTTGATTATAGGAATTATTCTTTCTTTGATTTTCTTCCTATTTTAGTATCTATAAGGCTGTATGATTTTCTTCCTTTTTTGTATTTGCAAATCTGTATGATTTTCTTCCTTTTTAGTATCTACAAGGTTGTATATATATGTACTATTTTCTCAATTGAAAAATATCAATTTCTTTCAATTCTTGTTCTATCACATGGTATCAGAGCTGGAGACACCAAATCCAGTCTAAAACTAATTTCTGGTTTTCTTCCCTCTGCTGCCCAAGTGAGTAGCTTTGAATTCTTTACATTGCCCAAGTGAGCAGCAACTGTGATCTCTAGGTCACCCATTCCGAGTGACATCTGCATCTCACCGCCCCTACCAGTGGAAGCGGAATCCAAAATCGGCCTATCCACCTTCACCAGTCTCTTTTCCAACGATCGCCTCAGCCTCGGTGTTACTCCTGTGGTGTTTGTTTGCCCATTACGAAAGTCTTTCCTCTATGTTTTTTTTTTTTATACAGTTGATATTTCGGTGCTACCAACTGTGGTTTCTTGCTGTTTGGGTGTTGCATCTGCTGTTGATTCTGTTTAAGTGTGTTTTATTGGTTTTCCTGGTTGTTAAAAGTTTATTTACCTGTGTTTATGATGTCGGTTGAACAAAAGAACTTGGCTATGCCTAGTGTTATCCCCATTCTGTCTAAAATCATTGAACAAAAACTAAACGGAACTAATTATTTAGACTGGAGTAAGACTGTTCGTTTGTATTTACGGAGTATCTCTAAGGACAACCATCTTACTAAGGACCCTCCTACTGATGAGACCCACACTGAATGGCTAAGGATTGACGCTCAATTGTTTTTGCAAATCCGCAATTCTATTGAGTGTTTTTCTGATGCGGACTGGGCAAGTTCCAAGATTGATCAAAGGTCCACTACTGGCTATTGTGTTTTTGTTGGTGGTAATTTGGTTTCGTGGAAGAGTAAGAAGCAAAATATGGTGTCGTGATCTAGTGCAGAATCTAAGAATAGAGCAATGGCACAAGCTTCGTGTGAGGTTATGTGGATTTCTAAACTCTTAACTGAGGTCGGTCTTAATGTCTCAGTTCCAGTGAAACTATGGTGCGATAATCAAGTTGCGATTCATATTGTTTCGAATCCAGTTTTTCATGAACAAGCTAAACATATTGAGATAGACTGTCATTTCGTTCG
This sequence comes from Nelumbo nucifera, assembly GCF_055504915.1. Classification (NCBI taxonomy): domain Eukaryota; kingdom Viridiplantae; phylum Streptophyta; class Magnoliopsida; order Proteales; family Nelumbonaceae; genus Nelumbo; species Nelumbo nucifera. The sequence goes on along the minus strand of NC_142649.1, from coordinate 12,866,732 downwards.
TGAAAAAATTCAACAAAACTTGATCTCTATAACATATGTGAAGACTGGAGAGCAGTTAGGAGATATCTTTACAAAAGCTCTTAATGGAGCTCGGATTTCTTATATTTGTAACAAGCTGGGCATGATTGACATTAGGGGTGTTCACGGGTGGGGTTGGGTCGGTTTCATGGGATTTTCCCAACTGACCCGACCTAGTCGGGTTACCAGAGGTGGGAACCGAAACCGACCCATTGATAGGCCAAACCGACCTGGTCGGTTTGAGTCGGGTTGGGTCGGTTTTGGTTTTGCTCCTGTACAAAGCCGAATAAACTCTGAATTAGTTGAGGACTTGAGTTGAGGGGGGCGGACCAACCAAGTTAAGTTAGAGAATAGAAGATTTTAAGAGAAGACAAAAGTGAAATTAGAAGACTAGTAGGAAACTAGGAATTCTAATTGTAATTGCCTAATGGGCCTTCTAGTTCTAGTAGGAATTCTAATTGTAATTGCCTAATGGGCCTTCTAGTTCTAGTAGGAATTCTAATTGTAATTGCCTAATGGGCCTTCTAGTTCTAGTAGGAATTCTAATTGTAATTGCCTAATGGGCCTTCTAGTTCTAGTAGGAATTATAATTGTAATTGCCTAATCTAGGTAAAAAACTAAAAAAGGACACCTAATTAATTGAATTCTAATTGTAATTGCCTAATGGCCTTCTATTTCTAGTAGAAGTCTAGAAGACTAGTAGGAATTAGGAAACTACTCAAACTAGGAAGTAGGAACTACCAAACTAGTAGAAGAAAGACTAGTTATAAGAAAACCGAAACCGACCCGAGATATCGGTTTTTGTATGTGCCCAACCCGAAACCGACCAGTACGAATGAAAACCCGGCCGACTCGGGTTGGGTCGGTCCGGGTTGGTCGGTTTGGTCGGCTTGGGCATTCTTATGAACAGCCCTAATTGACATCTATGCTCCATCTTGAGGGGGAGTGTTACGAAATTATAGGCTGTAAATATGTAGTATTAGCCCAATTAGGAATAGCTTGATTATAGGAATTATTCTTTCTTTGATTTTCTTCCTATTTTAGTATCTACAAGGCTGTATGATTTTCTTCCTTTTTGTATCTGCAATGATGTATGATTCTCTTCCTTTTTTGTATCTGCAAGACTGTATGATTTTCTTCATTTTTAGTATCTACAAGGTTGTATATATATCTACTATTTTCTCAATTGAAAGATATCAATTTATTCCAATTCTTGTTCTATCACACTAACATTTGGATCTCCTCTCAGCCGAGGTGGCCACTTCACGTACGGCGCGTCCTTGATCGCCATAAGGATCTCAGCTCGCTTCGCATTCAATGGCGTGTAGTTCGGCCTATCTGCTGGAGGAGCTCGGAAAGACTAGTATGGCCTTCCTCCTCGAGCTGGCTCTTTCTTCTTCTTGTTGTCCCCGTGGGTCGAGGACTCACCTTCTTTTTTCCTCTTCTCGGGTGGGTTCTCGCCCTTCTGGTTCATCTCCTCCTCCGTTCCGATGAACTGGTCCGCGAGCTTGAGGAATTTAGTCACATCCTTAGGTCTGTTGACAACCACGTGCCACTTGAACTCCTTGTGCGTTATGCCTCTCTTGGCTACTGTAGCCTCATTGCGGGGTCCAAGTCAGGTATCTGCAGACATGCATCGTTGAATCTTTTGATGTAGCTACGGATGGACTCTCCTTCCCTCTGGACTATGCTGAGGAGGCTTTCTTGGGTCCTTGGGCATCTCTTGCTGAAGACAAAGTGCGAAGTGAAAACCTGCACAAACTGTGCCAAACTTTTGATTGACCCAAGCGCGAGGTTCTTGTACCACGTGCGAGCTATTCCCTTGAAGGTGGTGGAGAAGGCTACACACATGCAGGGCAAACTTTCCCTGGCTAAGTGCATCTGTGACTGAAAAGCATCTACATGATCATTCGGGTCGAATGATCCATCATATTTGTCCAGGGAAGGTACCTTGAAATCTTTCGGCATTGGGATAACGAGGAGTTTGGGAGCTAGAGGAGATGGCACAGAGAGGAGTGGAGTGGCTTTTGCTGCTCCCGAGCTCACTTCTTCCTTCAGCTCAGGCAGAATCTGGGTTGTAGCTCGGCGAGCTCTGCAACGTCTCCGTTGTTTCTTTGTCGGCTCTGCGTTGGTGCTGCTGACTTCTGTATTGTCAGGCACCGTTCTCGTAGGGAGTGGCTCAGGTTGTTGGTGATGGCTACGGACCGAGGGACCTTGCCTGGAGTCTACGGCCAGGACCTCGAACCGATTTTCCACAAGCGGGATTTTGAACTCTGAGAGCCGAGGTGAAGCGGGTCTGGCCGGCTGAAGGTCTCCCAACCTGCTCACATGCTGCAAGGTGAGGGGAGTGACTTGTCTTTCCCTCCCGCGGGATGAGACCTGACTCCCAAGAGGGTTTTGAGTTTGGGAGGTCTCCTCCTGGCGAGGGGGGGGGTTGCTCGTTGTGACGACAGGGCTTGGCCTGCCGCGTAGTGGGGTGTCGAGGAGGAACTTGTTGCTGGTTCTGGGGCAGTGGTGGAAACTGCTATTGATACTGGTGCTGATAGACTTAGTGCAACACTTGCTGCTGATACAGCTAGAACTATTGAAACTGTTGCATTTGGGCCTACATAGCTCTCATGCAGTGCACCAGGTCTTCAATCTGGTTTTGGCCGATCACCAGAGGAACAATGGAGGGTTTGGCAAAAGTTGCTTCTACTGTGAAGGGGAGTGGATCATTCATAGGTGCCATTATCTATGGTATATTCAGAGTAGGAACCCCATCTGTAGAGAGGGGGACGGTGAACTGTCCAATGCACACCGCTGAGACTTGGAGTTGCTCTCCGGCGGTGTTCATTTCTACGCTACATTCGTCGTTGCTGGAGGAAGCCATAGAAACTGAAGTCAGTAAGTTTAGTGGAAGAAGGATTTTTGAAGCGTTTCCCACAGACAACGCCAATTGATGACGTGTGACCTGGTCACTCCTAGCTGGAAGTGGTTGCGCACCTAGCTGGCGGTGAACGAAACACCTATGAAGAAGAAGATGAAGGGAGCTCACCCGGCGGGAACACTCCGATGCTTAAGTTAATAACTGGGAGAGAAAGCTGAGAGCTGAAAGAGAGTTGCAGAAAAAATAAATGGGCTAGAGTGTAGATCATGCAAGTTGCAATACCTTTTCTCTTTGGGGGTCGGAGCTCTTATATAGCGGTGTCCTGTCAAATCAGGCATAACCGCCTCTTATTCTTTGCTGCAGCCACTACTTGCCAGGGTTGTGTAGATAACTATTGCAGAGTACGGCTCTGCCAGGCGGGGGACACCTCTCAGGGTTGGCAGGCACGACACTACCTGGCGAGAGATGTGGGTGCAGTCTCCCGATTTGGCAGGTACGGTTGTCAGACAGGAGATCTTCCTGTGATACGCCGAGCTGCTCTCCCGCGAGCTGCCTTGTACCGAGCTACCCTGTGCCAAGCTGCAGGTGCCGTATCGAGGTTCTTCTACCCAAGATGGCCTACTTAGATTTGGGCAGGAGTAAATTTGTTCTAACTTAGGAGGCTCCTGAGCTCAACCTGAAGTGCCTTGAGCTCGGGAGATTCCTGCCTTGGAAGAATCTTAGCTCGGGGTAATCGGAGTGTCATCTGGTGCCGAGCTACTACGCTGGATCTTGGTGGACTGGTCGCGCTGAGTTGTTACTTATGCTGAGTCACGTCCATGTGTCCTCTTATGATGTGGTCGGGTCAAATCACCCTCCATCAGTTTCCGTAAATGAAGACATTTTGAATGTGACGTTGGGCGGACTCTTTAAGTAAGGCCACCCATTATAAAAAGGAGAGGAGAGTAGTGAGATTCTCTCTCAAGAAGGTTGATGAGAGTAGAATTTATCACATTTTTATCCCCAAATATTGTGTCTTGCATACTTAATTAGTACTTAATTGGACTCATATTTCTTGTATTTCGGTTCAGGGAATGAAAGAAGGCATTAGGAGCAAAGAAAGGCAAATCGGATGATTTTTCACAGTTTTGGCACCATTTAGTAATCTGGGCCTAACTCGCGTATCTGAACTTCAATTGGGATGATTCAAGACCCACTTGATAGATAGGAGAAAAAGCCACAATTTTCTTGTTTTGGGCATTCCCAGATTCGGCCTGAATCGAAGTAAAATCCTGGCCTGAAGTCAGGGCAAATTCGTAGGAAGGCCCAATCCGCAGCTTAAGCCCAACTTGCAAAAAAGCCTGGCAGCAGCCCAATTCGCAGAGGAGGTCTAATATGAATTCAAGAACAAGAAACTGAGAAGAGTCCTACCATATTTAAATTTGTGATGTAATCCTAGAAAGATAAAGAGATTGAGTTTATTAGATAAAGAGATAAGAGTAGGATTAGACTAGGACTTTCTATTTTTGAAAGATAAACTCCAAGAAGGAGTTGGAGACCACCCCCTCCCCTTTAAGCTATATAAAGGGATGGGGGGGCGGAATAGAGAAGTGTCAAGAAGTAGAGGAGCAATCAGTCAAGAAAGCAAGAAGACTGCAGGAAGAAGGTGGCGACAAGGAGAAGAGGAGACCTTAGCTCCAAGGGCGACACCATGAGTCTTTCTTTCCTCTTGTTTATTTTATTCCCTCTAGTATGAACTAATTTATCTGTAGTTAGGGTTGTGGAAAGCCTAATCATATCAATAAATATATTTTTATTCCGCCTTATTCATATTGATTTCCATATAGTCTATGAATTATCTTGCTTAATGCTATTAGGAGTTACCATCTCTTAATTGATCAGGCGTATGTGAATGAATCGAGAGAGGAATTCATATAGCTGACCGCATAATTAATGGTGTGAATTGAATGGTATATAGGGGTATATACACATGATTCATCTGAATATAATAGTTTTTCCTTGGACTTAATGCGCTTCTATCTTGAGAATTCTAGTCGAGAGATCGAGGGGTTACCTGATAGAAGTAGTTTTAGTATAATTCGAGAGAGAATATTAAATAAAATTGGAAAGACTTCAGCTTATGGGAATGACAAATTGTCTTGGATAATCTCATCCATTAATATTCATTGGAATGGTTAGGTGGACCGAAAGCCCTAGCGAATTCAACCAATCATTACATACTTCAGCATTGTTACTTCTGCTCTTGTTTTCCTTTTTTCTACTTTTGATTAGTTTTTATCTTCAAAGCTGAAATTCGATTGTCCAAATAATTAAGGAAGGCTGTAGTTCTAATACTTATTTTGTTAAATCCTCGTAGGAACGATATTTTTATACTACTTGATAAGTAGTGCACTTGTTAGGGTTATATATTTATAGCTATCAAAGGTGATCAGGAAAGAGGAGAGGAGAAGTTTCTCTTATAAAAAAAAAGAAGAAAGAATTTCAAAGCCTGCATGTTGCCGCTTTCAAGCATTTTGTTAGAAATGAAGTTTTAAGACCAATGGTGCTAGCCGCATGCATGTTGGGAAGCATGCCCAACTGAAGTAATCTCTCTCCCTCTTCGGTTTTCCCTCTTTGGCTCCCTCTAGCAACTCCCACATTGTGTTTCAACTTTTTTAGTTGTAGGAAGGAAGAACTAGAATTTCGGCTCCTCAACCATTGAAGCTTCGAAACCGTTACAGCTCTATGCCACATCAGCTAAAGGATTCTGGCCTTTGAGTTGTTGTAATCAAAAGTTTCATCAAATTACTACAAAAAGAAAAAAAAGATAAAATTGTCCTATTTTGTGCAGGTACAATTGATCGTTGCAAGTTCTTTCTACAACTACATGTTGTCAAGCTTTTCGGATTGTATCTGTAACAAGCTACAAGTACAAATTTGGGTTGTGTTTGTGACAAGAGAATCAAAGGGTTTCCATTGCAAAAAAAATTAAATTAAATTCCTTCCATTTGTCTTCATTAATTTTTGTGCTCCAAATTTAGCGCGAAATTTGTGTTGGCAGCCACTAAAACTAACATTTAGTGGCACTTAAATAAATGCCACTATACAAAACGCTTATAAATAATGGTTTTTTTGTAGTGCTTGTAATTTACACCCATTTTGTCCCTCAAAAGTCATTTGTATTTCCGTTTTGAGAATGGTTATGTAACTCATGAAATAGTGAGATAGCATTCTGCCACAACTCTTTATTTAAAACATACCCCAAAATACCTTTTGACCAAAACCATCCTCTACTTCATCGAAAACCTTTTGGATGATATTCCATTTGAAACCTGATACTACAAAAAGGCACTTGAAAGCTCTATACATAACAATGTTAGGTGCTCCTTTGAACTTCAACTTCTAGGAAATAAAACACAAGAGGTCATCTCTTCAATGGATGTAGGAGATTGTGTCTACACTTGAATGAAGCCTTGAAATGCCTGCAATACAAAGGTAGTGTCCACCATAATGTTCTCTGGAAGAAAAGAGAACCAAGTGATCCAAGTTCAAGCTCTCATCCTCCAAAGGTGAAGAAGAAAACAATAGCCTCAAACTCAAGGGCGGTTAAAGAAATCTCTAGCTTTTTTTTTCCCTGTCAAGGGTGGATAAGGTGGTGAGCTTGCTAAGAGGACCGGTAAACTCAGGGCCCAATAATGTACCCAGATTTCACATGGACAACGTTGCTTGAGATATACAACAAACCTACTATTGAAAAATGTAAATGAAAAATTATTACTGAAGTATTGAAACTCTCTGACTTCTATTTGTTCCCACAAAGCAGGAAGTCTCTAGGGGGAAGGGGAATGAGAGTGGTAGGAAAGAAAACAGGGGTGTTAGAAATTAAAAGCAATTTGCAATGGTGAAGGGACAATTAGCTTTAGTTGATGAAGCCATGAGTCTTAAAAAAACAAAAAAGAAAAATTTTTGAGGATCTAAGCTAGTTATAGCTATAAGACAATAATCTTTTCCCCTTGATAGGTTTTCATAAAATTTGTATCTATGTGGGGTTGTTTTTATATGAATTTTGGTAGGAAATAGGAATCTGGATTTGCTGGCCACGCTCATCCAACCACGCATATGGAACATTGGTTGTGTTCTGATCACTGATATTCTAGATGTCCAGCTCGATTTGTGTGGCCAGCAATGTCTTGTGGTCAATAGATCCAAACAAAGTAGACCCTAAGTTGGGGAGATGCAGGAGAACAAATGGAAAGAAGTGGAGACATGCACAAGGACATAAACCATTCAAGGAAGCCTATGGAAATTATTATGGCAAACAATGTTTTAAAAAAGCTAAAGGCATACTTGAGGCATAATGTTCCAAAAAGGTGAGGCAAAGGCCTCAAGGCATTGCAAGGCATAAGCCTTAAAAATTAAGAAAAACTTAATTAAAGTTTATAAATGATAAAAGTAACATATAATATACCAAGTTAGAATGATAGAAGGTACAAATATCTATAAAATATAAGTTTATAAGCAATAAACTCTAAGTTTTAGGCAAAATAAAATAATAATTAATCAACTAACAATTATAAACATTTTACACTTCATGTCCAAAATGCAATATTTAAATGTCCAATGACCAATTTAGAAGAAAGGAAACATATGAAGAATCATCCATATATAGATATTAGATTTATGGTTATCCAACAATTAGGAAGAAAATAAATGGGAAAAACAATAAACTTGGGAAGTTAGATTTAGAGTAATAAGACAAAAAATCCACTTGATTTCTCCAAGAGAAAGTAAGAACTTGATTGACATTTTTTTTTTGCATTGAACTCTCCTAAAACACGAAGAGAAAACTAATAGAACTTGATTTGCCTATTGGTTTTTCATTTTTACTATTTTTATTTGGTCCATAATTATTGAAATGTTCTTCCGTATATTTTGAACTATAGAAATGCATAATATATTGCATTAAATCACTAAATAACCATTGATACTGGTGGCTTATGCCTTTTTAGTTTTTATGCCTCACATCTTGAGGCTTGAGGTTTACACCTTATTTTGACAAAGGCTTAAGCCTTGAAATAAAATCTATGTGCCTCGCCTCAAGGCTTAAGCCTTTTAAAACAATGAAGACAAACACCTCTACAATAATCCCATCAATACCTAGAAATCCCTTTTTCATTACCAACAGCTCAACTACAAATTCATCTTCTTATTCCCTTTCTCATATTCTTCATCAGAGGCTACTTTACCTCATCATCTATGTACACCATGTGTATTATAACATGCCACATCATCCCTCCTTTATTCCAATAAGTCCTTTTCCAAAACCTCCTAGCAATGGATTCGTTGTTAAAAAAAAAAAAGAAAAACTCAGCCCATTTGTTCTTGGACTCTTGCTCAGAGGCTAATAAAAATTATAAGTTTGTGTAGAAGTCCCTTTTGTATTCAATTTTGTTACATTCGTTGGTGTTGTTTGGGGTTGAATAGTCAAATGCTTCCATTTGGGATTTGTCTTTATCTTTTACAAACATCACCACTTTTCTTTTATCACTCCTTAAGCACTTGATAGATTTATGGCCTGGTTCACTACACTTAAACACTTCAGCCCAAATAATAATAATAATAATAATGATGATGATGATGATGGTGATGAAGAAGAAGAAGAAGATGATGATGAAATAATAATAATAATAATAATAATAATAATAATAATAATAATAATAATAATAAGAAGAAGAAGAAGAAGAAGAAGAAGAAGAAGAAGAAGAAGATTGGGAGAGACACTTTCCTTAGCCGCTGATGGCTCTTGAGGAACAAAGAATTAAATAAAATAGGTTAAAACTATAGGGGTGCTTTAGTAATATGCACACCACAAGGGTGTATTTTAGTTAATACAAGTATACAACAAAGTATAAGAGCCTGAGGCTCGTTTGTATCCAATGTAAAACGCCATTAGTGTAAAAGTACACTGATGACGTTTTACACTGAACCGTATAATATGTAACCGTTACATTTTGAAAACCGTGATGAAAAGTATAAAGTTTTACATCGATAAAGTCAAAGTAGTATTTACATTGATAATCGATTTGATAATCGATGTAAAACTTTATGCTTGATGAGGTTTTACATCGATTCACAATGTAAAACTCCACTCCATCCAAACACCAATAAATCTAAACCGGAATTGAGTTTTAAATCAATCTCCCTTTACACTCATTCCAAACATCAATAAAACCAAAACGGTATAAACTTTTACATCGATCTTGATTTACACCGATTCCAAACGCAGCCTTAACAAAATAACTCTTTAATGATTAGGGTAAAATACAAAAACTTGCAATGAGGTTTTTGATAATTATAAAAACCTCCCCTAAGATTTTACTTTCACAAAAACCTCTCCTATACTTTTTAAAAAGCCTCATCAAAGTACCCATTTTACACTTATATCTATCCATCTACATGAAAATATACTAAAATACCCCACAAGAACTTTTAACTTAAATTAAAAAATTCATCCATTAGATTGAAAAGAGTATTAAAGTAAACTCTACAAAAACGTTAGGTTTAGTAAAATCTTAGAAGGGCAACCGGTTCTGGTTTTGGGATAATTACCGATAAGTCGGTTTCGGTTCCTAAATCTATTTTTCGTATTTTCAAAGTGAACTGTGACGCGCTCTCTCTCTCTCTCTCTCTGCATTTTGCACACTTGGCGCGAATTCTGCACCCCGTTTAATAGAATTCGATAAACGATGGAAGGTAGACGGGAAGGAGAGGGAGGGACCGAGGGAGAGAGAGAGAGAGGAGATATGCATCAGCGTGAAGAAAGAGTTCAAAAAACGCCACCGTGCTCCCATCCTACTTTCCTCCAACGTGTCTCTTTTCATGGCTATCGACGTGTCTCCCTCGAGTTTCTGAAGACTCTTCGTAGTGCCATTTTTGTCAACTCTCTCTCTCGGGCCTCCTTTCTGCCCGTAGCTTGGTTGAGCCGTTTTCTCTCGCTTTCTCTCTCAAGAAATAGAGAAGGTAAAAGGGTTCTATTTTTTGTTTTTATTTTTTAAATTCATGCAAAGCTTCGATCTTGGTGCATGTCTGCATGATCCATCTTTGCTTACGACCTGGATGATGTTTTGATTTTATTCCTGTTTTTTGCACTATTGGGTTTCTTTTTTGCTGTTTGTTGTGAAATTATTGTTCCTCTTGTGGCATAAATTACTTTTCATGGTATAGGAGTCTTGCATTTTTACATTTTTTTTTTGTTTCTTTTCTGCTCTCAGATTTAGTGTTTTTTTTTTTTGGTTTTTTAAGGTTCAGGGTTTTAGACAGTTATGCAATGGCTTCCAAAGCATAGGAGTGATTTTGGTTTCCTAGTTTAGCTCTATTATGCGTGGTCTTTACTGTATTTAATCTTTGTTCTTGTTTTTCCCTCCTCATTTTAGTTGTCCAATTGGGGTGTTTTCTTGGGAAGTATATCTGGATCTCTAGCAGTTGTTAAATGGATTGAATTTTATTTGGGATGTATATTGTCAAATGATAGGTTTGTCATAGATGCTAGCTCAGAGGATATTTCTAGTGTTCTTTAAATTAAGGGGGGTGTTTTCCAGCGTTGTTTCAATTGATGGGTCTGTCATAGATGCTAGCTCAGATGCTTGTCCTCTGGTGCTCCTTTTTTCGTTTTTTTTTTTCCTATTAATTTTTCTTTGTTTATAACGGTTCAATTTAAGGCTTGGGGACAATGATGCATTTAAGATTATTACTAGGTAAAGTGAGGAAAGATATGAAGCATCAGGCAATTCTTAAATTAGGAGTGAACTGATTGAATCTGCAACTAGCACTTAGTCTCTGTTGCATTGCTTCAAAGGGGTTGGGGGGAGGCACAATTGGACTGGAGTAATTGATAAAGAAGAGGAGATCTTGTTGGAAAACCATGATTTAATTTGGAAATATTTGAGCATTTGAGAGATGACTAACGGTTGATTCTTACTGGCATTATTAAGGAGGGAACTTTACCTAGATTTGGGATCTAGTTGATAACTTGATATATATGTTGGCCACTAAATAAGTTGTATGGTCAGCATTCACTATCCTGATCTTTACCCACATAAGTCTGTTGCTTTGCATTTGTCTTGTTAATATTCTAGTATGGCTGTCTACTGGTATGCAAGCAGAAAAGTCTGGCAGTATAGATGCTCTAATATTGTTCTAGGAGAATGATTGCATTAATGTTGTAATGGGAAGAGTATATATGTATTGTTAGATGTCAATCCCTCAGTTCCATTAGGTCCAGTTGGCTACATTATGCAACCATGCTTATAAGCACATTGTGCAATGATGTCTACTGTTATACAATTTTCCTAAGATCTTCTACGAAAAGGTTTCAATTTTCAAAAGAAACCCACTAGCAATCTCTACTTGAGTCATTTCCAATGTTTCAATGTGTTTATGTTGTCTTGGAAAAACTTTGCTTTCCCAATGATATTAACATAACTTTTCAGTCAGTTTTGGGAAGATCTTTGGCTGGGTGATACTCCTTTCTGTTCCCTTTATCCCAATCTTTACTCGGTTTCTAATTATGAGCAGAGACCTGTTTCAAGTTTCATCACCTTCTCTCAATTCGGTGTGAGTTGGAACTTTGGTTTCAGGAGAGGTTTAAGGGATAATGAGTGTGAAAGCTTCTTATGATTGTTTGACAATCTCAAATCAGGTTTTCTAGTTCAATCTTTAGAGGACACTAGAGTATGGTCCACCTCTTCTGATAGCTCCTTTTCCTGTTCCCTTTTCAACTCCCTTGTGCAATCTTCTAGTTGGGGGGGGGGGAGGGTTTCCCGGTGAAAGAGATTTGGAGTAAGCCCATTCCACCCAAAATTCAAGCTCTTTGCGGGGAGAATTTCCTTGGAAAGGTGAACACTTGCGACGTGCTTCAAAATAGGAGGCCACATATTTGCCTTTTCCCTCATGTGTGCTATCTTTGTTATGCAAATGGTGAATCCCTTCCTCACTTATCAATCCATTGTCCTTATGTTCTCTTTGTATGGGAGTCTTTTTGCTCTCTTTTGATTGCAGGTGGAGCTCTCCACAGGATGTAGTGAGCCTCTTAAACCCAAACTTCCTAAGGTAGCCGATGAAAAGGGAAAGGACAATGTGGAAATCAGTTAGGGCGGCTGTGATATGGACGATTTGGGAGGAAAAGAATTCAAGAATATGGAAAGTGCAGATCAAGAGAAGATTTAGTGGAAACCATAAAGATAAAAGTTGCTCATTGGATAAAAACACTTGAGCTGTTCCAAAGCTTCTCTTAGTGGTTGATATAATGTGGCTTGGAAAGAAGTGGCCTTTTCATGGGGATGGAATGGAAGCCCCCAGCTCCAAACAAATTAAATCTGAATTTTGATGGCAGCTCCACAGGGAACCTGGAATTGGTAGGCATAGGGGGTGTTCAGAGATTCAACAAACAAAGCGCTGGCTATGTATTCATGGCCTATAGGGGTTCGAGATTCAATAAAGGGCGAGCTACTGGCACTTCTTCAGGGGTTAAAACTAGCCAAACAAGCAGATTTTAAAAACTTGGAGGTTAAAGGGGACTCAAAACTAGTGACTTTTTGGTCTAACTTCAGAGGTAATGCTCCTTGGATCTATAGACATTCCCTGCGAGAGATTGAAATTTTAGCAAGGGAGCTCAATGCCTCTTTCACTTGGATCAGAAGGACTGCAAATGAGATGGCTGACTAACTAGAAAAACAGGGAGTTTACAGACAACATATTTCTGGGCAGTATAGTAAAATCATTATGTAAGACTGACTGTGCTCTTCTGTTGGCTGTAATCTGTTTTCATCTTTCTCTCAAATTAAATAAAATTAATCCTTTATTTGCTGATAAAGAAACATAGCTTTTCAGTCAGTATGTATGGGAATATTGATTAAATAAAAAAAATTGATGCTTAGGTAAACAACATATGCTTAAATGTTTAATACTATGTTACCTAGATACAACGAGGATGCGGCTGGGTGAGATATCATATATGAAATTTACATTAAAATTAAAGTATATGACATGATATGACACCCTTGTACAGGTATCTGGGTATCATAGGTTAAATATACTCAAGAAGAGGCACTTTTGTGTGTCTATCAATGCTAATTGGTTTTCCTAAGTGGATGAAATGTCATTGTTGGAAATGCGCCAGATTTTAATACTACATGAGTTCTTGAGGGGCATTTCTAAATATAGTTTATACTTTCTTCTTGCTTATTTGACATAAGTGAACTTTTGATATTCATAATGAACTCAGTCTTTTGTTATAGAGTGTTTCTAGGTAACAAAGATAAACTTTAAGGTTTATGTATGCATTCTTCTGTGGGCATATAATGATATACAATTCACAAAATATGGGAATTTTTTAAGGGTAATTATCTCTTTTGAATCTTTAAGTGATGGGTCCATGTCGTTGCTTATGCAACACTGGTATTTATATTATTTCTTCAATGTTTTAATATTTTATATCTATTACCCTTTTGCATCATTGGTTGAAATAACAATGGATATGTAAGCTCAAAAATAGAAATCAGAGCAGTGAAGGAATGAGTAATTCTTCTAATAATTTGTAGAGAAAGGTGGAGAAGATGAACTTGGGACTGAATTCTGATCTTCAAAAGTCTTGGCAATAAATCCGATTGAAATATGAGGAAGTAGAGAAGAGAAGGGAAGAAGAGAGAAAAGAAGAAAGAAAGGAAGAAGAAAGGGTTTGGAGCAATAGAACAGTGCTGGCGGCACCAACTTCTATTATATTATATAGGCGGCAAAAATAAGAAGGGAAAAGACCCTTGTGCCCCTGCTGTAAGTGAGTACAATAATAGAAAATAAAAAAATGCTTTAACTAGCCAAACAGACCCTAACACAAATAACTAAATTATTTCAACACTCCCCCTCAAGATGGAGCATAGATGTCAATCATGCCCAACTTGTCACACAAATCATTGTGCCGCACATGATGAAGACCTTTGGTGAAGATATCTGCAAGTTGTTCTTCTGAGTTGACATATGGAGTACACACTTCTCCATTTACAAGTTTCTCTCTAATAAAATACTTGTCCACTACAATGTGTTTCGTCCTATCATGCGAGACTGGATTAGCAACAATATTGATGGCAGCTTTATTGTCACAGTAGAGTGACATAGGATTGCTCACTGCAAAACCCAATTCACCTAACAGTTTTCTTATCCACATGGTTTCAGCAACCCCATGAGACATCGCTTTATATTTTGCTTCAACACTAGATCTAGGCACTACACTTTGTTTTTTACTTCTCCTCCATGTGATCAGGTTTCCTCCTACAAAAGCACAATACCCACTGGTAGACTTTCGGTCATCAACTGCTCCTGCTCAATCAGCATCAGTATATACTTCCACCTTTAAGTGACCATGTTTCTGGAACAACAAACCAGCTCCGGGAAACTTCTTGAGGTATCTAAGGATCCTCTTTGCAGCTTCACAGTGAGTTGTCCTATTGTGCATGAACTGACTAAGGACACCCACTACATAAGCAATATCAGGCCTGGTCATAGACAAATACAAGAGTCTCCCTATGAGTCTCTGGAACTTCTTCACATCTTTCAAAAACTCTCCCTGACTGTCTCCTAGCTGATGATTAGATTCAATTGGTTTTACCCCCAACTTGCCTGCATCTTCTAGTAGATCTAGTACGTATTTATGTTGGGAAATAAAGATGCCTTTGTGAGAGCGGGCAACTTCAATTCCAAGGAAATAACGTAAGGGGCCTAGATCTTTCACCTCAAATTGAGTGGCTAAGAATTTTTTTAGTATTCGTATTTCAGCCTCCCAATCTCCTGTGATCACTATGTCATCCACATACACAATTAGAACAACAATTTTCCCTTTACCTCTTTTCACAAATAGAGTGAGATATGACTGGCATTGTTTGAACCCCATCTGTTGAACTGTTAAATGGAACTTACTAAACCAAGCCCGAGGTGATTGTTTCAACCCATATAAAGATTTTTTAACCTGCACACCTTTTGTTCACTGCCTTTGGCACAAAAACCTGGAGGTTGGGTCATGTACACTTCCTCTTCTAAGTCACCATTCAAGAAAGCATTTTTGGTGTCCAATTGGTGAAGTTTCCAGTCAAGATTTGCCACCAATGAAAGAAGAATCCTGATAGAGTTCATCTTGGCTATTGGAGCAAAAGTCTCTGCATAGTCCACTCCATATACCTGTGTAAAACCTCTTGCTACCAGTCTAGGCTTGTGCCTTTCAATAGTTCCATCAGCCTTGTGTTTCACTGTGAACACCCACTTGCAACCCACTGGTTCCTTCTCTTCAGGAAGATCCACCAACTCTCAAGTGCCATTTTTGTGTAATGCATCAATTTATTCCTGCATTGCATCTGTCCATTCAGGTTTAGATAAAGCTTCTGCCACATTCTTAGGAACGGGGACACTGTCCACAAAAGAGAGGAGTGCACGAAATGAAGGTGAAATGTGATCATAGGACACAAAATTAGAGATAGGATGATTAGTGGTACAAGATCTAACACCCTTTCTCTTAGCAATAGGAACATCAAGATCATTGATGACAGGGGAATCAACATTGAGAGGAACAGGCATATCAATAGGAGCAAGTGTACTTGGCCGATGAGACGGATCTGCCTCTGGCGAATCCGATGATGTTGGTTGCATAGTGTCAGGTTCCACGGCTCTTGTACTCTGTTGGCTTTTATGGCGACGATGAAAGACTCGAAATGGAGGAGGATCGGATAAAGGAGGTAGTTGAGTTTGTCCCGCCTGTTTCTCCTCAGCCTTACTCTCTCCCTAAGGAGAAATCGAGAAGAAAGGTTGATTATCAAAGAATGATACATCAATGGAGACATAGTACTTGCGAGAGGTAGGATCATAGCAGCGATACCCCTTTTGAGATAAAGGGTAACCAAGGAAAACAAAAGGAATAGCCCGAGGATCAAGCTTACCTCAAGTAGGGGACAAGTTATGGACAAAGCAACAACCCCCAAAAACACGCATCAGAATGGTGGACAACGGAGCTGTAGGAAACAGAAGCTGATGTGGGGCCTTATACTCTAGTAACCGAGATGGCATACGGTTGATGATGTATGTAGCACACAAAGCTGCATCCATCCAAAAACGTTTTGGCACATTCATATGAATTAATAAGCCACGAGCTACTTCGAGAAGGTGACGATTCTTTCGTTCAGCAACACCATTTTGTTGGGGTGTCCTGGCACAAGAGCTTCGTTGAAGTGACCCACTCGAAGCAAAAAACTCCGTGAGATCAATATGGAAGTATTCCTTCGCATTGTTCGACTGGAAGATATGGATTTCAGTTTGGAACTGAGTGGACACCATGTGTTGAAAGTCTTTCACAATTTTTGACACTTCATCTCTAGATCGCATAGGGTAAACCCAAGTGTATCTAGAGTAATCATCAATCAAGGTAATGAAGTACTTATATCCAGCCTCAGTGGGTAGAGTAACATGGCCCCGAACATCAGAGTAAACAATATGAAATGGAAATTCAGATCTTCTTTTTTCTCAAAGGTAAAGAACTTCGACAATGTTTACTCAATTGACATGTCTGACACTGTAATTGACTCATTGACAAGGACTCAAACAACTTTGGGAACATAACTTTTAATGACTCAAAAGAAAGATGACCAAGACGACTATGCCATAAATAGGTTTGACTCTCACTGGACAAACTCACGGACTCTGTAGCCACAAGACCAGCTTTATTCTCCAACACGTAGAGACCATCCACCATGCTTCCTCTACCAATCGTCTTCCCCGAGGCCAAATCCTGAAACACACATGAAGACGGAAAAAAAGTGACTGAACAATTCAAAGAGTGAGTTATACTACTAATGGATATCAAATTTATGGGTAATTTCGGAACATGCAGTACATTAGAAAGGGTAAGGCAGAGTGGGAGAGGTATGGTACCTTGGCCAGCTATGGTAGAGAAAGAACCATTAGCTAGTTTCACCTTATCTCTCCCAGAGAGGAGGTTATATGTCTGAAATAAATTTGACTTACCGGTCATGTGGTTTGAGGCTCCAGAGTCAATAATCCAAAGAGAATCAATGGTATGAGATGACACATGGAAGGTAGTGGCAGCATTACCTGATGTAGATGTGAAAGAGGTAGAGGGAGTAGGACCAGAATCCATCTGGCGGAGAGTCCTACCATACAATTCCAAATGGTCACGAAAGGAGTTGATAATTTCTTCCTTAGGGTCAGAACTGGGATGCCTCTCCCGAGTTACCAATGGACTAGTCTCTGGCGATGCCATATTAGCTGAGTTATACTTTTTTCTGATTCTGCTGACTTGGTTTCTTGCCCTGATCAGGTGTTGACTGTTACTCAAATCCTGTGCCCATTTAGGTAAACATGTATCTCTCGCGTGTCTTGTCTTCTGGCAGTGAGTGCACCAAAGTTTACTCTTATCATCTATTCTCTTCTGAGAGTCACCTTTCTTAAAAGCACCTCCGACATTTGTATATGAATTTCCCCGGACAGTTTGGGCAACTGACTCCCCCTCTACACAATTCATCACACTTATTCTACTCTCTTCTGACTGCATTAAGGCATACACCTCCTAAACTGATGGCAAGTCTTTACTACCCAAGATCTGCACCTTGATGGACTCATATGAAGGATTCAGCCCTAGGAGGAAGGCAAAGACCCGTTGCTGAGATACAAGTGACTTATACGCCTTTGCATCTTCATCACACTTCCAATTCACATTTTGGTAGTGATCAAGTTTTTCCATATTGATGTCAAATCAGAATAGTACATCGAGAGACTCCTCTCCCCTGCTTGCAAGTAAAGGATTCAACTTGTAGTTGATATATCTTGGCATAGTGTCTCTGCTCTGAATAGGTGGACTTTGCTTGTTCCCATATCTCACAAGTAGTTTCAGCCCACATCCTTACCTGTGGCAGCATGGAAACCAAGAGCCATGACGTCACCATACTATTCTCTTGGTTCCACCTTTCATATTCAGCACTTCCGTTCTTCGGTTCCTTCACTCTCCCATTGATGTATCCTATTTTCCCCCTAGTAGTGATGTAGAGTTTTATTCCCCTAGATTACTCAAGGTAGTTCAGACCATCAAAGGGAATAACAGCCATGGGGAAATTCATATCCATTCCCCCACTCACTCCATTGTGGCTCCCTGAAATCTTTGAAGTAGCAGAATTCTCAGACGACATGGTAAGCCCAAGGTTTTTTGATCTAAACTCTCAACTTAGGATCCCTCCTTATATTGACAAAAGCTCCGCACACAACCATTCAGTTATGGACTTAATCTGAGCACAAAAAACAGCACCAATTTCCAAACAAGAACTATGACGAGACTGATTTTCACCACAGCATTAATCAATAACGTGTAAGTTCCACCACAACATTAATCAATAAGAGAGATCCTAACACACATGAAATCAGACTAACTGGCAGAGAAAACAGGTCATCTATGACCTACAGTCACCTTTTCATAGGTACAGGATCACACGATCCAACAAATAAAAAAAATATAACCTTCACAAAAGTCTGCCGACATTCAGTGGTTTGGATTCATTTGTTCTTCACTTGGTACACAACCAAGGAAAGAAACAAAAGAAGAAAGAAAACTTTAGGGTTGTACCAGTTGCAGATCTGATTTGATCAGCCCAGATTCAGTCCTCTGTTCCGCCCAGATTCAGCAACGTGAAGGGAAAAAACTTGGTTGCCCAGATTCAACAGCCTTGCTCTGATACCATCTTGGCAATAAATCCGATTGAAATATGAGGAAGTAGAGAAGAGAAGGGAAGAAGAGAGAAAAGAAAAAGAAAGAAAGGAAGAAGAAAAGGTTTGGAGCAATAGAACAGTACTGGCGGCGCCAACTTCTATTATATTATATAGGGCAGCAGAAATAAGAAGAGAAAAAACCCTTGTGCCCCTGCTGTAAGTTAGTACAATAGCAGAAAGAACAGAAAATAAAAAAACGCTTTAACTAGCCAAACAGACCCTAACACAAATAACTAAATTATTTCAACAAAAAGGATGGCTCAAAATGAGGGAGGAAGAGATGTTGGGGGGGGGGAGGGCATGATGATGAGGAAAATAATTCTAAGGGGCAAGAGGAAAATGAAGAGGTGACAATCTTGATTTGGAAAAGATTGTAGAAATGGAAGCTCAAGTAAGCAAAATGTTGGGGCTCTTTTTCCTAGGAGGGGAAGAATTTGCAAGAACATATTTTTTGGAGTTGGAAGAGAAGAATGGATTGGTTGTTAATAAATTTGACAGAAAGGTTTCATTTAAGGTGCTTGTTGGATGGGGCATATTTGGGTCTGGGGTGTGAATTGGGTTTCTTGTGCGGGTTTGGGATCTTGGAAGTAGGATTTCTGATTGTTGAAGACTTGGTTGGAGAAAGAGTTTATGTCCAAAGGATTTTAGGAGGGTGGTTGGTTTCGGGGACTGATTTTTCTTCATTTGTGTGTGATATCTTCTCACCTTTCTTGTAATCTGTTTTTCTTAATATTTTTTTTTTCTTTACTACCAAATAAAATTTCAAAGACTTTGCAATATCTCCTATGTTTTGATGAATTTAATATTATCTTACAATAGGAATTTTGACATATTTCTATTTTTTATACATGCGCTAATGTGGAAATATTGACCTTTGTTTTTTCTAACATTTACTGTTTAGTTATTAGGGGATGTTGCAATTCCCCATTTCAAGGGGTCACATTGAGAACAAGTTCAGAATCTTGGCATGGTTAGTTGGAAATGGGAAATATTTTGTAGAATATTTATATGCAAATACTAAAAATGTTCTAAGTTTTAACACAATTAATTGCTTGGAAATGTTCATTGTATTTCAGGAAATGATAGAAAAATGAAAGGCATTTTTAAGTTACCATATAACTATAACTGCTATAGGAATAGCATGAAGGAAGGTAAACAAAAGAAGGAATAATTGTTGTTTATGTCTACCATTTTTGAGGTGCCGAGTATTATTTCATTTGAAAATTTCTTTTAGCTAGTTGAGTGTTCTTCATTTAATGTTTTCTTATTGTTTTAGAAATCTACAGGCAAAGTTTTCTCCCAAAAAAATTATAGACGAAATTTAGTTATCCACTATAAAAAGTGAAACAAAAAGGTGTTGTTTCAATGTCTGAAGATGTAAGCAATGTGAAAATCTTAGAAGCAATAGCATTTTTTATGTGCTATATACCTTGAGGAAAAATTATGACACACTTATGAGGAGAATGGGTTATTTGATAAGCAGAATCAATTATTATTCTGATACGTAAGATGATATTTCTTGTACTAGTTACTTAAAAGGCAAAAATTTTGAAAGAGAATCAACAATATTGGATGGGCTAAATGTCCTTGAAAAATCAGGACATGAGTAATTGTTTCTTCCTACTTTTTGTACACGGTTGTTAGATCTGAAAACTAGGATTTACATGTTATTTTAATTGTTTATTCTTTTGCATGGGTGTAAGAGACTATAATTCTAGAATATAAGGTCATATTTAATACTACAGAAAATTATGCATAAGTGAAGACAAAGGTTTTTAAAATAGTCAGAGGAGAGTTTTTCTTCTTCTTTTTTTTTTTTTTTTCTTAACTACAGAATTCTAAAAAGAAAAAATAGAAGCTTTGATGTGGGCAGAAAAGCAAGATATATGAAATACTTCAAGTGAACAACAATAGGCAAAGTAATAGAGTTGAAAACCACTATGCAAACTAGATTTTCATAGATTTTAGAATTGAACCTGATGTAGAACTCTTCTTGGAACTGTTCTGTTATAGTAATAATGGTGTCAAGTTGGGTTGTGTGGACAAGTAGTCTGTTTTATAAGACCCAATGGTTTGCTGACAAAACCAACTAAAATATTTAAACATAAACCCCTAAAATATCCCTCTTCACAAACAGCTTCATAAGAACAAAAAGCAACTTCAGACAATCCCCCAAAAGACAACATTAGTTACAAAAACACCCAAGGGACCAACCAACAGAAGTGCACCTGCCCTTGACCAGAATCTAAATTATAAAATGACAAAAACACCTTTGGACTCAAATTGACTACAAAGCTACCAAAAACAACTATTTAGGATCCTATTACAAAAAACAAACAAATTCACAATATATTTACATTTCTCTCTTTTTTTCATCTTCTTTTTTTCTTTTTTATTCTTCTTTTCTCTGTTTTTGGGCTCATCATTCTCACTGGGTTAAAAGAGCTTGACTCCATGTGAGTAGCAGGTTTAGCGGCCTTACACGTGTCTTTGTCCATAAAATGTTTCTCAATATTCCAACTTTCATAAGCTCTGTCTTATCCTTGAGTCGCCTCTTTTTCTTCATTTGAAAGAATGTTCTTGATGGCCTCAGTTGCATTCCTTGTTTCATCTGTGTGTTCTTCTGTCTTTAATGTGGGTCCTTTCTCTTCATGATTCATGCTTTCTTTTTCATTTCCTTTAGAGCTATGGGTAACTATTTGATCTTCAATAGATGCAGTATCATGATCCTTGGTCTCTTTTATTTCTAAGATTGTGGCATGACTTTGATCTTCAGGCACTGGTTTAGAGGTCCGTTGAATCTTCTTATCTGAATCAGCTTCTCCTGGATTCTGCTCTTTCTTTGAGATATGCTTTCCCATATCTTCTAAGGCTAAGTTTGGGAGTGCTTAAAAAGCACTTATTCAAATAAGCACTTATTTTGTGCTGGAACCACACTGATAATCGCTTATTTGCGTTTGGGAAATAAGCCCAAATAATTGCTTATTCCTGAGAATAAGTGCTTAAAAATAAGCTCAAATTGGGCTTATTTTTAAGTGCTTATTTCCTTTCTATCCTGTCTTGGCCCACCATGCCATTTTTAACCTATACTATCCCTGTTTGAAATAAGTGCCTTTTCACGAAATGCTCACAAGTGTTTATTAGAATAAGCACTTATTTTTCAAATAAGCACTTCCAAACTTAGCCTAATTGTATTTGAATGATGCCTTCAGACATCTTGGGTTCTCTCGTATTAGCATTGTCAAGTGTTTCCAGGATCCTATGTTGGTCTTTATTTACTTCTGGAGCCTCATCTTTTGTTCCCTTGTTTCTTTCAATTGGTCTGAGCTCCTGAAGTAATATCTATTTGACTTATCTTTTCATTGCTCTTATCATCCAATCTTGATGCTATATTAGTTGCTCCTACTGGCTTTTTACACTTTGTTATATAATTATATTTTGTTCATCCTCACCTTCTTCTAGTTGCTCTACTTCTTGACTGCCACAATCTCATTTAAGTTGGAGCTATCTTTAACTTTGACATATTTGTCTTTGGAATTCCTTAGCTACTTGAATTCATCTCATTTGTTTTTGGAATATTTTCTCCAGAAGCAACATTGCAAGTAACTTCAAGCTTATTGTCTTCTGGTTCAACTTCTTGTTATTGGAATAATTTCTTCTTGTGCCATTGCTTCTTCTGTCTCCTTTTTTTTTAATTTTTTTTAATCTTCTGTATCCTCCTTGCACCTTGTTGTTTCAGTGTTTTATTGCATAAACTTTAACTTGTTCTCTTTAATTCTTTAATGTGTGCACTATGCCTTTTTGCCTCTCTTTTGTCTTCTTTATATCTGTTTTTGAATGCTTCTTTTTCAGTAGAAATGTTGGAGGTGTCTTCAACTGTGCCATCTTCCCATGCAATCTGCTTCTCAAAGGTCTTTTCTGCACTATCTTTTCTAATATTTCCAGATATTTGCATAATAGGTGAAGCTTAAATCTTGTCTTCCTGATAGGTCTCTTTAACAAGGGCAGCAGAGTTGTCCTTGATATTGCTATTCCACTCCATTATTCCCTCTTTTGTGTTCTCATCCTTACTGGTTGTTACTAGTTTCTATTATACCTCTCCATCTGGCACCATTTTGTGTTCAGCAAATATATCTTTATTATAATAATTTAAAACATTAAAATATTGGCCAAATTTATATTAAATTATGTTATGTATTATTAAAAGTATCTACTTCGGAAAATAAGAAAAGAGTTCTCTATGATGATAAGCTAAGAAAAGGATTTAATAGCAAAGAATCATATTAAAACAAGTTAGTACTAGTGGAAATGGAAATATTTGTGGAAATATTATGAAATATGTGAATTTTTCAAAACATGCTTGTGGCTATCCTAATGATGTTCAGAAGCATGGGAGCGTGTACATTTACATGAAATGAATTGACTTATCTATAATTGTGATAGAACCCAAGTTTAATGCATTAACCATCTTCCCTTGGAAAATGAAACGTTTGCAGGATTTGTTATTATATTAGTAGATCTGCTTAGTTGTCTACTATATTTTCTTCCAGTTCTTACTGTCAACTTTTATGTTTGCAGAAAATATGGAACTTTAATGTTCTGGACTTGATGGTTGTGCAAATGTTAGTTATGTAGTTCATGGGAACTTGGAGTTGAGTGGAGAACAAAAGCACCAGTATTGACAGATAACAGTGGATCCGATGGGGCTCTTTATTGAATTAATAAAAAATATTATTGTCATGGTTATGAAGTTGTTTTCATTGTTGAAGCTTGTATGCTTGTCTGGTGTGAGAACTGTTTGTCTTGTTAATCTGACTTGGATACAGCTGGTGAAGACTGCTGTCAATTTCCATGTGGACCTATTCTGGAGGTTTATGATTTGGACAGTTGCCTTTGTATCTCTTCCTGTTCGAATTGTGACTGCATTACAAAGGGAGAGGTTGGTAAGTTTCATCTAATTCATTGCCTAGCTTTTTGTCACTTCATGTGAATAAATGCAATGGTTGTTTAAGTTCACTGTGGAGTTGGCTATTTTTAATATATGAATTCCATGTTTTCTCATTAACATGTCAAGCAATGAATACAAGAAATAGCTTTTATAGTTATGGGCTGTTTTTAAGGATTTCTTGAGGAATAGTATTACCTTTTTTCTAGGCTTACTAAGTTCATGGGATCTTGAGGGTTGTGACTTCAAGGGGATTGTATTTTGGGTTGGGAAATACAAAATGCTTCTGGAAGTGTGATAGGTTTGTTTTTATTGACTCCTAGTTCATCTAGAGTCCAGTAACGCTTCATCCTTGCTGCATATTTTGGCACATTAACTGTCTTTAGTGAAGGCCCCATAATTTACAATGGATATGGCATTGAATGGAGTGGAATGACAGAACAGAATTCTAGCAGTGGCAAGTTGAGGATTGTATTTTGGGTTGGGAAATACAAAATGCTTCTGGAAGTGTGATAGGTTTGTTTTTCATTGACTCCTAGTTCATCTAGAGTCCAGTGATGCTTCATCCTTACAGCAAATTTTGGCACATTAGCTGTCTTTATTGAAGGTCCCATAATTTACAATGGTTATGGCATTGAATGGAATGGGATGGCAGAACAGGATTCTAGCAGTGGCAAGTTGTTTCTCTTTCAAGGTAAGAGTAAGCACAAGCAGGGCACCCCCTCCTGAAGGTTTCTTGAAGCTGAATTTTGATGGAAGCAGTCAAGATAACCCAGGCCCTTCTGGGAATGGGAGGAGTCTAGAGGAATGAGGTTGGTATAAAAATGACAGCAGGATTCTTCTAGCCAACCATTATAGTCTGGACAAGGCACCCTAGAAAATGTCATTTCTGAAGACTAATGTCTTGCCAAATTTAATTAAAATTCTAATATGT
The DNA here is from genome assembly GCF_055504915.1 of Nelumbo nucifera. Lineage (NCBI taxonomy): Eukaryota > Viridiplantae > Streptophyta > Magnoliopsida > Proteales > Nelumbonaceae > Nelumbo > Nelumbo nucifera. The sequence continues at coordinate 12,842,177 of NC_142649.1, read as the reverse complement.
CATATGTGCATATATTTTTATGGTATAGTCAAGGTTCAAAGTATCAGAAAGGCAATTTTAAGAGACATATCGGGATATGCTTTGGATACTTATGGATGTGGACTACAAATCAAGATACACATGGATATGCTAGGAAAACTCAAATAAATCCTAAAAATATATTAATGACAATAAATAAAAGCTAAATATGACTATAAATAAGTTATCTAAACATAAAAAATCATATTTTAATGGTTTATATAAAGTGTGAGATATTGGGACACAATTGGTAGCCATTGGAAAAATAGTAGAACTAAAATGTGTATGTCCATACTCCATACCTTAATTTTCAGAATACCAATATAACTGTATTAATATTTATTAATATATAAGTTTTAATAATCAATTTTAGAATTTATTGACAAACATCCACTAAGGAGAGGAAGTTTCCTTAAGAAATGAACTGCATAAAATTATAACAAGCAAATAGAGTAGGACATAGTAGTTGACTTATGGTCATTACAAACTAATGACTGGGGTTCAAACCTTTCTATTACCTACTTCTAGCTTTTTACCAAAATTATGGCATGCCAAATTCAAATTTGAAAACTTGCCTTAAATGTGGAAGTAATTAATAGAAAGATTAATGAGAGAGGGAGTAATTAATGACAAAGATAACTGAGAGAGAGAGAGAGATTGATGAGAAAGATTAGCAATGGTTCAAATTCAAATTTGAAAAGACTTAAATACAGGGGTTATATTTAAGTGTATCAACCGATCTTAGAGAATTGGTTGATACAGGCCCGAAACAACCCAATATAGGCCTGTATAAGCCTGATACAAACGAAAAGGGATAGAACATAGAATTTCTACCCTTACAACACCTTGGAAGGCTATACATGGTATTCTCCCTCGCTTCCTCAGTTTTATTAGGTATGATGCTTGTTTTGGTTATACTATTCGGTTCTGGGAGGATGTTTTGGTGGGTACTCAACCCCTCAAAGATCGATTCCCCTCGCTCTATTCCCTCTCCCTTCATAAAAATGAGCCAATTGCAAATTTTCTCCCAAACCCGTTAATTCCCTTGTTTTTAAACTGGGATTTCGGTTTTTGTAGAGGGTTAAGGGACGGTGAATCGAGTTGTGTTATTGAACTAATTCATTTACTAGAGTCTGTTTGTTTGGACTTCACATATTCTGATCAAAGAGTTTGGACTCCTATTCCGAAAGGCACATTTACTTGTTCTTCTTTTCTAAAATCCCTCAGTTCTAACCCCATTTCCCAAGGGTTCCCCTTCAAAGAAGTCTGGGCGCAACCTATTCCCCCAAAAATTGCTGTATTCTGTTGGGAAGTCTACTATGGGAAAATCAATACCTTGGAAAACTTGCAGAAAAAGAGACCCTCTCTTTGTCTCTCCCCGAATTGGTGTTCCTTGTGTAAGGCCCATAATGAGGACTGTTTCCATTTGCTGATCTCTTGTTCCTTCGTTACAGCTTTATGAAGTTGGAGCCTTTGTTTATTTGGAGGTAGGTGGTCTCTGCCATCTGATTTGAGTTCGTTATTTAACCCTTCTTTTTTTGTATGGCACACTAGAAGAGGCAAGTTCATGTGGAAATGTGTCAGGGCAGCCACCTTATGGACTCTCTGGGAGGAAATGAATGCAAGAGTCTTCTTAGAGAAGGAAAGAAGATTAGTTGAAGTGAAGGACTGCATCCTAACAAGAGCATTTCATTGGCTGAAAACCTTGGATATATTTGATGATTCCTCCTTTGATGACTTGTGGAGGAATTGGTTAGTAATAGCTAATACTTCAACAAAGAAGAATAGAAGTTTGTCATAATGGGTTCCGCCTCTAGAAGGTGTCATCAAGTTGAATTTTGATGGAAGCAGCCAAGGTAACCCTGGGCCTTCAGGTATAGGGGGTGCCCCGAGGAATAAGGATAGCAACATAATTTCCTTATTCTCAGGACCGGTGGGAGTGGGGGACTCTACAAGGGCAGAAATACTAGCTGCAGTACAAGGAATTCAGATCGCTAACCTGATTGGGGTGGAGCATCTCCTAGTTGAAGGGGACTCATAGGTGGTAACAAGGTGGCTTCAAAACCCGGATACTACCATTTGGGGCTACAAAGATCTCATAAAAAAAGTAAAGTGGTTAATTAGCAGTATGAGAGTTGAGGTAAAATGGGTGGGTTTGTAGGTCTGCTAATACTATGGCTGATTCTTTAGCCAAACAGGGGGTTTCCAAGGAAGATCTTCTTTGTGCTACTTTGTAAGTTGTTATTATTTTGGAAATCTATACTTAACTAGCCTGGAGAGGTTGCAGCTCGTGCCTCTCCTTGGGGACATTGTATTACTTTCAATTGTTGATTAATAAATTTCTTTCAATTATAAAAAAAAACAGAGAATTTCTATGCGCTTCTTGTATCAGTCCTTTGTCAGCCTAATACCACTTTGCATATGTTAATGCCATATAAAGTACATGTAGAAGTATCCATGCGGTATTTGGTACGTATGCTAGGCATGTAGAAGTATCTAGGTATCATGGATGCTTTACTATAAAAGCCCATCTACATCCCACTTGTTACTTGCCTCCTGGTAGATCAATAGCTCCTAGGTTTGATTCTGTAAAAGAACATACATCTCTACTTGCATGGCATCCTTTTGCCCAGGTACAGAAAGAGCTTCTTGGGCAGTCCTGGGAATGGAAATTGAAGAAATGAAAGCAAGAAATGCATGATGGGAAGGAGGAGATAATAAGTGATAAGACAAATAACTTATGGACTAAAAGACAAAGCAATAAGTCATTCAGTTCAACCACTTCAACTGTTATAAAATGGCCCCAAAGATGGTTTGATCACATGTAGAGAAGACCATCTACAGTACCAATGAGAAGTGATTTGTTGCACATTGGGGGGTATAGAAGATATAGGGGTGGGCCAAAAGGGGCATGGGTCTGGAAATGGAGCAGAGATGGGTGCTTTTTTTTTGATCAACAACACTTTCATTAACTCATCAAAAGAAGATTTACAATAGGAAGATAAACACGCTTATCTTCCAAGAGCAACAAAGAACCTCAAGAAAAGAAAAAAAGAAGGAAAACACGCTATAGTTACGGCTTAGCCCAAAAAAATGAATCCCTTTCTGCCCTTGTTTAGCTAAACCGTAAGCTAGGAAATTAGCTGATCTTTTAACCCAAAGAATCTTAACTTCCATCTCCCGCACCAGCCACTTGAATTTCCTCCTCTCATTATTGTACTTCCATAAGCCATTGTGATCTTTAATTAGCCACCCTATCACCACCTCTGAATCCCCTTCAATTAAGAATTTCCTGATGTTCAACTCCTTAGCTTTCTGTACTCCTTCCATAACTGCAAAGATCTAAGCTCTAAGGGAGTCACCCACTCCAATTGGGCTTGAGAACATAGCAGAAATGACCCCATTTTCATCCCTAAAAACACCCCCAATCCCCGATTGTCTCGGATTTCCCCTGCTACACCCATCAAAGTTTAGTTTCACAAATCCACTAGGTGGAGGGGTTCAAGCCACACTCATTACTGAGTTAGTCTGTGTGCAGTTTGCAATTTCACCCCACTTCCTCAACATGTCATCCATAGTGTAATCTATGAAAAGCTCCAAAGATTTCAGCCACTGTACCGCCCTAATATGAATGATAGCCCTCAGATCTGCTGCTCCTCTCTGAGCTTCTGAGAATATCCTGGAGTTTCTTTCTTCCCAAAGTGTCCAACATACTGCAGCCCTTAGTCCTCTCCACATTGTCCTTCCCCTTTTTATCCACCACCTGAAAAGAGAAGGGGAAAAAAGGCCTTGCAAGTCTGATGGGGTATTCCAACTACATCCAAATAGGGACAAAGCCCATTCCCAAATTGACCTCGCAAAATGGCAAGACACCAGTAGGTGAAAACCAGCCTCCCCATCCGCTTTACAAAGAACACATCATTGAGGTGACAAACAAGTATTGGGTCTCTTCTTTTGGAGTAGATCACCAGTGTTGATTCTTTCCAGATAGGCTTCCCAACAAAAACTACCAACCCTAGGAGGTATTGCTCTGCACCAAACCTCATCAACAGGAAAAGGAGGGAAGGTAGGACTGGTGGACTGACTTAAGACTTTGAAGAAAGAAGCACAAGAAAAAATGCCGTTGGGAGAAGGTGTCCAAATTCTAGAATCCGCCCTAGTGGGGTCTAAGACAACGTTATCAAGAATTGCAATAAGGCTCAAAATATTGTCAAAGTCTGAGTCCCTCAAATCCCTTCTTAGACCCAAGTTCCACCCAATCCCAGAAGTGGAAGAGGACGGGGTGGTAAAAGACGAGATTGACTCATTTTTCAGATCAGAAAGAGCAAACAAAGAAGGAAACTGATCCTTTAGAGGGGCACTCCCCACCCAGGTTTGTTCCCAGAATTTTATGGAGTTACCGGAATTCAAATCATACCTGATATTAGGGGAGAAAACTGGTAGCAGGTCATGAATGGCTTTCCAAGGAGAATTGCTTGTGGTCCTAGCTCTGATTCCAGCGTCCCATCCATTATGCTCTAGCCCATGAATACTTGCCACTATTCTAGCCCATAGCTTCTCATTCTCTAAGGGGAATCTCCACAACCACTTTCCCAACAGAGTCATATTCCTTCTCCTAATATTCCCAAGCCCCAAACCACCACATGTCTTACTCCTACAAACTATCTCCCAGCTAACTCTATGATCCCTCTTTTCCTCTCCCGGTTCCCATAGGAAATCTCTCATTAACTTCTCCAATCTATTAACAACCTTCACTGGGATTTTAAACACCGTCAGGAAAAAGATAGGTAAATAAGCAAGCGTGGCCTTAATAAGAGTAATTCTCCCACCAAGAGAGAGGTAGTTCTTTTTCCAAGACACCAGTCTTTTTTCAAACCTTTCCACCACCGGGTTCCAAAAGCTCTCTCTCATAGGATTATCACCTAAAGGCAATCCTAAGTAGTTCAAAGGCCACCCTGAGACTTCACACCCCAGCACTTCAGCACTCTCCCTGATCTCTCCCTCCTCCAAATTCACCCCCACAACACAGCTTTTCCCAAGGTTAACCTTCAAGTTGGATATTTGCTCAAACAGTTGTATCACCGACTTCAAATTCCTGATAAAGCTCACATTACCGCTTCACAAAACAGAATCGTGTCATCAGCAAACTGCAAGTGAGTAAAGGGGGTTTCCACCCTCCCAACTCTCCAGCCTCTAATAAGCCCCCTAGAATCTGCTCTGTGAATCAGTTTCCCCAAAACCTCCGCAAGTAGAATGAACAAGAAAGGAGAAAGGGGGTCTCCTTGTCTTATACCCCTATTGGCTGGAAAGAAATCTACCACTGTCCAATTCACTAGCATTGAGTAATGACAATTCCGGACACAACCCATAATCCACTTACACCACCTATCCCTGAACCCAAATTTAGTCAAAACTTTCCTAAAAAATTCCCAGTCCACCAAGTCATAAGCCTTTTCCAAGTCCAACTTACAAACCACTCTCTTCTTCTTATCCCTCTTAAAGTTCTCCACACTCTCATTAGCAATTAAAATCTGATCAGTAATTTGTCTTCCATTCACAAAAGCTCCTTGGTAGTGTGCAATGATATCTGGCAAAACCTTCTTCAGCCTCAAAGACAACACTTTTGCAATGATCTTATACAGGCTATTAACCAAGCTAATTGGCGTAAAATCCTTCGGGTGGGAAGCATCTTTCTTTTTTGGAATTAAGACTATAAATGTAGAGTTCACACCCGGATTGACAACTCCTCTCCTGAAAAACTCCTCAAACACCCGCAAAAGATTATCTTTCAAAATATCCCAACAGTCCTGATAAAAAGCCATTGTGAACCCATCCGGCCCTGGGGCTTTTGTTCTATCCATAGAGAATACAACCTCCTTGATCTCTTCTAAACTAAAGCTTCTCTCCAACCTTCTCCTGTTCTCCACCCCTACATCTGGCCAATCCAATCCTTCTACCCACACCCTTCTACACACAGGCCTTCTTAGAATAGATTTGAAGTGCTCCACACAAGCCCCAACAATCTCTTCTTGATGTACTAGCTCAACTCCATCTACTACCAGTTTGGAGATCAGGTTCTTCCTTCTCCTGCCATCTGCTAGAGAGTGGAAAAACCTAGTGTTTCTGTCCCCCTCTTGCACCCATTTACACCGAGATTTTTGCCTCTAGCTAACTTCCTCCTTGTGCAGGCAGTCCTCTGTCTTCTTAAATCTCTCTTGAGCTCATTGTCTTCCTCTCCAAGTTCTCCCCTTTCTTCTTTAGTGTCAAGGCTTTCAATCTTATCCAACAGATCTCCCTTTCTTTTTTCTATCCTCCCAAACTCCATCAGATTCCACTCCTTGATTTTTGCTTTCAAAAATTGAAGTTTCTTATGGAATTTCATCCCCTTCCATTCCACCAATGGGTTACACTCATACCACCACTCCCTCACTTTGTTAGTAAACCCTGGGTGGAGTAACCACATATTTTCAAATCTAAAGGGGGTAGGACTTCCATGCCTTCTTTCCTCCTTACATAACACTATGGGCCAATGATCGGAGGTCACCCTTGGAAGAGCTCTAGAAGCCAAGGTTCCCCAATGATCTTCCCAATCCAGAGAGAACAGGAATCTATCCAGTTTAGAGCAAATGGGTCTAGATTGGAGATTTGACCAAGTAAATGTCTTATGGGCTAGGGGGATCTCTTTAAGCTCAAAGTCATCCACAAAGCTGTTAAACTTCCTCATGCTTTTTGTCACCCTTTGGTTAACCTTATTGGATTCCTCCGAGAATCTAATCACATTGAAGTCCCCACCCATGCACCAGGGTCATCCCACTACCCTCTAACATCCGCCAATTCCTCCCACAACTCCTTTATCTTTCTGTAGTCATTCGGTTCGTAAACATTTGTGAGAACCCACGTAAAATCACCCTCATGATGCTTAAACTTCACGGAAATCGAGTACTTTCCGATCATCTCCTCCAGGCCTTCAACCACATCCCTCTTCCACATTGTTACAATCCCCCCGGATGCACCCCAAGAGGGGGCAGCCACCCAACTAATCCCCCTGGCTTTCCAAACACTCTGTGCCCAATTGTTATTAAACTCCATTCTCTTAGACTTTTGCAATAGCACAATGTCTGGGTCAAACCATTTTATTACCTCTTTTATTGTCGTTCTCTTCCTTGCACTCCCAATTCCCCTCACATTCTAGCTAAAAATCTTCATTCCACTTTTTATTTAAACCCCTTGCCACCTTCCACTACTTTCCCCCTTTCCTCCTATCTCCTTTTACCCCGAGAATCTTGTCTTCTACATCTCTCTTCAATCTCTCTACTTCACTCAATCTCCTCTTCTTTGTTCTGATCTCCTTCTTCCTCTTCTGTAATCTTTCTTTCAACACATTCAAATCTTCCAACCTACAGCCCAACTTCTCTACAAATTCTGCTAACAAGTCTTCTCTCACCGAGTCCTCCGCCCCTACCCTTCCTACAGAAACCCCTTCAACTCTGCCCATCTGCTTGTTCTTCCTCTCCCCTGGTCCCACCTCAGTTCTTTCCTCTCCATCCAACCTCCCTCCTTCCCTGTTCCTTTCCTTCCATCTCTACCCTCAATCCTTTCCCTCTGTTAGTGGTGTTAGTGAAGGGGTATTTCGGTCTTTGTACTTGTTGAGAATGTTGATGTGTCCTGTTATGTTAGTTTGAGTGCCTCTTACTTAAAGAAGGGCACTTAAGTCTTTTCAAATAAGTTAATAATATAATAACAGGTCTGGCCGAATCTAGGGATAACTTTTTTCTCTAATTCGAACCAACCTTTATCTCTTTCCTCTCTTTTCTCTCTTCCTCTTTCCTTTCCTACTTCTTGCTGTTTATTTTACAGTCAACGAACAAGACAGAATTCTAGGGCAGGTCAAACTTTAACATGGTATCAGAGCGAGGTTCAACAAACCAGACTTGCTAGAATTCTGTCTTTTGCGCATTCGAATTAGGGTTTCTCTTGGGTTCTCAGCTGTGAGTTGGAGACTAGGAAAAGGGCTGAAAAGGAGTGATCGCCCTCTTCCCTAGGAGGTTCCTATGCCTCCGATTGTGTCGTTGGTGATTGGTTGCTATGGTTTCTAAGCCCTAGTTAGGGCTGGTACGTGTGGTGCAGTGGTGTCTCAGCCCTTCGTGTGGTTGGCCTTTAGGCGATGAGGTAAAGTTTTTTTTATGCATATTATCTGTTATGGAATACATGAGAGGTGTAGTACAATTCGCATGATGGGTTTTCAGATTGCAGTATGCTAGGGTTTATGCTAGGGTTTATTTTGGTTTGTGTGTGATTCGAAGGGCAATAGTGTCTACTTAATGGTGTTGCAGTTTTCAGCATTTAATACTGCTGAAATCAGTGTGCAGATTTCGGTGAGTAGGGTTTGTGGTGTTGTAGTTCTCAGCATTTAATACTGCTGAAACCAGTGTGCAGATTTCAGTGAGTAGGGTTTGTGGTGTTGCAGTTCTCAGCATTTATTACTGTTGAAATCAGTGTGCAGATTTCGGTGAAGTGTCAGTGTGTAGTGCTCATAATTTAGTGCTCAGAATTCAGTGATAAGGGAGTTCGGCAATGGCAGATAATAGTGATAGTAAACCTAGTGTCATGATATCTACTGACTACCTGAATGTCCAAATGACCTCCATTAAACTGAATGGAGAGAATTATGTCCCTTGGGCCAAGTCTGTAGAGGTTTTTCTGAAGGCGAAGAAGAAAGTGAAGCATATAAGAGAGGAGAAAACCCCCGCTAATTCTCAGGAGTATGAAGACTGGGAACAGGAAGATGCACAGATCATTACATGGTTGTGGAACAGTATGGAACCCAAAATCAGTGTGAACTTCATGTTTCTTGACACAGCCAAAGAGGTGTGGGATCATGCTAAGAAACTGTATTCAGGTCAGGATAATACCACTAGGGTATATCAACTGTATCAGGAATACTTCAATCTGCAATAGGGAAATCAGAGCCTTGAGGAGTACTATGCCAGTGTGAGGAATATCCGTAATGAGTTAAATGTCTATCATCCTCTCACTTCTGATGTCAAAGTTCAACAGCAACAGCGAGAGCAGCTTGATGTGACACGGTTTCTGGTGGGGCTGAAGTCTGAGTATGAACCAGTACGAGCCCAGATACTAGGGGGATCTGCTCTTCCAGCTTTAGAGGAGGTGTTTGCTCGTCTTCGGAGGGATTCCATTGGATCTATGGATTCTAATGTCTCCGATAAATCAGCATTCGCAATGTCGAGAGGTCGAGGTGGCAGAAGTGGGGCTCGAGGAGCCCAGTCTGGCAGGAGTGGTAGTGGTGGATCTACACATATCCGTGGTGGTGGTCGTACTGGAGGCAGAGATTCAGGGGGAGCTCGTGGTAGAGGACGTGGCTCGGGTCCACGAAAGTGTACTCATTGTGGTTTGGATGGACATACCATTAACTACTGCTATGACTTACATGGTCCTCCCTCGACATGGGCCAACCATGCCAAGACTAGTGACACCAGTTTCAGTTCTAGACAGGAGAACTGGTCAGCTGACCCGATGCCTTCTACTCCCTCAGATGGTCCAGGCAAGGAGATGGTGAGTGTTCCTCGGGATGAGTACGAGAGGTTTGTTCAATCCAAGTCGCAGCAGAACACAACTTCCTTTGCACACTCAGGTATGGCTTGTTCCCAAAATCTTTTGGAGCAATGCAATGCTCACCTCTTGTTTCTTAATTAATCGGATGCCCACGTCTATCCTTGATGGTCGTTCTCCTTTTAGTGTCTTATTTCCCAACATGTCTCCGTTTCCGCTTTCTCCTCGGGTATTTGGGTGTGTCTGCTTCGTTCATAATCTGGGTCCCGGGACTGACAAGTTAGATGCACGTTCCCTGAAGTGTATCTTCCTTGGCTATTCCCGAACTCAGAAAGGGTACAAGTGTTATCATCCCAGTTCTCGTCGTTCCTTGGTATGTGCTGATATTACATTCTTCGAGTCTACTCCGTTCTTCGTGGGGTCCGGTGCTGCTGCTCCCTCCACATCACCACCTCCTCTTCCTCTTCTTGTGGTTGATCCACCTCCTCTGGTTCCAGTCATGCCTACGTCCTTGCCTCCGGTGCCACCGTCGGTTGACCGTCCACCCATCCATCACGTGTATACACCTCCTCTGATAGACGATCTACCATAGGCTATTGCACCTTTCTGGGGGGTAACCTTGTAACGTGGAAAAGTAAGAAGCAAACAGTTGTGGCAAGAAGCAGTGCAGAAGCAGAATATAGGGCCATGGCACATACTGCTTGTGATTTAGTGTGGCTAAGGAACCTTCTACAGGAGATAGGATATGACATCAGTACTCCAATGAAGCTCTATTGTGACAATCAGGCAGCGGTTCATATCTCTTCCAATCCGGTGTTTCATGAAAGAACCAAGCACATCGAAGTTGACTGTCATTTTGTGAGAGAGAAGGTGCTGAATGGGGTGATAGAAACTGCATATGTTAGTACGAGAAATCAGTGGGCAGACTTGTTTACAAAAGGTTTGAGTCGGGGGAGAGTGGACTACATATGTAACAAGCTGGGATTATATGATATATATTCACTAGCTTGAGGGGGAGTGTTAGTGAAGGGGTATTTCGGTCTTTGTACTTGTTGAGGATGTTGATGTGTACTGTTATGTTAGTTCGAGTGCCTCTTACTTAAAGAAGGGCACTTAAGTCTTTTCCAATAAGTTAATAATATAATAACAGGTCTGGCCGAATCTAGGGATAACTTTTTTCTCTAATTCGAACCAGCCTTTCTCTCTTCCTCTTTCTTCTCCTACTTCTTGCTGTTTACTTTACAGTCAACGAACAAGACAGAATTCTAGGGCAGGTCAAACTTTAACAACCTCCTCTCCACTAACCCCTCCCCTCTTCCTTCCTCCCCTTCCCTCCTCCAAATCAACTTTCCTTCCACTTCCTTAAACACTTTTTCAATGATTTCCCACACTTTTTCACTTCTATAACTTCCTTCCCTCACCTTCCCACTTTCCTTCATCCCCCTCTCCCCCTTCTCAGAGAGCCCGCCTTCTAGCACGACTGCATAATCATGGGCTACAGGACATGGAACACATTAGTAGCACAAACCGAAATCACTTGGTTACCTGGGATTGATGGACAAACTAGAAAAGGATTGCTCTCGGCCTCCCTCTCTTGTTCCAGAGGTTGGTAAACATCTGTCTCCCTTAGTTGGTTAGGAAGTACTTCTGTCCTTTGGTCAACCTGGTGATCTTTCCCCTCTACCCCTGGTTCACCCCTAGATGGTGTGTTCCTGCTCAGCTTCCTGTTCTCCCGGTTTACCCCTTCTGATAATCCTTGCACACTCGGTAATCTTGGAAATGAGTTGACCCGATTGCAATCTACCCCCTAAAATAAGCTTGCAATATTCCACCCATCCAAGTCACCACTAGCACGACTCCCTTCGTCGTTTACACTACCCACGCTAGTACCATCAGCAGAACGGACCTCCGCTTCTTCATCTCCTTCACTGCACTGCGCCCAGCCTTCATCCTTCTCTTCCCTCTTATCAGTTCGTTCCCTAGAGAATCTTGGATTCAGCCTTTCTGAGGAGCGTCGCAGTTGGCTATGCTCCTCCAAACTTCGCCGGGAAACCCACTGTAACATCGGTTTCTTCTCCAACTTCCGCCGCTACGCACAAACCCCTCCCTTTCTCACGACTTGGGATGATGATAGACCATTACCATTGTCTATCAGCGCCCCAAGGGAAACTCCTTTGCCCCAACCCACGTGACAGTTTAAGTTATCACGTGGGTCCTTCATATGGATCCCCCTTTCGGAGTTACGCCCACCCGACCCACCCGCGTGACCTTTTAAGTTGTCACGTGGGCCCTTCCAAAACTGTCCCGGCTCAACCTTCACCCCGCCCGACCCACCCACCACCTTCAATGGCTCAGACCAGACCTTTCGGCTCCCCAACCCATCTTGCCTTTTTGCCACGTCAGCAAAGGAAGAGAATCCCACCATTAAGTTGTTTAATTCAAACCTATTTGAAATATTTTCTTTAAAAAGATTTCTTGTCATTTGGTTTTCCCCAACCGGCTCAGTAACCCCAAAAAAACCTTTCATCTGCTCCACCTTTTCAACTCCCAACCTAAGCCCTCCACGTGTCCACCACTCCACCTGCTCATCATCTTCTACCTTAGGAACACCTCCCCACCACGACCATTCAACTTCAGAGGCCACCCACACCTTGTACCAGGCTTCATTCGAGCATATTTCAATGACCCTTGGCAGGTTCTCGTGCCTAACACCAGCAACCTGTAACTCCACGGCACCCAGAAAACGTTTATCAGCTTTCATCAAGATGCCTCCCAGACAATGCACGATGTGTTCAAGAACAGAGTTCCGCCAGAGGTGAAATGGAAGGCCTACAAGCTTCAGCCGGACACAACCATCTTGGACTTCGACTTCATTGCATAATGGACTCCATTTCTGAACCTGTATCAGAGCTCCATCCACCACTACTGCTTTAAAACTTAGCTCCTGGTCGCCTACATCAAGCACGGCTTTCGTCTCTGCAAAAGGGAACAACACAGCTTCACTCCCAGATCCTAACTCCCCTGCCACTGTACACAGAACCCTTCTCCAGTCTGTCACTCCTCTATCGGCCACTAACACCCTTCTTTTCTTCCACTCATCCTTCCCTGCTCCTACCGATAATCTTCGAAGACTAGAAGTGCAAGCAACCACCACTTCAGTCGGAATGCCTTGCACTTCTACGCTCCCAGAGGAACTAATCGAAACTGTCCCCTCCTGAGCTTTTTGATCCTGGTCTTTGGATTTTTGACCATTTCTCTTCACCCCCTCTTCTCTCTTCACTTCCAAGGCTACAAGAAAAGACTGTAGCACCTTCACAAAGTCCATCCACCCTTTCCGTAGCCTCCCTTCTGGCACACACAGCAATTGCTTTCCACTTGTTCCAAAAAACTCCACCACAGAGATAAACCATCCCTTTCTGTTTCTTTTCAATTCTGTTACATCTTTCTTACCTGGGACAGCCATTGAATTTGTCCATCCAATCACCTTACCAGAGTTGATAGCCCCATCTATGAAACCTTTCAACCAGACGATGACCTCCTTTGACACCAACACAGTCGCCCTGTTATTCTCTCTGATTTTCAAAACGTCCTCACCTTTGACCCTTTCCTCTTCGAACTTGAAAGTCTTGGTTTCGATCAACACCTCAGACCTCCACCTTCCTACTACTCTGAACCTTCCCTCGTCCTCCATTCTCCCTCTGATGAAGGAGCTCAAGTAAGCTTCAACTCACCACCAGGAGGTAATTAGCCATTTTCTCCACCTTTTTCTTCAAACACAGTCCAACTAAGAGGATGCTCCAAGAAATTCGAAATCACATGATCATAAGCCCTCTCTTAAGATTAACAGTTCAGGTTCTATGAATTTCCCAAATAAACAGGTTTGGAATCCAATTAGCCCTTCTGAAGTCAATTTCCTAATATGGGTTATGGCCCTCAACAAATGTCTTTCTAAAGTCAATCTTGTAAGAAGGGGAGTTCAGTTTTCTGATAAAAAAAAAAAAGAAGAGTTCAGTTGACAGACATCTCTTGTGGTCTGTGTGGTCAGCAGCCTGAAACTACAGAGCATCTGTGTTTATACTGCCCAGGTGTGGCTTCACTTTCTTAGTGCTGTGGGTGTTTGTTGAGTTATGCCAAATTCTGTCAAAGATCTCTTATGCTGCTGGAAGATCAGTGGTTTGAAGAAAAAAGATAACTGGTGTGGAAGGCCGTCCCCACAGCTGTGCTTTGGGCTATTTGGAATGAAAGAAATAGCAGAATTTTCTGCAACAACAAGAAAAATTTTGATGAGATTGTGCAGTGTGCAGTCAGCAAGCTGGTGTCTTGGGTTGCTGTTAATCCAGCATTCAATCATGTAAATGTAGTCTAGGAACTCGGCTCAGTCCCTTTGGCAGCTGTAACTTTTGTTATTTCTAGCCATTCCCATAGTGGACTGACTTCTTCTGTAATCTTTCTTCAATTTTCAATAAAATTACCTTACCTTTACAAAAAAAGGGACATGGGTTGAAATAGTGAAAAATTATTTGAGGGTCCATAATTCAACAATGGATAATTTATCAAAAAAAAAAAAAAAGAAATCAACAATGGACATGGCACTAGACAGAGTGGAATGGCAGAACAGGATTCATGTGGCTGATCCTATATAATTGGGACAAGGTTTAATTGAGTTGAGTTAACCTTATAACTTTGCCTTCTAGGCAGAGTGGTCAAACTGAATTGGAAATTTAACAAGATGGCTATAAGATCAACTGTTCCATAGTAGAACAATTTGCAACCAAGGAGAAGCACATATATAGTCATTGCCACTGAGGTGAGGATGCTAAGAAGCCTAAGATGGATAAGTGATTTGAGAGTGATTAAATTAGAAATGAGTGCCGGTAAAACTCGACGAATGTTAGTGAATTGGTGATTAAATTAGCAAAACATGGGTTTTCAAGAGAAATAACTCGATGAATGCCGATGAAACTCGACGATGGTGATCGGTGAAACTCGACGATTGCTAGAGGGTACTGGCAGAAAACAATGGCAGACGGTGGGGATGTCCGACAAAAACCGACGACGCCATCATCCGTTCTCCCGCAGACTCAGAGAGCTCATTAAACCTAGGGGAAGAGAGGGGGGATTGTTGAATCTCCAACAATGGCCGTTAGGGGGGGCAGTAAAAGTTAAGGCAAATCTCACAACTGTTTTCTTGGAATTGGATGGGGGGAAGGTGAAGGAGAGATTGAACTTCCTACAAGCCTGCTTAGTGGGATCATTCGATTGGAAGGGTTTTGAGGTAGACAAAATCTAAGCTTGGGTTAACAGAGCATGGAGGGGTTCTTAGGGAGTCGAAGTGAGGTGGTTAGATGGTGAAAGGTGGTTGTTCACTTTCTCTTCCAAGGAAGATGCTCAAAGAACTCTAAATACTAGTTTCTGATGCTGCAACAGAGCCCTGTTCCACCTTGAGCCTTGGCCAGAGAACAAGGGGTTTGGCGGAAGGAGGAAGATATTGGAGGTCAAATTTGGATAAGAGTTTTTGGCTTGCCATTGCATCTGTGGTGCAACAAAGTTGTCCAGAAAATAGGAGACCTCTGTGGAGGTTTTGTGGAGATAGATGAAGGCAAAGCTTACAAGGACTCCTTTGAGTGTATCAGACTTAAGGTCCGCTGGAATGGAATCCCTCAGTCCATAAATCTAATGGTTGAGGAGGAGATGTACGTCATCATTATTTGGTCGGAAATTAGAACAGAGAAAATGACGCCGATAGATTTTCAGGAAGCGGTTTGGGTAGGTGTGGATCTGGTGCAAAAGGCACTAGCAAGGAGGTTGATTGAAGAGGAAGTGGGAGCAGTGATGGCAAACCCAGAAAAAGTGGCTAACAGGGAGGGAGTTTTGATAGCTCAAAAGGGGGATTTGTAAGGGTTCACATCGGTTGCTGGAGTTTTTGAGGAGGGGTGATGGACGGTGGTAGAATGAAGGAAAGGAAGAAGACGAAATTTAAACCGTAGAAATCGAAAGGGATCTAATGGTTGTGGTGGGTTTGGGCCTAAAAAAGGATAGAAGTCAGATCGTTTTCAAATTTCAAATATAACGCTTCCCAATGTGATTAACAAAGACCTCATTGACAAGCTAGCTGATGCGGTAGTGGCCTGCTTAAACTCCAAAGTAGCTAAGCTGCCTGTGGGCCTCGTGGGCTTTAGTAGTGAATGTGGTAAAGGAAAGAATTTGGACCCCAACCCATTGCGATTCAAAAGCCCAGTTAAGAATCCAAAGGCTGGGTTCAGGCCTTGATGTGGGGAGGGCAAAGGGAAAAGGCAAAGCCCAGTTAGACTTTAGTCGTCGTCTTCTTCAGAGTACGAGGGATTTGAGTTTGGAGAAGGCTTGAGCTTCTCACATCTTTGGAGTGAAGAAGGGAGGCACGAGAGTGAGAAGGAAAAGGAGCTTCACATTGAGAAAGAGATACCTCAACCGGGTCTTCCCACAATGGTTAACTTAGAAGGTGAGCATTCTCCGTGTACCAGTTAGTTAGAAGGGGTTTCAATCGAAGGAGAAGCGGCGAGTTGCAGTCAGGGATGGAGGAGTCCCAAGGATGGATATCATTGAGAAGAGGAGTTGTACAAATGATGAAGAAGTCCTCTCTTCCCCCATTTTAGAAAAACAGGAGGCCTTGGCATTAGCCGTTGCTGTATCTGAAGATAACGGTGAGTTTGAAGGCTTTCCATCTCTAGCTGAAACACAAATGTAGCAGGTGCCAGAACCACTAGCAGTAGTCCTCCTAGCTAGCAAGGCCCAACAGCCTTGACCTCAAACAAGTAATTTTGAGGTACATATCACAATGAAGTTTCAAATTGGGTTTTGTCTAAGTTTCTCAGTTTCGGGGAATTCTTAGAGGTATCTTTTAACGGGCTAGAAGAAGAGACAAAAGCCCTCTTTATGGCCATTGAAAATAGATTTTTTGTCGAAAAGGGAAAGAAAAATAGAAGACGATCTAAGGAGTTGCTGAGGCTTGCTTGGGGATTAAATGATAGTGTGGGAAGCGCGAGGAAAAGTAATAACTCTTCAAAATATCAGTAATGGAATCCTTGAATTTAATCACTTGGAATGTTAGGGGCCTAGGGTCAGGCAGAAGGAGGATGGCAATTGGGGGTTTCTTAAGGTACAAGAAGCCATATTTTTTGCTATTACAGGAAACGAAACTACAGAAGTTAACCTTTAGAGTTGTGAGAAGCATTTGGGGTTTCGATCCTTGTGATTGGATTGAACTCCCAGCTATAAACACTGCAAGAGGAGTAGCACTTATTTGGAACAACAATTCCTTCAAGCTGCTTGACAAGCATGTGGGAGCTTTCTCCATTTCAGCTAGGTTTCTGGGGGAAGCAAATAATTTACAGTTTACAGTGTCAGGGGTATATGGGCCAGTTGAGTCCAGTTTAAAAGAAGATCTATGGAAAGAGTTAGACTATGTTAGAGGAAGGTGGGGAGGACCTTGGGTGTTAGGGGGAGACTTTAATACAATAGTTAGTCCACTCGACAAAAAAGGATGTGCCAGGTTAAATAGAAGTATGAATCCTTTGCGGGTTTCATCCAAAGGTGGGATTTGATAAACTTGCCTATTTTGGGGGCAAAGTACACTTGGACAAACAACCAGGAAGAGCCATCTCTAGTCAGGCATTCCTGATCTCCTCTGAGTGGGAGGAGATTTTTCACAGCTCAAGCCAGGAAGCACTGCCAAGGGTAGTGTTAGACCACATACCTCTCCTTCTAAACACTGGAGGTCTGAAAAGGAACCCACACCCTTTCAGATTGGAACATTGTTGGCTTGATCCAGAGGACTTAGAGGCAAATGTAAAGAGGTGGTGGTCCGAGTTCTCAGTTGAAGATTCAGCAAGCCATGTATTTTTTTAAAAAACTCAAAGGACTGAAAGGAAAGATCAAGGCATGGCAAAAGGAAAAGTGGAGGAGTGATGAGGAAAAAAGGGAAGAATGTCTGAAAATCATTGCGGATTTTGATGTGGAGGAAGAAGGTGGGCTGTTGGATGAGGACAAAAGAAAGAAAAGGACTACAGCTAAGAAGTTGTATGACTCCCTAATGTACCAAAATGAAGTAAAATGGAGACAGAGGTCAAGAGCAATGTGGCTGAAAGAGGGGGACAACAGCACTGCTTTTTTCCACAAGATGGCCAATGCAAGAAGGATCAACTCCAAAAAAAAAGGCTGGAAATTGAAGGTCGAATAGTTGAAGAAGAAAAAGACTTAGCAGACTCCTTTGTAGGCTTTCACAAAAATCTCTTCAAAGAACCTTTCAAGAAAAGACCAAAACTGGATGGTTTATGGTTTGATTTCTTGTCAGATCAACAGGCATCAGATTTGGAGAAGCCCTTTTCAGAAGAGGAGGTAAAGAAGGCTTTAGATGAATTGGAAGGGGAAAAGGCTTCGGGCCCCGATGGTTTGACTTTATTATTCTTTAAGAAGTTTTGGGAGCTTCTTAAGGGTGATGTTTTAAAAGTTTTTGAGGAATTTCATGATTCTGCAGCCTTAGAAAGAAGCTTGAATGCAACGTTTATATCCTTAGTTCCAAAGAAGAAAGGGGCATCTAAGTTGAAGGATTTTAGACCAATAAGTTTGGTAGGAAGTATGTACAAAATCTTGGCCAAGATTCTAGCCACTCGGTTAAGAAAGGTGATAGATTCCTTAATATCCAATTACCAAGGAGCTTTTGTTCACAACAAGCATATTCATGATGTGGTTCTCATAGCAAATGAGTTAGTTGATTCAAGAAAAAGAAATGGAAGAAATGGTTTGGTCTGTAAATTAGATTTGGATAACGCTTACGACCATGTTAATTGGTCTTTTTTGGATTACTTGATGGATAGAATGCACTTTGGTTCAAAGTGGAGAAGCTGGATGAAAGTTTGCATCTCCACTCCAAGATTCTTGGTCCTCGTTAATGAAGTAGCTAGAGGCAATTTCAAAAATTTGAGAGGTTTAAGACAGGGTGATCCCTTATCCCCTCTCGTATTTTTAATAGTAATGGAAGGCCTCAGCAAATTGGTGGATAAGGCGGTGGAGTTGGGGCTGTTGGAGGGATTTGAAGTGAGCCCAAATTGTACTTCCATTCCTATTTTGCAATATGCTGATGACACTCTATTTTTTTTGTAAGGCCTCGGAGGAACAAGTGCTTAATCTAAAGTGTTGAAGTTTGACCTGCCATAGAATTCTGTCTTGTTCGTTGACTGTAGAGTAAAGTAGACAGCAAGAAGTAGGAGAGGAAAGAAGAAAAGAGAGAAGAGAGAAAAGAGAGAAAGGCTGGTTCGAATTAGGGAAAAAAGTTAATCCCTTGATTCGGCCAGACCTATTATTATATTATTGACTTATTGAAAAAGACTTGAGTGCCCTTCTTTAAGTAAGAGGCACTCGAACTAACATAACAGTACACATCAGCATTCTCAACAAGTACAAAGACTGAAATACCCCTTCACTAACACCACTAACACTCCCCCTCAAGCTGGTGAGTATATATCATATAATCCCAGCTTGTTACATATGTAGTCCACTCTCCCCCGACTCAAGCCTTTTGTAAACAAGTCTGCCCACTGGTTTCCCGTACTAACATATGCAGTTTCTATCACCCCATTCAGCACCTTCTCTCTCACAAAATGACAGTCAACTTCGATGTGCTTGGTTCTTTCATGAAACACTGGATTGGAAGAGATATGAACCGCTGCCTGATTGTCACAGTAGAGCTTCATTGGAGTACTGATGTCATATCCTATCTCCTGTAGAAGGTTCCTCAGCCACACTAGTTCACAAGCAGTATGTGCCATGGCCCTATATTCCGCTTCTGCACTGCTTCTTGCCACAACTGTTTGCTTCTTACTTTTCCATGTTACCAGGTTACCCCCCAGAAAGGTGCAATAGCCTGTGGTAGATCGTCTATCAGACATAGAACCTGCCCAATCAGCATCGGTGTATCCTTCTACTACCAGTTTTCCACCACTTCTGTACAGCAAACCACGACCAGGAGCTCCTTTCAGATACCTCACAATCCTTAGCACTACATTCCAATGTGGGACCAAAGGTTTCTGCATGAACTGACTCACCACACTAACCGCAAATGAAATATCTGGCCGAGTAATGGTTAGATAGTTTAGTTTGCCTACAAGTCGTCGGTATCTGCCAGGCTCTTCAAACACTTCACCTATATCACTGCTCAGCCTCGTATTTGTTTCCATAGGTGTCTCAGCCGGTTTAGTACCCAACAATCCTGTTTCTTCCAGTAAATCAAGCACATATTTCCTCTGGCACAAATTAATGCCATGCTTAGATCTTGCTACCTCTATGCCCAAAAAGTATTTCAACTTGCCAAGGTCCTTTGTTTGAAAGTGTTCCTGTAGGAATGCCTTCAATCTGTCAATGCCCATTTTATCATTCCCAGTCACAACGATATCATCCACATACACCACCAATATTATTTTACCTGCCGAAGAGTCAAGACTGAAGACAGAGTGATCAACTTGGCACTGTTTCAGACCAAACTTCTTGACCACCTCACTGAACCTACCAAACCATGCTCGAGGGGACTGTTTAAGTCCATAAATAGCCTTCTTAAGTCTACATACCTTACCATCCTCCCCCTGAGCAACAAACCCAGGTGGTTGCTCCATGTAGACCTCCTCGAGCAAATCCCCATGCAAAAAGGCATTTTTGATATCGAGCTGATAGAGAGGCCAACCAGACATAGCTGCAAGAGAGATGACGACACGAACTGATCCTATCTTAGCAACCGGGGAGAACGTCTCCGTGTAGTCAATGCCATAGGTTTGGGAGTACCCTTTGGCAACCAGCCGCGCCTTCAGGCGCTCAACACGACCATCTGGCAAGTACTTAACACTATACACCCACTTACAACCGACAGCCTGCTTCCCAGGAGGAAGAGCGGTGAGATCCCAAGTGTGATTATGATGCAAAGCAGAGAGCTCTTCTTCCATAGCACGGCACCACTCTGGAGAGGTAAGGGCTTCCTGGACATCCTTAGGAACAACCACGGAGGATAACAAAGATATGAATTGGCGATGGGAAGCGGAGAGGTGGGTAAGTGAAACAAAATTGGAAATAGGGTGAAGGGTGCAAGTACGCTTACCTTTCCGTAAGGCAATAGGAAGATCTAGGTCGGAGGCTGGTGTCGAAGCTGGAGCTGGATCTGTCGACGGTGATGAAGCTGGAGGAGCTGCAGCCGGTACACGTGGGCGATGTGTATACACGTGACGGATGGGTGGACGGTCAACCAATGGTGGCACCGGAGGCAAGGACGTAGGCATGACTGGAACCAAAGGAGGTGGATCAGCCACAGGAAGAGGAAGAGGAGGTGGTGATGTGGGGGAAGCAGCAGCACCGGACCCCACGAAGAACGGAGTAGACTCAAAGAATGTAACATCAGCACATACCAAGGAACGACGAGAACTAGGATGATAACACTTGTACCCTTTCTGAGTTCGGGAATAACCAAGGAAGATACACTTCATGGAACGTGCATCTAACTTGTCAGTCCCGGGACTCAGATTATGAACGAAGCAGACACACCCAAATACCCGAGGAGAAAGCGGAAACGGAGACATGTTGGGGAATAAGACACTAAAAGGAGAACGACCATCAAGGATAGACGTGGGCATCCGATTAATTAAGAAACAAGAGGTGAGCATTGCATCGCTCCAAAAAGTTTTGGGAACATTCATGTGGTGCATGAGGGAGCGTGCCGTTTCTACAAGATGGCGGTTCTTTCTCTCAGCAACCCCATTTTGTTGCGGAGTATAGGTACATGAAGTTTGGTGTATAATGCCATGTTGGTCCAAGTATTCTCGAAAAGATGAAGACAAGTATTCACGACCATTATCAGAACGGAAAATTTTGATGTGAACACCAAATTGATTGCGGATCTCAGCATAAAATTTCTGGAAGATGGAAAATAATTCACTTCTTTCTTTCATTAAATAGAGCCACGTCATTCTTGAACAGTCATCAACAAAAATAACAAAATATCGGTATCCATTATATGACATCACTTTATAAGGACCCCAAACATCTGAATGAATTAAAGAAAAAAGACTCGACACACGGTTATCGACCCTAGAACGAAAGGGAACACGATGGTGTTTCCCAAATTGACAAGACTCACAATCTAAAACAGAAAGTTGACTCAATGAAGGGACTAAGGACTGCAACACTTTCAGCGAAGGATGACCAAATCTACAGTGCCACTGGAGAGGAGAAATGGATGACTGAAGAGCCGTTGACGTTCGTCCACCACCATCAAGATAATACAGTCCACCGGCTTCATGCCCTCCACCAATCTTCATCCCCGTCTTGAGATCCTGAAAAACACACATAGAAGGGTAAAAAGTGATGGAGCACTTAAGTGACTTGGTCAGCTTACTAACAGACATAAGATTAAATGGAAGCTTAGGTACATATAAAACAGAGGATAGGGATACAGGGTCTAGGTCAACATTACCAACACCACAGATAGATGACGTGGAGCCATTAGCAAGGGTAACAGATTGTGATGTTGAGCAATGAGTGAGAGATGAAAACACACCTGGAGTTCCCGTCATGTGATCGGAGGCTCCAGAGTCAATAATCCAGGGGTTGGGTGTGGATGCCAAACAAGCCATACCTGAGTGTGCAAAGGAAGCTGTGTTCTGCTGCGACTTGGATTGAACAAACCTCTCATACTCATCACGAGGAACACTCACCATCTCCTTGCCTGGACCATCTGAGGGAGTAGAAGGCATCGGGTCAGCTGACCGTTTCTCCTGTGTAGGGCTGAAACTGGTGTCACTAGTCATGGCATGGTTGGCCCACGTCGAGGGAGGACCATGTAAGTCATAGCAGTAGTTAATGGTATGTCCATCCAAACCACAGTGAGTACACTTCCGTGGACCCGAGCCACGTCCTCTACCACGAGCTCCCCCTGAATCTCTGCCTCCAGTACGACCACCACCACGGATATGTGTAGATCCACCACTACCACTCCTGCCAGGCTGGGTTCCTCGAGTCCCACTTCTGCCACCTCGGCCTCTTGACACTGCAAATGCTGATTTATCGGAGACATTAGAGTCCATAGATCCAATGGAAGCCCTCCGAAGACGAGCAAACACCTCCTCTAAAGATGGAAGAGCAGATCCCCCTAGTATCTGGGCTCGTACTGGTTCATACTCAGACTTCAGCCCCACCAGAAACCGTGTTACATCAAGCTGCTCTCGCTGTTGCTGTTGAACTTTGACATCTGAAGTGAGAGGATGATAGACATTTAACTCATTACGGATATTCCTCACATTGGCATAGTACTCCTCAAGGCTCTGATTTCCCTGTTGCAGATTGAAGTATTCCTGATACAGTTGATATACCCTAGTGGTATTATCCTGACCTGAATACAGTTTCTTGGCATGATCCCACACCTCTTTGGCTGTGTCAAGAAACATGAAGTTCACACTGATTTTGGGTTCCATACTGTTCCACAACCATGTAATGATCTGTGCATCTTCCTGTTCCCAGTCTTCATACTCCTGAGAATTAGCGGGGGGTTTCTCCTCTCTTATATGCTTCACTTTCTTCTTCGCCTTCAGAAAAACCTCTACAGACTTGGCCCAAGGGACATAATTCTCTCCATTCAGTTTAATGGAGGTCATTTGGACATTCAGGTAGTCAGTAGATATCATGACACTAGGTTTACTATCACTGTTATCTGCCATTGCCGAACTCCCTTAATTCTGAGCACTGAATTAGGAGCACTACACACTGCACACTACACACAGACACTTCATCGAAATCTGCACACTGATTTCAACAGCTGAGAACTGCAACACCACAAACCCTACTCACCGAAGTCTGTACACTGATTTCAGCAGTATTAAATGTTGAAAACTACAACACCACAACCCCTACTCACCGAGGTCTACACACTGATTTCAGCGATATCAAAAGCTGAAAACCACACTTGTAACACCACCAACATTAATCCACAACTATAGGAAGCTTCACCATTAAGTAGACACTATTGCCATTCGAATCACACACAAACCAGAATAAACCCTAGCATAAACCCTAGCATACTGCAATCTGAGAACCCATCATGCGAACTGTACTACACCTCTCATGTATTCCATAACAAAAAAAATATATAAAAAAACTTTACCTCATCGCCTGAAGGCCAACCATACGAAGGGCTGAGACACCACTGCACCACACGTACCAGCCCTAACTAGGGCTTAGAAACCACAGCAACCAATCACCAACGACACAATCGGAGGCATAGAGACCTCCTAGGGAAGAGGGCGATCACTCCTTTTCAGCCCTTTTCCCAGTCTCCAACTCACAACTGAGAACCCCAAGTGAAACCCTAATTCGAATGCGCAGAAGGCAGAATTCTAGCAAGTCTGATTTGGTGAACCTAGCTCTGATACCATGTTGAAGTTTGACCTGCCATAGAATTCTGTCTTGTTCGTTGACTGTAGAGTAAAGTAGACAGCAAGAAGTAGGAGAGGAAAGAAGAAAAGAGAGAAGAGAGAAAAGAGAGAAAGGCTGGTTCGAATTAGGGAAAAAAGTTAATCCCTTGATTCGGCCAGACCTATTATTATATTATTGACTTATTGAAAAAGACTTGAGTGCCCTTCTTTAAGTAAGAGGCACTCGAACTAACATAACAGTACACATCAGCATTCTCAACAAGTACAAAGACTGAAATACCCCTTCACTAACACCACTAACATAAAGCATCTGCTTTTTTGGTTTGAAATTGTGTTTGGGTTAAAGGTGAACTTAGCAAAAAGTGAAATGATTGCTGTGGGTGAAGTCTCTAACATTCAGAGTCTGGCTGATCTTTTGGGCTGCAAAGTAGGTCTTCTACCCACAACTTATTTGGGGCTGCCACTTGGTGCCAAGTACACATCAAAAACCATTTGGAACCCAATCTTAGAGAGGATGGATAAAAAACTGGCTACTTGGAAGGCTAGGTACCTTACCAAAGGAGGGAAGTTGACTCTTATTAAGGTGTGTTTTAGCCAGCTTGCCGACCTATTTTTTTTCTCTTTTTCCAGTCCCTTCGGAGGTGGTGGAGGCTTTAGAAAAAAAGATGAGAGATTTTTTGTGGGTAGGATGGAAAGACTCGTACAAGTATCACCTAGTGAATTGGGATCCGATTTGCAAACCCCTTTCACAAGGAGGCTTGGGAATAAGAGATCTAAAGTCCTTCAACACAGCCTTATTAGGCAGTTGGTACTGGAGGTTTGATGCTGAACCAAACAACCTTTGGAGGAAGGTAATAGCTGAGAAATTTGGGCTGGACGGTAATGGTTGGGATAGTGGTCCTCCTATTGGGTCTTATGGATGCAGCCTATGGAAAGGATTAGTAGAAAGCCTTATGTGCTGATTCAGCCAAGCTTCTTGTGAAAGGAAGAGGAGAAAGTTGGGGGTTTCAGCAATAGACAGAGGAAAGGG
This sequence comes from Nelumbo nucifera, assembly GCF_055504915.1. NCBI lineage: Eukaryota > Viridiplantae > Streptophyta > Magnoliopsida > Proteales > Nelumbonaceae > Nelumbo > Nelumbo nucifera. The sequence continues at coordinate 12,817,118 of NC_142649.1, read as the reverse complement.
AAGAAAAGGAGAAGAAGGTCAACTAGGATAGTGATTCATAACCCTAGCCGCCAGCCCCTCATTCTATTTATAATTAACTTAAATATGAGATATTACAAAGATGCCCCTAGTAGGGCGGCAACTCAAACTAAGTACTTACAATTCTTTTAAAAATAAAAACTAATGGGCCCAAGGCCCAACAACTTCTTAATTTAAAAGAAAACAAACTAAACATAAATCGGCCCACTCAACAGGATTAAAGGAATCTAGAGAGCTACTTCTCAGTTAAGATGCTGCATCAGGTTCAAAATAGGAGATGGTAGAAGGATCGGATTTTGGCTGGACCCTTAGACTGGGGAGAGCTCCCTCAAAGAGCTATTTCCAACTCTGTTTAATCTGGAAATTGACAAAGAGGTGCTGGTAGTAGTAGCTGATTCTTATGTGCAGAGGGGAGACAACATATGCTGGACCCCCTCTTTCAGAAGGGATTTTAATGATTGGGAGATTCAGCAAGTAGGAAATCTCCTAGCTATGCTCCAAGAGCAGACTCTGAATTTGCAAAGTCAGGATTCAAGGGTGTGTAAGTGGAATAAATCAGGAGAGTTCTCAGTTAAATCCTTCTACAGCTTTTTTAGTAAAAGGAAATCAAGTTCCTTTTCCTAACCGGGCCATTTGGGGAACAGTGGCACCCTCTATAATCAAATTTTTTGTTTGGGTGTCAGCTTTAGAGAAATGCCTCACAAAAGAGATGCTGCTGAAGAAAGGTTTTATGTGCAATGACTTGAGTTGCAGCCTGTGCAGTGTGGAGATGGAATCAGTTAATCATCTGTTTCTTCATTGCAAGTTTTTAGCATGATTTGGAACTATTTTCTAAAGAACTTAAAGGTAAGCTGGTGTATGCCAGCCTCAGTTAGATCGTGTTTGGAGGCTTGGCACATAGTTGGAATGACAAAGAAGGGGAAATTATGCTGGTCCTCCATTCCTTTGGCTATATTGTGGGCAGTTTGGGCTGAAAGGAGCAGCAGGACCTTTGAACAGAAAGCCTCCTTGGAAGCTGAGGTCATTAACAGGGCTATAGAGCTCCTTAGGAGCTGGTTGTCTATACACACAGGTTTTAAAGAGGACACAAATGATTGTACTTTTTTGAGGGTGGCCTTTTTTTTTGAGGTCTTTTTGTAGCAAATTTTGTACAGTTTCTCATTGTACAAATTTTGTAGCAAATTTAGAAATGAGTGCCTTTGTGGGAATTGATATTGCTAGACCAAACAGCTGACATGTTGTGGGGACTTAATGGCTTGGTCAAGTGCATTGAAGACCAAGGAATGCATAAATGAAAATGGCTTGGTGGTAGTTAAGTCCCTAAAAGTAGAAAGATGAAGGCCAAAAGGGATTTGGGTGGAAAGTTGATGTAATGTGATCTTACAGGTGGAGCCTAGGCAAAATGGAGTGGTAGAGTAGAATTCCTCTAGCTGGGCCAAATAATTGGCTGAGAAAAATTGGAGATGGTTTTTGAGGCAGAACCAGAAATCTCAAAATATATATAGTATGCTAATAATTGTTTTTTTTTTCATTTCGGTCTTATTAACAATGCCTCAGAAACTTCAACTAGACTTTGTTAATTAACACTACTGCACTAGACAGTTTTATATACAGAGCACTTAACTTTCCATGTTCACTTGAAAACCATCAATGTGATTCAAATTTTGACGTTCTTAATGGCTCCATACTCTCCATCAAATTTTTAACTCATCTTGCTGTTGTCAAATATGTTCGTTTCTGGCATGTGCTCTTAAAATTGTTCAGAACCTCATGATGTTTTCTTCTAACTTCCTTGTAAAGTTGTAATAGTGACATGCAGAAAAGTGAGATGTAAACTGGCCATAAAATGAGATGTGAATAATTGATTTCAAGATTTACTGCACCAATTTGTATTTATGAATGTATCTGTTGTACTACTCTTAAACTTCTTTTTTGTGTTGTTTTGGAATTTCCATTTGTTATGGGCTGATTACCGTGTCCTCAACTGGTGAGGAGGTGTTTTATCTTGATCTTGATGTGTTGCTAATACCTGAACTCTTGACATAATAACTTGCATATTTTTTCTGATATATTTCTTATACAAGATTCTTCTGGATCATATGCAGCTAAGATCTCATCTAGATGAGATGCAAATCCAGCTGGAGAGTCTTATGTGGGATAAGAAAGAACTTGAAGAACGGTTGCAGCTAGCTATTAGGGATAGTGCAGTTGTGGAATCAATATTAGGAGAACTTGAAGAGGAGCACGAAAAAGCTGTTGCCAAAATTGAACTCCTAGAGAATGAGGTAATGATTTCAATCCTTCTACAAGTCGGAACATTTTGCCTTTTTTTATGTTTTTTTAATGGGGTCTGGAGTCTGGACTCATCCAGTGACTTGAGAAACTCTAGATTTTCAAGAACTTAGGTGTCTTGCTATTTTAGTGTTAACTAATATCAAATATTGTGAATGATATAAATTTTGTAATTTTAATTTGAATACATGCATTTTTAATTTTGATAATTTAATATTTTTTCATCTCAAGGGACCGTGATATTTGAAGGTGACAATGAGGTGAGTCAAGCTACTGTTAATTACTATAAACACCTATTCTCAAATGAGGGATACTCTAGAACTTGGCTGGATGGGTTATAATTCAATCAAATCACAATGAAGTATGATTGATCAGAGAGGGGCTTCATGGAGGAGGGATAGTGGGACTTGCAAGGTTTAAATGGTTCAAGTCCTTGGGGTGGATGGATTCCCTATGTCTTTCTTTAAAAAGTGTTTACACATGATCAAGGTTGATTTTATGAGGATTATGGATGGTTTTTATAAGTAATCCTAGAGGCTGGTGATGAATGCTTTTTGGGGAATCCAGGTATATTGGGCATTGGTGAGGTGATCAGAGACAACAGTGGAGCTGTGATGACACTTTTTTCAGGTCCCATAGGCCATGGGGACTCCACAATAGCTGTGAGATGATGGTTGTTCTACAAGGATTACAACTGAGTAAAAGACTTGAGTAACATAGAAGTGGAAAGAGATTCTAAAAATATAGTGGGGTGGATAAGGAAAAATAGTGAAGGGACTTGGCATTGTGGGCGCATTTTTAGAGGAATAAGTGGAGTGTGGAAATGGGAAAGCCCACTATGCAGCATGGATAGTTACACCAAATTGAGATAAAGGAGACTGAATTGCGAATTGAATGGTTGCAGTCAGGTTGTTTGGGAGCCAGGACACATAGAAAGTTGACAAGGGAAATCCTTAGCATAACAAGGGAGATCAGTGCTTGTTTCAAGTGGACAAGAAGGTCAGAAAATGGACTAGCTGATACCTTAGCCAAACAAGGGACTGTGAGGGAAAATTTGTTCTGGGCAGTGTTCTAATGAAAGGTTACCTTGGGCTCAACACCCTATGTTGGGTAATGGCCTTATATACATATGCATGTATACTATATTTATATATGCATTTATCAATGGCGTTTATTCATACTTTCAATCCATTCTACTACTAAATTTAGATAGAAAACCTAATAAAAATGTTTGTAAAAAAATATTCAAAAATACCTTCAAACTTGTTCGACCTGCCTGAGCCCAAGTTTTGTTGGGTTAAGCTCAGCGGGGGGGGGGGCTGTTAGGTAAACTCCAGCTTGACCTAGGGTTGGGCTAGGTTCAAGCCCAAGTTTTGAGTCTTTGGGTGGGTTTGGGTTGATCATCAACCTGACCCAACATGCCTGAGTTGCACCACCATGTTTCTATACTAATTAAACTTGATAATCGGATGCATTTATACTTGACTAAGTTATCCTACCTGTGAACAATTCTTTAATAATCTTTTCAATTTCACTTTTTTTTTTTGGAAATAGGGGTTCATGTATGGTTCATGCTTATTGGCTCGGCCTCTTCCTCCAAGGGCATGTGATGATCGTATGACCTTGGTGGAGGTAGCTCCACAGGTTCCTAGAATCCATCCTTGAACTGTTCAAGGAATTGCTGAAGCTTTGGGTCTTGCAATTTCACTTTATCCATCACTTCTATGTTGAATAGTTTGGATGCACACTTTGCCCGAACTTCTCAAATCCTGGGCCCTAGTAATCTGTTGCAGGCCCATCACTTCCCGCTTCATTGCTGATATGCCTTTCAACACATGCCGGTTGTTGGCCTCCTTGAAATGTAGTGATAAAGTGGCAAAATCCTAGATCATTGGTTCTAGTGTTTGGGGCCACTGGGCCACTGAACCCCCATAACTGCATTGCTTCCTCTAAATGAGAGTAGGAATGAGTCTGCTTGAATGGAAACCTCTTGTGTCTGTATGATGACCTCCTTGTCATTTGCTGCCTGTTAATCTTTCATCATTGGCCACCATCACTTCAACTCTCCAAAGCTTCAAAACCTGAATTGTCAAGTGAGGAAGAATGTAAAACTTTCTTCTTTTTCTTCTTCCACCCTTTATTTTCTTCTTTTCCTAGGACAAAAATAGGGGCTCAGCCCCTATATTTTCTGAAATTTCTTTTCTTTTTTTCCCTTCTCATGAATATGTTGATTTTTTATGTTCTAATACAAAGTTTATACTTGTATAATGGAGATTATAGATAATTACAAGTGAAAGATGGTTGCTAGTTGCTGAGGAACCTAGGGAATTACCCAAGGATTCATGATTTTTATAAAAAAATCCGTTGCCTAGGTGACTCCTAGCCAATAAGTTTCCCCCCTTGTCATGTAGCCTCACCTTGGTGCCTTGAAACTATGGCCTTGAATATCCAGCTGGTGAGATTCTTCCCATAAAAAAGGGAAAGTTTCGCTCCATAGTGCATGTTTGGGTTCCAATGTATTGGCCAAAATCATGGTTAGATTCAACTAGTTTATCGATTCTGGTCACTAAAGCTCACTTGTAAACCTTCAATCTGCTTGAGGATTCTTTCTAACATTTCCCCTTGTTGCCATGAGGTGTCTTGCAGATCTAACTGGGATGACTGTAATGCATTAATATCTTTGTCCAACTATGCTGCACTAGTTTCCTCTGCCATTCCCAGATCAAGTTGCTCTTTTACCATCTTAATAGGTATCAAATGGGACTAAGACTTCTTCCCTTGAGCTATGGAGTTCAGCTGGATTGACATTGCTATAGAGGAAATGAAGATGGTTATCTCGTAGCGGGAGATAGCACTGAAAGTAGAAAATAAAGAGAAGATCAATGTGTTTGTTCACTTTTAATAACAATTCTAAATACATGAGTTAGCTAGCTTAATCTCCTAGAATCAAGTAAAACAAATTCTTAATAATTAGCTCCTAATAACTTGTGGAGCTTCAACATGCACAGTCAAACCCCTGGCTAACTACTTTCTAGACTCAAGACTCCTGTAACTGGTTAAGTTAATGTTTTTGTTATTGGAATATGTGGCTGTAGCAAATCAAGCCCACAATTTGCAACCACCATGTGCATGTGTTAGTGGAAGCAAAGTATCTGTATCAGAAGGACAAACTGAGGAGGAGAGTTATTGGCAACGAATATAGGCTTTCTCACTTTGGGTAGGATTTAGGTGATAACATTCCTTTGTATGGTTGCAGTGTTTGGAAATCCAAGGGGAATTTCTTCAGCATATTGCATATAGGCATGGTGAAGGAGTATACATTCGCCTTTGGTTGGATTCCTTGTGTGGGGGAAATCCTCTATCTCATTACTTTCCAAAACTGTTTCAACTTGCAACAAACAAATATGACACAATGAAAGACCGTTATGATGTGCTAGCTCACCAGGTGATATGCAAGATTGAGAAGGAATGTTAATGATTGGGAAGCAGATGCATTAATATCATTGCTGAGTAGGATCAATAATATGCATATTCAGATGGAAGAGGAGGATGCAAGGGTGTGGAAGATTGATAAGAGAAGCTTATTCATCATTCTATGATTCCATGCTTGTTTCATGAGAGGATGCTTTTCCATGGCAGATCATTTATAATGCCCATGTTCCATTGAAGGTATCATTCTTCATTCTCTTTTTACATGAACTGCTGATCTGTGCTAAAAGAGGATGTACCGAGGATGATCTGGAGAGAGAGGAAGCCACTATTTACCTAATAGGAGAAGCAGTACAATGGCTGAAAGGATTCATTGATGGGGCTTTGTTCACTATTAAGAATGACAGGTGGAAAGCACACTGAAACTTCCAAGAAGAAGGTATCAAGTGATTCTAAAATACAACCAGAAAGGGTGGTTCTTGGAGGTTTCAGGATTTTTTGTAAGCAATAAATGCAACTTATCTGTCTTCTAGAAGGAAAAAGAAGGTTGGGGATGGAGATTGATGGCACAGAAGATACAAGACTTACTGTCGCTTAAAGAAGGTGAACTGGCTAATTGCAGAATCCTCATTGCCAATCAAGGAGAACCCTTTGAGAACTCTTTTGAGAGCCTTTGGATTGAAGGAACGCTTGAGAACTGTGTGCTAGAGGAAGTCCAGCAACTCCTTTCGGTTTCTAGCCCAAGGTACAGAGGCTGGTATTTGAAAATAATAAAGGAGATTGGGAAAGATGATTGATTTTAAAGGCTGGGGAGAAGGTATTTAACTGGAATGTGATTACAGAGGCTATTACGAGGGAACTCCAAGTAATCTCCTGAGTTTCTATGTTTCCTTTTGATGAAAAAGAGCCATTCTGGATACAGGGTCAAATATGGCAAACTTTAGAACTGTAGAGACTGAATTGGGGTAGGAATGGCAACGGTTAGGGTGCCCCATTCCCAAACCCACCTATGTATCCCTGACTCCAAACCCGTCCCAAACCCGTTTAACTTTTCCTCTCAATTTCCCAAACCCGTCCCGTCCCAAACCCGTTAAACCTGTTCCGACCCGTCCCACCTGTTAAACCCCTTGACCAAACGTTTTCTACTAAAAAAAAGCTTCTCAATGCTTATCTTTGTGACTTGAACCCAAATCAATTAATGATAGCGCCGAATCTCTTAACACTACTTTAAGCCACTAAGCCATCTCGCCTTTTATGTTATTTAATGAAATAAAATAGATTTTATTAACTTTTGTGTTCATCAAAACAATCAATACATGTATATGATTAACAATTCCAACTAAAAATTAAAAGAAATAATATTTAAAATTAGCATTTTATAGCTAAATGAAATAAACAATCTATCAAATCCAAATTTACATTAAATGATGATTGTAATCCCAAAAAAACTATACAAATAAAATATTAAAAATAGAATAATTATCCTAGTACTTAAAATTTATAAATTTGTGCATGATATATAATATAATATGTTCATGTTTATGCATCCTGGGTATCGAGTATCGGATACCCTAAAGTCAAAAGCCAAACCCGTCCCAAACACTATAGGGTTTTGATAAACGAGTCCTATTAGGATCGGGCGGGTTGGATACCCGAAAATTCCCACGAAATTTCAATCCCTAATTGGGGGTGGTTTCATTAGAAAATTGGTCGTTCTCTTGCAATAAGATGGAGGTAAAAGTCGAAACTTTTGAGATAAAATTGATCAGCTTACCTTTCACTCTGTGGAAGAAAGCTTCCATTGAAAGAATTGTTCAAGATCTATGGGGTGCTCTTTTAGGGCTCTCTTGGCAATAAATCCGATTGAAATATGAGGAAGTAGAGAAGAGAAGGGAAGAAGAGAGAAAAGGAGAAGGAAGAAGGGAAGAAGAAAAGGTTTGGAGCAATAGAACAGTGCTGGCGGCACCAGCTTCTATTATATTATATAGGGCGGCAAAAATAAGAAGGGAAAAGACCCTTGTACCCCTGTTGTAAGTGATTACAATAACAGAAATAACAGAAAATAAAAAAAATGTTTTAACTAGCCAAACAGACCCTAACACAAATAACTAAATTATTTCAACACTCCCCCTCAAGTTGGAGCATAGATTTAAATCATGCCCAACTTGTAACACAAATCATTGTGCCGCACATGATGAAGACCTTTGGTGAAGATATTTGCAAGTTGTTCTTCTAAGCTGACATATGGAGTACACACTTCTCCATTTACAAGTTTCTCTCTAATAAAATACTTGTCCACTTCAATGTGTTTCGTCCTATCATGCAAGGCTGGATTAGCAGCAATATTGATGGCAGCTTTATTGTCACAGTAGTGTGACATATGATTGCTCACTACAAAACCCAGTTCACCTAACAGATTTCTTATCCACATGATTTCAGCAACCCCATGAGACATCGCTCTATATTCTGTTTCAGCACTAGATCTAGCCACCACACTTTGTTTTTTACTTCTCCATGTGACCGGGTTTCCTCCTACAAAGGCACAATACCCACTGGTAGACTTTCGGTCATCAACTGCTCCTGCCCAATCAACATTAGTATATACTTCCACCTTTAAGTGACCATGTTTCTGATACAACAAACTAGCTCCGGGAAACTTCTTGAGGTATCTAAGGATCCTCTCTGCAACTTCACAGTGAGTTGTCCTATTGTGCATGAACTGACTAAGGACACCCACTGCATAAGCAATATCAGGCCTGGTCATAGACAAATACAAGAGTCTCCCTATGAGTCTCTAGAACTTCTTCACATCTTTCAAAAACTCTCCCTGACTGTCTCCCAGCTGATGATTAGATTCAATTGGTGAGTCAATTGGTTTTACCCTCAACTTGCCTGTATCTTCTAGTAGATCTAGTACATATTTCCGTTGGGAAATAAAGATGCCCTTGTGAGAGCGGGCAACTTGAACTCCAAGGAAATAACGCAAGGGGCCTAGATCTTACACCTCAAATTGAGTGGCTAAGAATTTTTTTAGTCTCCGTATTTCAGCCTCTCAATCTCCTGTGCTCACTATGTCATCCACATACACAATTAGAGCTGCAATTTTCCCTTCACCTCTTTTCACAAATAGAGTGAGATATGGCTAGCATTGTTTGAACCCCATCTGTTGAAATGCTAAATGGAACTTACTAAACCAAGCCCGAGGTGATTGTTTCAACCCATATAAAGATTTTTTAACCTGCACACCTTTTGTTCACTGCCTTTGGCACAAAAACCTGGAGGTTGGGTCATGTACACTTCCTCTTCCAAGTCACCATTCAAGAAAGCATATTTGGTGTCCAATTGGTGAAGTTCCCAGTCAAGATTTGCTACCAATGAAAGAAGAATCCTGATAGAGTTCATCTTGGCTACTGGAGCAAAAGTCTCTACATAGTCCACTCCATATACCTGTGTAAAACCTCTTGCTACCAGTCTAGGCTTGTACCTTTCAACAGTTCCATCAGCCTTGTGTTTCACTGTGAACACCCAGTTGCAACCCACTGGTTCCTTCTCTTCAGGAAGATCCACCAACTCTCAAGTGTTGTTTTTGTGTAATGCATCAATTTATTCCTGCATTGCATCTGTCCATTCAGGTTTAGATAAAGCTTCTGCCACATTCTTAGGAACGGGGACACTGTCCACAGAAGAGAGGAATGCACGAAATGAAGGTGAAATGTGATCATAGGACACAAAATTAGAGATAGGATGATTAGTGGTACAAGATCTAACACCCTTTCTCTTAGCAAAATTAGAGATAGGATGATTAGTGGTACAAGATCTAACACCCTTTCTCTTAGCAATAGGAACATCAAGATCATTGAGAGGAACAAACATTTCAATAGGAGCAAGTGTACCTGGCTGATGAGACGGATCTGCCTCTGGCGAATCCGATGATGTTGGTTGCATAGTGTCATGTTCCACGGCTCTTGTACTCTGTTGGCTTTTATGGCGACGATGAAAGACTCGGAATGGAGGAGGATCGGATAAAGGAGGTAGTTGAGTTTGTCCCGCCTGTTTCTCCTCAGCCTTACTCTCCCCCTAAGGAGAAATCGAGAAGAAAGGTTGATTATCAAAGAATGATACATCAATGGAGACATAGTACTTGCGAGAGGTAGGATCATTGCAGCGATACCCCTTTTGAGATAAAGGGTAACCAAGGAAAACAAAAGGAATAGCCCGAGGATAAAGCTTACCTCAAGTAGGGGACAAGTTATGGACAAAGCAACAACCCCCAAAAACACGCATCAGAATGGTGGACAACGGAGCTGTAGGAAACAGAAGCTGATGTGGGGCCTTATACTCTAGTAACCGAGATGGCATACGGTTGATGATGTATGTAGCACACAAAGCTGCATCCATCCAAAAACGTTTTGGCACATTCATATGAATTAATAAGCCACGAGCTACTTCGAGAAGGTGACGATTCTTTCGTTCAGCAACACCATTTTGTTGGGGTGTCCTGGCACAAGAGCTTCGTTGAAGTGACCCACTCGAAGCAAAAAACTCCGTGAGATCAATATGGAAGTATTCCTTCGCATTGTTCGACTGGAAGATATGGATTTCAGTTTGGAACTGAGTGGACACCATGTGTTGAAAGTCTTTCACAATTTTTGACACTTCATCTCTAGATCGCATAGGGTAAACCCAAGTGTATCTAGAGTACTCATCAATCAAGGTAATGAAGTACTTATATCCAGCCTCAGTGGGTAGAGTAACATGGCCCCGAACATCAGAGTAAACAATATGAAATGGAAATTCAGATCTTCTTTTTTCTCAAAGGTAAAGAACTTTGACAATGTTTACTCGATTGACATGTCTGACACTGTAACTGACTCACTGACAAGGACTCAAACAACTTTGGGAACATAACTTTTAATGACTCAAAAGAAAGATGACCAAGACGACTATGCCATAAATAGGCTTGAGTCTCACTGGACAAACTCATGGACTCTGTAGCCACAAGACTAGCTTTATTCTTCAACACGTAGAGACCATCCACCATGCTACATCTACCAATCATTTTCCCCGAGGCCAAATCCTGAAACACACATGAAGATGGAAAAAAATTGATTGAACATTTCAAGGAGTGAGTTATACTACTAATGGACAACAAGTTCATTGTTAATTTCGGAACATGCAGTACATTAGAAAGGGTAAGGCTGAGTTGGAGAGGTATGGTAACTTGGCCAACTATGGTAGAGAAAGAACCATCAGCTAGTCTCACCTTATCTCTTGTCTGAAGTAAATTTGACTTACCGGTCATGTGGTTTGATGCTCGTCAATAACCTAAGGAGAATCAGTGGTATGAGATGACACATGGAAGGTAGTGGCAACGTTACCTGATGTAGACACGAAAGAGGTAGAGGGAATAGGACTAGAATCCATTTGGCGGAGAGTCCTACCATACAATTCCAAATGGTCATGAAAGGAGTTGATAATTTCTTCCTTAGGGTCAATATTGGGATTCCTCTCCTGAGTTACCAATGGACTAGTCTTTGGCGACGCCATATTAGCTGAGTTATACTTTTTTCTGATTCTGCTGACTTGGTTTCTTGCCCTGATAAGGTGTTGACTTCTTACCCAAATCCTGTGCCCATTTAGGTTTTCCATGGAGATCACAACATGTATCTCTCGTGTGTCTTGTCTTCTCATAGTGAGTGCACCAAAGTTTATTCTTATCATTTATTCTCTTCAGAGAGTCACCTTTCTTAAAAGCACCTCTGACATTTGTATCTGAATTTCCTCGGACAGCTAGGGCAACTGACTCCCCCTCTACACAATTCATCACACTTCTTCTAATCTCTTCTGACTGCACTAAGGCATACACCTCCGGGACTGATGGCAAGTCTTTACTACCCAAGGTCTGCACCGTGATGGACTCATATGAAGGATTCATCCCTAGGAGGAAGGCAAAGACCCATTGCTGAGATACAAGTGATTTATATTGTAAAGAGACTGGGCCGAATGCCCAAGATCTGCACCGTGATGGACTCATATGAAGGATTCATCCCTAGGAGGAAGGCATAGACCCGTTGCTGAGATACAAGTGATTTATATTGTAAAGAGACTGGGCCGAATGGGCCCTAATAGCCTCTCTCGTAATATCTTTTATTTTATGTTGATGGGCCACACTTAATGGGCTTGTTATTAATTCTTGTTTATTTTCTTTATGTAGCTGCCAAGTTGGCCGCCCACTTAAGGGCATACTTGTCATCATTAATTTTTTATATCTTAATAAAATAGGGTTAGAGTAGAATGGTGAATTGATTCGACTCCTTCTTCTCGTACCTCTTCTCTTCGCCATCTTCTTCTCTTATACAATTATTCAGACCTGTTTTATTCTGCTAATCACTGAATTTAACTTGATATTAGAGGACTGATTTACATCTTGGTATCAGAGCAGGTTTAGTTCCTCTTCCTTCTTTTTCTTCGTTCTTGTACACTCCAAAATCAAGAGTGTATGGAGTTATAGGTTCTCTATAGTATAGAGAATCACTTGCCTAGTTGGTAGAAGGGTTTGGAGAGTTTAGTTCTGACTAGATTTTGCCAAGAAGTGTTGTTGTTTTGCTGCTGCCTGAAACCCTGGCTGACTAGTGATTTTCGAGGTTACCAGGAAAGGTGAAGCTCGGGTGTGGTGCTCTATGCTTGGAAGGTGTCTTGTGACTGATAGGGCGGTTCAGGTTTGGAAGAGTTTGGGTTAGTCTGGTTGGTGCGGCAGCATCTTCTCTCTTCCTCCCATCTACTGGACGGAGCAAAACCCTAGTTTTTTAAGCACCCAAGTTCTGGTTTGGCTTCAAGTAAGTTTACATAGTCAAAATTTGTTGTTCTTTGATTTCCGTTTGATTAATGGAGACATATGGAAGTGAGTTCAAGCAGGTGCCGGTTTCTGGACCTGCCTCAATAGATTCCGTTTTGACTGGTGTGACCACAATTAAGCTAGATGGGATGAACTATCTTGCTTGGGCACAATCTATAAAAATCTATGTTTGTAATAGAGGAAAACTCGGGTATCTCACAGGCAGTAAGGTGAAACCCGAAGAGACAGACCCTGAATTTGAAAAATGGATGCAAGAGAACTACACTGTTATAGGATGGTTGGTTAACTCTATGCAACCCCATATAAGCCAGCACTATCTCTGGATGTCTTCGGCCAAGGAGATATGGGACAGTGTACCTCAGACCTACTCATAGAAACTGAATGTAGCCAGAGCGTACAAATTGAAAAGTGATGTGAAAAACCCGAGACAGGGGGAGAAGAGTGTGGCAATCTACTACTATATACTGAAATCCCTATGGCAGGAAATTGATGTTATGGAGACAGTGGTATGGGAGAGTAAAAAGGATGCTGAAATGTATAGAAAGCTGGTGGAGAGAAATAGGGTGTTTGAGTTTCTCACTGGACTCAACCCTGAGTTTGATATTATCAGACAGAATATTTTGGCCAGGGATGAGGTTACTCTTTCACAGGCATATGCTATGATAAGTAGTGAGGAGAGTAGGCGGCAGGTTCAGTTGCAGAGTCCACCTACAGAACATTTTGCACATGCGGGAATGAAACCAAAGGGCCCTACTGAGAAGAGAGAACAGGTGTGTGAATATTGCAAGAAACCACGACATACAAAGGACACCTGTTTGAAGCTTCATCCTGGACTTCTCCTTGATAGGTTTAAGAACAATAATAACCCTAAGAAGGGCAGTCAGGTGGGGAAACCCAAGACTGCTAATGCTGTTACAGTACCTAAAGGGGGAAGTAAGGAGAGTGAAGAGAAATCAACCATTGAACAGTTGGTTGCAATGAAGCTGGATTTTGAGAAGTGTGGGAGACTCCTAAATCACCTGAAAGCTATAGTTTCTTTAGCTCACCCTTCCAACAGCACATCATCCTCATCGGCTTTTGCTCACTCAAGTATTCGTGCTTCTGCAAATCATGCTTCAGCTTCAGGTAATCATAAAATCCCTTGGATTATCGATTCCGGTGCATCAGACCATATGACCAGTCTATCTAACCTTTTTTGCTCATATCACCTTCTCTCTAGGAAAGAGAAAATATCCCTTGCCGATGGGTCTCTTGCCCCCATCTCTGGTAAAGGTGATATAAAGACCTCTGACACCCTGTTCTTATCTTCTGTTCTTCATTTCCCTAAGCTTAACACAAGCCTCTCATCTGTTAGTAGCTTAACAAAGTCCATGAATTGCAGCATAACTTTCTTTCCCACTCATTGTGTTTTTTAGGACCTGCAGTCTCAGAGGATGATTGGGAGTGGCCATGAGGCGAACGGAATATACTTGCTGGACACACCAGATCAAGCTTGTGTCGGAGTCTGTTAACAAAATTTTATTATGTCATTTTCGGTTTGGTCACTTGTCTTTTTCTGCTTTGAGTCATCTGTTCCCAGATATGTTTAAAGGAGTGTCTTTATCGAGTCTTCATTGTGAATCATGTGAGCTGGCAAAGCATTGTAGACATTCCTATTCAATTAGCAATAAAAGATCACTCTCCTTTCCATATTGTTCACTCTGATGTGTGGGGGCCATATCATATGCCAACCATGGGGGGTTACAGGTACTTTATCCTTTTTATTGATGATTATTCGCGTTACACTTGGATTTATCTCATGAAATCCAGGGATGAAGTACCAGTTATTGTGAAAAATTTTCATGAACTCATCCTCACCCAGTTTAATACTCGTATCAAAATATTTCGTTCTGACAATGCTAAAGAGTATTTTGAGAGAACCCTCTCCACCTATCTTGAAACTTTTGGGGTTATTCATCAAAGTTCTTGTTCCTACACTCCACAACAAAACGGGGTGGCGGAAAGAAAGAATAGGCATGTGGTTGAGGTTGCTAGATCCCTCTTGTTTGCATCCCATGTTCTTGTAAAGTTTTGGGGAGATGTTGTTCTTACTGCTACCTTTCTGATCAACCGTATGCCCTCCCGGGTCCTTGGCTTTAAAACTCCTTTTAGTCTTCTCTTCCCGGATGAGGATCTCTTTTCTCTTCTTCTCCGTGTGTTTGGGTGTACTTGCTATGTGCATATTCATAGTCACCAAAGGCACAAGTTTGAACCTAAGGCTCCACACAGAAGGGTTATTGCTGTTTTGATCCAGTTCGTGGCACCCGCTTTGTATCTCGGGATCACCTTTGCCGAGTTGACTCCCTTTTTCAGTATTCCTTCTGAGGGGGAGAAATCTAATGAGCCCTTTGCTGTGTCTCCAGCCGTTCCTCTTCCCATCCCTTGTGAGTCCGATCATGGGGTGTCCACCTCTTCCACTGGACCTGCCTCTGATATCCCAGCTCCTCCTCCTCCTTCTGCTCTTGCTCTCCAAAGGTGGTACCAAAGGCAGAGATTCAGACATGTGCAGGTTGTTTCCACTCCTTCAGAAGAGCGTCTTGCCACTTCTATCATTCTTGAGGAAACAAGTCAGCCCTCTACTGACCCATCTTTGACTGTCTCAGACCTTGACCTTCCTATTGCTCTTCGCAAGGGCAAGCGTAAGTGTACAACCCATTGTATCTCCAAACACTTATCTTATAGCCTTCTCTCCCCTTTCTACTACTCCTTTCTTGCCTTTGTGTCTTCCCATGTGATACCCAGGTCTGTACCAGAAGCATTATCTCAAGCTGAATGGAGGGATGCTATGATGACTGAACTTGATGCATTGCATAAGAACCATACCTGGGATATTGTGGACTTGCCAGAAGGGAAGGAACCAGTGGGTTGTAAATGGGTGTTTACCATTAAGTATCACTCTGATGGCTCTGTTGAGAGATTTAAGGCTCGGTTGGTTGCTAAGGGTTACACCTAAATGTATGGCATTGACTATCTTGAGACATTTGCTCCTGTTGCTAAGATGACTGCAGTCAGGGTTTTACTTTCTCTAGCAGCTACTTTTGACTGGCCCCTACACCAGTTTGATGTTAAAAATGCCTTTCTGAATGGAGACCTGCATGAAGAGGTCTATATGTCTCTACCTCCAGGAGTGTATGGGAAAGAAATGAAAGGCAAAGTGTGTAAACTACACAAATCTATTTATGGTCTCAAACAATCTCCTCGGGCTTGGTTTGAGGGATTTCGGACTGCTCTAGTCTCATTTGGCTACATTCGAACACAATATGATCATACACTATTCTTGAAGAAAAATGACTCTCTGGTGACCTTCTTGGTTGTTTATGTTGATGACATTGTGGTCACGGGTAATGACATTGAAGAGGCCAACAAACTAAAAGGATTTCTCAATTCTGAATTTGAAATCACAGACTTGGAGATCTTCGGTATTTCTTGGGCATTGAAGTTGCTCAATCTAAGGATGGTATCTTTATATCTCAGTGCAAATATGTCCTTGATCTTCTTGCTGAAACTGGTAAACTTGGCACTAAACCCATCTCCACTCCCATTGATCCTAATCATAAGCTTTCTGCCACAAATGGTGAACCTTTGCCTGATAAGGGAGTGTTTCAGAGACTACTTAGGAAGTTGTTATACCTTTGCATGACTCGGCCAGATATTTCCTATGCAGCAAGTGTTATTAGTCAGTTTATGCATTCTCCCAGAGATACTCATCTAGCTGCTGTAGAAACGGTTCTGTGCTACTTGAAAGGTACTCCAGCGAAAGGTATTCTGTTTGCTAAGCATGGTCACATGAAGCTGGAAGCCTTTACTGATGCAAATTGGGCAGGATGTATTGATGACAGAAGGTCCACCTCTGGTTATTGTGCTCTGGTTGCTGGGAATATTGTGTCTTGGAGGAGTAAGAAACAATCAGTAGTTGCTCGATCCTCAGCTGAAGCAGAATACAGGGCAATGGCTCATGGTGTGTTAGAATTACTATGGCTACGATCCCTTCTAGAGGAATTGGGGGTGGGCTATGAGAAACCAATGATGCTCTATTGTGACAACCAAGCTGCTATCAATATTGCACATAATCCTGTTCAACATGACAGAACTAAGCACATTGAGGTTGATAGGCATTTCATAAGAGAAAGAGTCTCTTCAGGAGAAGTTTGTTTACCATTCATCACATCAGAAGAGCAACTGGCTGATATCTTGACCAAGGGAGTTCTAAGGGGGAAATTGACACACTATATAAGCAAGCTGGGCATGATTGACATCTATGCTCAGCTTGAGGGGGAGTGTAAAGAGATTGGGCCGAATAGGCCCTAACAACCTCTCTTGTAATATCTTTTATTTTATGTTGATGGGCCACACTTAATGGGCCTGTTATTTATTCTTGTTTATTTCCTTTATGTAACTGCCAAGCTGGCCGCCCACTTAAGGGCATACTTGTCATCATTAATTTTTTAGATCTTAATAAAATAGGGTTAGAGGAGAATGGAGAATTGATTCGACTCCTTCTCTTACCTCTTCTCTTCGCCATCTTCTTCTCTTATACAGTTATTCAGACCTGTTTTATTCTGCTAATCACTGAATTTAAACTTGATATTAGAGGATTGATTTACATCTTATACGCCTTTGCATCTTCATCACACTTCCAATTCACATTCTGGTAGTGATCAAGTTCTTTCCATATCGATGTCAAATCAGAATAGTACATCGAGAGACTCCTCTCCCCTTGCTTGCAAGTAGAGGATTCAGCTTGCAGTTGATATATCTTGGCATAGTGTCTCTGCTCTGAATAGGTGGACTTTGCTTGTTCCCATATCTCACAAGCAGTTTCAGCCCACATAAAAGTCTTCCTTACCTGTGGCAGCATGGAAACCAAGAGCCATGACATCACCATACTATTCTCTTGGTTCCCCTAGACCACTCAAGGTAGTTCAGACCATCAAAGGGAATAACAGCCATGGGAAATTCATATCCATTCCCCCACTGATTCCATTGTGACTCCCTAAAATCTCTGAAGTAGCAGAATTCTCAGACGACATGGTAAGCACAAGATTTTTTGATCTAAAATCTCAACTTAGGATCCCTCCTTATATCGACAAAAGCTCCACACACAACCATTCAGTTATGGACTTAATCTGAGCACAAAAAACAGCACCAATTTCCAAACAAGAACTATGACGAGACTGATTTTCACCACAGCATTAATCAATAACGTGTAAGTTCCACCACAGCATTAATCAATAAGAGAGATCCTAACACACATGAAATCAGACTAACGAGCAGAGAAAACAGGTCATCTATGACCTACAGTCACCTTTTCATAGGTACAGGATCACACGATCCAACAAATAAAAAATATAACCCTCACAAAAGTCTGCCGACATTTAGTGGTTTGGATTCATTTGCTCTCCACTTGGTACACAACCAAGGAAAGAAATAAAAGAAGAAAGAAAAACTTTAGGGTTGTACCAGTTGCAGATCTGATTTGATCAGCCCAGATTCAGTCCTCTGTTCCACCCAGATTCAGCAACTTGAAGTGAAAAAACTTGGTCGCCCAGATTCAACAGCCTTGCTCTGATACCATCTTGGCAATAAATCCGATTGAAATATGAGGAAGTAGAGAAGAGAAGGGAAGAAGAGAGAAAAGGAGAAGGAAGAAAGGAAGAAGAAAAGGTTGGGAGCAATAGAACAGTGTTGGCGGTGCCAGCTTCTATTATATTATATAGGGCAGCAGAAATAAGAAGGGAAAAGACTCTTGTGCCCCTGCTGTAAGTGAGTACAATAACAGAAATAACAAAAAATAAAAAATAATGCTTTATTTTTTATTAACCATTCTTGAGAATGTCTTCTTGGATCCCTTTAAGGAAGATATCAGAATTTGGACCCCTTCCTCCTCTGGTACTTTCTCTTGTGCTTCCTTCTTTGAAACCTTATCTCAGCCTTCTGCCCCTAGTGGTCTGTCCTTCCCTGTTAAAGAGGTTTGGAGCAAGCCCATTCCTCCTCAGGATGGTAGTTTTTGTGGGAAGCATTCTTGGAAAGAATTAACACAGGGGACCTGCTTCAAAGAAAGAGACCCAATTCTTGTCTATCCCTACACAGGTGTATTCTTTGCAAAGTTGAAGGGGAAACTGGTTACCACCTATAGATTTCTTGCCTACATGTTAGAACTATTTGGGAATGGGTTTTCTCCCTTTTTGGGTGCAGCTGGACCCCTCCCTTGAATGTGCAAAGCCTCTTCTCTCCTTATTTTAGTTGGCCTTTAAAAAGAGGGAGAATTATGTGGAGATGTATTAGGGCTGCAGTCTGCTGGTCTATTTGGGAGGAAAGAAACTCACATACCTTCCCAGAAAAGGAAAGAACCATTGAGAATATAATGGAGTTGATACTTGTAAGGGTGGCTCACTGGCTGAAATCTCTGAACCTATTCACAGTTTTTTCCTTCGATGACTTGATGAGGAATTGGTTAGAGATAGCTAATTCTGCCTAGGTTAATGCGGTTTCTTCTCCCTCTTGGACCTCTCCCCCACTTGGATTCATGAAGCTGAATTTTGACGGAAGTAGTTTAAGGAACCCAGGGCTCTCTGGTATAGGGGGAGTGTTCAGGAATGAAGAGGGGCTTATTATAGCCATGTTCTCTGGCCCAATTGGAGAAGGAGACTCTCTTAGGGTGAGATCCTTGCAGCTCTGGAAGGTGCCCAAAGAGCAAGGGAGCTGAACCTAAGAAAAGTGGTGTTTGAAGGTGACTCAGAGGTGGTGGTGAGATGGCTAAAGGAAGACAACTCTGGTATTTGGAGCTACAACAATGAAAAGAAAAAATTTAAGTGGACTAGGGACATTGAGGTGAAATACAGTTGGGTAAAGAGAACTGCTAACTCACTTTCTGATGGGTTAGCCAAGCAAGGGGTGAATACGGGATCTTTCTTTTGGGCTCATTTCTAATCTTGTATTTTTTATTTTGCTAAAATGGGGGAGTTAAGAAAGTTTACCTCCCCATCTCTTGTAATTAAAGTTTCTTATTCTTAATAAATTATGCCGTTACTGATAAAAAAAGTCTGGGTTTGTTTTTTTGGGGTGCTGAGGTATTTGCTAGAAGGGCCTTTGAGGAGTTTGGAAGGAGAAAAGAAGAGAAGTTGAATAAAAAAAGTTCTTGGGGAAGGAGGAGAGGCATGAAACAAGGACTATTCAGACGAGGAGGATGCACTTGTGGATGAAGAATGAGGCCTCAGTTATTTGCAAATGGTGGTTGTGTTTCTGATTAGGTGTCTGGTTGGTGGTTCTCTCGGTTCAAGGGGTTTCTTTTTTGGGGCTATTCTTTGGTCTTCTTTCGAGTCTGGTTTGATGAGTCTTTATGTTTGTAAGTTGTGTAGTTTTTTTGGTTTTGTTATGAATCCGTGTCTATGCTGGAGCAAACCAGCTAACATACCAACTGAGCCACCCCTCAGTTGGCTGATGTCTGAATGTTGAGTCCTTTATTTGTGTTTCTCTTTTGGTGATATCTTATCACCTTTCTGTTGTATTTATTTTCCTTTTTAATGAAATATTCTCTTTATTCGTCAAAAAAAAAACGCTGATGATAAATCACTTGATCCCTAGTCTATTGCTGAACAACTTATGCAGTTTTTTGCCAATTATAAGGTCTTGGGTGATCCCTTGTGATCCCTCAATTCTCATGGCCTCATGGCATGTGGAAGGATACAACAAAAAGGGCACTATCTTATGGAATCTACTGCTGTTTGCTTTATGCTAGTGCCTATGGTGAGAAAGGAATGACAGAATATTTGAATAAAGAAGCACAGCCAAGGAGAAACTCATTAGAAAGATTGAATGTACATGGTTGGTCAGTGTCTCATTTCCCAGGAATTTTATGCCTGTACTTTTACATGCACTCAGGAAAGATGGGGTGATGTAATCTTCATTTTTTGATTGTGCTGTTTTGGTTTTTCTTTTACGATGAATCTGTCACATTAACCATGTTGTACAGTTGTACTTACTTCTGGGGTTACTTTAGTCTACATTTTCAATAAAATTTTATCACCATTTGTAAAAAAGAATATTGTATGCATTCAAGTTTCAACTTTTAATTTTAATACTTAAACCATATGAGTTTATACTTTGTGCTCGGTGTGTGTCTAGTTATGTAGATATGCACCCAATCTATCAAAACTTTGGAACAAAAAAAGTGACAATGGAATTGGTGGATCTCATGCATATCCAACACCAACACCCATGTTATGACAATAAAATCTAGAGGTAAAACCATTGCAGTCATGCAAAACCGTTATATGAACATCCGATACAAAGGATCTATAGGTAACAAAATGTTAGTAAAAATCTGTTGCAGTGAAGTTTCTATCTCAATAAATATTTACTTTACCTTTTTCAAAAAAAAAAGGTAGGAAGACTAACTACCAAATTCAGCTCAACCTAAATCCCAGCTATTTGGGGTTGGCTACATGAGTCCTGTCCCACATTTTACTCTTTCATGTTTTCTGTTAAACTATAAGCCCTTGATCATTTCCTACCACTTTATTCCACAGTTATTCTGATATCCATTTGTACAAGGGCATTATTGGTATTGTCTTATCTTACATTCTTAATTGTACCCAAATTAGGAAAGCATTGAGAAACCTAATTCAATGATATAAAAATAGTCTCTGGGATGTATTTTATTGGGATGAGAATAGTGACATTTGCAGGGATCTGCAGACATAGGCACAAAAACACCTAATGTTAATGGTGTTCTTCTCTGGGTTTTGCATTTTCTTATTTTCTTGGTTTCTGGCACAACATGAGGCAATGCAGATGTGACTGGTGTGCCTTTAAAATCACAGAACAACCTTTATACACCGGAAGGTCCGGAAGCTTACCTTTTAGAATTATTCGTATTGCTACAGTTCTAACCAGTTTCTAACCAGTAATGAGTAGCATGAAATATCAAGTATGCACTGCTGAATATCCACACAACGAAGTATGTCTTGATGAATCAACTGATAGCATTGGATGTTATACCATTTAATGTGGTGGTAACTTTTCTTTCTACTGTGGGCAAGGCATGTGGGTATTATAGCCTATTTTACTTGTCACTATGCTCTCCTTCCATCCCATTTCTATTTTGTAAAAAGAAATATTTTATTGCAAATTTGTCTTCTGAATCACATTTACCTACTAATAGAAGTGTGAAGAAAAGGGAGGAGTACTAAAATCTAATGGGAGATGGAAAGATGTTATAAATAGAGAAGTTTAACATACTATTTATTGTGAAGGTAAATTTTTAACACAAAGCTTAAGAGAAAAATTATTCTGATACTATAAAATATTAATATTGTGGTATTTAATGTACTGTTTATTTGGGGCAAAAACAAAATACTAGATTAATATGAAAAACATCATAAATAATAAGATTATCATGTTAATATGTGGATTGCTTAGTGGTGTTGGTTACTGAATTAACTGTTAACCTTCAGATATCTGCAATCAAAATTGGGTCACCTGTATGATTCCTGACTTTTCAGGAGATTTTATTTATTTTTTGGGGGGATCAGGATCCATTTGTTGTAGGGTCATGTATATTCTACTTTGTTTCTGTTATATCTTCTATTGTTCCATGTCATACTCTGATTCACCAGTAAATTTATATATTTTACTTTACAATGCCCTAATTAAGTCCATGCAGATCTCTGAGTTTCTTAGGATCATCTGGTACCAAATTGTACTAACATTACCATGTTTGCTTTAAACACTCAATACTCTTACAGTTGCAAGATCTGAAGGATGAAAACTCTCGTCTGAATGAGGCTAGGGGTAAAGGCTCTTGGGACTTCAAGACTCAAGATTACATGGGAAGCTGCAAAGATCCTCCTAATGTCAATGAAAATGGTATTATAACTGAATATGATGTTCCATCACGGAAGGCTGGTTATGATGGAAACAAAGTGGTTGTCCAAGACCTGATACAAAAAGATTCATGGGAGCATGAAATGAAGGGGGAAATTCAGTCTGAAAACTTCAAAAAGATTGGATCAAAAGGCAATGCACCCACATATCAATTCATCTCTAGGAGTCTGGTAGTAGATGAGGTGCTTGATCAGCGCAGGGGGGTTGCTCTTTCACAGAGCCTCTTCAGTGCAATTCTTTCACTTTTGGTTGGGATGATCATCTGGGAGGCTGAAGACCCCTGTATGCCCCTTGTGGTAGCTCTCTTCTTTGTGGTTGGCATGTCTCTGAGAAGCGTTGTTCAGTTCTTCTCCACCATAAAGAACAAGCCTGCATCTGATGCAGTTGCCCTGTTGAGTTTCAACTGGTTCATTCTTGGCACCCTCACCTATCCTACCTTGCCAAGAGTTGCTCATATTTTGGCTCCTCTGGCTTTTAGTCTTATACAACATAGTGTTTGATGGTTTAGTCTCATGTTGGCGCCAGGTATGTATCATATATGTTAGAACTCAGGAGTCAGGACATTAATGGCTTTATCATGCTTGTTCAATTTTATTCTCTTTCATATTGTACAGTTGGGTCTCAATGAAGTTTTTATGAAGTTTTGTATCAGGCATTGATGGCTTTAGTCTCAGGCATTGAACTAATCTTCCCGTCTTTGGTCTCTATGAAGTTTTTATTGTTCTGACATTGCTATAATTAGCATTAAACATTTTGAAAGAGTTTTAAAATTTAAGGCTTTAGCTAATATCAAGGTTCAAAGTATAACCGCCTGGATTGTTCTGCGGGGTCACTGAAATGCTTATAGACCCCCTGCAAAAATACGAAACAAAAAAATAAGTGTATCGATCACTTAACTGCAAGCTTTAAAGCGTCATTAGGAACAACCTGAACCTGAAATAAGCATTTTGTTAGCTAAATTATTCACAAATAGCAAAGATAAAAACAAGGAAAATAGCACAATCATAATATTGTCATTTTTGAGAACAATATATCAAAACATCAATTAAGAGTCTGATACATGAACTCCATTGCCAAAAAGCAGTAACACAAGCAAAAGCAAGATAATATAAACTAGGTCCTACTTAATGCTTTAGCCAGACCATACCTACAATGCAACCCTATATTGGACATATAACCAAAAGAGCTTCTGATGAATGATTACTCTAGGTATGACCTTAAAACTCCTTGTCTTAGAAGCAAGGTTCAAAATATCGATGTAGAGTGATACGCCGGTAGGGCGTATAGGCCTGTACTGGTACTGTTTCTTTTTTCGAATCTGGTTCAGAGGGGCCGGTTTTAGGCTGATCTACCCCCTGAACCACTTGCTGACCCGAAACACCCCCTGTAGGGGCGTATTGGGCCTTCCTGATACGATATGTACCGGCTGATATGGCCCGATACGTGTTGAAATTTTGAACCTTGCTTTGAAGAGCTCAAAACCCAATGTTATATACAATTCCCACCTTCTTCTGAAGTTACTGTACTACGATATGCAAACTGATCCAATGGAAATCACATCCTTGTTAAGAAGAGTAAAAATCTTCTAGAAGTATTTTGTTCAAAATCTTGGTCCTTTATAACCTATGCTATACTTCTAGTGTAATTTTTTAGCCATAAAACTTATCTTAAATTTTTATGCCTAAAAACTTTTCTAGAAGAGGTCTAAACCTTTTATCTCCCTAATGGGTGGATGTATTCTTCTACATTTCTCTTTTATTTAATTAATAAAATAGTTTATTATTGATAAAAAACTTATCTAAAATTATCCCCTCCTCCATGAAAAGAGAAAATAAAAAACTTAAACAAAGCATTGACATTCAACCAATTTGAGCACGGATTCATTATTCAGAGACAAAACATTGACAAACATCTATTTATCTGCTGTAGTATTAAATGGTATTTGGTGGGGAGTCATATAAGTTTTCCCCTCAAATTGATGCCATATTTCTGCTATTTCTTTCTTCCTAAGCAAAGGAAAATTCTGCTCTATGCATGTTGTCACAGTTCTAATAACATATGGCAACCTTTGCATACATGGATATTTACTTATCTTTTGTGTAGAGACCACTGATGTGGTCCCCACCACTTTATTGTACTCGTATACAGTCAATTGTTAGTGTCAGTCTACAATTAGTTGTTAGTCTTTTATTAATATTTTATTTTTGCCATGAAAGCAGTCTTATCTTTATTTAAGAATTAATATATATAGAAAGAGGGGGGCAGCAGATAAAGTATCCTCTCCTTTTCTAAAACCCCTCCTTTGAATTCTTCTTCTCCTCTTCTCTCTTTCTCCTCTCATCTTCTCAGTTTCTTGTTGATTATACACTAAAGCTTGGGCTGTTAGTAGTCTCATACGACTACATGGTATCAGAGCCAACCTAGGAAATCTTATGGTAGTCTAACATGGTTGGCTGCGTAAGAATTTCCTAGGATTGGAAAGTTTCCAGCAAAACAAGATCATTGGCTGAATCTTGGAGATTGTTGGCTGTATGCGGCTAAGCATTAGAGGATGACCAGCAGTCAGGAAGAGTCAGACAGAAGGAAGAACCTTCAAGATTAGGGTTCAGAATTGATTTTGAAGGTTGCGACCAGAATTTTTTACTGAAGTAAGTTAAGTTTTGATATTGATCTATTAAAAGGAACACCATTTCTGATTATTTCAAGAGGTTTGGCTGATAGATTTTTTCTCCTGAACTGTTCTTTGTGATTGATGCATTAAAAGAATAGTCTTTCTGGTTAGTTTAAGAGGTGCGACTGAGAGATCCCACCTTTTTTCTGGCTATTGATCGAGTTCTTGGCTTGTTTCTTGACCTTTGACTGGTTCTAGGTTTAAGACTCTAGTTTCTTGACTGTCACCAATTCTAGGGCTGCAGTTAGTTCAGTTTCACCCCTACACTCTAAGTTGTTGTTTTGGTTCTCTGGAAGGTTATCAGATTTTTTTTTTTTTGGGTGGATTGCGGACCTAGAAGGGTAAAGTAGGTTCGGCTGTTAATAAATTTTGGGTGAGATTACCCAGTCTTAGTGATATAAAAAGTATTTTTCTTGACCTTAGGTTCGGCTGTTAGCAAATTCTGGGTGTAATTACCCAGTCTCAGTACTACGAGAGGCATTCTTTAACCTTTTCTTGACAAAGAATGGAGTTTAAGAGCCAAGGGGAAAGCTTTTTAGGGGCTGGTGGTGCTGGTAGCATACCTGAGAACAATTTTCAGATTACCACTATAAAATTTGATGGATCAAACTACTTAGAGTGGGCCCAATCAGCCATGATGGCTATTGGGGGTAGAGGAAAGCTAAGTTATTTGCTGGGTGATGTAAAGGAACCAGCTAAGGAGGACCAAATATATATCAAATGGGTTCAAGAGAACTATTTAGTTATGACATGGCTGTGTAACTCCATGCAGTCACATATTAGCGGAAATTATTTATGGGTAAAAACAGCTAAGGAAATTTGGGATATCATGAAGGAAACCTACCCCCAACCCCTCAATGTTGCTAGGGCTTATGAGCTAAAATGTAAGGTAAATAACCTTAAACAAGGAGAGAAGCCAGTCTCAGTTTATTTTTCAACCTTGAAATCCTTGTGGCATGAATCTAATCATTTAGAAACAATTGAGTGGGAAAGTCAGAAGGATGCATAGACTTACAGAAAGCAGGTTGAAACCAATAGGGTATTTGAGTTTCTAGCTGGTCTGAATTTTAAGTATGACATTCTGAGATAACAATTTCTAACAAGAGATAGGGTGACCTTATCACAAGCTTACTCTCTAGTGCACAGTGAAGAGAGTAGAAGGAAAGTTATGTTACAGCATCCACCACTTGAATCAGCCTTGGTAGCAACTAAACCCAAGTTTGGGGGGATAAGGAGAGAGATATGAAGAAGGAGACAAGAGGGACCTAATATGTGAACATTGCAAGAAACCTAAGCATACCAAAGAAACCTGTTGGAAGCTACATCCTCATCTAGTTCCAGCAAAACTTAGAAACAAAAAGGGGAATGCTAATACGACTGTTACTATTGATTGTGCATCCTCATCAGGCACAAGAGCAGCACCACTAGACACTTTAGTTGCTGCCCGGGCTGCCTTGACTCAGTTGGAAAAAGAGGTTGGTAATTCAGCATCATCATCTCAGCCAGTCACAACATCAGCTCCTCCCACCTCAGCATTTGCTCATTCAGGTACACAGGCCTCAACTTATCATGCTTCAGCTCCAGGTAACACTGAACATTGTTGGGTAATAGACTTAGGTGCATCTGATCATATGATTGGCTTGCCCTCACTATTTACTACCTATCACTAATCCTCTGGCAGAGACAAGGTGTCTATTGTTGATGGTTCACTTGTTCCCATCTCTGGCAAGGGAGACATCAAGTTTTCTAGTGCCATTTCCCTGTCTTCTGTTTTGCATGTTTCTAAACCTAGCACTAATTTACTTTCAGTTAGTAGCATTACTAAAAACCAAAATTGCTCAGTAACCTTTTTTCCTAATCAATGTGTTTTTTAGGATTTGGAGACAAGGAAGGTGATTGGGACTGGCCGTGAGACAAATGAGATCTATTTGCTTGGAGGAAGTTCACAATGGGAAGGTAGTGAAGTCAGGGGGTTTTTTGTTTCTCAGTCTGTTGGTCAGGTTATGCTTTGGCATAACCGCTTGGGTCATTTGTCCTTTAGGTCTTTGAAAAGCTTGTTTCCTAGTTTATTTGAATCTATCCAGATGTCCAGTTTGAAGTGTGAAAGTTGTGAGTTTGCAAAGCATTGTAGAACAACCTATTCATTGAGTAATAAGAGAAGTAGTATTCCTTTTGACATTGTGCATACCAATGTTTGGGGACCTTATCACATCACTGCTATGGGGGGGGGGGGTACATATACTTCTTGCTGTTTGCTGATGACTACACCCAGTTTTCTTGGGTTTATTTGATGCGTTCTCGAGATGAGGTTCCTACCTTGACCCGGATCTTTCATCAGATGATTTTAACTCAGTTTGGGGTAAAAATCAAAATTTTCAGATCCAATAATGCGAAAGAGTACATTAAAACATCACTAACCTTTTATTTTCTTAACCATGGGATTATCCATCAGAGTACTTGCCCTCGTACCCCTCAGCAGAATGGAGTGGCTGAGAGAAAGAATAGGCACATATTGGAAGTAGCTAGAAGTATCATATTTAACTCCAATGTGCCTATACATTTTTGGGGAGATGCTATTCTCATAGCTGTGTATCTCATCAACCGAATCCCTTCACGGGTTTTTGACATGAAACCTCCATTCACCCTTTTATATCCTAATAAAGAGCTATTCTCTGTTCCTCTTAAAACCTTTGGTTGTACCTGCTTTGTGCAAACTCTTGGCCCTCACCGTTCCAAATTTGATCCTAAAGCCTCAAAATGTATTTTCCTTGGTTATGCACAAACTCAAAAGGAATACTATTGCTATGAATCTACTTCGGGAAAGAGATTTGTATCTATGGATGTTACTTTCTTTGAAGATGTACCTTATTACTCTAGGGTTTCTTCTCAAGGGGAGAGTAGTGAGGTTGGGGTTAACACATCAGAAGTCCCTTTACCTGCTCCATTGAGTGAAGAGGGGTGTAATGGGGAGGGTTGCCAAAAATGTCGGAATTTGAGAGTTTATCACATACGGTGGAGGCAGATTGATTTCGGTCATCAGCAGTCCAGGCCAGCCCCAATCCTTTCTGAGGATCCAGATCCAGGTACCCCATCTCTTTCATCTCCCATTACAGATGATCCTTTTACTGTTGAGCCTTCTCACACGATTAGCTGGGAAACTCCTCTATCTATCTCACATGACCAGACATCAGCTATGCAGTCAGTGTTGTTAGTCAGTATATGCACTCTTATGCCTCTTACGTTCTGAACTACGCCTCACGCCTCTAGGTAGTGGAACGCCTTGTGTCACGCCTCCACGTTTTAAAATATTGATGTAGATTGTTTAATAATCATGGGAATCTAATAAAAAATCTGTTTTCTTTTTATTTTACCTTATATAGAACCTATAATTACAATCCATATGTTAATAATAAATATAAATTTTATTTGTTAACAAACAGAACTCATTGAAAAGAAGAGGCAAAAATATAGATATAAAAGCAAGCCAACCAAAAATAAAGGGGCTTTAACTGAAGGCAACAAAATACAGATTCCCTTTCTCATACTCTGTTTTGAACAAGGTAAAGTATTTTTGAAAATTAATAGAAAACAAAGCTAGACCAACTGGCCAATACAAGGCTCCAAATCTCCATACAATGAGGAACCATACAAACTGAGCCCAAAGCTCAAGATAACAAAAGCTACAAGTGCAACAAAGAAAACTCTCGCCTATCCCCAATACATTTCTGCCTTGAGATAGAAAGATAGACGTATTAGTTCTTAAAGAAAGAATTGGCGGCAGGCAACTGCCATGTTCAGGCCTCTACTAAGTAATTTATTTCTGTTTAGGAACTTTCCTGGCACAGCCATCCAGACCATGAATGAGATATTGGAAGAAGCTGGTATGTCCCAAATCACTCTATGAAGGAACAGTACCCTGCATTGGGGAACTAGTTGCTTGGCCAAAGATCAAACAGAAAAAATTCCATCCTTCTACTTCAACTCCTACAGTCATTTGAGCATAGGTCTTGGATCTGCTCCTACAGCTTCAGAAGCTTGGCTGCTTCTATAGATTAACCTTCCCATTTCCTCTCTATTTTCAAACCAAAACTGGGATTTAAATTTGTTTATATTCACTCCTTTTATCATCAAAACCAGAATGAAACATAGAAGATTTTCAGAAATTCTGACGAAGTATTATCTTTTAATCATAAAATAGTTGGTATTATTTCATGTTTACCTTATATTATATAAGATTAATAATTTCCTGCAGTCTGCGAAAATACAAATAGGCATTTTTTAGATTTTAATTAAAAATGCATAATATCTCCCGAAATCCTGTATACAACTTTGCATATCCTATAAACAAGCCTGTCCAACAAAGAAGACATCCTTTCCTCATTCAATGAGAATAGAGATTACTACAGATGTCTCAATGAAGCAAAGCTTGCATCTCTTTCTCTTTTCAGTAAAAAAAAGAAAGAAATACAGGCAGCAATTTTCACCATAACAGGGCATCAAAAGATTGCTCAAGTAGGGATCCAATCCAAAGAGTAAAACCATGCCTTGGATAGGCATCTAGAAATAACCAGCTCCTAGATCCTTGGCCATGTCAGTCTTCCAAAACATCGTATCCATCAGCCATCTTCAAGGCATATGAATTTAGAAATGAACTTTATAACCTGAAGAATCCCTGAATAAATTTCTGCACCATACATGCATTCAACCTGCAGCTAACATCAAATAAATTTGAGAATAGACTTCATAACCTGAATAACCCCTGAACAAATAGTTGCAGAATCCATGTACTTAACCCTTTTCAATCTGACACGTTCCTTTTATGGTGGCTCTCTAGAACCTATAAAAAGGGCGTAAATTAAGCCATTTTACACACACTACAACACAAAATGCCTCAATTTGAATTGCTACTGTTTCATAGAAGGTTTTCTTGGAGATTCTTTAACTTGTGGTTTCTCAACCAAGGATCTATTGTATTTTGGAAACAAATTTGTCTGTAACCCAAGAGCAAACCCAGTCACCTGAGTGGGGGGCAAATAACATTTCTAAAGATTAGATACGTCTAAAAACTTCTCCAAATTTCTGAAACTACATCTCCAACTCTATATTGAGAGAGCATCCCAGATCAAGAGGCACTTCCATGTCATCAGCCATTGCAACTGTGCCTTTATACTTTTGACCCCCATCCTCATCACTGCCAGTCAACTCACTTCCCTCCTCATCATCACCCAGCCACACGCCCATGTCAACATCTTCAAGGCCAGAGAACTTGTGGTAGGCTTACTGTGAACTCTCTCTCTCTCTCTCTCAGGGTATATATAAGTACCCTTAAATCCCATAATTTATTTTTATATTAAGAAAAAAAAGGTAAAGAAGAACAGAGAGCTTGTATTTCAGTATTCGCGTCTGTGGTTGTGTGTGTGTTTTTTTTAGATATGTACACAGAGGGAAGAGGCTTGCTGATGCTGACCGATAGTTTTGCACAAGAAACTAAAAATTTCACAACGAAAGAAATGTAAGCAGGAAAACATTTACAGGTCCAAACTTTGGTTACAATGAAAATGGGAATGAAGGCCTTAAAAAAAAGGAATAAAGAAAATCGACATAGTGCACAGAAACTTGAGCACCAAAGGTTGCGTAGAAACTGACGATCATGATATCCTGCTGCTTGGGGCTGCAGATCAAGTCAAACCAAACATGCTATATTGAAATTTGATTTGTTAATATTCAGAATCCAATCAAATCTTATTCATTGGATCCTGATTGGACTTGTATGAAATTTAGTTATTGAATTCCATTAATAAATTAAGAGTCCAATTAGAGTGAAATTTGAAAATTTACTGCTCATTACATCAAAATTCAATCAATCACATCAAAGACGTTACATGATACATCATCTACTTTGAGTTGTCACTTTATCACAAGTTTTTTCATGTTTATGTTGTAGCCAATCTGCCAATGGTGAAACACTGAAACCATGAATTTTCTTTTGGGGGATAAGAGAAGAGAGATAATGCAGAATAGAGACTAGGTGAAATTTTCTATAATGCACCTATGGAAAGTATTGTTCATCTCAAATCCAACCCAAAAAGTTTGGCTTAAAGTTCCTCTTAGGGCCCCTTTGTTTTTTGGATTTTGAGAGTGGGGAAAGTTGATCAAGTCTAACCCATTTTTTTTATTTTTTTCAGATTTATGTAGGGTCTACAGAAAATTTATTTTCTCTGGGTATCGCTGATCACTCAGGTAAGTGATACCCAATCTCCCAGGTGGGTAAGTAACTTTCCCACCTGAGGGGAAAATTGTCAACACCTGGATGGGTTAAAATTACCCCTTTTAATAATGGCTTTTTATGGTTAAAATGGTCATTGCCTTATTTATCTGGAAATATTTACCCAAATAACTGCATTTACCTGGGTAAGTAACTTCCTGAAAAGTGAACAGGGCCTTATGGTTAGGGATAGAAAAATATGAACCTATTTAACATGGGGCTGGACTAAGATTGAGATATTATCTAATCTGGCTCCACAAAATAAGGTAAATAAGTTGTTCCAATTTGTGCCCAACCTGAAAATCCACTCCAAATAAATTGGATTGACCCAAGAGTATAATAATAGATCAAGTTAAAGTTATAATTGGGGTTTCAACAAATTGAATTGGGTTAAGATTGAAATCAAGTACTAATGTGCCTTTGCCCTCACCAAGTAACAAATTCTCTGAAAAGTTTAGGGGGCCAAGGACCCCCACCCAATAACTTGTCTCTGCCCCTGATTGCAACAATTTTCATAGAATGCACCATAAGTTTTGCCATAAATTAACCTAAAAATGAAAAATATTACACCTTTTTAATAGAATGGAATAAAATGATTTGAAAATGAATTTAAATCTATGTATTATTCTAGCATTCAAACCAAGTTTAGCAAATTATTTATAGATTCATGGGTTTGTTAGATCTTCCATAAGATTGCCCACATTTTGGCTCAATATGCCAAGTCTGCTGATAGTCTTAGATGGTGGGTATCTCTTTCTTGGCAGGAACCTTTTCTTTGTAATTTTGCTTTGCCATAAAATAACGTTTTCCTTATTTTATGGAGGTCTGGTTCCTAATACACTTTGATAAAAAAAAAAGGTTGGTTTCAAAGATTTTTTTTTTTTTTCAATTAAATGATGGACCCTCTCAGTAGGTGGATCCTTCTCATCCTTGGTTGAGGGCTTTTGGCTTGCTTGATCACAATGATTTGTATCCGCCTTGATGGTCTTGAACTTCATTGCTTTACTTGATTATCAAAAGTCTGCCTTTGGAGAAATGAATAATGAAAATTATCTTCAAGCTTTCCAAAGCCTTGCTTTTTGATCGGTGGCCTACAAACAATTTCTATAATTCTAAGAAGTTGCAAAAAATACTTCACATCTCATATCTGCCATCTCATCTTTCTCTATTTTCCAAAATTTTTTCAGGTAAATGGCGTATTTACAAGGTACAGTGTATATAAATAAAAATACAACCGAATTACAATTTCCAAATGATAAAAGACTTTCTCAACTTTTTTCTCTCTTAATAATTTCTCAGCTTTTAGTTTAAGTAAGGGCATGACATCAATACTAGAATTGCTGAGCAAAACAACATTTACTTCTAAAATTTACTGCATTCTATCCTGATTCAGCATTCCTTTCTCAGAGGTGAATCTGTAAATATCACTTTGATGAAATTCTGAATCTGCTCAAAGAAACATGTTAAGGGTGATACTGGATCCATTAAGGCAAGAACACGTATGTACACATGAAATGGCCAGAGATGATGACTGCCACAATGATTTACCCTATTGAGAACATAATCTACTATCCCAAAAAAAAATCAGATAGACATGCTCCATAAACAAGTCGCAACATACCTCAGCTAATGTAAAGCCACAAATAACTAGTTCTCCACTTTCCCCAGCTGTTGTTATAGATTTTAAAAGCATGTCTAATAGATCTATCAAAGTAAAACAAGTTTATCAATTTCTATGAGAGAGAGATATGGTAAGGAAATAATTCCTTTATTTTCTCGTACCCTTAGAAAATCATCTTATTATACCACGCACCTGGAGAGCCTGGCTTCAGTCAGTGCAAGCCTGTGCTCACACTGTTCAAACAGTTGCAAAGGCTGTTCGAACGGACTTTGCATTGACTGACAGTTCAGTTTTGGTCAGTGTAATGCTCGTTCAAACAGTCTTGCATTGGGAATATCTCCGTACTTATGTGTTTTATTTGATGGGGAGATATTTTCAATGCAAGGTTGCAAGAGGCTGTTCGAATGGTATAAGCACTGATTTGCACTGACTGAAGCTAAGCTTGTGTGTATGATGAATGTGTCAAAAGAGGAACATAAACTCCTTAGCAAGTCAGTTGGTAGGTTCTTTGATTCGTCGGAGTAGAGACCTGGGATCAAATCCCGCTGCCACCAGGGGCTGGGGGGGGAGTTAAGGGAAAGGGGATGGGTTACCCCCCTCATGAAGTGAAAAAAAAAAAAAACTCTTTAGCAAGAAAAAGTAAAGCAGGAAGAAGGAACATGCTTATCAATTTGCGGAGTTTACGTAGGGATGGAAAAGCTCGTCTAGTTGAACAGAAGCTTGTTTACTTAGGTCCCTTCCAAACAGGACCTAAGTAGGGGTAACTACTCCTATTATTTTGTTTGGATCCAAATTAAGGTAAATTTAGGTCAAATTTTGTATTGTTGTCCATGTAAGCATTTAAGTGTTTCGCATGACCAAAGTGCCTTGAATGATTAGTCAACCTTATTAAATATTTTGTGGGCCTGGTAAAGCTTGGGTCAGGGGTAATTCTGTTATGAAAAATATTCAATAAGCTTGATTAACCATTAAGGGGTATTTTGGTCATGTAAAATACAAAAATGTTTATGTGGGCAGTTTCTGTTAATAATGAATAACAGAGTTTTAGACAATAAGAGGGTTTTCTGGAATTTTTAAAAAGTCATGGTGAGTTTAAGAGAAATGCGAAAAAGTCATGGTGAGTTTGGGATAATATCCCTCTAAAGAATGAGTAACACAAGAAAAATGACTTTATGGTTAGTCTTTTGCTTGGATTAGGAAATTAATTTAAAAAGGTTGTAGTATGGGTCCAATACTATTCTATCGAATAATAGGCAAATCTCTTAAATTATCCATAATTTTTTCTATTGATAACTGACTAAATCCAACCCTGTCATTAGTGTATTAATGGAAAGATGGAAAAGACTATTTTATCCATCATTTTCTTTAAAATTTTCAAATGAAACATTTGAAAAATACCTTGTTGATCTTTTCCATCTTTTCAAAGGAGAAATCCCTGAAAATCAAAACAACCTCCCTACTTCAGTCAACCCATCCTCCCTTCCGGTATCGAACAACGTTGCAAGCTAACAGCGATGGGAAATCATCAACAACAATATCCAAGTGTAAGACATAGCCATTGTAGCTTTTCTAACAGGTTTGGAAACTTCATAACCAAATGAAGAATTTATGCATGGGTTAAATGTGAAAACTAAACTAGAAAATATTCTCTGCCTCTGGGATAAAACCAGCTGAGTAGTCTTTTTTTACGAATTTTTAATGATTGGTTCAATCTCCTAGGCTCCATACAACTCATTGGTCATTACCAACCATCACTTGACCCAGAACTACATTTATTTTGAAATTCCTAATTGGGTGGAACTTTGAAAAATCGGAATGTGATTGAATTTTGAGCTTGGAATATAATATGAAGCCATTGATTGATTAATCTTGTTTCCCAGAGTTTTACTTAATGTTAAACTAAGGCATCCAACTCTTGATATGCCCATTATTGACTATGACTTGGCTTTGCTCTTTCATTATGCAAGTAGAGACTACCAAAGCCTAATGCGCCACCCGATCATGGTATCCATTAATTTGGGTATTACCAAAGTACATGACTCAGGAAAGAATCAGGGAATGGACTTCGCTTTCGCTAATTGGAAAACTTCTTCATTAGCTTGTTGAGCAAATGATTCTAACTGATGATCCGGGCACTTGTATGTATTGAATGCAGCTAAGACAGGTATTAACCAAAGGCATGAAACTGAGTTGACAGGTATTAACTAAAGGCATGAAATTGAGTTATTCAAAAATGTGAAACACCACTAAGCAAGCTAAGGCAGGTACTTAAACAGTAGGGTAAAATGTTGTTCACCAACATTTGCAAGGTTGATGCTGAGTTTTATTTTGAAAATTTGAAGAATAAAGGAGGGTAAAATTGACCACAAAAGGGTAATTTTTGGGTTTTAAATGAAAAATATATATGTCACATGGTGTCATATATGAACGAATTGTGTTGTAAAAAATGTAATCAGTAAGGCAGAATGAAACTTATTGATTTTTACTTTTTGAATCGGAGTGCAATGGTGTTTGTAGAGAAAATGAGAAATGTAGTCTCAACATGGCTGAGTCGTGCCACTTGGTCACCTTTCTTAAAACCACCTTTGCCCCCTATGGTATAGCTGGGTGAATGCAAATCAATCTTCAAGATAAAACAGCCCACATACTTCTAGTAGATGTGCATTTGTTTACCAGACCTCCGCAAACCACTAAAAATGATTCTCGGAGAAGACGAAAACAGAGGATTGTGTATTGTGTGTGTTTTGTATCATTAGGCTGACCAATACTCTATTTATAAAGTGCTCTTAGCCACTCGAACAGACATAGAAGTGTTTTTTCACATAGAGAGAGATGCCTCTCCAAAATAATGTGCAAGGCACCTGTTCGAAGAGACAAAGCCAAAATGCAAAAAGATAGAAGAAGAAGAAAACATTTTAATAAAAATTAAATTTCAGAAGGTTAAAACTGTTTAAAACGGTTAATAATAAAATGATACGGTGTGGCATGCGTGTACACAAACACACGTACACCCACACCCCAACTTGGCCTGGTTCGGCTCGGCTCGGCTCACGTGTGTGAAAAGCACCCTAAACATTGTATAATGCTTTTCTCCTATATCCCTACTCATAAAGAGAGCAAATCTAGTGATATACTCAAAACCAACTCTTTTCCCAAGCTATATAGGACAAGAGGTATTCACATGCATTCAATAGGAGGGAAGAGAATAAAGACAAAAACAAACCAAAAAGGGAGGGAGGTCAGATTATTGTAATTTGAATTTATGGAAGCTAATGGTAAGGGAGTATTTAGTCAATTATTAAAAAACTTAGAGATACTTTAAGACAATATAGAAACAGTAGCGGTAGGGTTAATCAATTTCCTAAAACTTGAGGGAACTTTAGGAGAACTGCCCTTGAATAATTCTTTCTAAAAGAGGAGGTGGTGGCAAGTCTGGATGAGAAGCTCTTGAGGACTTTGTATATCACTTGGATCTACAAGATTAGTTCACTCATCTGGAGGCTCCATATTAATGGTATAAATCTTTGGTTAGAAGATCATGACTGGAAATATTTTTCTCAGGAAAATAAGATTGTCATGTAAATTAAAAAACA
Source organism: Nelumbo nucifera (assembly GCF_055504915.1). NCBI lineage: Eukaryota > Viridiplantae > Streptophyta > Magnoliopsida > Proteales > Nelumbonaceae > Nelumbo > Nelumbo nucifera. The sequence continues at coordinate 12,780,449 of NC_142649.1, read as the reverse complement.
AAGCATTTAGGGTTTTAATTAAAAACATGTAACCGACTACTGTGCATATGGACATTTTGATTTCCTCAGTTCCTGTGACAGAATGGTAATGGACCGGGGAGTGGGTCATGCAATCACTTGGACTGTGTTTGATTTGAAAGAAAAAGTAGGGAAAGGAAGGAAACTTTTATAAACCTTGTATAATTTTTTCTATCTTCTCCTTTAAACCAAACATAGCCTTGGTGAAAGTGTGTAGGAAATTTGCACAAGAGAAAAAAAATAATAATAAAATAAGGGAACTAAATGCCAGACACCCCAAAGTGTGGGGCCTTTCAAATTAACCTATTACTGATCCTCATGTTGTTTCTTTAAATCAATTCGAATTAGTACTTGTGGGTTGCTGAAAATTGATAACAGCTATTATATGAGAAATGACAAAAATTATTCGATCAAAGTCTTAGTTCATGGGCCGGGCTTGGGTTCGTCTCATGAAATGATTCACTATTTCTGATTCACTAGCTAAAAGTACCATCCACACTAATTACCACCACGTCAGTAGTAAAAACTTAGGCTGTGGGAAACAGTTGAGCCAAAAGTGTGTTTTGAGTATTTGGTAAGAGTTGGTTTTAAAAGCATTACAGTTTTAAGGCACTTTTTAGGCCCAAAATCGCAAAGCCCAGAATGCCTAGTGCCTGTTTGGGAGGGTTTTCAGCATTGGCTTTTAGCTTTTTGGTGAAAACTCCAAGAAGCCCAAAATGACTGTTTTTCGGCTAAAAATAGAACTTTGATTGAAGCTTATGTAAGTGGTTTCTCCAAAGCAATTCAGTGAAAGTAACTCAATCAAAGCTTCAGTATAGGGGCTTAAAAACACAGCTCCTATTATCCAAATGCAACCGAAGTCTCTTTTCAATTCTATGTTTATGTGAAAGAGGGAGAGAGAATGTGGATGATGAATGTTTTAATATAAAATATCACTGTAATACAATGTCTATCAGTATCATTTCTACATATAATATCCGTGCTTGAATTAGTATGATCTTTATTCATGAATATGTTTGTAAATTTGGTAGGTATCAATCCAATTGAGTTGGGCTTATGAACCCTAGAAGTAACCCCCCCTCCCATAGATGAATTCGGATTAGCTGAACGTGATGGCTGTTCGGCTGGCAGTGAAACCAATGAAGAGGTTCCAAACCAGTAATAAATTCATGGGCCCCAGTATGATAGGTGTGGGTCTTATGTATTTTATTACTGGCGTGGAACTTTATCATTGGTTCCACAACCAGCCGAACATCCACCGCGTTCAGCCAAATCTTGCTCCCCAGCCCCCATCCCTAAGGATGATGAGTTCAAGTCAGTCACCCACAAGATTGTCCCTACAACGTTCCACAGCACATCCCCGCCATGTATTGGAAACACCTCCTGATGATGACATCATCATTTTAATTTTGATTTAACTATATATAGTTAAATCAAAATTTTAATTTTAATTCATATGAATTATTCTAGATGTCCAATGCAGCCCAGCCTGGGACTGGACCTGAACATGTAATATCAGGCCCAGGGTGCAGGCGGGGATGGGCCCGGGTGGGCCTTAATGCTGTTGATACCCTGTAGAAATCAGGCCCGGCCTGACTCATATCATCCCTACCCGTCCCTGTTCCTTATCAAGGGGGACAAAGATTTCCCCATCTAGGGGAATCCCCACTCCCCGCAATTTTAATATTTATTTGAAGGCTCTTCCTGTTTATAAGTCTCTAGCCAACTTTACAAAGCATATGGATCCAACTTGCTCCATGTGGAGCTGAGGAATAAAATAATTGATTGATAAACGATTCTTCAAGTGTCCTGCTATGTCGTTTATCTTGTTTGGTGCTATTTCATGTAGAATTTTGAGACACATCCTACACTTGAATGGAGGTTTTGCATTCTACGTATTTGTATTTGTATTCCTTCTAGATTGAGCCTATTTTGGGATTGGAAAGGTTAATTGTACTCACCCGTGCTATTAGTTTGGAACCTCTCTGCTAAGGAAACTGAAGTTTTTGCAATTCTACATGCTCTTATTCTAACTCGAGACTTTGGGCTCCACGACATCTATGTGGAGAGCGATTACTAGTTTATTATCAAACTTCTGTTGGATGGTTATACACCGCCTTGGCATCTTAGGCGGTGTTCGACACTGTTTTAATCTCGTGGATGGGATCATTTCACGGGATGAACACCCGTTTGGCTGGCTGTGGACAGGACCGATCCATGCTATATCATGGACCGGTCCTGTCCACACCCCAATTTAGCATCAACGGGAAAAACTTGTGGATAGGGCCTGTTCACAGTCTATTTTTGATCCCCTACTTCACACTCTCCCTAAAAGGTTGAAACCCTATATTGTCTGTTTCACATTTTACCGTTGGAGGTCTGTGTTGCTCGCCCGCTGAAGCTCTCCACCGTTTCAACTCTCCACCACCGGCCCACCTGTCGATATTAATTATTTTGTCAAAATAATATTAATTATTTTACTTAATTTTTTATTTTTATATATTTTTAATGTTTTATCAATAAAATAATATTTTTAAATATTTAAAGTATATTTTTTTAATTTTTTAGTTATTTTACTATTGTTTTTATAAAAAATTAATATTTATTAGTTAATATTAATTCATTTTTCAATATATTTATCATATAAAATGCAAAAATTAGATATTTATGATTGATTGTGTAGATCATTCATAAAATGTATATGAAATATATAGAATCAAAAAGTGTGGTGTGAACTGGTCCACACTACACCCACAGAACGCCACTATGGGTGTGAACTGGTCCAATCCACACAGTTTATCCACAGCTCAGAATAGCAATGGATTGGTCCTTGCCATGCATAAGGTGTGGTATAGAATAGTCCATACCCACCAATTTCTCATCCACACTACATAACACCCCCTTAATCTTATGATCAACGCTTGCAGGAATTTGATATCTTGCTTCTCTGTGTACAACTTTCTGCACATTCCAAGGAAGTTCAACTCTGTTGCACATAGGATTGCCAAGAAGGCTCTTGGCATCCAGCATACCTTTACCTGGTCGATTGTACCTTCCTTTATTCCACCATACTCTATAAATATCATCCACATCCATAATTCGACCCCAAGTCTCTACTACAATGAGTCAGAGACCTTATCAGCAAGGTAGCTAGCCGGCACCTTCCATCCACGGAATTCATTGTGGCTCCTTTCCAAGAGGAATACTTTTTAGAGAAATTTATGATCTTTTCCCTCAAAAATTTTTATTGATTTTCTAAACATATTGTCCCAAACCTTTACTTATGTTATACTATCCTTCTGGAATTGTGATTGATTCTCCACCTGTTACTGTTCCAACTCTACAAATTCATAAAATTTTATAAGGTGGACCCCCTTTTTTTAATTTATTGTTCCTCATCCATGGAACAATTTTCAGGGCTTGACAAGTGGCCAAATTAAGCTCTTTTCTGGGCACTTCTAGTTCTAGATGTAAAAACAAAACTTTCAAAGTTTGATAATATCTTACTAAAGCTGAAAGAAATATATGGCTGATAGGTAGACTGCCTTGAGAATAAAACCATCTCTTACTAGTACTATCAGACCCTAAACAAAGAAGGAGAATATTTACAGACATGTTCATACCCGTGCTGTGCATCTCAGAAAAAATTTCAACCTATCAGTCCTAACTTGATTAAAAAAAACCCTAACCACTAACCCTAACTTGTCAAAAACGAAACCCTAACCATAGCTCCCAGGGAAAGAGAAAAAATAAAATAAATTTGTTTGGCTTTACTGGGTACCCATGATTTTTTTTTTTTCTGGACAATGGTTCTCTTCTCTTTCATCCTCGACCACTGCAACCCAGCATCAAATTCTGGCATACAGCTATACTTTGCCATCTCTATTCTCTGTTGGGTTCTAAAGCTTTGTTTGTTTTATTCATTTTATACGTCAGTATTCCTCTTTGGGTCTGACTGTCCAGGTCATGGCTTTACAGTGATCCCCCATGTGGTTGCTGAGAGTATATTATATTTATAAAAAAGGGTATTCTAGAACATTGTAAGATAGGCATTAATTAAATCTTAGATAAAAAATTTGAAACATGTTAATTGCTTTACTTATTTAATTAATCATTTTTTTGGAATGTGTTGCAGGGCTAGAACCTAAAAGTGGAACCCTCAAATTTAGGGTTTTACTTGCACCAAAGATTGCACACAATCTAGTTGACCTAGCCCAATTATTATCTGAGCTAGCCCACTTTTTCTGGTCTTTAGATTTGGAACACTAGCTTCATTCTAGAGATTAAACACATGAGTAATTTTAGATAGTTGAGGATCAAACACAGAAGATAGTCCTTTTGAGGACCACAACCCCACTTTGGTTGCAAAAAAGTCAGGGCCTAGTTGAATTGCAAACAGATAGAATGGAATAAATGAAACAGAAAGTCTTGGAGTGATGTGGATTTCTCCAGGCAAATATGGTAGGATGTAACTTAAAACCATGTGTCATGGAATTGGGTGGACAATGCTTAGCCCCTCTCTCTCTCATCTGATAAGTGGTCCATGCATTCTTTAAATGATGTATTATAAACATAGAAAAAATATGGAAGAGCCCAAATGCTTTACTTAAAGGGTTCATGTACTGCATTGCAATCATGAGGTCATGTGTTTGGATTCAGCTTACAGAGGAACAGAACAAAGGAGGGTGAAGAGTGATGATTTGATGGAACTTCTGTGCAACTGCTTAGAACCCTATTGTGTCTATCATCCATTGGCTTGGGAATTCAGACAATGGATGAATTGGAAGCTTTTTCTATTTTAATTTCAAGCCAATCAATGCCTAATAGGTAGGATTTTGGTTGGTAGCTCAATGAGGTTTTTTTAGAAATCTCAATGAGGGTTTGGTCTGATTCTTTCTTTCTCGATTATTATAAAGAATTTGATCAAGGTAAACTAAACCCAAGTAATAAATGGAAAAGAAAACTATTATAATAGAGTTAGAGTTTAGTGCGTGAGAATAGTTATTCCAAATAAAAAAACAATAGAAAAAAAATTCAGGGGCCTGGGTCTTGATGTTAGGTCAGATTGGCTGCCCGACCAGGATGAACCTGGAACCATGTCTTGTGTGTATGTGTATGTCGCTTTACAAATCCAACTCCATTTTTAAAATTTTGGTGACAGAGTTGGGCGTGACTGCTCAATCAGATTTAATTAGCAGTGTTTTTAAAACTGAACTGGAAAAATTTGGACCGGTTCCGTTTTATTCCAATTTTTTTTTTTTGCCAAAAATCATTGATTTGGTCAGTGAATCGTTGATCCAAGTGATCAAATTATTGAATCGTCAATTTGGATAATGATTTTTTATTTTTTGAATTTTTTGTCAGAGTAGGCCATCCATTCAGACCGGACGACCAAATCGTTCAACCTGGAAACTGCACCCAGAATGATTCCCTATATGGTCCAGTTTTAAAAACCTTATTAATTAGTATTAGGGATGTCAGTGGGTCGGGTGTGAGATGAGTTTGGCTCAGCCTGAATCCAACCCAACCCATCTCAACATCCATACTCAACCAGAGTTTGAATTTACTGACCACAAGACATTGCTAGTGGTCACGTTCATCCAGCTGCATAATGGGAATATTGGTGATATTTCCAATGTGCGGCTGTATAAATCCAGTTTCCATGTCGAACGGTTTAACTGTTTGAACCGAACGAATGGCCTGTTCTGACAAAAAAATAAAAAATAAAAAAAAACAAACCGTTAAATGATTCGAACGGTTTAACTGCTTGGATCAACGATTTATTGACTTAATCAACAGTTTTTGAGAAAATAACAATTTTAAGATAAAACGATATCGATCACCAAACTGATTCTCAATTTTTCCAATTCGACCATCCGATCCAATCTGATTTTGAAAACCATGACTAATAACTTCCTCCACCCCTTTTCCTCCAAATTGCTGGTTGCGGGAATATGGCCAGCAATTATGGTGAGAAGATCCAAACTCACTCACTCAATCTTTATCTATCATATATTTCAATTCTACAATGTCAATGAGTTGAATTTAGTTTGCTCTCACCACAACCCGAATTCATTCAGAAACCCAATTAAGGTTAATAGACAGAATTCTACAATGTCAATGAGTTGAATTTAGTTTGCTCTCACCACAACCCGAACTCATTCAGAAACCCAATTAAGGTTAATAGACAGATAGGGTTGAGTCAGTGTGGATTTATCACTTAAAATCCTGACCCACTGGCATCTCTATCAAGAATGGCATTTTCAACCTGATCCAGATTTGACCGGACCAGACCCATGACCACATGATTTTGTGTCCTTCCAACAACAAAGAATTGTGGCCCACCATATTTGGACTCAGGGTCCAAGATCCTTTGGACCACAGGCGCACAGCCGAACAAAAGTGGCCTATTGCCTCATAACTGTATTCAACACCCATCCAAAGCATCGTAGCTAGCCATGCAAAGGATGCCTCGGGTCCTGTGCTTTTCTTTTCTGGCACAGAAATCTCGAGCCTTGTTTTCCATGGTTTAGACTTTATATGCTAAGTGGGGAAGGGCCTAACATCACTATTTGTTCAATGCACTGCACGAAGATGTTTGCAAGTGAAAAGCAAGTCAATTGTGAAATATGAATTGGGATTTATTCCTCACACCTATCTCACATGCAGTCATATTCCACCGTGTATATTACAAATATTTCCCCATATATTATAAGATATAGCATGGGAGATGTTCTCAATGTACGGTTAAAACATACTATGAGATCGGCATGAAGAGCCATTTGTGATGAACAGATCCGGATTCGCCAAATGTGTCTATTCTACTGCGTTTTTCTTTGAGACTCTAAATCTGCTACAAATAAAGTGTGTATAAGCAGATACAAATAAGTCAATTGATGGTGGCTTAATTGGTTGCAATGGAGACTTGGGATCAAATCCTGCCCCAAAAGGAGTGGTTATTGGGTATGGGAGATGGGCTATCCTGGTAGTTTTATGAATTATTGGCGTGTTTGGCACTTTAGACACTGTTTGGTAGTTGTATTTGATAATTGGTACCACCTTTCAAATATCAAAGCTGTCAGTCTGTCACCTAAATGCCATTGTCACGTCGGTGTTTTGAGTTCAATGGCTAGAAACTTGTTTGGTGTGAGGCCATTTCAAAGGGTGTTGCCAATTTGAATGGTATAAGAGTTTCCATCTTTAATTATTAGGGTTTCCCAAAGATATAACTTATCTCTATGCTCTTAAACCAGAATCATCCATCTATGTGGTTAGAAAGATTTTTGACATTGCAATGAGGTCCAACAAAGCATTTGTAATTAAATCCTTAATCTCTTTTTAATCTATGGTTAGGATTATAAATCCTTTCTAAAACGACAAGGAGGTCAAATAATATATTTGTAGTTGATTCCTTGAGTCCCTAGAAATTATCACATTAGCTCCTTTGTACAAAGTGAAATAATAATTTTGCTTTTTCTGCCTTACAATGTTTGGATCAATCACCATAAAATGAGATTTAACCAAGAGTTCTACTTTGATTGTAAAACCACTTGAAATTCAACCTCTTGCTTTAACCAGTGTTCTGCTTTTATTGGAACCGGAATGGATTATTTTGATTCAAACTGTTTGGTTGGGCAGAATCGGAATCCTATTCCCATTCCTGTTGGAATGACATTCCCTTATTTGAGGGAATGGTCATTCCCTGCCTTCCATTGGGAATGAAATCTCATTCTTACTGATTTCAATTCCCATTCCCATTCCTATCTGAACCAAAGAGAATATGGGAATAGACTATTCTGATTTCGATTATGAAGGATTTCGATTTCAATCCCAATTCTGATTCCGCTACAAACCAAATGGACCCTTAGTAGTGACACTCTTCTTGTTTAAGAGTGTAGATCCATTGTCGAACATTTCCATAGAGGTGCAAAATGGATTGGATTATGATCCGATCCAATTCAAAATCCTATTTTGTCGGGTTTGAATCACTCTCTGTCGGATTTTCGAATTGAGTTGAATTCAGATCACCCCTATCCAATTCAAAAAGGATTCGATCTGAATCCATATATATGTTTATAAACATATATATATATATATATGTTTATAAACATATTTATTTACTAATATCCAACATATGGGAGTTAATAGCTGCAAGTCTTTAACAACCACAACCATCCTCATGATATATTAAAGTGAATGATCACTATAATCTTAGAACTCGTCAGGTCTAAGGACATAAAAGACTTTGCATCTAAGTAATTCATTGTAGTTGGCATGCATTATGATAAGGGCCGGGACGGGCTTTGCACTTATGATAAGGGCTATAGCTTAGGCCCGGGCGTGGCCCAGCCTAGGGTTCCGAGTCTGAAACATAAGCCCTAGCCCAAGTCTATATGAGCCCAGGCTGGGCCGGGCCTGATTTTGGGCCAATGTCTTTCATATAAAAAACATTACATATCTATAGTATTTTATATTAAATGACATAACATGCATATAAACTTATTTTATACATTATATAATATAAATTATACATGTCATGCTATAATATTTATATATAAAATATATAATCTAATGTAAAATAACATTTATACATATGTATACATTATACATAAAATGTGTAAGTTTAAATATATGTGGGCCAGGCCGGACTTAAAGTATTAAGCACAAACCAGGACCTAAAATTTGTTGGCCTAATGTGGGCCCGGGCCCAGGCCGGGCCTGAACACAAAACCCAAGCCTAAGCCCGGAATTTTTGGGCCGGGCTGAAATGATCACCCCTAACAAAAATTCTTTAATGAATATATTAGTGTATATAAGGGTGTCAATGGACCGATCTTGGATTGAACCCCGTTCAGTCCAAAATCAATTTGGACAGATTGGACGGACCAACAAGATATATTGGATTGGACCAATCCTGTCCAAAATATTTATTAGATTGGATCAGACCTGGACCATCCATACCAAATTTATATTGAGTTGGGTTGGATTAAGCCAATATCTAGTCCATTGATATAAGATAAGAATATATGCATCAATGGACTGGGTTTGGGTTGAAACCAATCTAAATCAAAATGAATTTGAACAAATTGAATGGTCCAGATATTGAATTGGACTGGTCCAAATTAATCCAAAACATTCATTGGATTGGATTGGACCTGATCCATTTATAATAGACTCATATTGGACTGGATCAATTGGACCAAATCCTGTCCAATTGACACCCCTAAGTGTATATCCTAATACACACTTACGTACTAGTCTGTACTCCAATGGCTGAAAGTACACTACACAATCTCATAGAAAATACCAATATTATGCAACTGAGCCACATATATTCAAATTTATTTATGTTTATAAGGAACTTGGTCATCCATATCCCCCATGATAAGTTCTACTTATCATTTAAATGCTATACAATGTATCTATAATTAGAATGATTCATTAAAAAAAGCCTCATTTTAGACTCCATTTAAAAGGTAGAATGCAAAACCTTGTATTTTGTATGTATTTGTACTTCTTCCAAACTGAGCCTTTGTTATACAAAGTGCATTTAACTTTAAATTAACACTATATGAAATTTTCATTTCGAATGGTTTAAACCCAAAACATTTCAAGTTTTCTTTTTTAGAAAAAACCCAAAACATTTCATGTTGAAGCACCAATATTGTATCACTTAATGCAATAGTTATGTTTATTTTTCTATATTTTCTGGCTTTACTCCCTAGTGCAGTCTCCAACAACAACACATCCTATTGCTGACCTTGAGATGTGATATGTGAACCAAACATATAAATATTTATCTTGATATAATAATAATGAGGACAGGGCCTTAAGGAATATTGGAATTCAAATGATGCTTGTTAGTATTATTTTTTTTTCTTTTTTCTTTTTTGTTGAGAGGTCATTTCAACTCCTAAGAATGGAATTCATATCCAAGTCCTTTCCCATGATCCAAACAAAAACCAGAGGTATTTCAACATTATTTTGTCAATTTCCAACAATTCTGTTGAACTAAAAATGAACACTCGTATCCTTTTCAACATTATTTTGTTAATTTCCAACATGGTGATTGCTTAAATTAGTGTTACGAGAGAATTGATTATTTGTTAGTGCCCTATAATATTTATCACATTTGGAGTTTCCCCATTGAATTCTGTATGTTTCCACTACTCCACCATCTATGTGGAATGGAATTGCATTCCACCACTCACTGTACTATATCATCTCATACCCCCACCCCCACTATCACAGGTGTCATGCATTAATTAGTCATCATAACTGTCAACTATATATGGAGAGAATGATTTAAAAGAAGAAAATATAGAAGCCCTAAGGTGTCTCTTCCTTCTATGAGTCTATCAGTACACTTTCAATTGGTTGGGATTTGGGTATGACTTATGAGTTCTACTTTCCATTTAGGGAGATATCTATCTCTCCATCTGCAAATTAAAGCAATGTGGACTAATGGATATTGTTGGAGGTAGAGTGATATTTGACAATTCCTGGCTGGCCGAAGAAAAAAAAAAGATGTACATTGATGCTGTTATAGTTCAGCTGGAGCTTGAGCATCTTATTATTGTTTTCCTGGGTGCTGCCACTGGCCTAGATTGTCAGTGCAATATTACTGAAATCCATGTTGCCGAAGTCTAGACAGTACTACATTTTTGTCACCACTCACCATCAAACCCTAGTTTCAGCTGTGTCCAAAAGTCCAAACTTCTGACTTGTTGCACCTTGAATGGCTGGTTGGAAGTCATGTCATTGCCACAGTGGTTGCTGAAACAGGTCCCAATGAGAGCAAAAGTGTTGCTAGAATTAATATACAGAATGGGTGGTGCCTGGAAATATTAATTTACTATTTCACAAGTTTGCAGAAAATGATGATGACCCATCTGTTCCACTTTTCGTCCTGGTGCGCTCTAAAAACTCCATTGTTGGAGTTGTACCTCACTGTTCAGCATGAGCAGTGAAGTAATGGTGGTAGGCCCAAGGTGGAATCATTGGCCAGGCCACATTGCCACAAGTGATCATGTGAAGGCATTAAGGATCGATGGATACAATTAATTTGAAACCCTGCATGGAATCAGTTGCCAGAAACGTGCCATCTACAGAAATATTATTGGAGTAACAGTTGAAACAATGAAACCTTTGCATATAAAGCATGGAGCCATGGACTGAAGCTCTGGTTATCTGTTTGTTTTGTTTCATTTTTAATGTAAAAGAATGAGAAGGCTCTCCGGCTGGTCTCCCACTTTTCCATGTGAGGTGGGTCCTTTGGAGCTAAATCTTTGTTAATTGTTAGGTGGAGAAAACAAGGTAAGGTGGCTTGTCGCAGAACGCATGCATCGTGATACACAACGTGATTAAAGGCAAAAGACAAAAACCAGTGACCCAACGACAATTTAATGCTCTCTGTTACAGAAAACTATGTCCACACTTTTCAAACTTGAATCCAGCCAGTTGAGCCGCGGCAAATGCTCCCTCCCCCCCTTCTCTCGAATTCGAACGTGATGGCTGTGAAGCGCGCTGTGGAATCAGATTGGCGATTAGGGATGGCAACTTTCCATTCCCGCCGGTTACCGACCTTCCTGACCTTCAATGGGAATTGTCTTGGTGGGAAGGGGATAATAGAGATCTTCGACCGGGGTTAGGGTCGGGGATGGGGAATGAAGTCCCCACTTCGCCCCAATCCCATATCTATATATTATTCATATTAAATATATTATTTTATATATATATATATGATATTATTTATATTATATATATATCAAAATATTTTAAAATTTTCTTTTATTTTAAGTAAAATTAATTTTAAGAAGTACTGTTAATTAACAAAATTCAGGGATTTGGGTCTTTGTAGGAAGCCTGTCTCCATTGGGGATCAAGGATGGGGGATAACTTTTATTCCAATAGGAATTGGGGTTAGAGACGGGGGTTAATTTCAAAATCAGGGTTGGGAATGTGGAATATGATCCCCCACCCCGAACTTACCCCATTGCCATTATTCCTATTGGGGATAAGGCTCCTACATGTCACCCATAAATTAGAGGTTTATTGGTTGTGGGTCACTAGTATTTTATGACTGATGTGGGGTATTATCATTGATATATAAAAACTTTTATTTTTTGTAACAAGGGTACAAAAGATATAAAATCCCCATAGAGCATGTCTCACGGGACATCCCAATTATATATTGAGAATATATACCTATGACAAATATGAAAAATGTTCTTAATGCATATTGAGATGTGCATATAGAGTGTGATCAGTGGGGAGTCCATCTGAACTCCATAACAAGACACAAAATCCAACTTTGAAGAACCTTATATAACACTTAACATGAGGCAATTGCTAAGTTTAGGGCAATTGAGAACCCTAACTAATTCCATTTAGGACCTATAACCATCTTAACAATTGAATAGAATAGATAGGGGCAAAGACTTGGATGAAAGTAATAAAAATGGTTTAAGTGATCATAATTTAATAATATATATGGAAAAAGGAGATTCATGTAGCCAGACCTCATAATATAGTTGGGATAAGCCTTAGATGGTGATCATGAACCACCACTTTAACAAATCGATTGATTAAATTATGAACCCAGGAAGAAATAATTAAACCTATTAATGTTCTTGATAAATCCTTATGTTTTGACTTTTGCAAAAACCTCCCTTCATATTTCAAATAAATATGGGATGAATTTAAACCTCTCCTATTAGTAGAAATGTCATATTCAGGAAAATTTTATTTGAAACCCAGGAAAATTTTATCAAAGGTCAAAGTATAAAGGAGGTTTAAGTAATTTTCGCCTAGGATAGTTTAACATGAAATGAAAGCTTGGTCACATCAGTCCTCCATGAGAGAATCTTATATTTTACATGATTACCAGGAGTGAACACATGGGATATGTGGGCTATTTTGATTGGCACATGGCTGTCATGCTGCATTGTTGTTTTGTCAAAGTAAAAATAGTGTATTCCTCGTAAAAAAAAAGAAAAAAACTGCAAGTGTAAATGGAATTGAGGGTCTGTTTGGAAGGGCTGTTATGCTTCAACAGAAAAACCTTTTCTAATAGTGCTCACTTCACAATGCCAAAAGCCATTGGGGAAGGCCTTCCAAACGGGCACTTAATTTCATCATGCCTACCCCAGTATGAACTGCAATGCCATCTTTTGTATCTTTGTGTTATTGTTGATGCATAATGCTGTTATAGTAGTACATAAATATACACACCCAATGTAACTGAGAAAATAGTCCTCTAACACTTAATATCATATATATGCTGGTATTTCCAAATTTTTTATTAGAATAATTTTAGGTGAACAGCCATTTTTTGGGTATGGTGTTACCACTTAAACCCCATAAGGGCCTGGTGTTGTATGTTAAGCCTAAACCTAATTGGTGGATTTTTTTTTTCTCAAGAGAAACTTAATTAGTGGATTAGTGATAAGGTATACATAGGGCATACATGGAACACAACATGAAGAGTTTACATTTTATGATTTTAATTTATGCCTCCTCATTACAAGGTATGTGTTATAACCAATTTAGGTTTGTTTGGTTTACGGTTGGAATTCGAATTAGAATCGAAATCTATCAATATTGAAATCAAAATGGTCTTTTTCCATAGTCTATTTGGTTCGGACAGGAATAAGAATAAAAATTGGAATCAAATGGAATGGGATTTCATTTTCAAGGGAAGAAGAGAAAATGATTATTCTCTCAAATGGGGGAATGTCATTCCCCTAAAAATAGGAATGGAATTCCAATTCCACCCAACCAAACATTTAGATTTAAAATGGTACATTCCAATTCTGATTCCAAACCCCTATTCCCACAAACCAAATGGGCCGTGACATTGAATGCATTGAAAAGTGAGAAACCTAAACCCTACATGAATTCAATACTGCAATTGATTTGGACTCAAAATGTTTCCATTTTCCTGCATTATTCATAGCACAACTTTCTGCTCAAAAAGCCTTGACCACCTGTCCAAGATGAGTCAAATAGTGGGACCCACATATTAAACTTTGTTTGGGGGCATTGGTTCACTAAAGATAAGCCAGATAGCAATTAGCCATCGTGACAGAAAAGTTAAAAAAGTATTTTTGGTTTCCCATCGATAAAATAGCTTTGTGAAAACTTTGGCTATCCACAACAAGCGCTGTCCATAAGCTCCCTCCACATGACACGGTAGACCATACAGCCCTGCATTGAGCATTGTTGCTGCTGTATAGAGAGTACTTACCAACTAGTGTTTACTACAACGATAGCCTTGTTGACAGCACAGTCTCCGCTGAATCAATCACTAGCATCCACTACAGCCAATTCGAGACCTTACCAAGAGAGCCAGTTGGCACACCTTCAATGCGCGCACCAACCATTTTCAGACTCCCTTCTTATCCCTTTCAAAGCTGAACCGCCAGACAGTTCAGCTTGAATTATGTGTCCTATTTATAATTGTGTTGGATCAGTTTTGGTTGTTTCCAAACCAACTCAAATATTGACATCTGATATAGGGGTATTAGGCCGAGCTGTAGATCTCGACACATGGCGTCGGTTGGATGCATCCTGGCCATCCTGCAGACCCTAACATGTGGTGTCGACTGGACGCATCCTGACCATTCATCACCAACCAGTACCAACTGCCACCACCTGCTCCCAACTACTACTCTCAGGCAATTTCGACTACAAAAAGGTCTCCCACATTGAGGTAAAGACACACTGGAACTTAAGCTTTAAGTTTCCTCTCTTGCTTGGTCCGACCCCTCACAGCTCTTGGCTAACTTGATCATCGGAGTCTCCGCTCTTGGGATACCTCCCAGGGCCTCTGACATCTTCTTTCTCTTAATAGGTTGGACCCGTCGGCCTTGAATGCTGGAAATTACGTTGTTTCCCTCGACTTCACATTTAGTAGCAACAATTGGCGCTGTTTATTGGAAGGTTTTCAACACTTTCCCTTAAGAAAAAATAAACCTAATTTAATTGACTAGTGTCCTTGAAATGGGTGACAAGCAAGACCTCGTCCTTGATGTCCGGAACTTAGTCACAATTGACCAGTTTGAGCTGGTCCTAATAGGTTGGACAACCTGGCGCAACAATTGGACAATATAGGGCATCTGACAGGAAAACAACCATAGGGTGGCCGCCCCACCGGAAACCATGGACAATGCGGTGGGCGATCCACCCATACCTCGCTAAGCCAACACTTGGGGGGCCTGGAAGGGGCCGACCCCTTGGATTCTGATAACAGCAACCAATGGGCTAGCAAGCCCCGTTCCAAGACCCCTTAGCTCCCTAGCCAAGGGAGCAAACCCGTAGGGTCCCATGCCGATCGCAAGAATCACAACCATCAGCATCATCGTGCTGCGACCAACCGGGACAACGACGAGCACTTAGGCTACCATAGTCCCCCTTTGAGGGCAGGAGGCTGATGCCACGCCTCTCCCCCGTCAGTTTCTGACCTCTACAATCTTCGGGAATAGGGATGGCCCGTCCCGCATGAGAGAGAACGAATATCATTCCGGAGCAATGATGCCCTACATCCACTAGCGTTGGAGACCTACAACAGGAGTACATACCCTAAGGACCACCTAGAAAGATTTTGGGCCCTCGTGGTCCTACATGGGTACTCCGGCGCCCTCATGTTCCAGGCCTTCCAAGCTACATTTAAAGGAGCAGGGCGCCGATGGTTCTCCACATTGCCTCCACACTCCATCGGCTCTTGGGAATAATTCACAGACCTTTTCCTAGGTCACTTTATGAACAACTGATAGTGTTAGAAAATCGTCATCTCCCTGATGTCTATCAAGTAGAAGCATGGGGAGAGCCTCTGAGCATACATAAAGAGGTTCAAACAGGAAGAGCTCAAGGTCAAGGACCTCAACCCCTTGGTCTCCATGCACACAACCATTAGTGGCTTTTGGCCTGGAACCCTCAGTTGATTCATTTCCAAGACTCTGCCCAAGACTAAAGTTGAGTTCTTAAAGAAGCTTCAGAAGTACATCGTCGCCAAAGAGGCTGAAGCCAACAAACGCCTCAAAGAACCAAAATCTGAGACCAGCCAAGGGCCCAATGACAAGAAGAGGAAGGAAAGAGACGGCCGCGACAACTACCCCACCAACAAAGGCAGAGAGAAGAAGCCACCGGCCCCTTCCTTTAATAAGTACTTGCCACTAAAATCCTCTTGAACACACATAATGATGTAAGTAGGGAAGGAGATATTCATGAAGTGGCCGAATAAGTTGAAGAGGAACTCGGGAAGGGGGAATCCCAAGAAGTACTACAAGTACCACCACGGCACCGACCACGACATCAAGGACTACTATGAGCTCAATAACAAGATCAAGTCCCTCATCTATCGTGGGCACTTGAAGGATTTTGTCGAAGACAATGCCCTAGCATCATCCTTATAGTAGCCATAGGCCGAGCCCCATAATCATCGCCCCCTAGCCAAAGTCATTAAACTCATAGCTGGAGGCTTGACCTTGGGGGGAGCATTCGTCTCGTTTTGGAAAGCATACACTTGGCAGTACAAAATCCAGGGCCAAGCACCGAAGAGGCCGAGGTCGGAAGACCTCATTTCCTTCTTAGAGGATGACCTGTGGGGGGTATCTATACCCCACGATGATGTGCTAGTGGTGTCAATGACCATCACCAACTACATGGTGAAAATGATTCTCATAGACAACGGCTCCTCAGCCAGCATCCTGTTCTATGGGACGCTTGAGAAGATGTAGCATACATCAGATCAACTGCAGCCCATCGACATGCCACTCGTTGGCTTCTCTAGAGCAGCCATTAGGCCCAAAGGAAAAATAACCTTACCGATCACCATAGGGACTGAATCTCAACATGTCACTTGGATGGCTGAGTTCTTGGTCGTGAAGATAGGCTCACCTTACAATGCCATCATAGAGAGGTCGACCCTTCATGTACTCAAGGTGGTCGTCTCATCTTACCACCTCGCTATGAAGTTCCCCACAAAGCATGGTGTAGGAGAGGTCAAGGGAAACCAACAAGATGCTAGACTGTGCTACGTTGTTGTGCTAAAAGGCAAGAACAAGGAAGCCCTACCGCTATAGGGGCTCGACCTCAGGGATGAACCATTAGGTCAAGGACCTCATTTCAGTTACCCTAAACGAGTCGGCTCTTGCCTCCCTCAGGATACATTTTTTGAATTGGTAAGATTCCTCAAAGCCAACACCGACGTGTTTGCTTGGTCCACCGCTGATATGCTAGAAATTGATCAATCGTTACTCACAAGTTGAGCATGGACCCGAGCTATACACTAGTTCGGAAAAAGAAAAAGAACTTTGCACTAGAATGTTGGAAAGTCATTAAAGAGGAGGTTGACAAGCTACTTGGCGCTGGCTTCGTAAGAGAGGTACACTACCCTAAATGGATATCTAATGTGGTCATGGTTAAGAAGACTAATGGGAAATGATGCATCTGTATTGACTTCACAGATCTCAACAAAGTCTGCCCCAAAGACAGTTTTCCTTAGCCGAGGATTGATCACCTCGCTGGTGCCACCACAGGGTACGAGCTACTAAGCTTCATGGATTCCTTCTCCGGCTGCAACTAGATAAAGATGTGTCTAGTTGATGAGGAAAAGACTTCATTCATCACTGAGCACAACACCTGCTACTACAAGGTGATGCCTTTTGGTCTAAAGAACGCCGGGGCCACTTACCAAAGGCTGGTGAACAAGATCTTCAAAGAGCAAATGGGGAGAAGCATCGAAGCTTATGTCGATGATATGGTTATGAAGAATCTTAGGGCTAGCCAGCACACCTTGGACCTCGGTGAGACATTTGGGGTACTGAGAAAGTACAACATGAAGCTGAACCCCACCAAATGTGCCTTTGGGGTCACATCGGAAAAATTCTTGGGTTTTATAGTCACCCAATGAGGCATAGAGTTCAGCGTTGAGAAGATACAAGCCATTTTGGACATGCAGCCCACTCAGTCAATCAAAGAAACCTAGAGACTCATCAGTTAAGAATACACCAAACTAGACCCCTTGTACCATCTCATGAACGACCTCATTCACTCGACCTCGATGCCCGTCTTGCATACGGACATACAACGCCTGTCCTGTGTACGAACATTTGACGGGTGACATCAACGCCCATGTGAGGCACGGAGAACAGACGCAGACAACATACGTCCGCACGGGCCATGGTCATGTCCCCTTGGTCTGAGTTGGTCTTTCACTAATCCAAAGGATGAATGGAGCAGCAGTTGCTGCATAAGCCACTAAGCAGAGCTCTACAGCCAAAGCCGAAGCCAAGGCATCAATGCAAATGTACTATACTCTCTTCAGAAGAAGTTGAGGCCTCAATGCAACCCACCAACCAACCTCGGCCGCTATGGCCTCGAGAGTGGGGGCAAGTGATGTAGGGGTATTTGGCTGACCTGTAGATCTCGACACGTGGTGTCGGATAGATGCATCCTGACCATTCTGCAGACCTTGACACATGGCGTTGTCCGAACGCATCTTAACCACTCATCACCAACCACTACCATCCGTTGCCACGTGCTCCCAACTACTCCTCCTCTCAGGCAACTCTGACTATAAAAAGGGTTCCCACATTGAGGTAAAGACACACTGGAGCTTAAGCTTTAAGTCTCCTCTTTTACTTGGTTTGACCCCTCACAGCTCTCAGCTAACTTGATCGTTGGAGTTTCCACCCCTAGGATACCTCCTGAGGCCTCTGATATCTTCTTTCTCTCAACAGGTTGGACTCGACGACCTTGAACGCTGGAAATTACGTTGTTGCCTCGACTCCACATTTGGCAGTAACAACATCTTACAAAGACATCTTTAATCTAATTCCTATTTTTCTCTTTCACCATATAAATGTCTATTCTATCATTATATATTTGTAATTTATGGTGTTTAAGGCTGCATTTGGCATTTTGTATTTTAAGGATTTATCTCCTTATTGTTGTTAAAAACTTGGTGTTCATAGGAAAATTTTTTGAGGTAAAAGGAGATAAGTACTTAAAATAAGGAATGCCAAGTGCAACCTAAATATGTCAATTTACTAAATAAGTAGGTTTATTGTCATAGTACATGTTTGTTACTTGCAATGGGGTTTTATCAGATTGGACCCCAAAGTCTTGATTACAAAATCTAGAGTCTGATTTGGAATTGGTTTTTTATGTTTACTTATTAGGTGGTGTCTAGGTGCTAGACTTGGTCATTGGCCGGGCTAAGCCGGGCTTTCACTCTTCACTAACATATTTTTTTAAGGCTTGAGCCTGAGCCCAACCCAACCATTAGGCCTACAACTCGGGCCTAAGCCCGACCCTCATAAAAAGCCCAAAGCCCGAGCCTAGGCTTGAGCCTGAAGTCTAAAGCTCATGCACTGCTATCATTGAAGTGACTGAACAGAGAGAGAGAGAGAATTTATAAAGAAAAAATAAAAAATGTATGTATATTAAATTATAAATATATATTATAATAAATATTATATAAATTAGTCGGGTTGGGTCGTGATTTTCTGACAAATCCCAAGCCCGGCCCAGAACACAATCGGGCTTGGTGTTTTGGGCCCGAGGTCAGGCCCACATGCCTAACTACATGTCTAAGCCTGACCGGGGTGTGGGCCGGGCCGTCGAGCTACCCGACCCATGAACAAGTCTACTAGGTGCATCCCGACTCAAAATAGATCTCATTCATTAATAGACCACACCAAAATAAAAAGGGCACTTTTATTTCATACTTAAAGATAAAGATTCTTCAATTACATTGCAATAGATATTTGTCTTGGATTCTATGCAATCATAAAAGTTAAATCCAGATACCATATATCTTATATGATTAATACTTAGGTATCGTTCACTTTTTTGGGAAGTTATTTACCCAGGTAAATACACTTATTTCATTATGATTGTTTTAGCCATAAAAAGCCATTATTAAAAAAGACAATTTTATTCCATTCAAGCGTTAGCAACTTTTCCTCTATGTGGAAAAGTTACTTACCCACATAGGAGATTAGATAAGTGATACCCAAAGAAAATAAATTTTCCATAGACCCTACATAAATATGAAAAAAAATCCCATTAACCAACTCCCCCCCTCTCAAAATCTAAAAAATGAACAAACCCTTACATGCTTACATCTCTTAGTGTAAGAATAAGAGGAATGATAATAGACAACAAGTTTATAATTCTCTTGCCACCATATGGTATGTATGGTGAGTAAAAAAAATAGTTGCATAAGAAATATTGTAGTCTCAGTTCTCATTAATTCACAAACTTGTTATGTATTAATATTCCTCTTAGTATAAAAATTTTGATTCAATTAGGGGTCCCTTAAATGAGAAGCATAGTCGCATTAGCATCTACTCAACACCTATTCCCCACTTCCTACTGGCATAAGTCTTATCTGCCCAACAATGCTCGCTTTGGAATTGGGAGGGTCCTTTCATTGAATACGACCAATGAAAATGCCCAAAGCACCTTTCTGTGGGCAAATAATTGTGAAAGCAGCTTTGAAAAAGGAATAATCCCTTGAATAATCTCTTTACAATATTTGTCAATTCTAGACCTTATTGACTGATCTAATTCAGCCCACCTCTCAAACCCTCTGCCAGTTATTTTATGTTGGCTTTGATTATTCTCCAAACCAGTGGTTGATTCAACAAGGGTCCCCCATTTGAAAGGGAACATTTAACTAGTGGATGGGTGTCAATTGAAATTTATTCCAACATGATCAGGTAAGCCATAAATGTGAGGAAGATTCCAATTTGACAACACAAAAAATACCCCCCCAAAAAAAAAGAAAAAAAGTGAAAAAAAGAAAAGAAAAAACATTTCACTTTTATGAGAGCTCCTCCTTGAATTAAAACCTTTTTTTTTCTAATATTGATGTCAGTGGGAGCATCATAAACACTCGAACCTGATCCAATTCGATTAAATGATGTTGAAATATTGAATCCAACCCTACCCATCTCATATATAGTACATCTATACTTAACCAAACTTATATATTATATACATATATTTTAGTATTATGATGTCAACGTGTCAGATTTGTCATAAATTCATCTAAATCCAAACTCAACTCGAAACCCTATTGAGGCTGACCCAAACTTAATCCCCAATCAAGTCGGGTCAATGTAGATGTGTTACTTAATCCGACCCATGGACATCCTACTTCTCAGAGGCTGAGACATTTATCCTTCCTAAAATTGTCCAACAACCCAATAAAAACTAAAAAGTTCCTGGGCCCTTTTAGAAAGGAGGGTAGCCACCAACACACAAACCTATAAGCCTAGAAAGCTCTCTTTGTTCATTAGTGTAATGGGGAACCAAGATTGAGTGAGCAATTCGGCTATCTTTCCTAAGTGGGTCAGAAAATATAATATTTGAAAAAAATATAACCGACTAAGAATCTCATAACAAGGCTATTTCTTCGAGGCATCCAGCTTTAGAGTACAAGGCCCAATAGAGAAATAAAAAACTAATTTCACTTTGGCATAAATTAAAAAGAAAAGAATGGTTTTCATCTTATTATATTAAAAAATAATTTTTAAATAAAATAAAACAAGAGGATGGAAATAAGGTAAAGAGTATCAATACATACGTTAGCAATTGCGACTTAGGTCGACCTCAATCCCTAACTTTTCAGAAAGGAAGGAATTTACTTTTGATCTCTTCCTTTACAAATTTTGTCCATTCGGAGGAAAAAAAAAATATGAGAAGCAGGCTTGTTTAGTCCTGGTCGGTCGAGCAGGAAAAAGGTGGTCAGGACGAGTTGGTTTCTATACGTTGCCAGCAGAATAAAAGGAATTTTCTCAGGTCCCAGCTGTACGTCATCAAATCCGATGTACTCGTATTGTCTTTATGTGATAGGTATAAGATACGGAGATCGGTTTATTTGTGGGGGAGAGATCCTTAAGCGGTGTTTGGTAATCACGTGGAATAAAATCATTTTGTCTTGATTTCACACGCAAAGTTCATTAGTTTAAGGAGTTTAGAATGGAGTAATCACATGGAAAACAATTAAAAAATAAATAAAAAGAAAACTACTGCAGAATTTGTCCTTTTGCAGTAATTTTCAAATGATATTCATAATCGATTTCAACCCCGCCATAGTTCAAAAATTAATGTGTTATTATTGAATTTATTACTGCTGTGCTGTTATTGTTGCTGTTGTTATGGTATTATTTTAATTCAGTTTAGGCTGAAATAGGATTTTTTTAAGTCTTAATAATAGGTGAAATTCATTCTGATGAAGCATAGGCAATAAAAAAAGTGAAAAAAAAACTCCAGAAAAATAGATCAAATTTGTCGAGAGATAATGAAGTATCCATGAACATCGGGAGAAAATATCTTGAGAAAACATCTACAAACAGTCCAAAAATTTCCAAACACTGTAAAAGAAGGGTAATTGTGAATTTGCATCGACACCTCACAGAACGCACCCCATAACACATCCCAACTATGTATTGAGAACATCTCACCATAACAAGTATGGGAGATGTTCTCAATTAATTCTCCTTGAGATATGCATGTGGGGCGTCAATCTGACCTCGATAATTGTGACTAATTCATTGAAAATGACTCCCTCACCAACATACCAAGAAGCCACACCAAAAACTTCAAAATAAAGTGGAGTTTGGAGATACCATGTCACCAAGAATGGAATATTAATTGTCCAATTAAAAAAAAAAAAGAGGATTAGGTGAGGGGTTAATTGACAGGTTTATATCTTGGTTCTAGCTAATCCAATGCACTAAATATCAATATATATGTATGTATGTATGTATTGGAGGTGCGCGAGTGTCCAAAATTTACGAATTTTGGTTACAGGGGTTTTCTCAAATAAATCTGACACAAGTTGCACCTCTAACATGTATATGTGTATAATGTGTGTTTAAGAGGGTTTAATAAACTATTGATTACAGTGGGATGTGATTAACATAAAGCCCAATTAGGTATCCCTTCTTTATCATCTAAAGTTGGATGATGTAAATGCCATTTGTGTATCTTGTTGGTAGAATAACATTGGATTTCTTTGTTTTGTGATGGCCCTTAGTTGCTAGGTGTGGTCTCTATCAAGTTTGGCCTACCTCTCAGAGCTAAGAATCTTGTATCTTTTTTCTCTATAATATTTCACATTTTTTGTGAATGCGAGGAAAAGAGTAAATAAAATAATAAATAGTAAATATGCATTTTTTTGGTAAAAAAATATAATTAAGACTTTAGAGAATACCAAGAGAAGACAATAGTTGGAACAAGGATTGGTCAGTGTGGAAGGATATAGGAGAGCTAATGAGAAGACAATAGATGCCATTCTACTACTGTCTGGTAGCGACAGAGGCCAGGGATTTAAACATGCACATGCTTTTTCTTTTAAGGATGTGTTTGGTTTGAAATAAAAAGGTAGGGAAAGGAAGGAAAATTCGTATAAATCCTTTTATAGGTTTCCTTACTTTTTTTTTTTCAGAAAAGTACAGACAGACCCATTGCAGATTTCTGAATTCCATTGCACACCTATAAACATTCAAAATGTCCAATATCCCCACTCTATACACTAATGCCTGCTTGTGAATTGGCATCAATTCCGATCTGACACCTACCCCAACTGTACTTTGAACCTAAAAATTCTGACCCTGGGCTGAACCGTCATTCTCATTTTTTTTTTCAAACCAAATACAACCTGAAGGAGAGGTTTTCTATTCTTCATTTTCTTCTAAATAAAGAAAAATTTTATCCCATTTTTATAGAAAAAAAACCATTAAAATCATTATTGTTAATTAGAACAAGTTTTATTGACAAATTAATTCTTTAAGCTCAGTTTGGAAGAAGTACAAATACATACAAAATACAAGGTTTTGCAGTCTACATATTTATATCTGCATTCCTCTAAACTGAGCGTTGGGCTGTATTTGGTTGCAATGCAATCTTATCTGCACTAGTACAAATGTATCGGAGTGCAAATGAAAAGAATGCAAATTCTGGTATAATTTTATTTCGGGTTTTACTTGATTTTGTTTCAGGTCTTATGTTATTTCATTTGTATTGCAATCAAATAAAATAAGGTAAATTTTGAAATAAAAATAAATCAAAATTTGCACTCAAATCATTTGTACTATCTTAAATTTGTATCAGTAAAAATTTATTTACATTGCAACCAAACACAGCCTTATGATTTTTTGTTTTGTTTTGACATCAGAATGGTAGGTGACACAGTTCTATTAGCTGTATCTGACATTAGTTTAGTTTGGACCGAATATCACAGTTATATTGTCCTCTAACAGGTTATATTTTTGTGTCCATGAAAGATATTAGAGAGTGAAGTCTTGGGTCACATTCAGTAAAACATGTTAGAAGCTGATCAATACATTTTATTTCTAACAATATTTGCAAAATAGGGCTCTCATTTGTATCATTTTCTTGTTTTATATTATAAGATTAGATATTATTTTTTGCAATTCAAATTTTCTCAACATCAAAAGGTCTAGTACATTAATTGCCCATATGAATCCAACTACACATTAAAAAATATTTGCGACATATTAAAGACATCACATGGTCTAATTTTTATTGGTTCTCGTTTTTATTTTCATATTTGAAAAGGTGTACTTACATGAAGACTTTAATAAGGTCATTGCATTTCATGCATCATAAAATTTACCCAACAAATATCTTCAAATTTCAAAATTATATTATGTAAACAATTTTATGAAAAATATAAAACCTATAACTTCAACCATTGAACATATAAAAAATAAATGTAATAGATATATTAATGCATTTCAAAGAATTATGAACAATCATAATTAATTTGTAGATATCTTATTTAACCTTAAGTTGAAGAGGCTAAAAGAGCTAGAAATAAACCAAAAAGGACTTGAGTGGAAGCGATAAAAAATGATCTAGAGCTGCATTTGGCATTCCTTATTTTAAGGACTATCTCCTTTTTATAGTTAAAATGCCCCTATAAACACTTGATTTTTAATTGCAAAAAGGAGGTAAGTTCCTTTTTGCAAACAGATGAATCTTCATACTTGCATACAGATGAAGCTGAGCACCTATCAGATCAAAGCCTCTTCTCCATTGGTTCCAGATCTACATTGCTCCATTCATCTCTCTGAGAAATGAACCGATCAGAGATTTCCCCACCACTCACTTCAGACCTTCCATCAAGGAATTCAGATTCTGAGAAATGCTCTTCCAATTCCAATCTTCATGCCCCAAGAGAACTCAAGTGGGAGACCCAATTGAAAAAAAAAAGTCACTCTTGGAAGGTATTTGCTTCTGACAGTCTTCAGTTTTCTTAATTTATATTTATTTTAATTAATCTTAAACCCTACTTATTAAAATATCTCACCAATACATCTTGGGCCGTCTAGGTGCTCCCATGGTTTCTTCTGCACGGTTTGCAGGTTCAAACTCAAAGTGATGGGCTGATGGCACACACCTCGATTATCACCACTCCCACTGTCCCACAGTGTCTCATGTGTTCGGATTCGGATCCCCTTCAATCGGGTCGGATCAACATCTCTACACGGACGGTAACCACATACCTAAACCAGATTACGTAAGGGCAAAGTGGTAAAATTGAGAAAAATGGATGTCAATTTCCGACCGGAAAAAAGGGTTTGGTCTGATTCGAGAAAGAAACGTATACTGCATACATGTATATAGCATGAGCTCTTGTTTAATGATTAATCTAATAATCTGATCTGGATTACGCTTATTGAGTTGGCTTGCCACGTGTTTCCATCTGGTAAACCAGAGCTCACTATAAATATGCCTTTCCGAAGGCGCCAGAATCTCGAGCATCGCTCTCTGGCTCTCGTTCTGGAAGTCGAAGGTGTGGACGCACGGAGCCATGGAGGGAGGGTTGGATAGGGTTTCTGGCCTTGTTTTCAAATTGGAGAGCGCCAACAAGCATGGAGGTGAGCCTCGGCCTTGGCGCTTCTCCCTCTGTCTCTCTGTTGTTCACACTTTCGATCTCGAGCTTCAGTCTTCGGCCTCTCCGTTCTGCAGTTAGATCTCTCTACTTAGACGCTTAGATCTTCCGTATGGGAGGATTTTGTTGAGAGGTTTCGCGGATTCTGCTGTGGTTATTTATCACTGTCGTCTCTAATTCGCTTGGTGCAGGTCGGGAATGCTTCGCTCTGTAGCTGCCGTCTCCTTCCTCTCGCAAGATTCCATTTCTTTACGGGCGAACGGATTCCCGCCTTGCATCAACTGAATCGGAGATGGCTGTGAAGTTGGCGGTGGATTGGTGCTTCCGGCGTCGCCGATGGTCAGATCTTGGATTCGATTTGAATGGCTTTCTGGTATTGATCTTCTGGAATTCGTCTTTTTTATTTGATCTGACCTGTTTCTTATTTGCTTTTCTTTTCCGAATTCATTGATTGGGATCTAGCTGATTAGGCTTAGGGCTTGGATAGTATTTGGTTTGTCGATGGAATTTGGTACTGCCTTCTTTCAATTCTCATTGTGGAGATGGATTTGGTGCTCCGAATTAGTAGTTTTATCTGCATTTGCTTGCGAAATGGTAATACGAGTCTGTGGCATGTAGATCTTGGTTTTATTTGAGTATGTATTTTCGTCCAGTTTGTGTTGAGCTTAGAGTAAGTTGTTGTTTTTTTTTTTCTCTACTCCAAAGTTGAATCCTTTCTTCTGTCTAAAAAAAGTTCCCTGGATTCTGGCACGTGCACAAATCGACTTCTGGTTCATAGCTTCTAGTTTGTGTTTTGTGATTTTTTTCCAGTTAGGTGTATCTTAACTTGCTGAAGAGAAGAAATGTCCCTCGCTTTGGAAAAAAAGAAGTGAGACAAGAGGTACAACAGCATAGTCTTACTATTCCGAACGGTCTAAAACCAATACCTTGTGACATATTGGCCCCGGGTTTTTTGTGTTTTGTTTTGGTGATTCTATCTGCAACTTTGGATCTTTGGCTTTCTTCCTTTGTCTTACAGTGGGTTTCTATTGTTAATTTGTTCCATGGGATCATTCTGTTTCTCTGTATTTATTTTGCAGTGAGGATTCTATTTTTTGCCAAACTGCTTCATAGCTCGTATGAGTTTAATAAGTTTGGCTTTGAAAGTACTTCATATTGTTGATTTGTTCCGTGACTTTCTGCATGTTCTTTTGATCTATTTTTATGCTGTTCCTGTTAATATTCTATTTTCTTTGCATCTATCTCTGGAATTGGAGATGAACGTTGTACATTTCTGCAAACCGGAGATTTTTAAAGGTCCAATAAATTCATATTTTGTTTAAGGATTGCTTATCATGCGTGGGTTTAATTATACCAGTGGTTCCCTTTCTCAATTTTATTGTTGTCTTTTTGCCCTTTTTAGCTACCATTTGTCTCTATTTTTTGTGTTCATTATATTGTACGTTTCCTATCTTAATAATGCATTCTGTTGTATCAGATTGTAGTTATCTCTGTATTCATGTTAGTAATGTAGAGTTGTAGATTAGGTTACGACAAATTCTATGATTTTCTGAGGTTTCACTGACTTTTTTTTGAGTAATGTTTGTTGTTTTGAAAACTCAAACTGAAAATAGTTAAGTAATAAAATATTTGAGGATATAGAAATCAACCCAACTTCAGCTTATAGCTTCTTCAATAACTTGTTCACTAAAAAACAAAGTAACATGTTATTCAGTTCAGCTACTTTGACTGTTTCCAAACGGTTTCTAAGATTCCTTAGAGCCCTTGTTATGATGAAGCATGATTTCTTTTATATTAGTGATTTTCAGCAATGCCTATAATTAAATAATCATGGTGTAGTTACAATTTTACATCCACTTTAACGCATTTGCCATCCTTTTAGGCTGCGTTTGTTTGTTGTGTAAATACAAAACTACACCGATGTAGTTTTAACAATGGTTAGATTTTTGAGTGTAAAAAGCAAACCGGCTTTATACTCATTTTACACTCTTGTGTGTTTGGACGATTGATGTAAAAGGTAGCATCGCTTAAGCCTTCGATTGCTCATTCCCTCCTATTTTTTCCACTCCAACATTGAGCATGATCTTCAAAATCCCAAGTTGCAGTTGGGATTAAATGCTTTCGTTTTCATTATAGAACAAGAACCCCTATTTTTCTATGATGAATCGTTGATGAATGATGAATAGGTGTTAAATATTTGCAAGAAAGTAAAAGGGAAACTTCATACGATTTCTAGTCAAAACCTAGCCATGGAAAATCAATTTGGAAATGAAATCTGTCTTTGGTATCAAAATCTGCAGCATCCATGACAAGAACTTCTTTGCCACAACTGCCCCTCTCCGGCTCTCTCTTTGGAGGTGGGTTCAGATCTGCCTTCGGAAGGGAAGGTCTTCACCGCTCACCAGGACTCTAAGATCTGAGTCTGGCAGCTAACCCCGACCAAAGGACATCAGCTTGTGGCGATGCTTCCCACCATCAAGGACTGTGTCCGCCGTTTCGTTCTACTGAAGAATTACGTTCACGTCAGACGTCACAAGAAACAGCTATGGATTGAACATACTGGTGCGGTC
This sequence comes from Nelumbo nucifera, assembly GCF_055504915.1. Classification (NCBI taxonomy): domain Eukaryota; kingdom Viridiplantae; phylum Streptophyta; class Magnoliopsida; order Proteales; family Nelumbonaceae; genus Nelumbo; species Nelumbo nucifera. The sequence goes on along the minus strand of NC_142649.1, from coordinate 12,751,925 downwards.
TCTGGCCTCGCCGATTCCGCTTCCTGGGACAAGTGCTTGAAAGTATGGCAGGCGTTGGAGTGTATGAAGATGCCATAAACGCCGGTGCTGTTTCTGTCGACAGAATCATTTATACACGGCTGGAGCGGATAGACACATTAGGGTATGGGGAAGAACCTCAGGAGAGAGACGGAGAAGAGTGAGCGAGAGAGGAGGAGAAGAGAGAGAGAGAGAGCGATGTAATAAATATAAAGTTTATCAAATGCATGCAAAATCGAATTATAGATGTAATTAAACAGCTTGGTGTAAAATTACATGTTTATCAAATGCATGCAAAATCGAATCAGAATATAAAGTTTATCTTGGTTCGATTTTACACCTTTACCAAATGCAGCCTTATGTATTCTACCTCCATACTTCTCTCCCTTGTTATAACATCAAGGAAGTGGTTCTTTGTCATTTTGTTTATGAATGCTTGGTGCCATCTGTGTCTTCATATTTTTTAGGAACTTCTTTAGGCTTCTGGCACAGATTACAAGCTGGTTCCTTTTCATTTATGAAAAAGGCAACAGTTGTTTGTGCATGGATGAGCATGTAGATGCTTTTATTTCTTCTGAGTGATGGATGATATGTGGAGAGGGACCATTGCTTGATGCAATAGCACAATCTTGTGCCAACAAACATGACAAAGTGGGTTTGAGACCGAGTGGCCAAAGGTGTATTGAACAGACATTGGGCAATGGCCCTATGAAAGGTGTATTGAACAGACGCTCTTTGTAATGTGCAAGAAATATCAAAAGTTAGTAAGGTTATTTGCTTCTAGTTCTTTTTTCCGTGCTACTAAAAGACATGCAATTGTTGTAATGAACAATTAGTGATCTGTGCAAGTGAGCAGTGCTTGAAGGTGAGGAGAGAGCCCTTGTTTAACCATTTGTTCGTTTCTTTAAAATAAAAGTTAGATAATAGGCATTATTGATATGAGTTCGAAACATCCCTCAGGACTGCAAATCCTACATCAGAGGTTTGTTTTAGAAAGAATCACCGTTCCAGTTATCGTTAACAAATGACATTTTTTCTCACTGGCTCTTTCTATATTCTTAGGGCCCATAAAATTAGATCCATCAAACCACCTGAAGGAGACGATGGGAATGGGCGTTGGTTGATTTAAATGGTGTTAAAATTCTCGTTGCCCGGAACACGTCAAACTATGTGCAAGTTATTATATTGTATTCGTGGATCAGATGCACATTACTTGCTCTTCATGTCTTCTTAGTGCTCATTTTGTTAGGTTTTATAGCCAGCTGAGGGTAACTGAATAATTATCGTTTTTGCTAACGAAATCTATGTATTGATAGACAAGACTTTGGAGTTTAGAGACTTGTCAAAAAAGGAGAGACTGTAAGAAAAGACTTCTTACTTTAATTTTTATTCTTTTTTTTTCTCTGTGGGCAAAATATAAGAGTTTAAAGTACTTGATGGGAAACTGTAGCCTTTTTTTTTGTGGAAATATGAGAACCTAAACATTATTTCTTTAGGTTAAACTTATTATTGTTATAGCATGTATGGAACACCATGAACTTGAGGTGTATTTGGCGACACGTATATGACAATGACAATTTTCGAATGTGATGAATTTTGTGTGTATATTTGAATTTCTCATTATTACTAATCAAATATATACAGAGCAAAGAATATTCAAAAAGCATCTGCATCTGAAGAATATGATCCACTAGAGATGTTCTAGAAGCAAAACAGTTCTGCTGCTTCTTTTTCCATGCCTAAACGACCGTCAGTCATTATGGGTCATCCCCACACAAGTTCTAGACATTTCTGAAGACAACGATTTTTATATTAATGGCACGGTTGTACTAAGGGTTACCCTTCTACTTGTTTACCGTTAGATGATATTGTCTAAATGGCTCTTTAGGTCTTAGGTTCCTTTGAATTGGGTGTTGGCCAACCACCTGAAGGATCGAACAATTTGGTACTGGGTAGTCAACTTAAATTAGTGGTTCTTGCTAATTGATTTCCTGAAACACATCAACCTTGTGGGAAGGTTCTCATTTGTCAAATCTTTTTGTCATTATTTGTCATATTAATGATTAGTTTAGGGAGTGGGCTTCAATCTCCTTTTTTATATACACTATACACTTGCCTAAGCTGAAACATGCTAGAAAGTTAGAAATAGACGTTACCAAGTATTGTCTGATAGGTTTTAATCACTATTGGGTTGAGGCCATAGCTTTAGTTAGGGGTTCTAGTTGGGCGGGTTGGGCTGGGTTTATGATCAATTTGGGCCTGATTTTAAAATTTGGGCTTAAGGCTCGAGTCTGAGGTGAAGTCTGATTTTTTCAATCTAAGCCTAACTTGCACTATAATTTGATGCACTCGAGTTGGGCTCAGGCCTGGGCTGGGCTTAGGTTGGTTAATCCACTCTAAAATTATATGTGTATATTGGGCTTGGGTCAGGCTCGGGCTGGGTTTGGGCTACCTAAGAATAAAAAGCCTAATTTCTTGTGCTTGAGCTCAGCCCGAGGACTAAAAATCCAAATCTTGTGTAAAATTTCGGGCTGGGCTGGTTTGGGTTCGGGTTGGGCCCGCCCAAATTGCACCCCTACTTTTTTTTAAGCCTGTAGGCATGCACCCCTACTTTTAGTAGGGTCTTTCGTATTGATGACAATAAACCAAAATCCAAAATGTTCTTCGTTTGAAGAAATATACTATTAACTTTTGAGTTGCAAATTTTGGGTTGCAGTAAATCTATTTTTAATCTACAAAGTGGTCCTAGGGAGAGAGCTTTTAAAAAGAAAGCTCCTATATGAAATTGGCTTCAGTCAGTGCAAGATCCATTCGAACAGCCTTTACAGCCTTGCATTGAAAACATCTCCGTATTTCTGTGTTTTATTTCATGGGGAGATATTCCCAATGCAAGGCTATAAAGGTTGTTGGAACGGACCTTGCACCGAATGAGTCCGTTTTCCTCTTATACTAGGAGTCAAAAACAGTAAAAAACTCTAAGTTGATCTGTGGTCACCCTAGGCTTGCCAAAAGACCAAGGCCAAACCTTACAGCTCAAAACAAGGTCTAAAAGTCCAAGCCAAATTAGGGGATGTTTGGTATGATTTCTGTTTATTTGGAAAATGTTTGTATTTGATTTATTTTTAAAACTGAGAAAAAAGGGGTTAATAAATGTTTTTGACAGTTAGGTGCCATTAGAGTTCATTAGGCACCACACAAGCAGAACAGTAAATAAACACCTTGGTGTTGGGGGAAATGTTAAAATGAAACTTCTCCTGACTTACACAAATTGAGATAAATGTTTATTCGATAAACAGGCTTATCAAAAAGCATTTTGGGGACAAATACCCACATGGCGATGGGCTGACACCATTTTTCAAATAAACGGATGCCATCAAACACCATTTTAATTGGGCACAGTTCAGCCAAATCTCTAACTCGATAATTTATAGGCCTGAAGGTAGAGCTGTCAAGTGTCGATGGAAATATGATAGCGAAAAACTTTGGCTCCTACTTGGTTGGAGGGTATACAATCTGCCCATTTGACCAAATTTTAGGCTGCATTTGGCATTCCTTATTTTAAGGACTTATCTCCTTTTTACAGTTAAAAATTCAGTGTTCATAGGGGCATTTTAACTGCAAAAAGGAGATGAGTCTTTAAAATAAGAAATGCCAAATTCTTCCTGGCCTAGAGTGTTATGACATTATTGGTTTGATCCAACCCAAGCTCTTTTCTTGGGTAATAGAAAATATTGTAGGTAATTTTTATTAATTTTAATAAGAATTTAAATGGATTTTAAATTCTACTAATTTTATTAACAACTTTAATCTTATTGTTAACAAAATTAATTTCATCACTTTAATTTGTATTAATTTTAATGGAATTTAAATGGATATTAAAATGTAGTTTTAAGTTAATTATTCTTTTGTATTTTTTTATTATTGTTAAACAAATTTGTATTAGTTTTAGATGAAGATCAAATTGCATTAAAATTAATAAAATAAATTTTAAAATCAATAAGTTTTTAATGCTTGCTATTATTTTAAAATTATTAAAATGACTTGACAAAACAATGGGCGGAACCAGGGGGACCCCCTTATGGTTCAGAAACTCCCCACTGAAAAAACAGCTTTCCATGTAAATTTTCTCCTCTCCCCACTCTCCATCTCAATGGTTGGCCCCCTATGGGCCCATCCATCATTTATGTTTTGGCCTCTCTTATAACAATTTCCTGGCTCCACCCATGATCCTCTCTACCAATGTTGAAAAATTTTCCACCTTTGCCTGGTAAAGAGCAACCGGGCTATGAATTACCTGCTAAATTACAAACATGCACCTGGTTGAAGTTTGAACACAATGGATGTATAAAGGGATGTTTGGTATCATTGTATCTTGGACAATGGCCACAGTTTAGAATTCCGTGAAGTAACTCTTGATTTTATGCATATTTTATATTATTAAATGGTGCTAGTTAATAATCACCATTTTCTTGTAATGAAAACGTTTTCATTACAAGAAATGTCAAAATTACATTTTCTTCAAAAAGTAATTTACAAAATCCATGGCATTTAGAAACAGCGAGAGAGCAAAATTTTTACATGGCACTGACATGGTGGAAATGCGTTAGAGAAGCAGCTTCTATGTCAAAGTAACAACCAATTTAAAACAACAATAAAAGGAAAAGGAAGAGGAGAGCTATATCTGTTTGTTTGGGTAGTTCTCTTTTTGGAGAAAATGAAGTCTACATTGGCATCTTTGATATTGTTTCTCAAATGGAACTTGGATGGAGCTTTTATTAGAATCAACAAAGACTTAACAATGGGCAAGTGCACAAATAAGTGATAATTTGAAAAAACAAGTATTGAGAGTATTACCTGGTGGAGGGAGAATACTAAGTCATCTTCATTCAATGACACGAAGAAGAAGAAGAAGATGGCTTGTTGACAATGCCATTGTGCTTGCTCCCCTTCACCTTGAATTTGTGATAGAATGCAGAATCCGGAGAATCCCACCAAGGCAAATCTAGTTCCATAGATGGTGATCCATCATCCATGAAAAAACAACTTGGGGATCTGTCTAAAGCACAAACTGTAAGGTTTGAGCAATGATTCTAGTGACGTTGGCTCATCACGGAAGACAAATCCTCCTCCACCACCACTACTGTATCGTTATAATCTATGGCAGTCGTTGCTGCTACGACCAGTTGATGCATGGTTGCATCAAATGCCAGGAGAGGCGGCACAAAGAAAAGAATTGCCTTGTCGTTGGATACTTGGAGCTTTAAATCCAAGTCCCCATTTGTGAGGGCTTTCACACAACGGCTTTTGGGATTGCAAGTTAGGCCCTACATGAAAAGCAAAAACCCGGAAAACCAAAAATGGGCTTTGCATAAGCGGAGAAATATACTTTCTGAGGAAGTTATTTTCGGTAACTTTCGAAAGTGGTTTAGTCGACCAAGGCCAATCAACTAACTATCTTTTCCTTTTTTATTTCGAAGCAAGCAAATACTTTTCCATTAAAGTGACCGTAGCTACGTACGGAAAGGATACAACAGAAAGGAGGCATGAAAGCCAACTAGCAATAGACATCACAAAAACAACTAGCAACCCAAAGACTAAACCAAAACAAAACAATACTAACAAGCACAGAAAAAAGAGAACAACAAAAACCAGACTAAACCAAGTCAGCTAGCTTGCAACAAAGATTCAAGCCAGTCACGACAAACATTAACAAAAACTCCCTGATCTGAGAGACCTCTTCGAGCCAGGGCATGGGCATGCATGCAGCACCATTGAATTGAATTGAAGGATTTGCTTCTTCTAACTTAGGAGAAACACAGTGCAGTTTTGTATCAGTTCTGCAATGTCCTTGAACAGGAAGAGGGCTTCAGTACTAACTAACATCAACCTTCCTATCATTGTCGCACTTGATCAAACTAACAAAGTCTGACTCCACCTCTAAATTTGAGAAGCCACAAGATGTCCACCAGTTTCATTGTCGCGCTTGAGCCAGAGATTTGGCCTCTACTGCATTGTCAAAAGTAATTTTGTTATACAATTTCCACACTGTCCACAAAACTAACACCAAGGTGATGAGATTCAGCTTCTTGTTTTCTCTATTTACTAGTGAATTTAGAGGTCCAAATGATGAACCAAGAGCTGAAGGACTGAATTGCTATTCTAGACTTGAAAGGACTACCAAGCCCTAATTCTTTGAGCATGCTCACATAAACAAAGGGCACGGAGGACCGATTCATCTTCTTTATAGCAAATTTGACACCCCACTAGCTGCATCCTGCATGCAAGGCCCCTCTTAGCTCTGTTTACATTTTTTGCAATCACATAATTTAGACATTTCCAAATAAAATATATATATATATATATATATATATCTGACCTTTGGTTCCATTGGGATAGACCACAAAGATCTGCAATGGTTCTCACTCTTCATGGACTTGGCTATGAAGTTGGTAGACCCAACTCCCAACTATATATGAAGACCCCCTATCAGGCATCCAAACCAATCTATCTAACCAGTCCTTAATACTTCAGGAAAGAGTCCTTAAAAGTTAAAGCACCATCTCTCCATCTCCTATTCCCGTGACCGTGATCAATTAGATTTACGACCATCACCGAAAAGACAATCCTGGCCTTGGCCCCATTATCGTATCCGGATCCAAGGGTCATCCCACATAGAGATTTGATGACCCTTGTTCACACTCCTACATAGCTTTTTGAGAAAAACATCTCCTCCTACAAGAACATATTTTCTCTCATCACTTGAGCCCAAAGGGAATCTCTTTTGAAACTAGCCTCCATGCAAGCTTAATTGTGACATTTCGGGCTCCTGAAACCCATCCCTCCATCTAATTTATTTTTATAGATTTGGTCCCACTTTAACCAATGGACTTCGTTGTGACCAGACTGAGACTCTCTCCACCAAAATTGTTTATCAAGTTTTATCAATCTGTCACAAACAAATGCTTTTAGGCAACGAGAAGCATGGCATAAAATAAGAGGGAATAGCCAAAACCACAGCCTTCAAGAGGGAGAGAAAATAGTTGAAATAGGCACTAGATTTTGGATTGAACTCTCTCCACTACATTAGACAAGACCTCCACCTTGGACCTCCCAGATTCAGTCGGTAGCCCCAAATAAGTAGAGGGGCTAGAAACCAACTTAAATCGAAGCCTCTAGCAACAATACTTCTAAGTTTTGGGTGAATCGTGTTACTGAATAAATTTCTAATTTAGCAAAATTCACCTGTTTCCCTAAGCCTTCCCTATATCGAAGAATTGACCATCATTTACAAGAGAATGAATTTTCTTAAGGCTCAGTTTGGAAGGAGTACAAATGCAAATTTGTAGGGTGCAAAACCTTGTATTTTGTATGTATTTGCACACTACATATTTATATTTGTACTCCTACCAAACTGAGCCTAAAGAGCATTTTAGAGCAGAGCATGGTTTTTAAAACTCAATCGGTCAGGGGTCCGGTTACTGGTTCGGACAGTCCGATCGTTCAACCCGAGCGGCCGGCTCGTTCTGACAAAAAAAAAAAATTGAATAACGGTCAAAACCGTTCAAACGATTAACCGGCCAGTTCAGCGGTTTGCTGACCAAAATCAACGGTTTTGGGGAAAAACAGAACCGATCAGGTGATCGGTTCCCAGTTTTTTCGGTCCGGTCCGATTTTGAAAACCATGGAAAAGACCAAAAAAGATAAAGTGACAAGGGATTCCCTTATCTTAGGACCTAGAGGGTAACATTTAAATGCTAAGGCTCCATTTGGTTTATGGGAAAATTTGGACAGGATGAGAAAATGTGCAAATTTCACGCTTTCCACCGTTTGGTTATACAAGAGAAAATAATGGGAAAATTTATTTTCCCGTGTTTATTTTGTGGGCAAATGATTAAAAGTAGATTTGAATATTTCGTAACCTTCTATGTTTTTCCTCCTAATTTGCCTTTCTTATTTACATAGTCATCTTTGCCATATACCAAAGAAAAAATTGACTATACGTAATTTGCCTTTCTTATTTACATAGTCATCTTGGCCTTATTAGGCTTTTTGATCACTAGTGGGTCTGGCATGTTGGGCTTTACGCTAAGCCATTGATCTCTGGTTTCTTTGGTTCTCTCTTTCTCTCTCTCATTAGTATTTTTGGTAATAAAACTGGATAAATAAAGTTCTTGGGCACTACTTAACCAAAAAATATATATAAAACTTTTGAGCATGAATATGTTGAAGTTTGAGGTTCAACATCTTTAGAAATACATCCCAAAACCTGTTGAGAAGAGTATAAAATCTTTTGAGAGAAAAACGGATAAAGCCTAAGTCCAAATGAGAAAGTTTGTCTTCCAATTATAAAGTCCTAATTAGTTTAATTAACTATTTTGCATGCACATTTCAAGATGCTACCAAGTAACTACATAGACCTGACCTTCCTATGTATGGTAGATAAATTTGTAGATCTAATTTCAATTACTTTTATAAAAGATATGCATCCAAGTTCATACTGTTCACATGATATTTAGCTTTTTAGATTGTTGGATGACTGCAGGGTGGTTCATTAGTTTTCAGGTAGGTCCGAAAACATCCAACAAATTGTGAGTTGAAAAGTAGAAGAGCCAAATCTAGATTGAAGTAAAAATTATTCATGAAACAAATTCTCACAACCTAAACATATCTAGTAGCTAGTTATAATCCCCCATCCCTCCCCCTTGTCATTTTAATTAGGCCATGTTTGGTTCATTGCTCTGGGCCTCATTCTCTTAATTCTTGCTCATTGTAGGCAAGAATGGGCAATGATGAATAGCATTAGAGTGTTTGGTTACAAAATTCTTGCTAACGACCACATTCTTTTTAGAATGAAAAATCAGCCCCTTAGCACAAAAATTGAATAGCCTGCAACATGAAAAATAATCATGCCCCATCTTGCTCATTTTATTATTTGAGGAAACTTTACCTATAAAACTGTTGTCATAGATGTTTACTTTTGCAAAAGCACTTTTATAAAAGTACTTTTACAAAAACACTTGTATAAAAGTATTTTTACAAAGGCACTTTTATAAAACTACTTTTACATGAAAGCACTTACAAAAGCACTTTTATGAAAGTACTTTTACATGAAAGCACTTTTATGGAAAACTTTTATGAAAGTACTTTTATAAAGACACGTTTACAGAAGTATTTTTATGAAAGCACTTTTATAGTACTTTTACGAAAGCACTTTTACGAAAGTACTTTTATAAGAACACTTTTATAGAAGTACTTTTATGAAAGCACTTTTATAAAAGCATTTTTACGGAAGCACTTTTATAAAAGTACTTTACTAAAACACTTCTACAAAAGTACTTTTATAAAAGCACTTTTACGAAACTAATTTTATGAAAACACTTTTATGAAAGTACTTTTATGAAAACACTTACGAAAGTACTTTTATAAAAGCACTTTGTACTTTTAGAAAAGCACTTTTATGAAAGTACATTTAGAAAATCACTTTTATGAAAGTACTTTTGTAAAAGCACTATTATGGAACTACTTTTACGAAAGAACTTTTATAAAAGTACTTTTATCAAAGCACTTTTACGAAAGTACTTTTATGAAAGTACTTTTATAAAAGCACTTTTACAAAAGCACTTTTATAAAATCACTTTTATGAAAGTACTTTTATAAAAGCACTTTTATGGAAGTACTTTTAGAAAAGCACTTTTATGGAAGTACTTTTAGAAAAGCACTTTTATGGAAGTACTTTTAGAAAAGCACTTTTATGGAAGTACTTTTATGGAAGTAATTTTACGAAAGCACTTTTACGAAAATACTTTTATGAAAGCACTTTTACGAAAGCACTTTATGAAAGTACTTTTGCGAAAGCACTTTATGAAAGTACTTTTACGAAAGTACTTTTATGAAAGCACTTTTATGAAATCACTTTTACGGAATACTTTTAGGAAAACACTTTTATAAAAACACTTTTATGAAAGCACTTTTATAAAACCACTTTTACGAAAGTTCTTTTGTAAAAGAATTTTTATGAAAGTATTTTTATAAAACACTTTTATGAAAGTTCTTTTATAAAAGCACTTTTATGGATATACTTTTATGAAAGAACTTTTACAAAAGTTCTTTTATAAAGCACTTTTACGAAAATACTTTTATGGAAGTACTTTTATGAAAGTACTTACATAAAAGCACTCTTACAAAAGTACTTTTATGGGAGTACTTTTACAAAAGCACTTTTATAAAATCACTTTTATGAAAGTACTTTTATAAAAGCTTATGGAAGTACTTTTATGAAAGCACTTTTATGAAAATACTTTTATAAAAGCACTTTTACGCAAGTACTTTTATGAAAGCACTTTTACGAAAATACTTTTATAAAAACACTTTTATGAAAGTACTTTTATGGAAGTACTTTTACGAAAGCACTTTTATGATAGCACTTTTATGAAATCACTTTTACGGAAGTACTTTTACAAAAGCACTTTTTGGAAAGCACTTTTAAAAGCACTTTTACGAAAGTTCTTTTGTAAAAGAATTTTTATGAAAGTACTTTTATAAAGCACTTTTACGAAAGTACTTTTACAAAACATCTATGCCAATTAGTAAACATTGACTATTGGAGACCTAGGCTGGCAGTTTGTGAATATCAGAACATTTTTTTTTTGAAGAATGAAAATTAGTAACATATGACACTTGTTAGTCTGAAAAGAATTCATTTTTAGGAAAAAAGTGTTTGGTTCATAGCAATATTTTCTCATTCTGCCTATTTTTATCCATTCTTTTCCATTTTAGAATTTCATCTTGGATAAGAATGAGAAAGAATGAGAATTGAACCAAACATGTACCCAATCAATTGTATTTAAATTCTACAAATGTAGCTACTGATTGATCCCTATCCAGTATTTTCTTCTGGGAGTTCTTCACACTTACCACCCATCTCGTCATGCTCAACACTTTGAATTGAGGATTTTTCACTGGATAAAACATGAATCCTCTTTCACTACTCTGCACCAACAATGTGGTTTTCAACACATCCACAAACCTGGATTTGTTCAACAATCTAACAGTAGGCATTCTCATAGCTAAACTTGATTTTCTCTAAATTAGCGCAAGATGGTTTGTAGTAGAGCCAATTTTTGTTCTAGTAACCAGACTAGTTGATTTAGATCGAATGTAACAAGTGCCAACGGAACAGACTGAACTACTTGCTTCTAGTCGTCACACAAAATCCTCAGCAATAACATTGGTTGAACTAATTGCTTCTCTCCTAGAACAAACACCAACCTGAACACTAGATACGTTTCTATTCCTCTTGACAAAGTTCTACTTCTAGGTTTGGAGGCCTTGACGATAATCTCTTCTTCGTGGTCAATCATCGGAGATGTCTTCCTCACCCGCCTCCTAAGGTGGTTACAAAAGGGAACTTTCTTCCTAATAGTTTAAAAAGAGTCAACCACCTTTCCCATCAACAACCTCTTCTTGGCAATCTTCCCAAAACACTGAGCTACAAACACCGCCAATTGATGCATTACGACGGGTCCCTTAGCTGCCCGATCTAGGGATCGAACAGAGGAGTGAACTTAAATTGCTTGATAAGTGGCATGGCTCAATCAACCACAGAAGACGGGCTGTAGTTCACGTCAGTGGCGTTCCTGCCTATGATAAATTTCCAACAGTAGGATCCCAAAATGGAAGACGTCGCTCTTGGTACTGAGATTCTCTAGCATAACTCAAGCAACGAGCCATCAGTCTTGATGGCGTCATCATCCGATTGGACACGTGTGGTCTTACCACCACTTAAAAACGCCAAAAAAGGTGAGAGATGTGTGGCTGCAATTCATGACGAGTAGAGAGTGGGTAGGAAAAGTGAGTAGAAAATCCCGTTTGTTAGAAAAGTGATCGGAGATATGACCGTTGGAACATGTCTGAAGTATATGGAGAAGATGAAAGATCTTTGTGTCTGACTAGCCCCGATAACTTTTCCCACAGAGGTCCTCGACTTTCCTTTTCTTAGTGGGGTCACATTGATTTGGTGCGACCCCGTGTTCTTATTTTTGGGATCCCGCATCCCTTGTTTTTCCCACCCCCTATTTCCCTCAAAACAAATAAAGGAAAAAGGAATATTTTTAGAATATTCCCTTTTTCCATTCCCATCCCATAAACCAAATGGAGCTTAAGAAACCATTTATGAGCATTTTAAAGAAAATGCACTCCATGATCCACTCTATCTATTTAAAGCCAAAACCCAATTTCCCAAGATCTGCTCTTAGAGAAGACCATTCTACTCCATCACAAGCCTTGTTCATATTTATTTTGATTCCCATGCATCACAATTTACTCATCGTTTTCAAATAATGCATAATTTCATGAGCAATCAAAATGTTATCATTAATGAGTCTCCCTTGGATGAAATCATTTTGATTCCTACTAATTAGCTTATACTCTATCATAAGCCTTAATCATATTTATTTTGATTGCCATGCATCATGATTTACTCCTCCTAGTTTTTAAATGATGCATAATTTCATGAGCAATCAAAATGTTATAATTAATGAGTCTCCCTAGGATTAAATTATTTCGATTCCTACTAATTATCTTCTACATCAAGGGCTAGAGTTTATATGTTAGGATTTTTGAGATGATTTTGTAATTGGTACTACAAAAACTAATTAACCTATAATGGGTAAGGGTTTTAGGGTTCTTGATGTTTGGAATGAGGGTAATGAATGCTTCATTCTTTAAGAAGAGGACACTCCTAATAGAAGCCTTCTCTACTTCACATAGGTCTAGTCCCACAACTCCCCAATAATGTTGAAAGAACACATTAGGTTACCCATTTGGACATGGAGTTTTCAAGGGAGCCATTTAGAAAAGCACCCTTTTTATTTTCTCATCCTCCACCTCCTCTAGTTGTGCATTCTGCTCCTTTGTAATTGTTGACTCACAAATATTTAGAAAATTGTCAATAACCGAAGGGTTTCAAGACTGATAAATATCCCCAAAGTGACTCACTAGCATATTATGAATACTAGTGGGGTGCATGTGCGTTGCATGTCTATGTTTCTGTTGTCAAAATCAGGGGTGTTCACGGTTTGGTTCAGTGCGATTTGGAGAAGATCTCAGACCAAAACGGTAAATTATGGTTTGAGAAATTTTTAAACTGAACCAAACTGTTTTGGTATGGAAACCAAATCAAACCAAACTATTTTATTACGATTTGGTGTGGTTTCTAATACGGTTTAAGGACTTTGGACCATTTTATGATTCTTTAAGGCTTAACCCAATTAGAAAGTTCAAATAGCTCCCCTAAAAATTAAAACTTAAAAACTTTTATTTATTATTTTATTATAAAATAAAGAGTTCATTATATATTTATAATTTTACGTATTCCATTTAGATATGTTATATATAATATTTATATATCATATATTCATATTATATAATTTTGGTTTACAGTTTGGTTCAGTTTATAAAATTCAATTAACCAAACCATAATTTAGAAAATTCTCAAAATGAACCAACCGTTTATAGGTATAAGCCAAACCAAACTGCAAATTCGGTTTGGTTTGGTTCAGTTTTGCGGTTTGAACCGTATAATGAACATCCTTAGACAAAGTAACATATTTGAATTGAAGTAATTTAAAAAAAAAGATTTGATTTTCAAGTTCCAAAAAAATAATACACAAAAACAACCCGACAACAATAATAATGACTAAATTCACTATGAATTTATAATCCAACTTTAGCGTTATAATCATTATTTGAATAGTAATCAATCAAAGCTACTAAGCTAGCAAGTGAACATAATGAAAATGACTCATCAGCTCCACCTAACAATTAAGCATGAAAAAATAACACAAATGAAAAATGTAAGTTCAAATATCTTCGATCATTCTCTAATTTAAACCCCTCTTCATTACCACCAAAAAAAATTAAACTCCTCTTCTTGTTTTCTTGTTTGATCTATGAATTAAATAGCAGTATTCCTTCCATCCAAAAGCATTCCTTATATATTGGCCCGCCCAAAACGACTATGCCAGAACAGAAATAGTAGTCTTCCCAAAGCTATTTAAAAGTGAAGAGTCGAACCACTATCTCAGTTTGTATAATCACCATTCTTTTCATATAAACTGCTATACACCTAAAACAAATTAACCAAAAAAGGTATAAAAAAAACAAAAGAGAATGCAAGTTAAATCAATTTAGAATTTTAGACAAAATAAAAAAATAATAAACTAACTACATTGTTGAGTGAACTTTTATTTTGGGATTCTAAATTGTATCCAAAGAAAACGAAATAGCATTGAAATGCTATAATATACTACACCCCTATTTAGGTTCAAATTTGGAGGATTTTTATTAATATGATCACATTTCTATTAAAATGGGGAGATACATCCATTCAGCTTATCAACTAAGTTTATCCTTGAAGGAGAAATTTTGAACTTATCAAGATAACTTGATTCTTTTTAATATCATGAAAACAACCCAGAGCAATGTGAGAGTTGTTCAGCCACATTGATATTTGATAAAAATTTAACCAACATCATGACTACCTGTCCTTGTATTCATTTTTTGTGACACTTGTCTCTCTTGTATATAAGGGTGAAATAGAAACCTGTGAATTTGCTAGATTGGCTATCAACCCATACAAAGTTGTATTATTAATATGGGTAAATTTATAAATAAAAACAAGGTGTTCTATCAATTAAATAATGGGGTATATGTTAGTTTGGCTGTTTTGTATCATTAATAGGGGTAAAATTGGAAATAAAATCAGGATGTTCAACGAAGAGCCATTGATCATTCTCATTTTTAATAATGGGTAATAGACTTTCAGCATCATCCACCCACCCTCTAAACTCACTTTTCAGCCTAACAATTTTGTTCCTATCTTTCCTCCTAATGGTGGTCATGTGAAAAAGAAAACGGAAAAGTACGGACAGGTTCAGTGCAGATTTCTTAATTCCATTGCAGAACTATAAACATTCAAAATGTCAAAAACCCCCACTCTATACACCAATGCCCGCCCATGAATTGGCATCAATTCCAAGCTGACACCCACCCCAACTGTACTTTGGGCCTAAAATTCTGACTTTGGGCTGAACCGTCATTCTCCAAAAAAAAATTATTATTCATGTACCCAAATCTTAACCAGTTAACCTTAACTCTCTAGGCCCACATAATTTCCTAACTCTTAAGCAATAGGTCAAGCTCATCTTCTAAGGTTTGAAATTATATAAATAAATCAATATTGAGAAAAAAATCTTTAGGAAATTTCTAGTCCTTATTTAATTGGTTCAAAACAAACATAAAAAATGAGATTCATTAAAAAATTATAGAAAAAGAAAGAAAAGAGAAAAGAAAAAAGAGAAAGAGGAGAGAAACAAAAGAAAGAAGAGAAAGAAATAGATGAGGGACAGGAGAGAGAAGAGAGGGGAGAGAGAAACACCCTCTAAATACTGCACTTAATTAACTGAATTCCCATTCTCGCTCCAAACAAATTATCACCTTATGAAGTCTATTTAGCTCCATCCTTGATTATTATTCTCACCTTAATTAGTTCTTTTGGATGTCTTTGCTATCCTTGGCTTTGTCCATACTTTCAACTTGACTATCGCTCCTTGGGCTATAGCCCCCATCATCATATGGGGTACTGTTGCATAAATATCCACATCCGTTGCCTTTATACTTCTAGCCATAGTCTTTGATGAACACGATTTCCCCTTTGTACAATCCATCAATACTACTTTCACTACTCTCACACCCCACTCAACCACTTCAAACCTGGGTCCTATATCAGTTTAGTTACTCCATACACCCATGCCTACTGATATGCTCTTGCATCCTACCAACACCCAACACCCATCAACCATCTTCAGTTTTACCATTGATCGAAATGAACCCTTCTCCAACGCTTACTTCTAACTCATATTAGCAACACAACCATTTCACTTTGTTTCAACCTACCTTGCCCCTTATTATTCCCCAACTAATAGTCCACTAAGGTCCATGTGTGGGCCCACGGTAATGTAAGACCCCTCACATGCTTACACACTTTTTACCCCTTTTTAGGGGTGGCCACGAGTCAAGTTTTTCATGAGTTATTTGAACTCAATTTGTGAAAAGCTTGATTTAGCTCGGTTTAAACCGAGCTTCAAGCCTAACTTGAGCCTAAGTGCTTAACATATAGGCTCGTTTGCTAATTGGGCCGAGTTCAAACCCAATAAAGCTCAGCTCGTGAAGCTCATGAAGCTGATGAGCCTAATCGAGTTTTTACATATATATATATATATATGTATATATACATACATAATATTTTTATTTTATATATATAATAATAACTAATTTTTTATATGTATATTTTTTATTTTTATAAAATGTTTGGCTCATAGTATAGCTCAAACTTATGATCTTTTGATTCGAGCCGAATTTGAACTCAAGTCTCTAGCTCAAATCAAGGTCAAGATCAAGCTCGAGCATAATGATTTATTGGTGAGTCAAACTCGAATAACTAGATATTCGGCTTGGCTCAGCTCATATTCACCCCTACCCCTTTCCATTGATCTATTGAGTCCAACATTTCTCCTCTTCTTTAGCCACTTGTAACCCTTTGGACCTATCCCAAGAAAACTAGATCCAAATGAGCCATTTTTAAACCCAAAGCCAATTCAATCCTCTATGTGTTGTTCTTAGGTTTTAAAAGCCATGAGTGGTGGGAGGCCGTAGATTGAGGGCCTGTTTGGGAGGGTTTCTGTCTTGGAGGCAAGGTGAGGTGATTCAATCATGGTGGTTGAGCACTTAAGCTATGAGCACTTATACCTAAAGTTAAGGG
Source organism: Nelumbo nucifera (assembly GCF_055504915.1). Taxonomy (NCBI): domain Eukaryota; kingdom Viridiplantae; phylum Streptophyta; class Magnoliopsida; order Proteales; family Nelumbonaceae; genus Nelumbo; species Nelumbo nucifera. The sequence continues at coordinate 12,735,088 of NC_142649.1, read as the reverse complement.
TGTCAATAGACCGGTTTTGGATTGGACCCCATCCAGTCCAAAATCAATTTTGACGGATTGGATGGACCAATCCGGTCCAAAATATTTATTAGATTGGATTGGACCTGGTCCATCCGCAACAAATTTATATTGGATTGGGTTGGATTAAGCCAATATCTGATTCATTGGTATAAGATTAAGAATATATGTGTCAATGGACTGTATTTGGGTTGAAACCAATCTAAACCAAAATGAATTTGAACAAATTGTACAGTCCAGACATTGAATTGGACTGGTCCAAATTGATCCAAAGTATTTATTGAATTGAATTGAACCTGGTTCATTTATAATGGATTCACATTGGACTGGATCGGATTGGACAGAATCTAGTCCAATTGACACCCCTACCTAACCTAGAGTATCTTCTTATTTTAGTAGCGTTTTTGGTGTTCGGAACATAGTGAAGGAGGACTTTCTGAATTTTCACCAAGCACAGCTTCTGGCGTTCCCGTATGGGGCCTAGCTCGGAACGCCAAAAGCTGCATCCTAAAATCCCACCCAAATGGGCACTAAGAGTTTTAGCCTCCATAGAGCCAAGGAACATGAACACTAATAACATATCAGCTTCACATGAATGTAGGGGGCTATAAGTGGGTCTACAAGAATAAATGCAATCCAGATGGGTTAGTTAATAGATATAAGGTGTGATTCACTGCTAAAGGCTTCCATCAACAACTTGGTGTTTACTTCATTGAATTTGAAACCTTCTGCTCAGTGATTAAGCATGCCACCATCAGTAAATCCTTCAAATCCATTCTCAGTCACACTCTTAGCTTCCCATTCAAGATGAAGCACTTAGGATCACTGTCATATTTTCTTTGGCATTCAAATCCAATGTATGGCACATGGGCTCTCTCTCAACCAATCTAAATATATCCTGGACCTCTTGGACCGTATTGACAGGGCAGGTTGCAAGCCCATTCACTCACCAGCTTCATCCTCTAAATTGGGCCACAACCACTGCATAACCCTGTACTAGAAGTATCGTTGGCACTCTCCAATAGGGTTACATTGGTGAGGCTTGAGATTGCATTTTACATCTATTATGTCAATTTTTGAAGGATCCTACAAAGGCCCTTTTAGCAATAGCCAAGTGCATCCTCCATCCATTACCTATGGCATCCATTAAGTCTAGCTTGGCCTACTAGGCTGCGTTTGGTTTGTGGGAAGATTTTTGTGGGATGGGAAAGGGAAAATGGGTGGAAAATTTTCATGTTCCATTGGTTAGTTGCAAAAGTAAAAATAGGGGGAAAATCTACCCTAGTAACAATTATTAATATTTTTATTATTTTATATTTTACTATTTTTATTTATTAGTATTTTAACGAATTAATATTGATATTTATCTAATTAATTATTAATTAAGAATTAATATTTTAAAATTTATTTTATTAATATATACTATGAATTAATTATTAATTATTTTTATTGAATCATTAATTAGATTAATCATAAATTCCTTATTTATTTATTCATTAATTAATTAGTTAGTTACTTATTAACTTTGTTAATCATTAATTAGTTAATAATACTCTTTATTACTTACTGTTTTATTATTAGTTAGATATTAGTTATTTCAAATCAATAATTAGTTAATTAATTATTTTAACAAATTAATATTTTACATTTTATTAGTTTGTATGTTATTATTAATATTATATTTTATTAATACCTATGACTTAATTCATAATTTTGATATTTTAATATTAATTATTTATAAATTATTAGGTTATCTTTCATTGATAAATTATTTCTTTTAATTAAATTATTAATTATAAAAAATTATTAAATTATTAATTAATTAATTATTAAATGTATTTGTGAATTATTTATTAATTAATATTTTAATTTTTATTAGTTAATATTTTATTTTATTAATACTTATGACTTAACTATAATATTAATTTCTTATTCTAAAAAAATAATTATTTATTAAACTTAAATATTTGATTATATGTTAATTTATTTTTTAATTATTTTAATTAAATTATTTATTAATATATTTTTAAATAATTAATAATTTATTTATGAGTTTCCCATCACATTTTATGACATCCCACAAACCAAACATGGGAAAGGGGGAATATTCTAAAATATACAATATTTTTCCTTCCCATCCCACAAACCAAACAAAACCTTAGAGGTTGTTTAATTCCATTGCCATTTATTTAATAAATGTTTTATATAACATCTCCCTTGAAAAATGAGAAAAACTGTTGAAAAATGTTTTTGCATAGCTAGGTGCCACATAAGTTGAATAGTGAAAAGATGCCTAGGTGTTGGGGGTGGGGGGAGGGGGTGGAACATTAAAAAGACGTTTCCCCCAACTATTGGTGGAGTTAGGAATTTTCTCTTGGAGGGGCCAAGTTAAACAAGAAAATAAGATAAGGAGTAGAAGAGGTAGGCAAGGTTTGAAATTTTGATATGTATTTAGGGCTTCCTGATATGCCCCTACAGGGGGTGTTTTGGGGTTTAACCCGGTTCAGGGGGTAGACAGACCTTAAATTGACCCCTTTGAAGTAGCTTAAAAAAACTAAAAAAAAAGGAGAAATGTGCTTCAATACAGGCCGATACGCCCCTACCGGTGTATCAGCCGTATCAATATTTTGAACCTTGGAGGTAGGATGTGAAAGGAAATGGGGTGCAAAGGTTTGGGTCTTTTATTTATAGATATTTTTAAAGAAAAATAAACAAAATTTTTAATTTTGTGAGTTGAAGGAGCATTTGAGAGTGATCCTACATTTTAGTTCAAATTTTGCAAGGGGCCAAGGACCCACTTTATTACATTTCTGACCTTGCCTCTACTTAGGCTGCGCTTGGAAACGATGCAAATGGAGTGTAAATCCCGGTTCAGGGTAAATTTACACTCTGCTTCACTTTTGCCTGTGTTTGGCAACATTACATTTTTGCATTGATAAATGACAGACCAATGCATATTTACATTGATAATAAGATGTAAAAGTACATCGATAAAAAAGAATTAAATTTGCATTCAAGTGGGCTTTTGATAAAAAAAAGCATATGCTTTATTGGAATTCCTGTTTGCATCCATTACAAATAAAAGTTTATTCGGTAATTTGTCAATGCAAAACTAACCCAACTTTACAATTTATATGAACCGTTTTATACTCTACATATTTGCATTATTTCCAAACACAGCCTTAATAATTATATAAATATTAATTTAACAAAAAGTTTGTGGGGGACAAGGACCCACTAATATACTTGGCTCTATCCTTGCCACCAATAGATAGTTTGCACCCAACCCAAAAAAGTGTCTTTTTTTTTTTTTTTTTTATAAACTGTTTAACCAAGCAACATTTCAAAACTCCATTTGGAGGAAATGGCTATGTGGCATTGAACTGGCACCGTGTTTCAAATAAACTACAATGGAACCAAACACCATTGTAGTTGCCTATTAGAACATAGGTCGTACTAAATGCTTGCTTGATTACACTCTACTAATGGGTTCTGTCTTTTTAGACCTAATGCGATTTGTTGGAGCACGAAAAAATAGATCATTGTTCTCTCCTCCACTAAGACCGAGTACCATTGCTTGACTCATACACCAACTGAATTATATTGGTTGTGTTCTCTTTAAAGAACTTTATCTCCGATTCTCTCTCCTCTCATTTGGTAGGATATTGTCATCCACAAATAGTGGCAGATCCACTAGGATTTGAAAATGTTAATATATATATATATATATATATATTAACGGCTCGGCTCTAACAACCCTTGTCGCCTATGCCGTTTGAGCTCAACTAAAATAATAAAAAATGCTTTTGGCATGCTCATACAACATCTAACATTTTCATGGGGCCCACTGAATTTTCCTCTGCACCCCCTCCATAATTGTGAACCCAAGCCTCTCCACCCCTTTCAATAGGGTTAGCTTAGGTTACACAACCATATATCCTCTAAATCACCCTGCATAATTTTGAAAATCACATCATCAGTCAGCCCAATGTCACCTCTTAACTCATGTGCATATTCAATTCATTCAAATCTGTTAGACAGTGTATGTCCTTAGCTCAAATCAGATTGATGTACATTATGATATTTATTGTAAATGAATAAAGTACATATTTGATTCATGTTATTGTGGTGTGTTTCTGTGTAATACCCTTAAACTGGATACACAATGAGACTCGTGTTAGTTTAGAATGTTCACAACCGTTGGATAAGTCTAGGGAGATTTATTTTGCTAAGGCTGACACTGATGTGTCACCAAGTGTTGGTGTGGCCTGTCTCAGCTGCCAGGGTGAAGGCTGACACTGATGTGTCACCAAGTGTTGGTGTGGCCTGTCTTAGCTGCCAATGTGAGACCCGAGGTACATGCAGTGTAGGTTTACTTGAAACCCTGAACCAGACCAGATTTCCAGTATTGCCCTGGACCTTGGTGATTAGTGGGCAAAACTAGAAAGTTACACCTGACCCCTAAACTCGATTATGATACTGCACTAGGTGTCGGATTGGGTTGTCTTTGATATGCCAATCAGTGAGATCCTTAGCGGGGGTCAAAACCTGGGTATGTTGGGACAGTCCAATAATTCATCTGAGTGGGTGATCATAGTGATAAGATCAGCCCATTTGTCGGACAAAGGTAATGATCGGGGATGCACTCTCTCTGATAGAAACCAAGACTACCGGTAGCCGATTTCAACCGTTGAAATTTGTTTTGCAAAATATATTTTATATACGGATATAAATATATATATTATGGTTTCAAAATGTTTGCAAAAGATTTTAATTCCCGGGGTCCATGTAAGTAGAGAGTGCAACACTGTTCCTTGCAGCCGAGTGAGAGGCCCTCTCTTGTCGGGCAGTGCATGATCATTATGGGCTGAGAGGTTAAGTGTAAGACCATTGAAGGTAATACCTGATAGGCTAATCTTGCATCTGCCCACAGTCCCTAGATTTTTATAAGGTAGCTTGGCCTAGGGACCACTTAGTATAAGTGTTGGGCCCATTAGGAGTCCATGTGATGGGCTCAGGGGGTGCACTGTGCATAACAGTGTATTCAGCCAGGCCTTGTAACAAAGGCTGGGCTGAACCCATGTGGCTGATGTGTATATCAATGTTTGAGTCCCACGCCATACAAAGAAGCCCAACTGGGCAGCAGTTCGGAAGCATACTGAGCACTAAGACTTCATGGGCCTAAAGCCCATTTCGAACTGGGCTGATTTGATCAGTTAAATTAAGAGGCCGATTTGAGATTAGATTAGCAGATAGGATAGGGTCTTAACCCTGTCCACTCAGAGAGTCTAGATCTAAATGAGATTTTAGATATGGAAACCTCCTAATAAGATTAGGAGAGGGCTGATCTAATATGCAAATTAGATAAGTGTCTATCCTTATCACTTAAAGGGAATTCAGATCCAAATATGATTTGGATCAACAACTCCTAATGGGATTAGAAGTTGATCCCTTTAAAGTTATAAAAGGAGGAAGGGGCGGCAGCCTATTAGAAGATCACATTCTCAATTTCAGAGAGAACACAGCATCCAATGAGACTACGCTATTTTCTCCTTGCCACCTCCTTCCTGCCGCCGCCATAACTGCCAGTCTGATCTCCTCTTTCAAGCAGGAATGATCAAGATTAGATCTTGATATCAACTTTTGGAGAAAGGCTGATCTGAAGTTGTGCTCACAGCCTCCAACGAATTCTTGTGAAGGGTTTGGTTCGTTGGACGAACACTGTTGATTCTGCTCCAACATTCACTGTGTCATCTTCAATGGAAGTAGTCTTTGGAGTCTTTCTTTGGGCGTGAACACCTTCGTTGGGAGATATTGTTTCTTCGTATCAGGTATATCCCTCTCTTGCTTCTGGTTTCAGATTTGGTTTGATTTAGGGTTCAAGATTGATCATTGAAAATGCATATTTTCTAAAACAGGGAATGCGATTCCCAGATGAGGGGAGAGGAAATTTTTGAAATTTCGCCCAACCTTCCTACAAGGTTCGGCCATCCATATGATGAATCTCTCATCCCTTCAGTGGTATTAGAACCAGGTTCAAGTCTTGAACCAAATTAAACCAGATCTGAACCTGTGCAAATGAGCAGAAGGCGTTCTACCTGATTTGCGCAGATTAGGGTTTTTCTGGAAAATTGTTTCCCAGATAAAGTGCGATTGATATGAAATTAATTTTTATAAATCTAGAATCTTATTTAGAATTGTTCTTTATAATTTTCTTGATTTATGGGTTGTTCGTACAAGTGGAGATCGAAATCTTTTTCTGGCTTGTGACAATCTATTATTTGCAGTTTCTTGATTTATTTATTACATTTGGTCTGTACAATATATATTTTTTTATTTTTAGATTGAATGTATAGGATTCGATCTGATGTAATATTAATCGAAAATTTTAGGATTTCTTTTTTATTATTTTTGGATCGAATATGGTAGCGCAGGAAGGAGGTTTGGCAGATGGGTAAATCACTATCTGCGATTTGCAGTTTGTGAAACTACTAACTATGTTCTCTCTTTTGTAAAATAGAGGTTAGATAACAGTATGTGATCTTTTAGGTTGTGGATTGATGTTTGCTCTTTTATCAAAAAATGGCAAACGGACAATTTGCAAAGCTTCTTCACGACAACAAGCTTAAGGGCCCAAACTATGCCGAATGGTACCGTAACCTTATGCTGGTCTTAACCTCTAAAAAACTGGATAAGGTGGCCATGAATCCTACCCCGGAACGTCCAGGAGATAGGGCTTCTGAGGCACGGAGAAGGGACTATCAAGAATGGGAGGAGAAAAACTCCCTCACTCGGTGTTACATCATTGTCTCCTTGGACAATCCGATATAGAGGCAGTTTGATCAGATTGAACTTGACAAGGACATATTGGACCATCTTAAGACAATGTATGAAGAGCAGAATCGTTCTACTTGACAGAAGGTCTTGAAGCAGTTCATGACCGCACAGATGTCCAAGGGGCAGCAAGTTCATGACCGTTGTCTTCAGATGATGGGCTACATAAGTGAGCTTGAGGCTCTTGGATCCAAGCTGGATCACACGACCTAGATAGACGCCATTCTCAACTCTTTGCCTCCGTCCTTCAATCCGTTCATAATGAACTACAATATGAATAAGCTGAATGTCAGCGTTCAGGAACTCAATAATATGTTGCAGAGGGCCGAAGAACTGATTAAGAAGGATGAGCCCCTAGCCATGCTTGTTGAAGCTGGCAAGAAGGGCAAGAAGATGAGGGCAAAGAGAAAGCCCCAGAAGAAGGCCACCAAACCCAAGAAGTAGAGGAAAGACAAGGCATCGGATGCCTGTCATTTCTGCCATTAGGCCGGCCACTGGAAGAGGAACTGTCCCCAATACCTGGAATCCATGAAAGGTAATTTCGAATCTTGTGTCATAGAAATCAATTTATTGGTGGCTTCTACGTCTTGGTGTATTGACTCCGGGGCTTCAACTCATGCGTGTAACTCACTGCAGGGGTTCAAGGTAAGCAGAAGGCTGAGTGAAGGAGAAGTAACGCTTTACTTGGGGACTTCTGCAAGTATTGCAGCTGCGGCTATAGGAACCGTAGAACTGATTTTTAGAGAAGGATCCATTATACTAAAAGATTGTCTTTTTGTACAAAACTTAAGAAGAAATTTGATTTTTGTCTCAAAACTGTGCGTGGATGGATATTATGTCTTCTTTAGTAATACGATTACTATCAAAAGAAACAACAAATTCATCGCATACGGGGAACTAGAGAACGGTCTCTATGTTCTACATCCTTCTCTAGAAACTAAAATAGTCGAAACTACGTTGGCTGATATACCTAAGAAAAGAATCCGTGATACAGTTAATCCCATGTGCCTATGGCATTATCGACTTGGCCATATCAGTATTGATCGTATCACAAGGTTGGTAAAGGATGGTCCTTTGGATTTTCTAAATGTAGAAGATCTTCCCACTTGTGAGCCTTGCCTTCAGGGTAAGATGACGAAACAGCCATTTAATGGTAAGCCTGAAAGATGTACAAGCATGCATAACCTTATACATACTGATGTATGTGGTCCCCTGAGTGTTAGGACTCGTAACCAGCACGTGTATTTCATTACATTTACCGATGATTATTCTCGGTATGGTTTCGTGTACCTAATGAGACACAAGTCCGAATCCTTTTAAAAGTTCAAAGAGTTTAGACAAGAGGTCAAGAAACAGTTAGGGAGAGAAATTAAGACCCTTCGATCGGATCGAGGTGGCGGGTATCTCTCTGACGAATTCAGGGACTACTTGAAGGTCAACGGGATAGTATCTCAATTAGCTCCTCCTGCTACACCACAGCCTAACGGTGTTTTAGTGAGGAGGAATAGGACCATATTGGATATGGTCCGGTCACTTCTCGTACACTCAGAGTTACCGACATCCTTTTGGGGTTACGCATTAGAGACTACGATATACGTGCTGAATCGGGTTCTAACCAAATCGGTTCCGAATACTCCATATGAACTTTGGACCGGAAAGAAACCAAGTGTTAGACACTTGAAGATTTGGGGTTGTCCAGTGCACGTTAAAAGAACGAGTGCGGACAAATTGGAATCCAAGACCAGTCGTTGCCTATTTGTAGGCTACCCCAAGGGCTCTGTGGGTTACCTATTCTATGACCCAAGTGAGCAGAAGGTGTTTTGCAGTCAAAATGCACAGTTCTTGGAAAACGATTACATCCTGGACAGCCATCGTCAGGAAATTGTTATTGATGAGGAGAGCTCAGGAGCAGTGGGAGGTGTCCCACAGGTTCCAGGTATTGACCAACCTAGAAGATCTACCCGGGTATCCAGGCCACCAGTCCGTTTTGACTATGACCAGGATAGTTACTTGGTGGAAGCCATGACTAGTGAGGAGGATCCCGTGACTTGTGCGGAAGCTATGTTGGACATAGATTCCCTGAGGTGGGTAGATGCCATGAGAGCTGGGATGGACTCAATGGAGACCAATGGAGTCTGGAATCTAGTTGATCCGCCCCCCGGGGTAAAAGCAATTGGTTGCAAATGGATCTATAAGAGACCTACAAAGTTCGTTTGGTGGCGAAAGTGTATACTCAGAAAGAGAGCATCGATTATGAGGAAACCTTTTCACCCGTGTCCATGCTTAAATCCATCAGATCTTGCTAGTTGTAGCAGCATACCACGACTACGAGATTTTGCAAATGGATGTCAAAACTGCGTTCCTGAATGGAGATCTTACTGAAGATATCTATATGCAACAACCGCAACGTTTCATAACTGCGGGTCAGGAACACATGGTATGTAAATTAAATAGATCCATATATGGACTTAAGCTAGCTTCTAGGAGTTGAAACATTCGGTTTGACTCTATGGTCAAAAAGTTTGACTTATAGCAGAATCCGGATGAACCCTGTGTTTACTTGGAATACCAGTGGAGATAAGGTTACGTTTCTGGTTCTGTTTGTAGATGACATTCTACTCATTGGGAATGATGTAGGAATGTTGATTACGGTGAAAGTATGGCTTTCATAGCAATTCTCCATGAAAGATCTTGGAGAAGCCTCCTATATACTAGGTCTTCGACTCTATAGAGATAGATTGTAGCGGATAATAGGATTATCCCAATCTGCTTACATGACAAAATTGTCAAGAGATACAACATGGAGAACTCCAAGAAAGGAAATGTTCCTTTCAGGCACGGAGTCACTCTCTCCAAGAAGAAGTCTCCCAAGACTTCTGAGGAGGTTAAGGGCATGAAGGATGTTCCCTATGCCTCAGTCGTAGGGAGCATCATGTATGTCATGTTGTGCACTCATCCTGACATTGCTCAGACAATGAGTGTGGTGAGCAGATTCCAGGCCAACCTAGGGCAGGAGCACTGGACCGCTATGAAAAGTATACTTAAGTACCTTTGAAGGACAAAAGAGTTTTGTCTGGTATTCGATGGTAGCTCACTACAAATCCAAGGGTATACTGATGCCGATTTCCAATCGGATCCAGATGATAGAAAGTCTACATCTAGTTATGTTTTCACGATAGGATCGTGTGCTGTTTCCTGAAAGTCAGTAAAAAGGGGTCCTGAGTAGCAAAAATAATAGTCCACAAACCAAGCCGATCACATTGCTATAAGTGAGGCTGCCTTATGAATGCAGGTGTTCATTCTGGGATTTGGAATTGCACACATCACCCATTCCACTGTTGTGTGACAACACTGGATCTACGGGAGATTGATGTTTAGAGGTAGCATCAGTGGAGAATGTGGTAGACCCATGGACTAAGCCACTGACACAAAAAGTGTTTGAGAAACAAGTAGAAAGTCTGGGACTTCGACTTATTCCAGATTAGACCTAAGTGAAAGTGGGAGCTGTTAGACAGTGTATGCCCTTAGCTCCTATCAGATTGATGTACATTTTGACATTTATTGTAAATGAATAAAGTACATATTTCATGTTATTGTGGAGTGTTTTTGTGTAATACCCTTAAACTGGACACATAATGAGACTTGTGTTAGTTTAGAATGTTCACAGCCATTGGATAAGTCTGGGGAGATTTATCCTGCTAAGGCTGACACTGATGTGCCGCCAAGTGTTGGGGTGGCCTGTCTCAGTTGCCAAGGTGAGACCCGAGGTACATGTAGTGTAGGTTTACTTGAAACCCTGAACCAGACCAATTTTCCAGTATTGCCTTGGACCTTGGTGATTAGTGGGCACATAATGAGACTTGTGTTAGTTTAGAATGTTCACAGCCATTGGATAAGTCTGGGGAGATTTATCCTGTTAAGGCTGACACTGATGTGCCGCCAAGTGTTGGGGTGGCCTGTCTCAGTTGCCAAGGTGAGACCCGAGGTACATGTAGTGTAGGTTTACTTGAAACCCTGAACCAGACCAGATTTCCATTATTGCCTTGGACCTTGGTGATTAGTGGGCAAAATTGGAAAGTTACACCTGACCTCTAGACTTGATTATGATACTGCACTAGGTGTCGGATTGGGCTGTCTTTGATATGCCAATCAGTGAGATCCTTAGCGGGGGTCAAAACCTAGGAATGTTGGGACAGTCCGAGAATTCATCTGAGTGGGTGATCATAGTGACAGGATCAGCCCCTTTGTCGGACAAAGGTAATGATCGGGGATGCACTCTCTCTGATGGAAACCAAGATTGCCGGCAGCCGATTTCAATCACTGAAATTTGTTTTGCAAAATATATTTTATATACGGATATAAATATATATATTATGGTTTCAAAATGTTTGCAAAAGGTTTTAATTCCCGGGATCCATGTGAGTAGAGAATGCAGCACTGTTCCTTGCAGCCGAGTGAGAGGCCCTCTCTTGTCGGGCAGTGCATGATCATTATGGGCTGAGAGGTTAAGTGTAAGACCATTGAGGGTAATACTTGATGGGCTAATCTTGCATCTACCCACAGTCCCTGGGTTTTTATAAGGTGAATTAGCCTAAGGACCACTTAGTGTAAGTGTTGGGCCCATTAGGAGTCCATGTGATGGGCTCAGGGGGTGCATTGTCCATAACAATGTATTCGGCCAGGCCTTGTAACAAAGGTTGGGCTGAACCCATGTGGCTGATGTGTAGATCAATGTTTGGGTCTCATGCCATACAAAGAAGTCCAACTGGGCAGCAGTTCGGAAGCATACCGAGCACTAAGACTTCATGGGCTTAAAGCCCATTTCGAACTGGGCTGATTTGATCAGTTAAATTAAGGGGCGGATCTGAGATTAGATTAGCAGATAGGATAGGGTCTTAACCCTATCCACTCAGAGAGTCTAAGTCTAAATGAGATTTAGATCTAGAAACCTCTTAATAAGATTTGGAGAGGGCTGATCTAATCTGTAGATTAGATAAGGGTATATCCTTATCACTTAAAGGGAATTCAGATCCAAATAGATCCAAATATGATTTGGATCAGCAACTTCTATTGGGATTAGGAGTTGATCCCTTTAAGTTTATAAAAGGAGGAAGGGGCGGCAACCTATTAGAAGATCACATTCTCAATTTCAGAGAGAGAACATAGCATCCAGTGAGACTGCGCTATTTTCTTCTTGCCGCCGCCATAACTGCCAATTCAATCTCTTTCAAGCAGGAACAATCAAGATTGGATCTTGATATCAGCCTTTGGAGAAAGGTTGATCTGAAGTTGTGCTCACAGCCTCTGGCGAATTCTTATGAAGGGTTCGGTTCGTTGGACAAAAACTGCTGATTCTGCTCCAACGTTCACTGTGTCATCTTCAGTGGGAGCAGTCTTTAGAGTCTTTCTTTGGGCGTGAACATCTTCGTTGGGAGATACTGTTTCTCTGTATCAAGTATATCCCTCTCTTGTTTCTGGTTTCAGATTTGGTTCGATTTAGGGTTCAAGATTGATCATTGAAAATGCAACTTTTCTATAACAGGGAATGCGATTCCCAGATGAGGGGAGAGAAAATTTTTGAAATTTCGCCCAACCTTCCTACAGGGTTGGATCCCCACCACACAATTCTTTTGTAATGCACCTTGTTGGGGCTTACACATTGTGTTCTACATACATGTCAATACTCCCACCCTCGGGTACATTTAATAACAACCCAAATGTGATTGAATCATCAAATACTTCCCTCAACCCATCACTAAGGACCCACTTTATTACATTTCTGACCTTACCTCTACAAATATTAGTTTAACAAAAAGTTTGGGGGGGTGGGGCAAGAACCCCACCATAGATAGTTTGCACACAACCCACATTTTTTTTTATAAATGGTTTAACCAAGCAACATTTCAAACTCCACCGGAGGAAATGGATATGTGACATTGAACTGGTACCATTTTTCAAATGAACTAGAATGGAACCAAACACCATTTTAGTTGCCTATTAGAACATAGATTGTACTAAATGCCTGCTTGAGTACACTCTACTACTGGGTTCTATGTCTTTTTAGACCTAATGCGATTTGTTGGAGCACGAAGAAATAGATCATTGTTGTTCTCTCCTCCACTAAGACCGAGTATTATTGCTTGACTCATACACCAACTGAGTTATATTGGTTGTATTCTCTTTAAAGAACTTTATTTCCCATTCTCTCTCCTCTCAATTGGTAGGATATTGTCTCTGCCATTGCATCATTGAAGAACACTTAGTATGATGGATGGTCATCCACAAATAGTGGCAGATCCACTAGGATATATATATATATATATATGGATTAACGGCTCTGACAACCCTTGTATTATTCGGAAAAGGCAATTTTTCCCTTAAACTAAAAATGGGGCCAATTTAGACCCTAAACTTCAAAACAAAGACTGACCATAGACAATCATGCGGCATTTGTAATGTTGTCACCTATGCCATTTTGAGCTTGACTAAAATAATAAAAAATGCTGATTTGGCATGCCCATTCAGCATCTAACATTTTCATGGGGCCCACATTGGAACATTAAGCCCCCCCACCCCAATCAAGTGGGGTTTTCTTCTCTACCCCCCTAGGCTCTACTTCACCAATAACCTTAGTTGGATTTTCCCTTGCACCCCCTCCATTATTGTAAACCCTAGCTTCTCCACCCATTTCAATAGGGTTGGCTTGGGTTACACAACTATATAGGAGAAGATGAAGGATTCCTGGGGAATTCGCCCGACAGGAACACTCTGATGCTTAAGTTAGAACTCAGTGAAAAGCCTAGAGAGTAGTAAAGGGAAAACGAGGTAAGAGTGGAGATGCGCACTACTCGATTACCAAAAATTCAATCACCTTTTTCCTTGGGGGTCGGAGCGCTTATATATTAATGTGCTGCCAAATCAGGTGTAACCACCTTTGATTCTCTGCTATAGCCGTTATTCGTCAGGCTGATTTGATTGGCGTAGGTATCCGTCGCAGGGTACAGTCCTGTCACTTGAGAGACGTTATGCAGAGATGGCGTGCACGACGCCGCTTGACGTGAGACGTGGGCTCAGTCCTCTGGACTTGCAGGTGCTGTGCTGCCGGACAAGAGACATGGGAGCAGTCTGACAAGCACGGTCCTGTCGGATAAAAAGTTTCCCGAAGACTCCGGGTCACTCAATAGCGAGCTCCTTTGTAGCGAGCTCCCTTGTAGCGAGCTCCCTTGTAGCGAACTCCTTCATAGCGAACTCCTTCGTAGCGAGCTATCTTATGGCGAGTTGTTCTGTTGGGGTTTCAGCGAGTTCATTATGCCAAGTTGTGGCCAAACTGTCATGCTGAGCTGTCACTTACGTCGAGTCATATCCACGTGTCCCTTACTTAGGAGGTCGGGTCAAATCACCCTCCATCAATTGCCCCCACTCCCCGTGCTAAGAGTCACTCTAGCGCGGGGAGTTCATGAAGTGATGGGTGGTTTTGACCCATATTTAAAACTAGGTTGACTGATTGCATGATGTATACGCGCGGATGTCAGGTGACTTCTGGATTTTTTGGGCGCCAAAAAATGCGCCAAATTGCCTTCAGTTTTGGAAAACGTGCAGCCATCTTTATTTCAGTCTCGGAGGATATGCAACCGGCTTTACTATAAGTCGTTGGATCCGCTTTGATCGAGACCGTTGGTTTTTCGGGCACAGTGGCTATAAATAGGAGGGCCCCAAGCCTCATTTTCTTTACGCCAACATGCCTTGCTTTCAGTTTGAGGTCGCACCTTCGCCTTGTTTGCTCGAGCTCTCCCTGTTCTCGTCGCTTTCTCAGTTCACTTTTCTGGTGAGTCCTCTACTCTGTCCAAACAATGTCTGGGTATCCGTACTACGGTGGCTCTTCCTGAGACTGTAATCAGGGCGAGGTCCCCTCGAGCTCGAGGGGAGCTTGGGGGTTCCCTGAAGGGCAGGCTTCGGAAGTTTGAGAGGCCTCCGGTAACTCGGCTTCCACTTCCCCGGGTCAGGAGCCTGATAGCTTCGGCCCTTCCTCCATGTTAGTGGAGAGGCTTCGAGCCCTAGTCTCTTACTACAACCTCCCTAGGGATCTCATCTACAGCCTCCCATCTGGTAACTATCCTTGGGAACACGGCCACAATGAGATCGTAGTCTTTGAGGAGCAGCCCGTGGCTGGTCTCTGACTCCCTCTACATCCTTTGATAGTGGAGGTTCTTACCCATTTCAATGTCACCATAGACCAACTCCATCCGAACTCAATCCGGAATGTGGTTGTGACAATTTCTCTGTTTTTCGAGTACTGTCTTCCTCTTTCCCTTGACATCTTTGCTACTATCCTTTCAATTAAGAATGCCTCCCCCGGAGCCCCTCTAGAAAGGCGCTCTTATTACTTTTCCCCTCATCCTAGCTTCAAGCTCCTCCACAATCTGCTAAACAGGATCCTAGCCTGGAAGCGGGGTTATTTTGTAGTTCGCAACCCCGAGGGGTGGCCCTTTCCGACCCATTGGAGGGCCGTTGTTCAGGATCCGGGCATTGAGCTGAACCCGGAAGTTCAGGAAATGCTGCAGTCTTGGGCGCGGGTAGGCTTCCTCTATTGGGACTATTTGGCTGAGGACAAGCTCGTGCAGGCCGGCTTGAGCCCCGGTAGGTCACCCTTAGGTCGCCTTTTCTTTTCTCTGCTTTTTTTTTTTTTGAGCTGGACTAATGCCTTGTGATTCTTGCAGCCAACATGTCTGGTGTGGATGCACGTCGCCTTTTGTCGAGCAACCAGAAGCGTAAGGCGAAGAGGTCGCGCCCCGACCAAGCGTCCACTTCTGGGGCCACCGAGTTTGAGGCTGCAGATCCAGCCTTTGTTCTGCCGCCACAGGTCTCAGCTGTGCCCTTTGAGGGAGTAGCCATGGGAGGCGGCGAAGACGAAGGGGTCCCACCCCAGGAGCAGTACCTTTCAGTCGCACGGTCCGGCCCCACCGTCTTCCCGCGGTTTCCTATCGATGGAAGGGACGAAAGCGTCACCAATTTCCTCGTGGTCGCGCGGAGGAGCCGGCAGGTCGCGACCTGGGCCAGGATGCACCATAGGTAGCTCGCCAAGCTGGCCTCGTCTCACTACATGGTGGTAAGTGCCTGCTTCTTCCCTTTTTATCCTCCTCCTTTTTCTCTTTCTCTCCCACTTACCTCGACTTTTTATTGGCAGCTGAACTCCGCTATCCACACCATGGCCCGTCAGACTGCTTTTCACTTCCAGGATGTCGTCAATCAGAGGTCGAACGTGTAGAGCCTCCAACGCGAGCTCGACCAGACCCGGGATGAGTTTGTCTAGGCTCAGAAGGGGAGCGAGGCCCAAGAGCTGCTGGTTAGGGACCAGGAAGCACGAATGTCCCGACTGTCTGAGGAGAGCGCCCGTTATAGGGAGAAGTCTTCGAGGGTGGCGGCGGAGAGGGAGCTTCTTCGCTAGCAGGTCCAGCGCTTGGAGTCCACGCTCCATGAGTGGACCTGAAGCTTCGGCACTGCGGTGGAGGCAGAGCAGGCTAAGGCGGTGGAGGAATTTAAAGAGTCCCAATAGTTCTACGACCTCCGGGTCGAATACGGCTCGAAGTCCTACCGCTCGGGGTTCAAGCTTCGCCGGTGGCTAGTCCAGAAGAAGTTCTCCGGCCTCAACCTTGAGGGCATAACAATGAGAGACCTGGCCCCAGAGACGGCGAACGCTGCGTAGGAATAAGAGCCCAACTCCCTGGAGGAGAGTGACAAGGATGTAGAGGAGGTGGGGCCTTGAGGCTGGTTGCTCTCCTTTTTTTTTTTCTTCTGAAAAATAACTTTTGAAGTGGTTGCTCCCGAGCGGCTGAGCCCAGTTCTCTTTCTTTTCTTTCTGCTTTACTGATGTACTCCCCCGGGCTGTTAGGCCCGGTTTCTTTTTTAGAACTAGTAATGAAATGTTCCTTTTTTCTGCTAAGTGTTGTGCGATTCTCTCTTTTTCGAAGTGATTGTTTCACCTGGACTGCTAGAGCTAAGCACCCGAAGTGGGGTTTCTCGACTATCGTCATCCCGAGCTATCTCCCCGTACTTAGTAGGGGTAATTTTATAATGTACACCGAGGTGATCAACATAATGAGCATATGCTCGACCTGTATGCACCTGGGTTACTTAAGTTGAAGTCGGTTGTCCCTAGCGGGTCCAACTTGTATATCAGGGCAGCCTATGCATCATAGGATTCACACCCGAGCTGCCTACGCCTTTGGTATTAATACTTAGCCTATGCCGATGAAGCGATTAGGCCTTATACGGTGCCGAGGTTATCGTTAGCTCGGCGTTTTAGCCCTTAGGCTGGGGGAGTGACTTATGGTCCACTCTCCTAGAGTTCACCCATGCCATAGAGGCGACTGGGTCCTATAGTGCCGAGGTCTTTGTTAGCTTGTTATTTTGGCCCTTAGGCTCTGTGAGCGACTACAGTCCACTCAGCTCGGTGATTACAGGTAATATTGCCTTAAGTTGACAATATTCCATGCCCGAGATACTCGTTTCCCTTATAGAGTTTCGAGCTCATACATTCCTTCCCCGAGCACCCGCTTTACTCGGTAGGGTCCTTCCCAATTTGGCCCGAGCTTACCAACACCGGGCTCAGGCACCATAACTTTACGAAGGACCTGGTCTCTGATGCAGAGGTTCCGCTTCTTGACCCTAGCCTTATAGTACCGAGCTACTCTCTGCTGGTAGGCCGCGCTCTTAATGTATGCGAGGTACCGTACCTCGTTAAGTAGGTCAAGGTTAGTGCGTAGCTCATCTTCATTCGCCTTGTCATCATACTCTTCCAGACGTAGCGTGAGAACTTCGATCTCGGCTAGGATGACTACTTCAGTGCCACAAGTGAGGTTGAAGGGAGTCTCGCCTATTGTGGTCTTTACCATGGTTCGATAAGCCCATAGTACACTGGGTGGCTCGTCTAGCCATAGCCCCTTAGCTCGGTCGAGGCGTGCCTTCAGTCCGCAGTGAATTGCTCTGTTCGTAACCTCCACTTGGCTGCTTGCTTGAGGGTGCGCCCCCGAGGTGAAGTTTTGTTGAATTCCCATATCTTTGCACCAGTTCTAGAATTTAATATCCTCGAACTGCTTACCATTATTAGAGATCAGTACTCGAGGTAGTCTGAAACGACACACTATATTCTTCCAGAAGACGTTCTGCACATTCCGTGTTGTGATCGTTGTGAGGGGTTCAGCTTCTACCCACTTGGTAAAATAGTCGACTGCCACCACCAAGAACCTCTTCTGCCCTGTCGCTAGCGGAAATGGTTTGAGTATATTGATCTCCCACTGTGCGAAAGGCCACGGAATGGTGAGATACTTCAGGTCGACGGCAGGCTGATGATGGATGTTGGCGTGCTTTTGGCACTTGTCACACTTTCTGACGAGTTTGATCGCTTCTGCCTTCACCATTGGCCAGTAGTATCCCTGTCGTAGCGCTTTCTAGGTGAGAGCCTTGCCCCCCAAATGTCCACCGCACAGGCCCTCATGAGTGTGACGGAGCACGAGCTCGGCTTCGGGGGGTCGCAAGTAGCACAGGTAGGGGAGCGTGTAAGATCTTCGATACAGCCGTTCATCTATCATGACGTATTTGGCCGCTTGCCACTTTACCCTTCTGGCGGCATTGCGATCTGTAGGGATGATCCCGTATAGCAGGAAGCTCGCGAGCAGATCAATCCAGCTTGAACCTACTTGAACGACCGGAGTGGTCTCCTCTGCTCCCCAAGAATGCTAGGACGAGGCAAGTTCTCTATGTACACGGTTCTCATGGTGTTATCATTGGTGCTGGCTAACCGGGACAGGGCGTCGGCCTCAGTGTTCTTTGATCTCGGGATTTTCTTGATGAAGTGTGACTAAAAGTTGAGCAGAGCCTCTCTTACTTTGGCTAAGTAGGCGATCATAGTTGGCTCGCGGGCTTCGTATTCACCTGTAACTTGGTTGACCATGAGCTGAGAATCACTATAGATGATGATGTGTTTGGCTTTCACTTCATTTGCTAGAGCTAGCCTGGCTAGTAATGCCTCGTACTCCGCTTCATTGTTGGACGTCGCGAACTCAAAGCGTAGTGCATACTCCAGTTTCACCTCACTGGGAGCATACAGAATGATTCCAGCTCCGCTGCCCTGTTGGTTGGATGAGCCATCTACGTGAAGGATCCAAGGCTCCTCATCCCAGCTCGGGTTCGATCTAACTAGGAGGGAAGCCGCACTGGTTGCTGCCTCACAGTGCTCGAGCTCAACCGGCCTAGGAACCTCGCGCTCATTTGGCCTGGGAGCCTCGGGTTCGACTGACCTGGGGACTTCGGTGCTGAAAGTGCAATCCGCGACAAAGTTGTCTAAGGCTTTAGCATTGATAGCAGTTTGCAGCTTGTACTGGAGGTCATACTCACTGAGTTTGATGAACCACTTCGTCAACCTACCAGAGACCTTGGGCTTGAGTAAGACTTGCCTCAAAGGCTTGTTGGTGAGGACGATGATAGTATGAGCTTGAAAATATGGGCGAAGCTTCGGAGCTGCAATAACTAGAGCGTACGCCAACTTTTTGATATCTGGATATCTCGTCTTTGTTCCCTGCAACACTTTGCTAACATAGTAGATAGGTCGTTGGACTCTATCTACCTCTCTTTTTAGTACTGAGCTGACCACCTCGTCACTTGCAGAGAGGTACAACTCCAAAACATCACCCTCCTCGGGTCGGGTTAAGACCGGGATACGGGCGAGGTACTTTTTGAGCTCATCGAACGCTAGATGGCATTCTTCGGTGCATTCAAAGCCTTTGCTTTTAATCGCCTTAAAGAAAGTCAGGCAGCAATTTGCTAACTTGGACATGAAGTGGCTCAATGCGGCTATGCAGCCATTCAACCTCTGAACCTCCTTCAATTTCCGGGGTGGTATCATATCTTGGATGGCCTTAATTTTATCCGGGTTGACCTCAATGCCATGCCGGTTAATGATGTACCCTAGGAATTTAACCGAGGTGACACCGAAAACACACTTGTTCGGGTTTAACTTCATATTAAATTTACGCAAAATTTCAAAGACAGAATGCAAATCTTTTATTAAATCATTTGAAAACTGAGTTTTGACGACCATGTCATCTACATAGCATTCTATTTTCTTGCCGATCAATGGCTCAAACAATTTATTTACAAGTCTTTGGAATGTTGCCCCGGCATTTTTCAGTCCGAAGGGCATGACCTTGTAGCAGTATAGGCCGAGCTCTATTATGAAGGCTGTCTTTTCTTCGTCAGCAGGGTCCATCCTGATCTGGTTGAAGCCCGAATAGGTGTCTAAGAAACTCAGCAACTCATGCCCTGAGGTCACATCTACCAAACGGTCGATCCTGGGAAGTGGGAAGCAGTCCTTTGGGCAAACTCGGTTCAGGTCGGAATAATCAACGCACATGCGCCGTTTATCGTTAGCCTTTTTTACCAGAACGAGATTGGCCACCCAGCTCAGGTAATGGACTTCCCTAATAAAGTCGACTGCGAGGAGCTTGCTGACCTCCTCATCAACTGCTCTCCAGCACTTTGGGGCTAAGTTGCGTTTCTTCTATCTAACGGGCCTAACTACAAGATCAATATTCAGCTTGTGAGTAATGATGCTAGGGTTTATGCCTGGCATCTCTACCGCGGACCATGCAAAAACATCTAAATTTTCAAGTAAAAAACTTACTAGTTGGGATCGCAGAGGCTCCTTGGTCGAAGCGCCGATGTGGAGTGTCCGAGCTGGGTCCTCTATCGAAGTCGGGTTGGAGACGGTCTCTTCTGTGGGTGCAGCCCGCTCCTCGTATTGCTCCGTAGGTCACTCCAGTTCGAGGTCGTCTGCCACCTTGGCTTTCCCTTTGAGGGCGGCAACGTAGCACTTGCGGGACTCAAGATGGTCGCCTTGCGCCACCCCAACTCCGAAGTCCGTAGGGAACTTCATCGCCAGATAGTAGGTGGAGACCACCGCACGAAGGGAGGGAGTTGTAACCACCAAGAAGTCATAGTTGAGCCTCACTATGGTAGGCCAGGTGCCGGCCTCCACAGGTACAATGATTCTCCTCAGGGGCCTGACTTTCTCTCCGCTGATGCCCACCAAGGGAGTATTTGCGGGCATGAGATCGCCTTCTTTGAGCTGAAGCTTGTTGAACGTGACCTTGAAAAGAATATCCACCGAATTGCCGGAGTCGATGAGGACACGCTTGACTTCGAAGTCGTTGATCCTTATCTTCACGACGAGCGCATCATCGTGGGGGTAGTGGACCCCACGCGCGTCATCCTCCATGAAGAAGATCAGGTCTTCTGTCCTTGGCTGCTTAAGGGTTCTGGTCTTCCCTTTCGACCTCGTGAGCTGATGTCCGAGCTGCAACCGAGGTGCAGCCCACGACGATCGATCCTCCGACGATCACATGGATAGTTCCCCAATCTGGTCTCTTTTTCGGGGGCTGCCTCTACAGCTGCTCTGCTTGCCTGCTGGATTCGGGAGCATCTCTGCTTAGCTCCCCCTACCGACCTACTTTATTAGTATTATTCTGTACAAAATTTCTTAAGTATCCATGATAGATGAGCTCCTCTATCTCGTCGCGGAGGTTTTTACAACTCTCGGTACTGTGACCATGATCTTTATGGAAGCTACAATACAATTTTTTATTCCATACATTAGGGTCCCCTTTTAGCTGGGGTGGCCACTTCACATACGGGGCGTCCTTGATCGCCATAAGGATCTCGGCCCGCTTTGCATTCAGGGGCGTGTAGTCTGTACTCTCTACTGGTGGAGCTCGGAAAGGCTGACCTAGACTTGCCCCCCGAGCTAGATCTTTTTTCTTCTTGCTGTCTCCTTGGGTCGAGGACTCGGCTTCCCTTTTTCTTTTCTCAGGGATCTGCTCACCCTTCTGGTTGATTTCCTCCTCTGTCCCTATAAACTGGTACGCGAGCTTGAGGAACTCGGTTACCGTCTTGGGCCGATTAACAACCACGTGCCACTTGAAGTCTTTGTGCGTGATGCCTCTCTTGGCCACGGTAAGCCAAACTGTGGGGTCCAGGTCGGGTATCTGTAAACAAGCGTCATTGAACCGCTGGATGTAACTCCAGATGGATTCTCCTTCCTTCTGGACTATGCCAAGGAGGCTCTCCTGGGTCCTTGAGCACCGCTTGCTGGTGACGAAGTGAGAAGTGAAGACTTGCACGAATTGCGCCCAACTTCTTATTGATCTGGGCGCGAGGTTCTTGTACCATGTACGGGCCACTCCTTTGAAAGGGGTGGAGAAAGCCACGCACATGTAGGACTCATTGGCCCTTGCCAAGTGCAACTATGTCTGAAAGGCGTCTACGTGATCATTCGGGTCGAACGATCCGTCATATTTGTCCAGGGGATGCAGTTTGAAGTCCTTGGGCATTGGGACGGCCAAGAGTTCAAGAGACAGAAGGGATGGTACAGAGAGGAGTGGAGTGGCTTTTATTTCACCCGAGTTTACCTCTTCCTTACCCTTGAGCTCGGGCAGGTTGTGTGTTGCAATTCGGCGAGCTCGGTGACGTCTCCGCTACTTTTTTGTGGGCTCCGCATTGGTGCTGCTGGCCTCGGTATTGTCGAGCACAGTTTTAGTAGGGAGGGGGACGGACTGCTGGTGATGGCTACGGATAGAGGTATCTTGCCTGGAGTTTGCAGCCAAGACCTCAAATCAGTTCTCCACAAGCGGGGTCACGAACTTGGAAAGCTGAGGTGATGCGGGCCTAGTAGGCTGGGACCCTCCCGACCTGACTGCACGCGGCGAGGCAGGGGTGACTGGTCTTTCCTTCCTCCCGTGGGATGAGATTTGACTCTTGAGAGGATTCTGGGTCTAAGAGGTCTCTCCACGGTGAGAAGGATGCTCGTTCTGATGGTTAAGCCAGACTTGTTGCGCGATCGGATGCCGAGGAGGAAGCGATTGCTGGGTCTGAGGCAGCGGAGGAAACTACTGCTGATGGTGATGCTGAGAAACATGGTGCAGCACTTGCTACTTATCTAGTTGAAACTGCTGGACCTGTTGCATCTGAGCTTGCATGGCTCGCATGCATTGCACCAGGTCTTCAAGCTGGTTTTGAACGATCACGGGAGGAACAAGAGAGGGTTCGGTGAAGGTCGTTCCAACCGTGAAAGGGAGTGGAGCGTTCATGGGTGTCATTGTCTGAGGCACGTTCAGAATGGGAACTTCCATCCGTAGAGAGGGGGATGGTGAACTGTCCAACACACACCGCTGGGACCTGGAGTTGCTCCCCGGCGGTGATCATTTCTGCACTGCGTCCTGCATTTCTAGAGGAAGCCATGAAAACTGAAGTTTGCAAAATTTTGGTGGAAGGCTTTTTGAAACGTTTCCAAAGACGGCACCAATTGATGTAGCGCGATCTGGTCACTCCTAGCTAGCTTAGTTCCTTTCTAATCAGTTCCTCGGCTCGTTGCAACATATTGCTGAGCTCTTGAACGCTGACATTCAGCTTATTCATATTGTAGTTCATTATGAATGGATTGAAGGACGGAGTCAAGGAGTTAAGAATGGCATCTATCTGTTTGACCAGATCCAGCCCAGACCCAAGGGCCTCATGCTCGTTAATGTAACCCATCATCCAGAGACAATGGTCATGAACTTTCTGCCCCTTGGTCATCTGAGCGGTCATGAACTACTTCAGGACCTTTTGTCGAATAGAACGGTTCTACTCTTCGTACCTAAACTAAGGAGTTTTTCTCCTCCCATTCTTGGTATTCCCTCTTGCGGGCTTCTGAAGCCCTGTCTCCCAGACGATCCAGTGCAGGATTCTTTGCCACTTTTTCTATTTTTTCTGAAGTCAAGACCAACATAAGGTTTCTATACCAGTTGACATAGTTTAGGCCCTTAAACTTGTTGTTGTCAAGCAAATTAGCAAATTGTCCATTTGCCATTTTTCTGATAAAACAGCAAAACGTTAGTCCACAATCTTAGTTTGATTCATGTTACCTACATAGATATGGCTTTTAATCTAGGTTCCATTTCCATTTGTTCATCTCTGAGATTTCTCTCCTATCTCAGTGATGGAGATGGCGAAATGTCTCTGGAAATGTGGGAATCACATAGGGTGCGTGGAGCCAACTGTTTCAGCTGCATTATAATACCACCTTTCTGTGACGGATTGTATCCACTCATCATATGAGTTTTGCTTTGGCCTCTGTCAGACAAGGTTTAGATCCGTTTTCAGGTAAACCTTTCTGTCCAGTGAGTGCTCACCCATCATATTCAGGTTACGCCAAGGTACCGTGAGAGAGTTCCCATTTTCTGGTGAAGCCCCTCCCACATCGGTCTATGACGCTCCTATCATCTTATGAAACACTCTGACAGATCCAACAACAAATGGATAACCCAATTTTATGGTGTGTTTCCTCATTACTGAAGGACCCATCATCATGCTAATGACGGAAGGCCTTTAGAGAGTCCATCACATGGATCTCCCTATCACATGCACTCATATTTGTTGGAGGGAACAAAAATTACGTCCTAGTTAATTTAGGTCAAACCAGAGTGGCTCCCACTGACTTTCATAAAGTCAGATTTATGGTGGCCCAATTCGGCTAGGGTTTCCGCACGCATCCCTTTTTAGAGTTATGGGGCCCACCATGACAAGAAGGGGTCATCCAATGACCGTAAGGGACACCATGGCAATGATGTGCATTCAGCCATAGTGAGCGCAAGAGCCACTAA
This sequence comes from Nelumbo nucifera, assembly GCF_055504915.1. Lineage (NCBI taxonomy): Eukaryota > Viridiplantae > Streptophyta > Magnoliopsida > Proteales > Nelumbonaceae > Nelumbo > Nelumbo nucifera. The sequence continues at coordinate 12,710,543 of NC_142649.1, read as the reverse complement.
CGAATCATCATGGGCCAAGTGCTTATGGTCCATGGTCGCAACACATCAAACATCCATACATCGCATGATATGGAAGAATTGATCCAATCAATTAACTACTGTAAACCCCATAAACCAGCCCGTTTAAGGTCCACAATATTAACCATTAATATCGTCTAGGTATATGGGCTGAATCGCAGTTAGCAATTCGGCCCATATAGCTTTTAGGTAAAACTAGGCTTTTGCAGTTTTAACCCCTTAAAACTGGGCTTTACAGGTTGGGCTGAATTGGTTCTTCCAATTAAAAATTGATTTCAGACTTGAAAGTGGGAAATAACAGGACTGAATACAGCCCCTTTCAAACCCCAGATTTGGTCCAAACAGCTTTGGTCCAATCTGGTCCGAAACGGTCCAAAAACCAATCTTTAATTCAAGAAATAATTCAAGAAAGATTTGAAATTAATATCCTGATTTTAGACAATCACAAATCAGTTATGGACTGTTCGCACCACCTGCAAAACAGATGTGAGTAACCAGAAATTGCAAAACATAGAGTGTGAAGTCATCATCTGCAAAACGCAGAAGGGGATATCACGATCTGCAAATAATTACCTTCTCCAATCAAGAAAATAATAAAAAAAAAACAAAAAACCTATTTCTATTAAATAATTACATTCTTGATTGAATCCTATACATTCAGTCTAGAAAAATAAAAAAAAAATTATTTTACAGACTGAATAGAATAGAAACTGCAAATAAAGATTGCGTAGACAATCTGCGCCAATTCTGCACTTCAATCTCTGGGTACGAACAGTCCATTAAATCAAGAAATAAATTAAGAACAGTTCTAAATAAATTTCAGATTTAATGAAAATTAATTTCAGATCAATCGCCCATACAAGAAACAATTTCTTGAAACAAACTACAATCTGCGCAATACCCGGATAGAACAACTTCTACCGAATTGCGCAGGTTCAGACCTGATCTCTTGGTTCAAGGTTCGAACTTGTGGCTTTGATACCCCTGAAAGAATGGTAGGATCCATCGTATGGACGCCAAAAGGGTTGCAGAATGGGTGGGTGAATTTCAAAAATTTCCTACCTTTCTTTCAACTGGTAATCATATTCCCTAATTTTAGAATCAAAATTCAAGGATCCTACTTAAACCAAACCAGACCAGATTTGAACCAAATGAGAAGGGAGGGATTATACCTGATCCAAAGAAGCAGTATCTCCCAACATTGGTGTTTATGCCCAAAGAAGATCCCAAGATCAGCTCCCACTGAAGATGACACAGTGATGATGGAGCCGAACCAACACTGTTCATCCCACGAACTAGGTTCTTCTGAAGAACTCGATGGAAAACTGTGAGCACCACACAAACAATCAAGAACCTTTCTTGATCTTCTCTAACTGAGAACTCGAACTGACAGAAAAGGTGGTGGCGGCTGCTGGAGGAGAATGCTAGAGAAGAAGGTGGCGAACTGCTATTTTCTTCTCCAGGGTTATCTGAGATCTTATCTCAAGAATGCAGAGTGTTCTACTAAAACCCCTAGGGTTCGAATTCAAGTAATTTGAAATTAGGGTTTCCTCCTCTTTCTTGGTGATTAAGAAACCTCCTAATCATATTAGGAGTTGCCCTTATCCAAATCTGTATTTGGATTAGGACTCCTCTTAATCCTATCTACAGATTAGATAAGCTTTTCGTCATAACCTAATCTCAAATCCACCCTTTAAGTGACTAATCAAATCAGCCCAGATCAAAATGGGCTTTAGGCCCAATATGTATTAAGTGCTCGATAGTCTTCCAACCTGCTGCCCAGTTGGGCTTCTTTGTATGGCGTGGGACCCAAGCATTGATCTACACATCAGGCACATGGGTTCGGCCCAGCCTCTGTTACAAGGCCTAGCCGAATTCACTAGAAAGTTTAGTGAATCCCTTGAGCACATCACATGGACTCTATGGGCCCAACACTTACACTAAGTGGCCCCTGGGCCTAGCCATCTTATAAAAAACCCAGGGACTATGGGCAGATGCAAGATTAGCCCATCAGGTACTATCCTAAATGGCCTTACACTTAACCTCTTAGCCCATAATGATTAAGCACTACACGACAAGAGAGGACCTCTCCCTCGGCTGCAAGGAACAGTGTTGCACTCTCTACTCACATGGATCCCGGGAGTTAAAACCATTTGCAAACACTTTAAAAGCATATATAAGTATATATCATATATATAAATTTTGCAAAACAAAATTCCTGAAGGGATGGGATATCCATCACATGGACGCCCAAGTCTTGTGGAATGGACTGGTTGAATTTCAAAAAATTTTTCCCATCTTTGCAGGGAATCGAATTCCCTATTTTAGAAAAACATATTTTTCAAGGATTAATCTTGAACCATGAACCAAACCAGATCTGAACCAAAAGGACTAGGAGGGAGGATGTACCTGATACGGAGAATTAATATCTCCCAATAGAGGTGTTCACGCCTAAGGAAGGATCCAAAGACTGCTCCCACTGAAGATGGCGCAGTGTAGGATGGAGCAGAATCATCAATGTTCTTCAAAAGAACTTGACCCTTCGCAAGAATCAACTGGATGGCTTGTGAATACAACTCCAATCAATCTTTTCCCAAAAGATTGGTATCAAGATTAGATCTTGATTCCTCCCAAGAACTGGAGATCGAACTGAAGGTAATGGCGGCGGCAGGAAGGAGGCGTCAAGAGAGATTTTGCAGAGGTTGCATAAATCTCTCTTCTGTGATTTCAACTCTAAAGACAAGAGTTTTAAGTTGCATGTCTAAAGGCTGCTGCCCCCTCCTCCTTTTATAGATTTAAAGGGATCATCTCCTAATCCTATTAGGAGTTGCTGATCGAAATTATATTTGGATTAGAAGTCCCTTTAAATGATAAGGGAGAACCCTTATCTTATCTGCAGATCAGATCAGCCATCTCCTAATCTAATTAGGAGACTTCCAGATCTAAATCTTATTTAGATCTTGGACTCTCTAAGTGGATAGGGTCTAGGCCCAATCCTAAGAGCTGATCCACCTCAGAATTCACCCCCTTTAATTGACTGATCAAATCAGCCCAGTTTGAAATGGGCTTAAGGCCCATTTAAGGTTATGTACTCACTTAGCCTTCCAAACTGCTGCCCAGTTGGGCTTCCTTGTATGGCGTGGGACCCAAACATTGATCTACACATCAGCCACATGGGTTCAGCCCAGCCTATGTTACAAGGCCTGGCTGAATACACTGTTATGGACAGTGCACCCCCTGAAACCCATCTTATGGGCTCTATGGGCCCAACACTTACCCTAAGTGGTCCCTGGGCCAAGCCACCTTGTAACACCCAGGGACTGTGGGCAGATGCAAGATTAGCCCATCAGGTATTATCCTCAAAGGTCTTACACTTAACCTCTCAGTCCATAATGATCAAACACTGCCCGACAAGGGAGGACCTCCCCTTAGACTGCAAGGAATAGTGTTGCACTCTCTGCTTACATGGATCCCGGGAATTAAAACCTTTTGCAAATCATTTCGAAACTATAATATATATATATATATATATATCTTTATATAAATATATTTTGCAAAACAAAATCTCAACAATTGAAATCGGTTGTCGGAAGTCTTGGTTTCCATCAGAGAGAGTGCATCCCCGATCATTACCTTTGTCCGACAAAGGGGCTGATCTTGTCACTATGATCACCCACTCAGATGAATTCTCGGACTGTCCAAACATACCTAGGTATTGACCCCCGCTAAGGATCTCACTGATTGGTACATCAAAGACAGCCCAATTCGACACCTAATGTAGTATCATAATCGAGTCTAGGGGTCAGGTGTAACTTTCCAGTTTTGCCCATCTATCTCCAAGGTCCAGGGCAATACTGGAAATCTGGTCTGGTTCAAAGTTTCTATTAATCCTACACTACATGTGCTTCAGGTCTCACCCTGGTAGCTGAGACAAGCCACTCCAACTGTTGGCAGCACACTAGTGTCAGCCTTGGTAGGATAAATCTCCCCAGACTTACCCAATGGCTGTGAACCTTCTAAACTAACACAAGTCTCATTAAGTGTCCAGTTTAAGGGTATTACACAGAAACACACCACAGGAACATGAATCAAATGTGTACTTTATTCATTTACAATAAATTCATAATGTACATATTTCTGATTGAAGCTAAGGGCATACAAATATCTAACAGCTCCCACTTGCACTTAGGTCTAATCTGGTATAAGCCGGAGTCCCATACTTTCCACGTGTTTCTTGAACACTTTTTGTGTAAGTGGCTTAGTCAATGGGTCTGCTACATTCTCCGCTGATGCTACCTTCTGAATCAAGATGTCCTCTCTACCAACAATCTCCCGGAGTACGTGGTACTTCCTCTCGATGTGCTTCGACTTCAAGTGGGCTCGTGGCTCCTTAGCCTGAGCAATCGCTTCATTGTTGTCACACAACAATGGGATGGGTGATGTGCTGGACAGAACTACTCCCAATTCGTGAACGAACTTCTTCATCCACACGTTTTCCTTGGCAGCTTCACTTGCAGCAATGTATTCGACCTCGGTTGTGGAGTCTGCTATGGACCCCTGTTTGCTGCTTTTCCAGCAAACAGCACACGATCCTAGCATGAAAACATATCCAGATGTAGAATTTCTATCATCCGGATTTGATTGGAAATCCGCATCTGTATACCCTTGGATCTGTAGTGAACTACCATTGAATACTAGACAAAACTCTTTTGTCTTTCGAATGTACTTAAATATGCATTTCACAGCAGTCCAATGCTCCTACCCTGGGTTGGCCTGGAATCTGCTTACTACACTCACTGCCTGGGCGATGTCAGGACGAGTGCACAGCATGGCATACATGATGCTCCCTATGGCTGAGGCATAGGGAACGTCTTTCATGCTCTCGATCTTCTCAGAGGTCTTTGGAGACATCTTCTTGGAGAGATTGACTCCATGCCTGAAAGGAACATTTTCTTTCTTGGAGTTTTCCATGCTATATCTCTTGACTATTTTGTCAATATAATCAGATTGGGATAATCCTATTATCCGCTTCGATCTATCTCTATAGAGTCGAAGACCCAGTATATAGGAGGCTTCTCCAAGGTCTTTCATGGAGAATTGTTGTGATAGCCATACTTTTATCGTAGTTAACATTCCTACTTCATTCCCAATGAGTAGAATGTCATCTACATACAGAACCAGAAATGTAACCTTGTCACCACTGGTCTTCCTATAAACACAGGGTTTATCTGGATTCTGCTCAAAATCAAACTTTTTGACCGTAGAGTCAAATTAGATGTTCCAATTTCTAGAAGTTTGCTTGAGTCCATATATGGATCTATTCAACTTACAGCTAGCAGGATCCTAATGGATTTAAGCATGGCCACAGGCGAAAAGGTTTCCTTATAATCGATGCCTTCTTTCTAAGTGTATCCTTTCGCCACTAGACGAGCTTTGTAGGTCTCAACCCTACCATTGGGGCCCTTCTTTCTCTTATAGATCCATTTGCAACCAATTGCTTTTACCCCGGAGGGCGGATTCACTAGAGTCTAGACTCCATTGGTCTCCATTGAGTTCATCTCAGCTTTCATGGCATCTACCCATTTAAGGGAGTCTATGTCCAACATAGATTTCGTATAAGTCACGGGATCCACTTCACTAGTCAAGGTTTCGACTAGGTAACTATCCTGATCGTAACCAAAATGGACCGATGGCCTGGACACCCGGGTAGATCTTCTAGGTTGGTCACTACCTGGAACTTGTGGGACACCTCCCACTACATCTGAGCTCTCCTCATCATGAACAATTTCCTGACGAAGATTGTCTAGGATGTAGTCATTTTTCAAGAATTGTGCATTCTGACTGCAGAACACCTTCTACTCACTTGGATCATAGAATAGGTAGCCCACTGAGCCCTTTGGGTAGCCTACGAATAGGCAATGGCTGGTCTTGGATTCCAATTTGTCCGGATTCGTTCTTTTAACATGAGCCGGACAACCCCAAATCTTCAAGTGTCGTACACTTGGTTTCTTTCCGGTCCAAAGCTCATAGGGAGTCTTAGGAACCGATTTAGTTGGAACCCGGTTCAACACGTATATCGCAGTCTCTAATGCGTATCCCCAAAAGGATGTGGGTAACTCTGAATGGATGAGAAGTGATCGGACCATATCTAATAGGGTCCTATTCCTCCTCTCTGAAACACCGTTAAGTTGTGGTGTAGCAGGAGGAGCTAACTGTGATACTATCCCGTTTACCATTAATAGTCCCTGAATTCGTCAGAGAGATATTTGCCGCATCGATCTGATCGAAGGGACTTAATTTCCCTCCCTAACTGTTTCTCGACCTCTTGTCTGAACTCTTTGAACTTTTCAAAGGATTAAGACTTATGTTTCATTAGGTACACGTAACCATACCGAGAATAGTCATCGGTGAATGTAATGAGTAACACGTATTGGTTATGGGTCCTAACACTCAGGGGACTACATACATCAGTATGTATAAGGTCAAGCGTGCCTGTACATCTTTCAGGTTTACCGTTAAATGGCCTCTTTGTCATCTTACCTTGAAGGCAAGGCTCACAAGTGGGAAGATCTTCTATAGTTAGAAAATCCAAAGGACCATCATTTACCAGTCTTGTGATTCGGTCAATACCGATATGGCCAAGTCGGTAATGCCACAGGCACGTGGGATTAACTGTATCACGTGCTCTTTTCTTGGGGATTTCAGCCGACATAGTTTCAGCTATGTTAGTTTCTAGAGAATAATGTAGAACATAGAGACCGTTCTCCAGTTCCCCATATGCGATGAATTTATTGTTTCTTTTAATAGTAATCGTATTACTGAAAAAGACAGAATATCCATCCGCACACAGTTTTGAGACAGAAATCAAATTTCTTCTTAGATTTTGCACAAAAAGACAATCTTTAAGTACAATATTTCCTTCTCTAAATTTTAATTCTACGATGCCTATTGCCGTAGCTGCAACACTTGCAGAAGTCCCCATGTAGAGCATCACTTCTCCATCATTCAGCCTTCTGCTTACCTTGAACCCCTGCAGCGAGTTACACGCATGAGTTGAAGCCCCGGAGTCAATACACCAGGACGTAGAAGCCACCAATAAGTTGGTTTCTATGACACAAGATTCGAAATTACCTTTCTTGGATTCCAAGTACTGAGGACAGTTTCTCTTCTAGTGGCCAGTTTGTTTGTAGAAGTGACATGCATCTGATGTCCTGTCATTTAGCTTGTTCATATTGTAGTTTAATATGAACCCATTGAAGGAAGAGGGCAAGGAGTTCAAAATGGCATCCACTTGAGTGCCAAGATCTAGCCTGGATCCAAGGGCTTCTAGCTCGTTAATGTATCCCATCATCCGAAGACAATGGTCGTGAACTTTCTGCCCCTTGGACATCTAAGCAGTCATGAACATTTTCAAGACCTTCTGCTGAGTAGAACGATTATGCTCTTCGTACATTGTTTCCAGACTGTCCAATATGTCCTTAGCAAGTTCGATCTGATCGAACTGCCTCGGTATTGAGTTGTCCAAAGAAGCAACGACATAGCAGCCAGCTAGGGAGTTTTTATTCTCCCAATCTTGGAATTCACTTCTACGGGCTTCAGAAGCCCTATCACCCAGATGCTCCGGGGCAAGAGACTTGACTACCTTGTTCAATTTTTCAGATGTTAAAACCAACATTAGGTTACGGTACCAGTCGGCATAGTTTGGGCCCTTAAGCTTGTTGTCGTCAAGAAGCTTTGCAAATTGTTCATTTGCCATTTTCTGATAAAACAACAAATATCAGTCCACAACCTTATTTGATTCATGTTCATATCAGAGACAAGGATTTTAATCTATGTTCCATTCCCATTTGTTCATCTCTGAGTTTTCCCTCATTCTCAGGGATGGAGACAGCGACTTGTCTCTGGAAATGTGGGAAACCACATAGGGTGCATGGAGCCAACTGTTTCAGCTACAAAACCCCACCACCTTTCTGTGAAGGATCATATCCACTCATCATATGAGTTTTCCCTTTGGCCTCTTTCAAACAAGGTTCAGAGCCGTTTTCAGGTAAACCTTTCTGTCCAGTGAGTGCTCACCTATCATATTCGTGAACGCCAAGGTACCGTGAGAGAGTTCCCATTTTCTGGTGAAGCCCCTCCCACATCGGTTTATGACGCCGCTATCATCTTATGAAACACTTGGACAAGTCCAACAGCAAATGGATAGCCCATTTTCTGGTGCGTTTCCTCATTACTGAAGGACCCATCCTCATGCTAATGATGGAAGGCCTTTAGAGAGTTCATCATATGAATCTTCCTATCACGTGCACTCATATTTACTAGAGGGAACAAGAATTACGCCCTAGTTTATTTTAGGTTAAACCAAAGTGGCTCCCACTGACTTTCATAAAGCCAGATTTCGGTGGGCCTAAATCGGCTAGGGTTCCGCACGTAACATCTTCAGGAGGTGTGGGGCCCACCATTGAGGGAGGTCATCCAATGACCAGGAGGGACACCATGGCAATGATGTGCATTCAGCCATGGTGTGTGCAAGAGCCACTATTGAATCTGCATGGGCCAAGCACTTATGGTCCATGAACGTAGCACATCACACATCCATACATCACATGCAGGGAAGAATTGATCCAATCAATTAATTATCTGTAAAAACCCATTTGAAGCCCATTTTAATCCATAATATTAACAATTAATATCATCTAGGTATATGGGCTGAATTAGGGTTACCCAGTTTGGCCCATATAGCTTTATCCTTTGAAGTGGGCTTTTGGCAGATTTAACAATTTAAAACTGAGCCTTACAGGTTGGGCCGAATTAAATAGCCAATTAATTATCAATCCTTAGGCTCATTAAACAAAAATTAGGGCTGATATTCAGCCTTGATCGAACCCTAGATTCGGTCCAAACAATTTGAACCAATCTTGGTTCGAATGGGTCTAGGGTTTGATATTTAATTCAAGAAAATAATCTGAAATTAAAGAACTAATGAAACAAAACAAGAATCAGTCAATCCAGGGCTGTTCGTACAATCCATCCTGCAAAACAGAGGTTAGATCACAGAATGCAGTTTCACAAACTACAAATCGCAGGTAGCGAATGTCCCATCATCGAAATCTCCTTCCTTGTGCCGCCATCTTCGATCCAAAAATAAAATGAATAGAAAACCAAATTTCTATTATATTTACATCAGATCAAATACCTAATACATTGAGTCTAAAAATAAAAAAAAAATATATATATATATATATATTTACAGACCAAATGTAATGAATAAATCAAGAAACTGCAAATCTTGCAGGTTCCCTGCGCAAACCAAGAATTCGATCTCATTTTCTACGAACAACCCATAAATCAAGAAAATCATAAAGAACTATTCTAAACAATAATCAGACCAAATGTACGAACAACCCAAAAGATTGGTATCAAGATCAGATCTTGATTTTTCCCAAGAACTGGATATCGAACTGAAGGTAATGGCGGCGGCAGGAAGGAGGCGTCAAGAGAGATTTTGCAGAGGTTGCATAAATCTCTCTTCTGTGATTTCAGCTCTGAAGACAAGAGTCGTAGATTGCATGTCTAAAGGTTGCCGCCCCCTCCTCCTTTTATAGATTTAAAGGGATTAGCTCCTAATTAGGAGCTGCTGATCCAAATTATATTTGGATTAGAAGTCCCTTTAAGTGATAAGGGAGAACCCTTATCTTATCTGCAGATAAGATCAGCCATTTCCTAATCTAATTAGGAGGCTTCCAGATCTAAATCTTATTTAGATCTTAGACTCTCTAAGTGGATAGGGTCTAGGCCCAATCCTATGAGTTGATCCACCTCAGAATTCACCCCTTTTAATTGACTGATCAAATCCGACCAGTTCGAAATGGGCTTAAGGCTCATTTAAGGTTATGTACTCACTTAACCTTCCAAACTGCTACCCAGTTGGGCTTCCTTGTATGGCGTGGGACCCAAACATTGATCTACACATCAGCCACATGGGTTCAGCCTAGCCTTTGTTACAAGGCCTGGCCGAATACACTGTTATGGACAGTGCACCCCCTGAAACCCATCTTATGGGCTCTATAGGCCCAACACTTACTCTAAGTGGTCCCTGGGCCAAGCCACCTTGTAACACACCGGGACTGTGGGTAGATGCAAGATTAGCCCATCAGGTATTATCCTCAATGGTCTTACACTTAACCTCTCATTCCATAATGATCAAACACTACCCGACAAGGGAGGACCTCCCCTTCGACTTCAAGGAACAGTGTTGCACTCTCTGCTTACATGGATCCCGGGAATTAAAACCTTTTGCAAATCATTTCGAAACCATAATATATATATATATATATATATATATATATATATATATAAATATATTTTGCAAAACAAAATCTCAACAATTGAAATCGGCTGCCGACAGTCTTGGTTTCCATTAGAGAAAGTGCATCCCCGATCATTACCTTTGTCCGACAAAGGGGCTGATCCTATCACTATGATCACCCACTCAGATGAATTCTCGGACTGTCCCAACATACCCAGGTTTTGACCCGCGCTAAGGATCTCACTGATTGGTACATCAATGACAGTCCAATCCGACACCTAGTGTAGTATCATAATCGAGTCTAGGGGTCAGGTGTAACTTTCTAGTTTTGCCCATCTATGTCCAAGGTCCAGGGCAGTACTGGAAATCTGGTCCGGTTCAAAGGTTCTATTAATCCTACACTACATGTGCTTCGGGTCTCACCTTGGTAGCTAAGACAAGCCACCCCAACAGTTGGCAGCACACCAGTGTCAGCCTTGGCAGGATAAATCTCCCTAGACTTACCCAATGGCTGTGAACATTCTAAACTAACACAAGTCACATTAAGTGTCCAGTTTAAGGGTATTACATAGAAACACACCACAAGAACATGAATCAAATGTGTACTTTATTCATTTACAATAAATTCATAATGTACATATTTCTGATTGAAGTTAAGGGCATATAACTGTCTAACAATTCCAACAATTGAAATCAACTGGCGGGAATTTGGTTTCCATCAGAGAGAGTGCATCCCCGATCATTAACTTTGTCCGACAAAGGGATTGATCCCATCACTATGATCACCCACTCAGATGAATTCTCAGACTATCCCAACATACCCAGGTTTCAACCCCCGCTAAGGATCTCACTGATTGGCCTATCAAAGACAGCCCAATCCGACACCTAGTGCAGTACCATAATCGGGTTTAGGGGTCAAGTGTAACTTTCCAGATTTGCCCATCAATCTCCATCGTCCAGGGCAATACTGGAAATCTGGTCCGGTTCAAGGATTCAAGTAATCCTACACTGCATGTGCCTTGGGTCTCACGCTGGCGGCTGAGACAAGCCACCCCAATACTTGGCAGCACACCAGTGTCAATCTTGGTAGGATAAATATCCCCAAACTTATCCAACGGCTGTGAATATTTAAAACTAACACGAGTCTCAATAAGTGTCAAGTTTCAGGGTCTTATACCGAAACGCACCACACAACATGAATCAAACATGTACTTTATTTATTTACACTAAATATCAAAAGTACATCAAAACTGATTGAAACTAAGGACATACAAAACTGTCTAACATGTGGGCCCCATGAAAATGTAAGATGTTGAATGGGCATGCCAAATCAACATTTTTATCGAGCTCAAATGAAGACCGAATTAGTCCCCCACAAGACTGCCCCCCACCCCAATGTCTCACAATACATCCCCGCCATATATTGGGAACATCTCTCAATGATGATATCATCATTCTTGATATTATCATCGGAAGATGCTCCCAATACATGACAAAGATATGCTGTGGGACATTGTGAGGGGCAATCTTGTGAGGGCTGATTTGAAATCCCTCAAATGGTGCAGGCGAAGACGTTACAATAAACGTTGTGTGATTCTGCCTATAATCGACTTTTTTTTTAAGTCGCAGGGTCTGTCTCATTTTTTAGCTTGAGGACAAAATTACCTTTTCCATATACAAGAATTGTCAGAGCCGTTAATCCATATATATAATTTCTTTTACAATTATCCTCACTCAAATAAAATAATAGAGGTCAAATAAAATTTGAGTCTTTTTTCAAGGTTTTAAGAAATCTAAGAGATGAGGTTAAAGGTCAACACCACTAATCAAAGGTCCAAGATACGCCACTGTCCACAAACAGCTTGTTTGTTACATTTCCTTTTGTGACCAACTTGCAGATTCATTTATTAAAGGTCTTTCTTCCTCACTGTCCCCAAGCCCATCTGAGCACAATAAATCAAATAATCAATATCTTCCCACGTACGTGTTTGTTGTAATCAACGTTTTCGAACCGCCGTTGATCGGATGGTCGGACCGTTCGGCCCAGGAACCGTCCAGGCAATCGGTTCCATTTTATTTAAAACCCGGAATCTAATAAAAAATCGTTGTAAAAGTCAATAAATCGTTGAACTGGGTGGTTGAACTATCGATTCGTTAAACGATTTTTGACTATTTTTTTATTTTTTTAATTATTTTCTTTAATTTATTTTTAATTTTACAATCAGAATGGACCATCTGTTTGAACCGAACAATCGAACCGTTGACCTGAAAACCAGTGCCCAGAATGATTTCATTTCCGAGTCGTATTTTGAAACGTCGGTTGTAATACACGTATAATTAATGTAAACTGTAATACTATAGAATAAATATTAAATACAGATTTATTAGAAAAAAATCAAATACAGAGATCAATCCCATGTGGGAAGAGTTATCTTCCATTTTCTGTTTCAAATTCTTCTTTTCAATTTTAGTGGATCTACATCACTTTCCATAGATTTTGTCAAGTCTCAACGTCAAACTGTAAACTGGCCCAAATTTAGAATGAGTGAGCTGTATTAGCCTTTTTATAGTCTAAAATTTAGAATGAGTGAGCTGTATTCACAAAGTTTGAAGCTTCTCTTCTGACTGAGTTCTGGTCTCTGGATGCCTCGAGAGATCCCCCGTTGAGATTTTCCATTGAATGCAAATGAGAAAATACAAACAAAGTTACTATTCTACTTAGACTTAAACAACCTCTAAATAGTTGCAGGTTCTATAATAAATGAAGAAAATCAACCGACAGATGAGGGATCCTCCTCAACGACCAACAAACTTTTATGAGCATGAGGGAAAATAAACAATAGGTTTTCGGTGCATTAAATGGATGGTTATGATCAACACTTAAATCATTGGGACAATTAGAGAATCAATTAATTTAATATTTGGATGTTGGTATCTACTTCCACAAGATGACATCATGGTGATGAAGGATGATTTTACTCGACCTCGTAACAGGGGACATGTTGACACGACCTGATTAACAGATGACAGTTCAGCATGATCAGCCCGTAGCATAACAGTCTCGGGTACCCATCTACCCTGGGCTAAAGTGACCTCAAGACAGGGTCACTACGAAATGAAATCGCCTCGGTACCAGATCGCCACAAGAACACTTAGATTCCAAAGCACTTTGACACTCAGCCCAATTCGGGACTTAAAGGTGTAAGCTCGGGGATACCGACGTGCCCTTGAGGATCCCAAAAATCCCTCTGACGGTTCCTGGACTTCACGGGATCACACCGCGTAACAGCCAACGTTATCACCCTAATTTATTCGGGCGGACTCGATAAACCTTATCAGTTAGCAACACTATCTTCCATTATCGCGGAAACAGATCTCATCGTGACGAGGATTCCGGAACTACTCCGCAAAACCCGCGAGGACTCCATTATATAAAGGCTCCACCCCCCAGGGGTGCAAGGTATGTGTGATTTCCTGCTCTCGAGCTCTCTCATTTTCAAGCAATTTTAGCTCGCTACTAGCCTACTGACTTAAGCATCGGAGCGACCTCGCCGGGTTAGCGTCCCGGGGTTCTCTGATATCCTTGCAGGTTCAGTCCACCGTCCATCTAGAAGCCAAGTCACCTCCAGCTGGGAGCAGCCAGATCACGCTAAATCAATTGGCGCCGTCTATGTGAAGCGCTACGAGAAGCCTCTTTCCACCAAAAATTGCAAACTCAGAATCAATGGCATCCTCCAGTAACGTCAGACAGAACGGTGAAATGAATCTCTCTGGGGGGCAGCCTCAGATCCCCACTGTGTGCATCGGTCAGTTCACCAGATTGCTCTCTGCAGGTGGGATCCCAACGTTGATTGCGCCTCAAGCAACTGTGCCCATGAACGCCCCACTTCCTCTTGTAGTGGGTGCAACCTTTGCTGAACCATCTGTGGTTCCCCTGGAGTCGGACAGAATCAGCTCGATGACCTGGTACACTGCGTGTGGGCTATTCAAGCCCAAATGCAACAGGTCCAGCAATTTTAGCATTACCAGCAGCAGGTTTTACACCACATCTACCGGCAACAGTTCCCACCGCTGCAGTAGAATCAACAGCTGGTTCCACTTCGGCATCCAGCAGCACAGCAATACAAGTCTCACCATCAGAACAATTGCCCTCCTCGCCGAGGAGAGACTTCCTAGATCTAGAATCCTCTCGAGAGCCAAGTCTCGTCCCGCAGCAGGAGGGAAAGGCAAGTTACTCCTCCCGCCTCGTAACAAGTGAATAGGTCAGGAGACACTCAGCCTGCCAGAGCTACTTCACCTCGGCCCACGCAACATGAACGTTCGCTTGCAGGGAATCGGTTCGGGGTTCTGGCTGCGGACTCCAGACGAGGCCCCTTTGTTCACAGCAGCCAGCGTTAGTAGTCCGAGCCACTTCATGCCAGGACATTGCCCGACAACACGAAGGTCAATAGCACCAATGCGGAGCCAGTCAAGAAGCAGCAAAGGCGGCGTCCTAAGGCACGTTGAGCAGTAGCTCCAAGCCAGCTCACTGGACCTAGTCAGCCCGAGCAGCCTAAAGGTAAAGAGGAGGAAAGCTCGGAAGCCACAAAGACCGCTCCCCTCCTCTCTGTGTCATCTCCTTTGTCCTTCGAGCTCCTGGCGACCCCGTTCGACCCAAATGATCATGTAGACTCCTTCCAATCCCAGATGCATTTAGCTGGGGCTGATGAATCTTGCATGTGTGTTGCCTTCTCTATGACCTTCAAAGGAGTAGCTCGCACATGGTACAGGAACCTTGTGCCCGAGACGATCAAGAGTTGGGCGCAGTTCGTGCAGATGTTCACTTCACACTTCATTACCAGCAAGAAGTGTCCGAGGTCACAAGAAAGCCTCCTCAACATAGTCTAGAGGGAAGGGGAGTCGATTCGAAACTACATCAAACGCTTCAACGACACTTGTTTGCAGATCCTCGACCTGGATCCCGCTGTAATACTCACGGCAGCAAAGAAGGGTATTACCCACAGGGAATTCAAGTGACACATAGTGGCAAACAAGCCCAAAGACATCACTAGATTCCTCAAGCTCGCCGATCAGTTCATCGGGACTGAAGTGGAGATGAACCAGAAGACTAAAGCCCCGGCGGAGAAGAGAAAAAGGGAAGATGACAACCCGAACAATGGTGGCAGAAAAAGAAGAAAAAGCAAGTCCCCAACTAGGGGAGGAAACAAGTCAGATCAGCGTTCCTGAACTCATTTGGTTGAAAGGACGAGCTACACGCCCCTCAACGCGAAGCGGGGAGAAATCCTCATGGCGATCAAGGACGCCTATTATGTGAAGTGGCCACCTCAGTTGAGGAGAGATCCCGCAACTAGGAACATAAATGTTTATTGTCATTTCCATAAAGATCACAGTCATAGGACCAGGAATTGTAGAAATCTCCGCGACGAGATTGAAGAACTCATCCGTCGCAAATAATTAAAAAAATTTGTACAAAAAGAAAACAAAAACCAGACAGATCGGTAGGGGGAGCAAAGGAGAAATGCTCTTGAGTCCAGCAGCAGACAGAGTGAGCAGCCATAGAGACAACTGCCCGAAGGGAGGCCGATCCGCGGAGTAATCAATATGATTACTAGCGGGTCCATTGTCGCGGGCTGCACCTTAGCAGCAGGGAAAGCCTCGGTTCGTGAACTAGAACGTGAGGTGTAGAATCCACTAAAGTGACCTAGGCTTGAAGATCCAATATTCTTTACAAAGGATGATGCGCGTGGGGTTCAGTATCCCCATGATGATGCCCTGGTCATAAAGATGAGGATCAACGACTTCGAGGTAAAGCGCGTCCTGGTCGATTCAGGCAATTCAGTTGATATCCTATTCAAGGACACCTTTGACAAGCTCCAGCTCCAGGAAGGCGACATCAAGCCAACAGATACACCCCTGGTGGGCTTCAGCGGAGAAGAGGTCAGACCACTAGATCGAGTCTCAGTACCCGTAGAGGTCGGCACGTGGCCTAACATTGCAAGATTCGAGCATACATTCCTGGTGGTCGTGACTCCCTCCCCGTACAATGACATAGTAGGTCGGCCTAGTACCCACGCACTTCACGCAGTGGTTTCCACCTACTATCTGGCCATGAAGTTCCCTACGGACTATGGAGTAGGGGTAGTGCGAGGCGACCAGATCGAGTCTCACAAGTGCTATATCGCCGCTGTCAAGGGGAAAGCCAAGCTAGCAGCTAATATCGAGCTTGAGTGACCTATGGAGTATCCCGAGGAGCGAGCTATGCCAATAGAAGAGACGGTCCACATCCCAGTCTCGAAGGAAGATCCAACCAGAACTCTACAAATCAGCGCATCGATCGAGGAACCACTCGATTCTCAGTTGGTATGTTTTTTACTTAAAAATTTAGACATATTTGCATGGTTCGCGGCAGAGATGCCCGGAATAGATCTAGTATTATAACTCACAAGTTGAATACTGATCCTTTAGTTAGGGCAGTTAGACAGAAAAAACGCAACCTCACCCCGGAGCATTGGAGGATAGTCGACGAGGAGGTCGGGAAGCTCCTTGTAGCCGATTTCATCAGGGAGGTCCATTACCCGAGCTGGGTGGCTAACCCAGTTTTGGTAAAAAAGGTCAACGGTAAATGGCGCATGTGCATCAATTATACCGACCTGAATCGAGCTTGCCCAAAGGATTGTTTCCCACTCCCTAAGGTCAACCGTCTAGTGGACGCGACCTCTGGGCACGAGTTGCTAAGTTTCTTGGATGCGTACTCAGGATACAACCATATCCGAATGGACCCTGCCTACAAGGAAAAAACGACATTCATAACCGAACTAGGGTTGTACTGTTACAAGGTAATGCCCTTTGGACTAACAAATGCTGGGGCGATCTTCTAAAGACTTGTAAACAGACTATTTGAACCGTTGATCGGCAATAAGGTTGAGTGCTATGTAGATGATATGGTTGTTAAGAACCAGTTTTCGAACTGTTTAATAAATGATTTGTAGTGTGTTTTTGAAATTTTGTGCAAGTATAATATGAAATTAAACCCTAACAAGTGTGTCTTCGGTGTCACCTCGGGTAAGTTCCTGTGTTACATAGTCAACCAACATGGCATCGAAGCCAACCCTGAAAAAATAAAGGCCATCCTAGATATGAGGCCACCTCATAAATTGAAGGAGGTTCAGAGGCTGAACGGTCATATAACCGCTCTGAGCCGCTTCATATCCAAATCAGCAGATCGCTGCTTGCCTTTTTTCAAGGAAATTAAGAAAAGTAAGGACTTTGAGCGGACCGAAGAATGCCAGCTCCCCTTCAACGAGCTGAAAAAATACCTAGCTAGCATCCTGGTGACCCGACCCGAGGAGGGAGATGTTTTAAAGCTGTACCTCTCTGCGAGTGATGAGGTAGTTAGCTCGGTACTAATAAAGGAAGTAGATCGGATCCAACGTGTTAGACAGTTTTGTATGCCCTTAGCTTCAATCAGAATAATGTACTTTATGAGTTTATTGTAAATTAATAAAGATACATATTTGATTCATGTTCCCTTGGTATGTTTCTGTGTAATACCCTTAAACTAGACACTTAATGAGACTCGTGTTAGTTTAGAATGTTCACAGCCAGTGGGTCGGTCTGGGGAGACCTATCCTGACAAGGCTGACACTGTGGTGCCACCAAGTCGGTTGGGGTGTCCTGTCTCAGCTGCCAGGGTGAGACCCTAGGCACATACAGTGTAGGATTAATTGAATCTTTGCCCTGGACCAGATTTCCAGTATTGCCCTGGACCTTGGAGATTGATGGGCAAAACTGGAAAGTTACACCTGACCCCTAGACTCGATTATGATATTGCACTAGGTGTCGGATTGGGCTATCTTTGATGTACCAATCAGTGAGATCCTTAGCGGGGGTCAAAAC
Source organism: Nelumbo nucifera (assembly GCF_055504915.1). Taxonomy (NCBI): domain Eukaryota; kingdom Viridiplantae; phylum Streptophyta; class Magnoliopsida; order Proteales; family Nelumbonaceae; genus Nelumbo; species Nelumbo nucifera. The sequence continues at coordinate 12,692,320 of NC_142649.1, read as the reverse complement.
CTGGGTATGTTGGGTCAATCCGAGAATTCATCTGAGTGGGTGATCATAGTGACAGGATCAGCCCCTTTGTCGAACAAAGGTAATGATCGGGGATGCACTCTCACTGATGGAAACCAAGACTGCCGGCAGCCGATTTCAACCGATGAGATTTGTTTTGAAAAATATATTTTATATAAGATATAAAAGAATATATATGGTTTCTAAAATGTTTGCAAGAAGGTTTTAATTCCCGGGATCCATATGAGTGGAGAGTGCAACACTGTTCCTTGCAGCCGAGGGAGAGGTCCTCTCTTGTCGGGCAGTGTATGATCATTATGGGCTGAGAGGTTAAGTGTAAGACCATTGATGATAATGCCTGATGGGCTAATCTTGCATCTGCCCACAGTCCCTGGGTGTTACAAGGTGGGTTGGCCCAGGGACCACTTAGTGTAAGTGTTGGGCCCATAGAGCTCATTTGATGGGTTTCAGGGGGTACACTATCTTCAGCAGTGCATTCGGCCAGGCCTTGTAACAAAGGCTGGGCTGAACCCATGTGGCTGATGTGTAGATCAATGCTTGGGTCCCACGCCATACAAGGAAGCCCAACTGGGCAGCAATTTGGAAGGTTTTTTGAGTACATAACCTTAATGGGCCTTAAGACCATTTCGAACTGGGCTGATTTGATCAGTCATCTAAAGGGGGAGAATTCTGAAGTGGGTCAGCTAAAAGGATTGGGCTTAGACCCTATCCACTCAGAGAGTCCAATATCTAAATAAGATTTAGATATGGAAACCTCCTAATTAGATTAGGAGACAGCTGATCTGATCTGCAGATAAGATAAGGATTATCCCTTATCACTAAGGGACTTCTAACCCAAATATGATTTGGATTAGCAACTCCTAATCTGATTAGGAGCTGATCCCTTTAAGATTATAAAAGGGGAAGGGGGCGGCAGCTTTGGAAAAAGACTATAACATCAATAGCATTCTTCTCTTTAAGAAAGAGAGATTAAGAGATTTCCTGCATACTGTGAATTCTCTTCTGCCACCACCTTCCTGCCATTGCCATTCCTTCAGTTCGATCTCCAGTTCTTGGGAGCAATCAAGATTGGATCTTGATTTCAATCTTTTGGGAAAAGATTGATTGGAGCTGTACTCACAAGCCGTCCAGTTGATTCTTGCGAAGGGTCAAGTTCTTTTGAAGAACATTGCTGATTCTGCTCCATCCTTCACTGCGCCATCTTCAGTGGGAGCAGATTTTGGATCCTTCCTTGGGCGTGAACACCTCCATTGGGAGATAGTATTTCTCCGTATCAGGTATAATCCTCTCCCACTCCTTTTGGTTCAGATCTGGTTCAGTTTATGGTTCAAGATTGATCCTTGAAAATATGATTTTCTAAATAGGGAATACGATTCCCAATTGAAGGAAGAGATAAAATTTTTGAAATTCGCCCCTTATTCCGCAATCTTTGGGCGTCCATAGGATGGATCTCTCATCCCTTCACAATGACCTATCTACTATGTCAACAAAGTTTTGCAAGATGCCAAAACAAGGTACCCAGAGATCGAGAAACTGGCATACGCGTTGGTCATAGTAGCTCGGAAGCATCGTTCGTACTTCCGAGCCCACACCATCGTCGTCCTCACCAACAAACCTCTGACGCAAATCATACTCAAGCCTGAGGTATCTGGTAGAATAACAAAGTGGGCCATCAAACTCAGTGAGTATGACATCCGGTATGAGCCACGGACGACGATTAAGGCCCAAGCCATGGCCGATTTTGTTGCAGAATGCACCTTCAGCACCACGGTCCCTGAATTAATCGAGCTCAAGCATAGAGAGGAAGCTTCAACCAGTGCGGCACTAGTCCCGGTTAGAGCAAGGCCGACCTAGGACGAGGAGCATCCAATAACAAAACGGAGTACGAAACACTGATAGCTAGGCTCGCTCTAGCGAATGAAGTACAAGCAAAACACATCATCATCTGTAGTGATTCCCAGCTCGTGGTCAACCAGGTCACCGGCGATTATGAAGCTCGCGACCCCACCATGGCTGCTTATTTAGCCAAGGTCAGGGAAGTTCTATGCAGCTTCCAGTCATATTTCATCAAGTAGATTCCAAGGTCCGAGAACGCTGAGGCCGATGCCTTGTCCCGGTTAGCCAGCATGAGCAGCAACACCATGTGGACCGTGTATATAGAGAACCTACCTCAGCCCAGCATTCTCGGGGGGGGGGGGTAGAAGAGGTCACTCCTGTTGCACAAGCAAAGCCGAGCTGGATTGACCCACTTGCGAGCTACTTGCTTCATGGGACCCTCCCAGCAGATCACAATGCGGCCAGAAGGGTAGAGTGCCAGGCAACCAAGTACGTCACGATAGACGGACGGGTGTACCGGAGATCCTACACGCTCCCCTACTTGCACTACTTGCAACCCTCAAAGGCCGAGCTCGTTTTCTGTGACACTCATGAAGGCCTGTGTGGCGGACACTTGGGGGGCAGGGCTCTCGCCCAGAAAGCGTTGCGACAGGGGTACTACTAGCCCACAATGAAGGCAGACGCACTCGAGCTTGTCAAGAAGTGCGATAAATGCCAAAGGCACGCCAACATCAACCACCGACCTACTGCCGACCTGAAGTATCTCACCAGCCCATGACCCTTTGCACAGTGGGGAATCGACATTCTTGGCCCGTTCTCGCCAGCGACAGGACAGAGGAGATTCCTGGTAGTAGCAGTAGATTACTTCACGAAGTGGGCGGAGGCGGAACCCCTAACAACAATCACAACACAAAGCATACAAAACTTCTTTTGGAGGAATATAGTATGCCGCTTCGGGCTACCTTGAGTGCTTATCTCTAACAACAGTAAGTAGTTTGAAGATATCAAGTTCCAGAGTTGGTAAGCCGAGATGGGGATACAACAGAACTTCATTTCGGGGGCACACCCTCATGCAAATGGGTAGGTGAAAGTCATGAACAGAGCTATACTCCATGGACTAAAGGCCTGCTTAGCCCGAGCTAAGGAACTGTGGGTAGACGAGCTACCGAGTGTACTATGGGCTTATCGAACCACCGTCAAGACCGCCACAAGTGAAACCCCCTTCAACCTCACCTTTGGCACGGAAGCGGTAATCCCAGCCGAGATCGAGGTGCCTACATTATGCCTGGAGGCATACGACGAAGAAGCAAAGTGTGACGAGCTCCGTACCAACCTCGACCTGGTGGAAGAAGTACGAGACCTTGCGTATATTCAGATTGCTGCCTACTAGCAAAGGGTGGCGCCCGGGTCAAGAAATGACACTTCCATGTTGGCGACCTGGTCCTGAAAAAAGTCATGGTACCTGAGCCCGGTGTCGGTAAGCTTGGACCGAATTGGGAAGGCCCCTACCGAGTGAGACAGGTACTCGGGGAAGGTACGTATGAGCTCGAAACCATAGGAGGAAAATAGGTACCTCGAGCATAGAATATCGGTAACCTAAGGCGATACTACCTGTGATTGTCGAATTGGAGAGAGGACTACCGAGTCACTCCCAGAAGTCCAAGGACTAAAGTGCCGAGCTGATAAAAGAACTTGGCACTACGATAGGTCCCAGTTGCCTCTTCGGCATGGGCAAAACCAAGAGCGGACTATGAGTCGCTCTCAAAGCCTAAGGGTTAAAGCACCAAGCTGACAAAAGACCTTGGCACTTCATAAGCCTTAGTCGCCTCCTCGGCATGGGCATACAAGACCTAATCGCTTCTTCGGCATAGGCAACTCATTTCATGCCTAAGGTGTAGACAGCTCGGGTATAAACCCTACGATGTCTAACTCACCTCAGCATACAACAAAAAAGTTGAACCCCAGCGAAGGGATAACTAACATCATCAAGTAGCCCACGTGCAAACAGGTCAGGTAGATACCCTACAATATCCACGCACCTTGGGTACATCACGCGAAGTTACCCCTACTTGTAGTCTAGGTCGGTAGCTCGACAGTTCGGGGTAACCTATTCTTATTTGGTTAGTTCATCAGAGAGTGATTTGTACTTGGAGCATTTTGGCAAAAAAGTATATTTCATTGATGTGAAGAGCTCGTTATAAAAAAAAAAAAAAGAGAAAATCCTCTACTCTAACTCAAGCTCGCAGGCCCGGGATTTACAAGGAAGACTTAGTGCTCTTCGCCCTTGTCCGAGGCCTCAGCAGGAGGATCAACCCTTTCGTCAGCACCGGCCTCTCCGATGTCAAGCGGCTCATCATCAGTCTCTGCCTCAGAGTCCAGGTCTTTAGTGGCTTCGATGGCCATTTCATTTGTAACCCTCGAGGTGGTGATAGCGCTCAGATCGAGCTATGGGAACTCGCACCTAGTCAACCACCTACTGAGCTTGAGGCCCTTGCGATAACCTTCCGTCCCGACTTCCATCAGCTCTCCTTGGAACTCCTCTGAGCTCTTGTACTCTTCGACGGCCTTAGCTTTGGACTCTTCCACTGCCTGAAGGAGTATCTCGATTCGTTCCTTGACATGGGCCTTGAGGTTTTTCACCTCCCGCTCTAGCACTGCCTTCTCGGACATTAGTGCCGCCTTCATGGACATTAGCAGTGAAATGAGCTCCTTCTAAAATCGGGCATCGTTCTTCAGTGGGTTGATATCGCTACGAGCTAGATTCAACTCGGTGTGAGCGCAAGAGCCCGCTTCAAGTGTAGCTCGGACTGGTATGTCAGAGCGTGCACGACGGAGTTTACCTGCCCAGAAAACCACAATTAGTATCAGGAAAAGTCTTAAAGCATGAAATTGAAGAAGTCAAGACGAAACTTACCACCATGCAGTGAGTAGTCGCTTGAGCTCCGAGCTGAGCGACCGATAGTTCGGCCCAGCTAGCGACCTCTTCACTGTACACCGCGCTTTTGCTCTTAAGCAGGCTATATTTCAGAGTCAAGATGCTCCGAACTGTTTCCTCGCTGCCCGAAGACGCGGCGGTTGCAGGAGCGGGCTCCGAAGATGCCTCCTCGGGTGCGCGAAGTGGGTAGGCCTTCCCTAGTTCCTCCTCAGTCAGATCAATCACTGGAGGTTGCACATTGGGGGACTGTTCAGACTCAGGCACGGTAGCCTACGGTGACTCAACACGAGCTCTTTTGGTAGCTCGCTTCTTCTTCCCTTTCATCCGGTCAAGAAGTTGATCCATAGCGAGATTCATGGGAGCTGCAACAGAAGCAATACGACAGCAACTTTATCAGAAATAAAGTAAAGACACAAACAGAGATGACCTACCAGGACTCAGGCCAGCCTGCACAAGCTTGTCTTCAACCACGTAGTCTGCGAAGTTGAGGCCGAGCTCTGCCCAAGATCGGAGCACCTCCCTTGTTTTCAGGTCCAGTCTGACACCGGGATCCTGAATAGCCGCCCTCCAATGGGTTAGGAAGGGCCATTCCTCAATATTACGGACCACGAAATAACCTCTCTTCTAGGTCGAGACCCTAGTTGGGAGCCCGTGCAAAAGCTTCTAACCCAGACGAGGAGACAGGTAATAGGTCCACCTATACTCGGGAAGGACACAGGAGGCGTTCTTCTTGATGGGCAGGATCGAAGAGAAGATATCGAGGTCAAGGAGGAGGTTATAGTCACAAAAAAGCGAGATGGTCCCTACCACGTTGCAGATTGAATTCGGGTGCAGTTGGTCTATAGTGATGTTAAAGAGCTTCAAGACTTCTATGATCAAGGGGTGTAACGGAAGACGAAGACCAGCTACGAGCTGCTCCTTGAAGATCCTGACCTCATTGTGATCATGCTCCTAGGGGAAGTTGCCTAGTAGAAGACTATAAAGGAGGTCGTTTGGGAGATTGTACCGAGCTATTAAGGCCTGGAGCCTGTCCGCTATCATCGTCGATGGGCCGAAGCTGTCTGGCACCCGACCTCTGTGCGAGGGCGATGCCAGGTTCCCAGAGGCTTCTCGCACCTCTCGGAGTGGCTGCGCCTCAGGAGGGCAACAAACCATTTCCAGACCCGAAGTAGCTTCGATCAAACTATCGACCTGGGCCGAGGCACCCACCTCGGCCTCATCTAGAAGACTATCGAACTAAAGCTAGACATGAAAAAGAAACTGAATCGAAGAGGAAGGCTAGGGAAGACTCACCAAGGAGGAAGACCAAACCGAAAAAGGAACACCGGACAGAAAGACCCGAGCTAAGGAGCTTGAACGCGACCTCAGACTGAAGGCAAATGAACTTATGGCGAAGAAAATGAGTCTCGGGTCCCCCTTTTTATAGCCACTGTACAGAAGAATCAACAGTCAAGATCAAAGTGATCCAACGACTCCTAAGAAAACCAGCTGCACGACCCCCGAGGTTGAAATCGCTTTAGCGCGTTTTTTGACGTCCGCGGAGCTTGTAGATCGCGTGACGTTCGCACATAAACCAGATGCGACCCAGGTTATTCTTGGTTGAGCCGAGTAGCCGAATTGGTCCGACCAATGATTCATCCGACAAAATGGCCTGAACCTCGAGCCAAATCCACTTGTCACATCATGAACTCCCCGCACCAGGTCTGGACCCCTAGCTCGGGGAGTGGGGGGCAATTGATGAAGGGTGATTTGGCCCGACCTCCTAACAGGGGGACACGTGGACACAACCTGACTAACAGATGACAACTCAGCATGATCTGCCCGCAGCATAATAGTCTCGGGTACCCATCTACCCCGGGCTAAAGTGACCTCGAGACAGGGTCACCCCGAAATGAGATCGCCTCGGTACTAGATCGCCACAAGAACACTTAGATGCCAAAGCACTTCGACACTCAGCCAGTTTGGGACTTAAAGGAGTCAGCTCAGGGATACCGACGTGCCACTAAGGATCCCAAAAATCCCTCCGACGGTTCCCAGACTTCACGGGATCACGCTGCGTAACAGCCAGCGTTATCTCCCCCGACCGATTCGGGGGGACTCGATATTCCTTATCAGTTAGAAACACTATCTCCCATTATCGTAGAAACGGATCTCATCGTGACGAGGATTCCGGAACTACTCCACGAAACCCGTGAGGACTTCATTATATAAAGGCTCCACCCCCAGGGGTGCAAGGTATGCATGATTTTCTACCCTCAAGCTCTCTCATTTTCTAACAATTTTAGCTCGCTACTAGCCTACTGACATAAGCATTGGAGCGACTTCGCCGGGTTAGCGTCCCGGGGTTCATTGATATCCTTATAGGTTCAGTCCACCGTCCGTCTGAAAATCAAGTCACCTCCAGCTGGGAGCATCCAGATCGCTCTAAATCACATGGAATTAACGGATTAACTAAAAAATGAAAAAAATCAAAATTTTCTATTTTTGGGAGATGGCCAGCATGTCCAAAGGGTATTTTTGTCATATTAAAATAAATAAGATGACATTAAATGGTTTAGAGTCATTTTTAGCATTTGTAAATTGTTTTCTATGAAACCTGAAGAAGAAAACATAATAAGACTCAAATTTGGGAAGAGTGCAAAAAATACATACAAGGTTTTAGATTATTAAGGTATGAATGAAAAAGAATTTTGTTTCAAGCTAGAAGCCAAACGCCCTCGAAGATAAGGAGGCCTAACTCTTTGGTCTTCTCCTTTCCATTTCTTTAATTTATTTTGTTAGGGCAAATTTTTTAAACTACCCTTATGGTTTAGCTAATTGATTAACTCTATTCTTACTGTTTACATATTATCTTAAAGTACCCTTTAAGTTTCATGATAATTGACATGACCATTAACTGTTAATAGAAAAATAAAAAAATATCAAATTTATCCTCTACTATTCTTCAAATTTTCAAAATAAAATCAACTGACAAACTTTAATCTTTTTACCCTTTCGTCCTCTATGTAATTCTTCTCTCTCACTCCCTCTTCTTTTTTCTTCCCCTTCACCATTGTTGCTGCCACCATTACCGGCAAAGGGGCTGAAAACCAGAGCAGCAAATGTGAGACGAGTTCGAAAGTGGTAGAGTTCTATCACTCCCTGATGTGAAGAGATTCAAGGAGGGAATCTGGCGTAAGCCTCTCTGATGTTCCGACGGCAACGAACGCGTCGAACATGATCGGCGAAACCAAGAACCGTTCTGCTTGCTTGCTCACTGTAAGTTCTTGCACCATTCTGTTCCTTGTTGTCAGTTTCAAAATTACAAAATTTTCACTAAGAGCATCAGCATATAAGTGATAATAATCAAAATAACCATACTACCCCTATGATTTTGTGTTAAGTTCTTGTGCGTAACGCTCAAGAAAGGACGTGGAGGGTCTCACACTAGTTAATAAATGGTCGGACTCTAATATGATTAGATATGTATTTGGCATAGTTTTCATTTATTAAATAAATGTTTATATTTGATTTGTTTTTAAAATCAAGAAAAATACTTGATAAATCATTTATAGATAATTAGGTGTCATTAACCGTTACACCAGTGGAATAATGAATAAATGCTCAATCGTTGATGTATACATAAATCAAAGCCCACTTTTGTAAATATCAATACATATGGATAAATATAATGGAAAAAATATTGTTTCGGCGATGACATGACGACATTTTAATAAACACCTATCTTGAAATGCCCATGAAACAAAACATACACTTGATGCCTCCAACCCTCTAGGATACCTTCTAAGTTCTAACACTTAGGTGGCACATGTGCCATCTTCTGGGTTTCAGCAAGTTTGAAAGATCAAATATCTTTTCTGTTTGGTAATTAAAAGCCAAAAAGATGCGAAGACGCATGTGCAAAAAGTCCTGAAAAGATCAAAAGCTCTGAATTTCAAGAAGCTTCAAATGGAGTTTTCTGTCTTTTCGATATATAGCCTTTGAGTGCATTTTTAAAAGCCTGATAGACTGAACCAAAAGTTCAATAAATCTTCTGACAATTTGAATTACCCGAAGATTTTTTTAAAAAGATTTGCCAAACGTCACCTTAATGTTTGATCGAGTGGCCGATGAGTGATGACCATATAGCAATGTATGGCACCCCACTCAAGTGTCGAGCAGCCCCGAAGACGGACTTTTCTGGGGCTCCCGCCCCTAGCTTCTAGCAATTAATTGCTTCCTCACTTCCTCTTGAAAGTGAAATCCTTTACTAAATGATCCCTGCTCACCCAATCAAAGGGAAAGATATATTATGACAGTTCAATCTCAGTAACCATTATTGTGGTGTTTCTCATCTCTTGGTAGGTAGGTCATAGGTGTTTTTTACATGATTCTAAAAACAGGACTGGTTGACTCGGGAACTGGTTAGGACTGCTTGACTCGCGAATTGGTTAGGCAATTGATTCCATTTCACCCTAAAATCATTCCATTAACTCATTGATCCGGATAATGATTTTTTACCTTTTTTATTTTAATTATTTTTTAAATCAGAATGGGTATTCAAAACAGATGGTTGGACCGTTTGACCCAAGAACCGGTCCCCAAAATGATTCCGTGTTCAATCTAGTTTTTAAAACCTTGGTTTTTCAAACTGTAATTCTTTTTTGGGTTTAAAACCAACCAAACAACAATCTATGATTTTATAGCCATGAAAAAGCATGAATACATCACTGTCAAGCCAACAGCAAAAGCTGTCGCTTAGTGAGCTTAGAAAATAGACCTATCAAGGGACCTCACCTAACAATTTTAAGCTTTTTAGATTGAATATGGGTTTCCATATTTGTTAGACAGTTTTGTATGCCCTTAGCTTCAATCAGAATGATTTACTTTATGAGTTTATTGTAAATGAATAAAAGTGCATATTTGATTCATGTTCCCTTGGTATGTTTCTGTGAAATACCCTAAAACTGGACACCTAATGAGGCTCATGTTAGTTTAGAATGTTCATAGCTAGTGGGTCGGTCTGGGGAGACCTATCCTAATAAGGCTGACACTGTTGTGTCACCAAGTCGGTTGGGGTGGGCTGTCTCAGCTGCCAGGGTGAGACCCTAAGCACATACAGTGTAGGATTAATTGAATCTTTGAATTGGACCAGATTTCCAGTATTGCTCTGGACCTTGGAGATTAATGGGCAAAACTGGAAAGTTACCCCTAGACTCAATTATCATATTGCACTAGGTGTTGGATTGGGCTGTCTTTAATGTACCAATCAGTGAGATCCTTAGCAGGGGTCAAAAGTTGGGTATGTTGGGACAGTCTGAGAATTCATGTGAGTGGGTGATCATAGTGACAGGATCAGCCCCTTTGTCGGACAAAGGTAATGATCGGGGATGCACTCTCACTAATGGAAACCAAGACTGCTGGCAGCCGATTTCAATTGTTGAGATTTGTTTTGCAAAATATATTTTATATGAGATATAAAAGTATATATATTATGGTTTCTAAAATGTTTGCAAAAGGTTTTAATTCTCGGGATCCATATAAGTAGAAAGTGCAACACTGTTCCTTGCAGCCGAGGGAGAGGTCCTCTCTTGTCGGGCAGTGTTTGATCATTATGGGCTGAGAGGTTAAGTGTAAGACCATTGTGGGTAATACTTTATGGGCTAAACTTGCATCTGCCCACAGTCCCTGGGTGTTACAAGGTGGCTTGGCCCAGGGACCACTTAGGGTAAGTGTTGGGCCCATAGAGCCCATTTGATGGGTTTCAGAGGGTGCACTGTCCATAGCAGTGTATTCGGTCGGGCTTTGTAACAAAGGCTAGGCCGAACCCATGTGGTTGATATATAGATCAATGTTTGGGTCCCAGGCCATACAAGGAAGCCCAACTTGGTAGCAGTTAGGAAGGCTAAGTGAGCACATAAGCTTAATGGGCCTAAAGTCCATTTCAAACTGGACTAATTTAATAAGTTAAATATGGGCGAATTCTGAGATGGGTCAACAGATAGGATAGGGTCTTAACCCCATCCACTTAGAGAGTCCAGATCTGAATAAGATTCAGATCTAGAAATCTCCTAATGAGATTATGAGAAGACTGATTAATCTGCAGATAAGATAAGGGTTTATCCTTATCACCTAAAAGGATGTCTGATCCAAATATGATTTGGATCAGCAACTCTTAATTGGATTAGGAGCTGATCTTTTAGGGTTACAAAAGACGGTGGGGGCGACAGCCTTTAGAAGACACACATACTCACATCCTCTAAAAGAGCTGAAATCACAGAAAGAAGAATTAAGCAATCCTACAGAATTCTTTCTTGCCGCCTCCTTGTTCTTCCCGCCCAGTTTGCCAGTTCGATCTCCAGTTGTGGGAGAAGTCAAGATTCGATCTTGATATCATTTCTTTGTGAAAGGATTGATAGGAAGTTGTGCTCATGTGCCATCCTACTGTTTCTTGCGAAGGACAAAGTTCTTGGAGAAGAACAATGCTGATTCTACTCCATCCTACACTGCGCCATCTTCAGTGGGAGCAGTCTTTGGATCCTTCCTTAAGCGTGAACACCTTCATTTAGAGATAATATTTCTCTATATCAGGTATACTTCTCTCCTACTCCTTTTGGTTCAGATCTGGTTCAGTTTATGGTTCAAGATTGATCATTGAAAATATGATTTTCTAAATAGGGAATGCGATTCCCAGTTGAAGGGAGAGAAAAATTTTTGAAATTCGCCCCTTTATTCCGCATAGTTTGGGTGTCCATTCGATGGATCTCTCATTCCTTCAATATTCGATTTATATATTTTCTGGAAAAAAAAAGTTCTGATTTGGTTAGGAAGCCCATACTTATATAAACAAACATACTAGTGATAAAATACTTATATAAGCATATTTAGTGATAAAAAAGAAGGTGGCAGTAGGGTGGTAGGAGAGATTGGGGATCAATTCTCTTTCTTCACCCAGGTTGGGGGTTATGGGTTTAGGGAACTGCTACCTCTCATGGTGTAGCCCCATGAAATCTGAAAAGATAAAATATCAAAATAAAATAAAACATACAGGTGTCTGTAGGCTAGTATAGTTACACTTCATGATCGGCCACCACCACATTTACTGGACCAATGACAGGAATTTAATGGCAGTTCTGTGTTATCTTTCGTTCTCCATTTAGTTCTATGATCCTATCGGAGTATTAAATTCATTAGAGAGTAAAAATTAATTATTAAAAGGGGTGTTTTTGTCCCATTTAACTTCCCTCCCCCCTTCCCTAGTGGAAAAATTATTTATCCACCTAGAAGATAAGTATCACCTATACTCAAAAAAATAAACTTTACTTGGTCACCACATGCATAAATCTGAAAAAAGAACATGAGATTTTTGGCCAATGGGAATCAAAATCCTATCAACCAACTTTCCCCCTTACAAAACCTAACCATTCTCTTACCAAGGTCTTCAATTGAAATTCTATAAACTATTTCTCTGATCAAAGCACATAATATCTTGGGTGAATTCAATAGAATGTGCAGAAGAATTACTATACAAAGCAGTTTTTTAGAGCCCAGGTCTTCTATTTTCGACGTTCCATTGACTATTTCTCAGATGAAATCATGAAAACACAATATCTTGAGCGAGTCCAATAAAATAAGCAAGTGAAGAACATGGAGCAGTTTCTTTGGGGGGAGATCAGCAATGTAAAACCCTAACATTTCACTACCTTTGGAAATCACTTTCCGATAGATATTGCCCTGTTTTAATCTCTATTTTTACCTCAACCGCAAGATGCTCAAGAAGAAATCTTGTTTAACCTCTATTTGACCTCCAATGGTTTCTATGTCATGGGGGTTTTGTTTAACCTCTGCTTTTTCATCAAGCCATGATGCAACATATATAAAAAAATTGTTCAATAAATCTTGTTTAACTGCTATTTTTTCATCAACCCTTTTTACCTTTTTTTATCATTCGTTTAATATCAACATGGGGCTGATGAGATCCTTTTTAATCACATTGACTTATTGGGTCCTTTGAGTTAATTGGGAAATCCATTGGGGGGAAGATTCCCAATTCACGGGGATGCTTTTTATAGGGGTGAGGATAAACACATTTGGAGAATTAATAAATAAATTTTGATATGGACTGAACTCTAAAAAAGCGAAAAAGAAAAACACCACCTAATAAATTTGTGCCCGACGACTTGACATAGGTAATGTGGATATCAAATCTATCCCCTTTTAATTTTGAGTTAATTTGTAATTGTATACCCAACCTATCCCTCTCTTGACTCTGAGTTTTGAACTTACAAAAAAAATAAAAAAAAAAACTCCAAGTTTTGAACCAACTCTTAGGAATGGTAACGGAGTGGGGCCAAGTTTTGCATGTCCCATCCCTAACCCCGTATTCAAATGCCCTATGCCCTACCCTGCCCTGATCATTCCTATTTGCATACTTACAACTTTGTTTATTTTTTATTCTTTTGAAACCTATTTAAAACTATATTATATTATATAATATAATATAATATATTAGCACATATTATATAATTAATAAAGTCAGAGCGAGTTTAGGGCTGGGTAGACAAATACCATCCCCGCCCCATAGTGTCCCCGATCCCTAGGGTTCATCAGGGTCAAAAATACCCGTCCTGACTAGGATGGAAGAAGGTAGAGCTCGACGGGGACAGGTCAAATTGCCATCTCAACCAAAATTAATTGCAGAAGTAAAGGAAATAAGGCCAATTAATAACAGCAAACTGGGTGTTAGATCTCTTTTCTCTTGTGATTCAATGCCTCTATCGCACTCATTTTTGTGAAACTAACTAACTAGCACCAACCAATTACGCAAGAAACTATTAACTGTTTTGGAAGTCATTATCCATTAACCAGAAGGAAAAAAAAAGTATGTTGCCGAAAATGCATAATTATTGAAAGGCTCTGACCAATCAAATCACGAGATTGAACACAAATGGTACCAAGAAATGGAGAAAGACATCACTCTTGATGGTGATGAAGTACCCAAGCGTAAGTTTCCTCCTCTTTTTGATTATAAACCGGTACCTCCTTTTCCTAATGCTTTAGTAGGTTCTAGGAAAGATGAGCAATTCAAAAATTTTTATGAAACTTTCCGTAGATACGAGGCAAATATTCCCCTTTTTAATGCTCTTAAACAAATTCCTTATTATGCTAAATTCTTGAAAGAATTATGTAAACATAAAAGGAAACAGAAACTAAAAGGATGTGAGAAGGTGAGAGTAGGGGAGAATATTTCTACAGTCATTAAAAAACTCCCTACGAAGTACAAGGATCCAGGTATGTTTACTATCCCCGGCATGATAGGTAACACTAGAATTGAAAAGGCCATGTTAAACTTAGGAGCTTCTATTAATGTCATGCCATATTCTATATATGCTTCTATGGAACTTGGACCTTTGAATAAGACTGGTGTAGTGATTCAATTGGCTGATAGATCGAATGCCTATCCTAAGGGTATAGTTGAGGATGTTCTTGTGAAAGTAAATGATTTGGTTTTTCCTACGGATTTTTATGTGCTTGATATGGATAATGGTGATCAAACCACTCTTATTCTGCTAGGAAGACCATTCTTAAAAACATCCAAGACTAAGATAGATGTTTATAGTGGCACACTCACCATGGAATTTGATGGTAAGATTGTTAAGTTTAATATTTAACTGATGATAATCCTATTTGTTCTGTTGATGCGATTGATTCTTTGGCACAGGAAATCTTCAAACTTAATGAAAATGATGGACTAGAAGTCTCCATTAGTAAACATCTTGAGAAAGAGGAGCCAATGCTCAATGCTGATTTGCAGAAAACTGTTGCAGCATTGAATGATTCTCCAGACTTACAACAGTCAGGTAATGCTCCTTATGTTATATTGCCAATTTCTGACAGGAGACATTTACCCTCTATTTTGCAGGCCCACATTCCAGAATTGAAGCCTCTCCCTAATCACCTCAAGCACGTATTCCTTGGAGACGGAGAGACATTACCAGTGATCATCTCTAGTAGCCTTAGCACACCACAAGAAGAGCAGCTTGTGTAGGTTCTCAAGGAGCATAAGACGACTATCGATTGGATGATTGCGGATATCAAAGGAATCAGCCCGTCTACATGCATGCATCACATCTTACTTGAAGAGCAAGCAAAACCTTCCTGTCAACCACAAAGAAGGCTGAACCCACCCATGATGGATGAAAGGGTTAAGCACCAGAAGTTGCAACCACAAGAGTTAGAGGATCTAGTTTATGATGATTAAAAACAGGGAAGTTTGTTTTTCTTTTTTTTTTTCTCTTCTTGTTTTTGCATTTATAGTTTAGTTATTTCCACATTTTATTTGCCTTTCACCTTACATTGGGGACAATGTAAGTTTTAAGTGTGGGAGGAGGGGATTTAGGATTTAGGTTGCGTTTCAAAATTTAATTTAGGTTGTGTTTTTCTACATTTGTTGGAAAAAAAAAAACTCAACTCTTTTGGAATCAATTGAAATAGTATTCTAGGACAACTCTTGTGAATTTGGTCAAGAAATATGATTAGGGAATACAGGATTCACCTGAGGCCACTCCCTTTTTAAGCTAGTCCTAAATCCAGGTTTAAGTAAATAGGGTAAATATTTTACCAAGCAATTCAATTGGTAGGACAGAGCATAAAATGCACCTACCAATCAAGCAATTCAATAGTAGGATGGAGCATAAAATGCACCTACTAACCAGCAATTCAATCAGTAGGACGGAGCATAAAATGCACCTATTGACCAAGTAATCCTAATAGTGGGGTGGAGCATAAAATGCACCCACTGACTAAGTCCTAAAAGTGAGATGGAGCATGAAATGCACTCACTTCCACCAAGAAAAAAAAAAGAGGAGATATAAAAAAAATGTTTTCCCTAATTTACTACCTGGTTTGTAGTAGTAAAAAAAAAAATTGGATTGGTGGATGGATGAGTCGTGTATAACTTGGTCGTGTTGATTTAACGGTTTGCATCAGTTAACCTAGAATATTTGTGGAAAAAGATGAAGGAAGATTGAGTTTAATTTTGGTAGGATAGTTTGCTTAGTTTGCTTAAGTTCTGTCTTGCCCGAGGATGGGTAAGGTTTTAAGTGTGGGGGATTTGATGAGAACGAAAAATATCATTTTTTTCTCCTTTAATATTTAGTCTTTTATATTTATTTTATGCCTAAATGCACTCATAATTCTCATATTTTGGTTTAGGGCACGAAACGAGGCATTAGGTGAGAAACAAGGCTAATCGGATCATTTTATACAGTTTCGGCGTCGTGTGGTAGATTGAGCATAACTCTCTCATCCGGACTCAGATTGAGATGATTCAAGATGTGTTAGAAAGATAAAAAAACGTTCTACAACTTTCCTATTTGAGTTTTGATATATTCGCACTGCATCGAGGTCAAAATTGGGTCAGAATTCACTGCAACTGGATTGGTAATGTGTTGAAGACGTTCTTTAGCCTTGAAGCTTTCATCCGCGATTTCACCATTCTCCCACTCACCTCAGCTTTCCAACTCGTGATGGGATCAATCCAACTCGGCCTCAGCGTTCTCTGATCTCGGGATTTGCTTGATGAAGTGTGTAGGAAGTTGAGCAGAGCCTCTCTTACATTGGCTGGGTAGGCGATCATAGTTGGCTCGCGGGCTTCGTATTCACCTGTAACTTGGTTGACCACAAGCTGAGAATCACTGCAGATGACGATGTGTTTGGCTTTCACTTTGTTTGCTAGATCAAGCCTGGCTAGTAACGCCTCGTACTCCGCTTCATTGTTGGACACCGCAAACTCAAAGCGTAGCGCATACTCCAGTTTCACCTTGCTTGGCCCATACAGAATGATTCCAGCTCCGCTACCCTATTGGTTGCACGAGCCATCTACGTGAAGGATCCAGGGCTCCTCATCCTAGCTCGGGTTCGATCTAACTAGGAGAAAAGCCACACTGGCTGCTACCTCAGGGTGCTCAAGCTAAATCGGCCTAGGAACCTCGGGCTCATTTGGCCTGGGAGCCTCGGGCTTGACCGACCTGGGGACTTCGGTGCTGAAAGTGCATTCCGCGACAAAGTTGGCTAAGGCTTGAGCCTTGATAGCAATTCGCGGCTTTTACTGGAGGTCGTACATGCTGAGTTCGATGGCCCACTTCGTCAACCTACCAGAGACCTCGGGCTTGAGTAAGACTTGCTTCAGAGGCTTGCTGGTGAGGACGACGACAGTATGAGCTTGAAAATACGGGCGAAGTTTCCGAGCTGTAATAAGTAGAGCATACGCCAACTTTTCGATCTCTGGATATCTTGTCTCTGCTCCCTACAACACTTTGCTAACATAGTAGATAGGTCGTTGGACCCTATCTACCTCTCTTATTAGTGTCGAGCTGACCACCTCGTCACTTGTAGAGAGGTACAACTCCAAAACATCACCATCCTCGGGTCGGGTTAAGACCGGGATACTGGCGATGTACTTTTTGAGCTCCTCAAATGTGAGCTGGCATTCTTCGGTCCATTCAAAGCCTTTGCTTTTAATCGCCTTAAAGAAAGGCAGGTAGCGATCTGCTGACTCAGACATGAAGCGGCTCAGAGTGGTTATGCGGCCATTCAACCTCTGAACCTCCTTCAATTTCCGGGGTGGTCTCATATCTAGGATGACCTTAATTTTATCCGGGTTGGCCTCAATGCCACGCCGGTTAACGATGTACCCTAGGAATTTACCCGAGGTGACATCGAAAACACACTTGTTCGGGTTTAACTTCATATTAAATTTACCCAAAATTTCAAAGACAGAATAAAAATCTTTTATTAAATCATTTGAAAACAAAGTTTTGATGACCATGTCGTCTACATAGCATTCTATTTTTTTGTCGATCAAGCTTAAACAATTTATTTACAAGTCTTTGGAATGTTGCCTCGACATTTTTCAGTCCGAAGGGCATGACCTTGTAGCACTACAGGCCGAGCTCTATTATGAAGGTTGTCTTTTCTTCGTCAGTTGAATCCATCCTTATCTGGTTGTAGCCCGAATAGGCGTCTAAGAAACTAACCAACTCATGCCCTGAGGTCGCGTCTACCAGACGGTCATTCCTAGGAAGTGGGAAACAGTCCTTTGGGCAAGCTCGGTTCAGGTCGGTATAATCGACGCACATGCGCCATTTGCCATTAGTCTTTTTTACCAGAATGGGGTTGGACACCCAGCTCGGGTAATGGACTTCCCTGATAAAGTCGACTACGAGGACCTTCCCAACCTCCTCGTCAACTACTCTCTAGCGCTCTGGGGCTAAGTTGCGTTTCTTCTGTCTAATGGGCCTAACTATAGGATCAGTATTCAGCTTGTGAGTGATGATGCTAGGGTCTCTGACGGGCATCTCTGCCAGGGACCATGCAAAAACATCTAAATTTTTAAGTAAAAAACTTACTAGTTGGGATTGCAGAGGCTCCTCGATCGAAGCGCCGATCTGGAGTGTCCGAGCTGGGTTCTTTGTAGAAGTTGGGACGGAGACGGTCTCTTTTGTGGGTGCAGCTCGCTCCTCGCACTGCTCCGCAGGTCGTTCGAGCTTGAGGTCGTCTGCAACCTTGGTTTTCCCTTTGAGGGTGGCAACGTAGCCTTTGCGAGACTCACGCTGATTGCCTCGCGCCACCCCAACTTCGAAGTCCGTAGGGAACTTCATCGCCAGATAGTAGGTGGAGACCATCGCACGTAGGGCGTGGGTGATGGGCCGACCTATTATGGCATTGTACGGGGAGGGAGTCGTGACCACCAAGAAGTCATGGTTGAGCCTCACTATACTAAGTCAAGTGCCGACCTCCACAGCTACAGTGATTCTCCCCAGGGGCCTGACTTCCTCTCCGCTGAAGCCCACCAAGGGAGTATTTGCGGGCTTGAGATCGCCTTCTTGGAGCTGAAGCTTGTCGAACGCTACCTTGAAAAGAATATCCGCTGAACTGCCGGAGTCGACGATGACACGCTTGACTTCGAAGTCGTTGATCCTTATCTTCACGACGAGTGCATCATCGTGGGGGTAGTGGACCCCGCGCGTGTCGTCCTCCATGAAGAAAATCGGGTCATCCGTCCTTGGCCGCTTTGGGGGGTTATGGTCTTCCCTTTCGACCTCGCGACCTGACGTCCGAGCTGCAGCCGAAGTGCAACCCGCGATGATCGATCCTCTGATGATCACATGGATAGTCCCCCGAACTGGTCTCTCTTCCGGGGGCTGCCTCTACGGCTACTTTGCTTGCCTGCTGTATTCGGGAGCATCTCTGCTTTGCTCCCCCTGCCGACCAACTTTATTATTATTATTCTGTACAAAGTTTCTTAAGTATCTGCGACGGATGAGCTCCTCTATCTCGTCGTAGAGGTTTTTACAACTCTCGGTACTGTGACCGTGATCTTTATGGAAGCTACAATACAAATTTTTATTCCTTACATTAGGGTCCCCTCTCAGTCGGGGTGGCCACTTCACATACGGGGTGTCCTTGATCGCCATAAGGATCTCGGCCTGCTTTGCGTTCAGGGGCGTGTAGTTTCTCCTCTCTGTTGGAGGAGCTCGGATAGGCTGACCTGGCCTTGCCCCCCGAGCTAGATCTTTTTTCTTCTTGCTGTCTCCCTGGGTCGAGGACTTGACTTCCCTTTTTCTTTTCTCAGGGATCTGCTCACCCTTCTGGTTGATTTCCTCCTCTGTCTCTATAAACTGGTCCGCGAGCTTGAGGAACTTGGTTACCATCTTGGGCCAATTAACAACCACGTGCCACTTGAAGTCTTTGTCCGTGATGCCTCTCTTGGCCACGGTAGGCCAAACTGCGGGGTCCGGGTCGTGTATCTGTAAACAAGCATCATTGAACCGCTTGATGTAACTCCAGATGGATTCTCCTTCCTTCTGGACTATGCCAAGGAGTCTCTCTTGGGTCCTCAGGCACCGCTTGCTCATGACGAAGTGAGAAGGGAAGACTTGCACGAATTGTGCCCAACTTCTTATTGATTCAGGCGCGAGGTTCCTGTACCATGTACGGGCCACTCCTTTGAAAGTGGTGGAGAAAGCCACGCACATGCCAAGTGCATCTGTGACTGAAAGGCGTCTACGTGATCATTTGTGTCGAACGATCTGTCATATTTGTCCTGGGGAGGTAGTTTGAAGTCCTTGGGCATTGAGACGGCCAAGAGTTCAGGAGACAGAGGGGATGGTACAGGGGGGATCGGAGTGGCTTTAATTTCACCCGAGCTTACCTCTTCCTTACCTTTGAGCTCGGGCAAGTTGTGTGTTGCAGTTCGGCGAGCTCGGCAACGTCTCTACTGCTTTTTTGCGGGCTCCGTATTGGTGCTGCTAGCCTTGGTATTGTCGGGCACAGTTTTCGCAAGGAGGGGGATGAATTGCTAGTGATGGCTGCGGATAGAGGGATCTTGCCTGGAGTCTACAGCCAAAACCTCAAACCGGTTCTCCACAAACGGGGCCATGAACTTGGAAAGCTGAGGTGATGCGGGCCTGGTAGGATGGGACCCTCCCGACCTGACTACACGCGGCGAGGCAAGGGGGACTGGTCTTTCCTTCCTCCCATGGGATGAGACTTGACTCTTGAGAGGATTTTGGGTCTAAGAGGTCTCTCCCTGGCGAGAAGGATGCTCGTTCTGACGGCGAGGCCAGACTTGTTGCACGGTCGGATGCCGATGAGGAAGCGACTGCTGGGTCTGAGGCAGCAGAGGAAACTGCTACTGATGGTGATGTTGAGAAACTTGGTGCGGCACTTGCTGCTGATATAGTTGAAACTGTTGGACCTGTTGCATCTAAGCTTGCATGGCTCGCACGCATTGCACCAGGTGTTCAAGCTGGTTTTGAGCGGTCACGGAAGGAACAAGAGAGGGTTCGGTGAAGGTCGTTCCTACCATGAAAGGGAGTGGAGCATTCACGGGTGCCATTGTCTGAGGCACGTTCAGGATGGGAACTCCATCCGCAGAGATGGGGATGGTGAACTGTCCAACACACACCGCTGGGACTTGGACTTGCTCCCCGGCGGTGTTCATTTCTGCACTGCATTCTGCATTGCTGGAGGAGGCCATGAAAACTGAAGTTTGCAAAATTTTGGTGGAAGGATTTTTGAAGCATTCCCATAGACGGCGCCAAATGATGTAGCGCGATCTGGTCACTCCTAGCTGGCAGGGGCCTCGCTCCTAACTGGCAACGGATAGCACCTAAGAAGGAGAATATGAAGGATTCCTGGAGAGCTCGCCCGACGGGAACACTCCGATGCTTAAGTTAGAACTCGGTGAAAAGCCTAGAGAGTAGTAAAGGAAAAACGAGGTAAGAGTGGAGATGTGCACTACTCGATTACCAATAATTCAATTACCTTTTTCCTTGGGCGTCGGGGCCCTTATATATTAATGCGCTGCCAAATCGGCTGTAACCGCCTTTGATTCTCTGCTACAGCCGTTATTCGTCAGGCTGATTTGATTGGCGCAAGTATCCGTCGTAGGGTACGGTCCTATCACTTGAGAGACGTTATGCAGAGCTGGCGTGCACGACGCTGCCTGACGTGAGACGTCGGCGCAGTCCTCTGGACTTGCAGGTGCTGCGCCGCCGGACAAGAGACGTTGGAGCAATCTGACAAGCACGGTCCTATCGGATAAGAAGTTTCCCGAAGACTCTGGGTCACTCAATAGTGAGCTCCTTTGTAGCGAGCTCCCTTATAGCAAACTCTTTCGTAGCGAGCTCCAATAACAAGCTGCCTTGCGGCAAGCCATTCTGTAGCGGGCTGTAGCGAGCTGTCTTATGGTGAGTTGTTCTGTTGGGTTTTCAGCAAGTTTGTTACGCCGAGTTGTGACCAAACTATCATGCTGAGCTGTCACTTACATCAAGTCATATCCATGTGTTCCTTGATTTGGAAGTCGGGTCAAATCACCCTCCATCAATATATTCTAAATCATCCTGCATAATCTTGAAAATCACATCATCACTAAACCTAAAATCACCCCTGAACTCATGTGCATATTCATTCAAATCCAGAACCAGTCTGGTCCTTGTTGGGTCTATTAGGTCCCCACCACACAATTCTTTTGCAATGCATCTTGCTGGGGCTGATACATTGTGTTCCACATACATGTCAATACTCCCACCCTCGGGTACATATAATAACAACCCAAATGTGATTGAATCATCAAATACTTCCCTCAACCCATCACTAATATCCATATTTGGCACCCTTTAGAAAATTTTACTTACCTCATTCTTCGAATACCCACTAACCCGCAATCTTCAACCATTATTAACAGCGTCCAATAGGATATATTGTCTATATCTATTTTCTCAAAGAGTTTAACCTTACCCCCAACTTTCATCAACCTGCCATTGGTGTGCTCAAATCTCCCTCCAATAAACCATCTCAGTTCCATAGATGTATCCACTCTCATAGTGATTCTTATTTGACAAAAAATAAGCATGAAATAAATTAAAAAAAAAAAGTTATAGGGAAACCATCTCAATGAGCTTAACCAAAATACCCTTCCTATACACATTCATGCATACCTCTCTTCCCGCCTTTTTCCTATGTTGTAGTGTGATTAATGGGTCGACACTAGGTTACAGTGCTGGGAGACTACATCCCCCTCCACACACAATGTCTCACGATACATCCCCATCATATATTGAGAACATCTCTCAATGATGACATCATCATTCTAGATATTATCACCGGCTTTCAATATATGACAAAGATATGCTATGAGACATTGTAAGGGGCAATCTTGTGAGGGCTGATTTGAACTCGCTGAAAAGGTGCAGGCGAAGACGTTACAATAAACGTTGTGTGATTCTGCCTATAATCAACTTTTTTTTTTTTTAAGTCGCTAGGGTCTGCTTGAAGACAAAATTACCTTTTCCATATACAAGGATTGTCAGAGCCGTTAAAGGTCAACACCACTAAACAAAGGTCCAAGATACGCCACTGTCCACAAACAGCTTGTTAGTTACATTTCCTTTTCTGACCAACTTGCAGATTCATTTATTAAAGGTCTTTCTTCCTCACTGTCCCCAAGCCCATCAGAGCGCGATAAATCAAATAATCAATATTTTCCCACGTACGTGTTTGTTGTAATCAACGTTTTCGAACCGCCGTTGATCGGATGTTCGGACCGTTCGGCCTAGGAACCGTCTAGGTAATCAGTTTTATTTTATCCAAAACTCAGAATCTGATTAAAAATTGTTGAAAAAGTCAATAAATCGTTGATTTGGGCAGTTGAATTATCGATCCGTTCAATGATTTTTGACTATTTTTTATTATTTTTTAATTATTTTTAATTTTACTGTCAGAATGGACCATCTATTTGAACCGAACAATCGGACCGTTGACCTGAAAACCGGTGCCCAGAACGATTTCATTTCCAAATCATTTTTTGAAACGTTGGTTGTAATACACGTATAATTAATGTAAACTGTAATACTATAGAATAAATATTAAATACAGATTTATTAGAAAAAAAATCAAATACAGAGATCAATCCCATGTGGGAGTTATCTTCCATTTTCTATTTCAAATTCTTCTTTTCAATTTTAGTGGATCTACATCACTTTCCACAGATTTTGTCAAGTCTCAACGTCAAACTGTAAACTGGCCCAAATTTAGAGTGAGTGAGCTGTATTAGCCTTTTTAGAGTCTAAAATTATGGGAAATAATACCTCCCTTGACTTTATTCACAAAGTTTGGAGCTTCTCCTGATGCCTCGAGAGATCCCCCGTTGAGATTTTCCATTGAATGCAAATGAGAAAATACAAACAAAGTTACTATTCTACTTAGACTTAAACTACCTCTAAATAGTTGCAGGTTCTATAATAAATGAAGAAAATCAACCGACAGATGAGGGATCCACCTGAACGACCAACAAACTTTTATGAGCATGAGGGAAAATAAACATTAGGTTTTCGGTGCATTAAATGGATGGTTATGATCAACACTTAAATCATTGCGACCATTAGAGAATCAATTAATTTAATATTTGGATGTTGGTATTTGCTTCCATCATAAGATAAGATGACATCATGGTGATAAAGGGTGATTTGACCTGACCTCATAACAGGGGACACGTGGACACGACCTCATTAACAGATGACAATTCAGCAAGATCAACTTGTTGCATAACAGTCTCGGGTATCCATCTACCCCAGGCTAAAGTGATCTCGAGATAGGGTCACCCCGAAATGAGATCGACTCGGTACCAGATCGCCACAAGAACACTTTGATGCCAAAGCACTTCGACACTCAGCCCAGTTCGGGACTTAAAGGCGTTTGCTCAGGGATACCAACGTGCCACTGGGGATAGCGAAAATCCCTCCGACGGTTCCCGGACATCACGGGATCACGCCGCATAACAGTCAGTGTTATCTCCCCCAACCAATTCGGGCAGACTCGATAAACCTTATCAGTTAGCAACACTATCTCCCATTATCGTGGAAACGGATCTCATCGTGACGAGGATTACGGAACTAGTCCGCGAAACCCGCGAGGATTCCATTATATAAAGGCTCCATCCCCCAGGGGTGCAAGGTATGTGTGATTTCCTACTCTCAAGCTCTCTCATTTTCAAGCAATTTTAGCTCGCCACTAGCCTACTGACTTAAGCATCGGAGTGACCTCGTCGATTTAGCGTCCCGAGGTTCCCTGATATCCTTGCAGGTTTAGTTCGTCGTCCCTCTTGAAGCCAAGTCACCTCCAGCTGGGAGCAGTTAGATCACGCTAAATCAATTGGCGTCGTCTGCGGGAAGCGCTACGAGAAAACTCTTTTCACCAAAAATCGCAAACTCTGAATCAATGGCATCCTCCAGCAACGCCGGACAGAACGGTGAAATGAATGTCTCCTGGGGGCAGCCTCAGATCCCCACTGTGTGCACCGGTCAGTTCACCAGACCGCTCTCTGTAGGTGGAATCCCAACGCTGACTATGCCTCAAGCAACTGTGCCCGTGAATGCCCCACTTTCTCCTGTAGTGGGTGCAACCTTTGCCGAACCATCTGTGGTTCCCCCTGGAGTCGGACAGAATCAGCTCGATGACCTAGTACACTGCGTGCGGGCTATTCAAGCCCAAATGCAACAGGTCTAGCAATTTCAGCATTACCAGCAGGTGGTTTTACACCACATCTACCAGCAGTAGTTCCCACCGCTACAGCAGAATCAACAGTCAGTTCCACCTCGACATCCGGCAGCACAGCAAAACAAGTCTCGTCGTCAGAACAATCGCCCTCCTTGCCAGGGAGACTTCCTAGATCCAGAATCCTCTCGAGAGCTAGGTCTCGTCCCGCGGCAGGAGAGAAAGGCAAGTTACTCCTCCCACCTCGCAGCCAGTGAACAGGTTGGGAGACACTCAGCCCGCCAGAGCTACTTCACCTCGGCCCTCGCAACTTGAAGGTTCGCTTGCAGGGAACTGGTTCGGGGTTCTAGCCGCGGACTCCAGATGAGGCCCCTTTGTCCACAGCAGCCAACGTCAACAGTGCGAGCCACTTCATACCAGGACATTGCCCGACAACACGAAGGTCAGTAGCACCAATGCGGAGCCAGTCAGGAAGCAGCAAAGGTGGCGTCCTAAGGCTCGTCGAGCAGTAGCTTCAAACCAGCTCGCTGGACCTAGTCAACCCGAGCAACCTAAAGGTAAAGAGGAGGCAAGCTCAGAAGCCACGAAGACCGCTCCCCTCCTCTCCGTGTCATCTCCTTTGTCCTCCGAGCTCCTGGCGACCCCGACGCCGAAGGACTTCAAAGTTCCTCCGCTGGATAAGTATGATGAGTCCTTCGACCCAAATGATCATGTAGACTCCTTCCTGTCCCAGATGCAATTAGCTGGGCCTGACGAATCTTGCATGTGCATTGCCTTCTCTACGACCTTCAACGGAATAGCTCGCACATTGTACAGGAACCTCGTGACCGGGACGATCAAGAGTTGGGCGCAGTTCGTACAAATGTTCACCTCGCACTTCATCACCAGCAAGAAGTGTCCGAGGTCACAAGAAAGCCTCTTCAACATAGTCCAGAGGGAAGGGGATTCGATTCGAAGCTACATCACACGCTTCAATGACACTTGTTTGCAGATCCCGACCTGGATCCTGTTGTAAGACTCATGGCAGCAAAGAAGGGTATTACCCACAGGGAATTCAAGTGGCACGTAGTGGCAAACAAGACAAAAGACATCATCGAATTCCTCAAGCTCGCCGATCAGTTCATCGGGACCAAAGAGGAGATGAACCTGAAGACTGAAGCCCCGGTGGAGAAGAGAAAAAGGGAAGATGACAACCCAAACAATGGTGGCAGCAAAAGAAGAAAAAGCAAGTCCTCAACCAGGGGAGGAAACAAGTCAGATCAGCGTTCCCAAACTCCTCCGGTTGAAAGGACGAGCTACACGCCCCTCAACGCGAAGCGGGGAGAAATCCTCATGGCAATCAAGGGCACCTCTCATGTGAAGTGGCCACCTCGGTTGAGGGGAGATCCTGCCACTAGGAACAGAAATGTTTATTGTCATTTCTACAAAGATCACGGTCATAGGACCGAGAATTATAGAAATCTCCGCAATGAGATAGAAGAACTCATCCGTCGCAGATACTTAAAAAATTTTGTACAAAAAGAAAACAAAAACCAGACAGATCGGTAGGGGGAGCAAAGGAGAAATGCTCCTAAGTCCAGCAGCAGACAGAGTGAACAGCTGCAGAGACAGCTGCCCGAAGAGAGACCGATCCGCGGGGTAATCAATATGATTACTAGCGGATCCATTGTCACGGACTGCACCTCAACAGCAGGGAAAGCCTCAGTTCGTGAACTGGAACGTGAGGAGCAGAGTCCACCGAAGCGACCTAGGTTCAAAGATCCAATATTCTTTACATAGGATGATGCGCGTGGGGTTCAATATCCCCATGACAATGCCCTGGTCCTAAAGATGAGGATCAACGACTTCGAGTTAAAGCACGTCCTGATCGATTCAAGCAGTTCAGCTGATATCCTGTTCAAGGATGCCTTTGACAAGCTCCAACTCCAGGAAGGTGACATCAAGCCAACAGATACACCCCTGGTGGGCTTCAGTGGAGAAGAGGTCAGACCACTAGGTCGAGTCTCAGTACCCGTAGAGGTCAGCACGTGGCCTAAGTAGGTCGGACTATTACCCACGCACTTCACGTAGTGGTTTCCACCTACTATCTGGCCCTGAAGTTCCTAATGGACTACAGAGTAGGGGTAGTGCGAGGTGACTAGCTCGAGTCTCGCAAGTGCTATGTCGCCGCTCTCAAGGGGAAAGCCAAGCTAGCGGCTGATATCGAGCTCAAGCGACCTGTGGAGTATCCCGAGGAGCGAACTATGCCAACTGAAGAGACGGTCCACATCCCGGTCTCACCCTGGCAGCTGAGACAGGCCACCCCAACCGACTTGGTGGCACCACTGTGTCAGCCTTGTCAGGATAGGTCTCCCCAGACCGACCCACTGGCTGTGAACATTCTAAACTAACACGAGTCTCATCAAGTGTCCAGTTTAAGGGTATTACACAGAAACATACCAAGGGAACATGAATCAAATATGTATCTTTATTCATTTACAATAAACTCATAAAGTACATCATTCTGATTGAAGCTAAGGGCATACAAAACTGTCTAACAGCTCCCACTTGCACTTAGGTCCAATCAGGTACTAGCCGGAGTCCCATGCTTTCCATGTGTTTCTCAAACACTTTCTGTGATAGTGGCTTTGTCAATGGGTCTACTACATTTTCCTCTGACACTACCTTCTGAATCAGGACGTCCCCTCTACCAACAATCTCCCGCAGTACGTGGTACTTCCTCTCGATGTGCTTTGACTTCGAGTGGGCTCGTGGCTCCTTAGCCTCAGCAATGGCTCCATTGTTGTCACACAACAATGGGATGGGTGATGTGCTGGACGGAACAACTCCCAACTCGTGAATGAACTTCTTCATCCACACAGCTTCTTTGGCAGCCTCATTTGCGGCAATGTACTCGGCCTCGGTCGTGGAGTCTGTAGTGGACCCCTGTTTGCTGCTTTTCCAGCAAACAGCACACGATCCTATCGTGAAAACATATCCAGATGTAGACTTTCTATCATCTGGGTCTGACTGGAAATCGGCATCTGTAAACCCCTGGATCTGTAGTGAGCTACCGTCGAACACCAGACAAAACTCTTTTGTCCTTCGAAGGTACTTAAGTATGTTTTTCACAGCAGTCCAATGCTCCTGCCCTGGGTTGGCCTGAAATCTGCTTACTACACTCACTGCCTGAGCAATGTCAGGACGAGTGCACAGCATGGCATACATGATGCTTCCTACGGCAGAGGCATAGGGAACGTCTTTCATGCCATCAATCTCCTCAGAAGTCTTGGGAGACATCTTCTTGGAGAGAGTGACTCTGTGCCTGAAAGGAACATTTCCTTTCTTGGAGTTTTCCATGCTGTATCTCTTGACTATTTTATCAATGTAAGCAGATTGGGATAATCCTATTATCCGCTTCGATCTATCTCTATAGAGTCGAAGACCCAGTATATAGGAGGCTTCTCCAAGATCTTTCATGGAGAATTGCTGTGAAAGCCATACTTTCACCGTAATTAACATTCCTACATCATTCCCAATGAGTAGAATGTCATCTACATATAGAACCAAGAAGGTAACCTTATCTCCACTGAACTTCCTGTAGACACAGGGTTCATCTAGATTCTGCTCGAAGTCAAACGATTTGACAGCAGAGTCAAAACGGATGTTCCAACTTCTAGAAGCTTGCTTAAGTCCATAAATGGATCTATTAAGTTTACATACCATGTTTTCCTGACCTGCAGCAATGAAGCCTTGCGGCTGCTGCATATAGATATCTTTAGTAAGATCTCCATTCAGGAATGCAGTTTTGACATCCATCTGCCAAATCTCATAATCATGGTATGCTGCTACAGCTAGCAGGATCCTAATGGATTTAAGCATGGCCACAGGCGAAAAGGTTTCTTCATAATCGATGCCTTCTCTCTGAGTGTACCCTTTCACCACTAGACGAGCCTTGAAGGTCTCAATCCTGCCATCGGGGCCCTTTTTCCTCTTGTAAATCCATTTGCAACCGATTGCTTTTACCCCGGAGGGTGGATCTACTAGAGTCCAGACTCCATTGGCCTCCATTGAGTCCATCTCTGCTCTCATGGCCTCCACCCACTTCTGGGAATCTATGTCCAACATAGCTTCCGCGTAAGTTACGGGATCCTCCTCACTAGTCAAGGTTTCCACCAGGTAACTATCCTGATCATAACCATAACGGACTGGTGGCCTGGATGCCCGAGTGGATCTTCTAAGTTGGTCACTACTTGGAATTTGTGGGACATCTCTCACTGCTCCTGAGTTCTCCTCATCAAGAACAACTTCCTGACGATGGGTGTCCAGGATATAGTCGGTTTCCAAGAATTGCGCATTTCGACTGCAGAACACTTTCTGCTCACTTGGGTCATAGAAAAGGTAAACTACAGAGCCTTTTGGGTAGCCTACAAATAGGCAACGGCTGGTCTTAGATTCCAACTTGTCTGCACTCGTTCTTTTAACGTGTGCTGGACAACACCAAATCTTCAAGTGTCTGACACTTGGTTTCTTTCCGGTCCAAAGTTCATATGGAGTATTCGGAACCGATTTGGTTGGAACCCGATTCAGCACGTAAATCGCAGTCTCTAATGCGTAACCCCAAAAGGATGTGGGTAACTCTGAGTGTATGAGAAGCGACCGGACCATATCTAATAAGGTCCTATTCCTCCTCTCTGAAACACCGTTAAGTTGTGGTGTAGCAGGAGGAGCTAATTGTGATACTATCCCATTGTCCTTTAAGTAGTCATTGAATTCGTCAGAGAGATATTCGCCACCTCGATCTAATCGAAGGGCTTTAATTTCTCTCCCTAACTGTTTCTCGACCTCTTGTCTAAACTCTTTGAACTTTTCAAAGGATTCAGACTTGTGTCTCATTAGGTACACGTAACCATATCGTGAAAAATCATCAGTGAAGGTGATGAAATACACGTGTTGATTTCGTGTCCTAACACTCAGGGGACCACATACATCAGTATGTATTAGGTCAAGTGTGCCTGTACATCTTTCAGGCTTACCGTTAAATGGCCGTTTCATCATCTTGCCTTGTAGGCAAGGCTCACAGGTGGGAATATCTTCTACAGCTAGAAAATCCAAAGGACCATTCTTTACCAACCTTGTGATTCGGTCAACACCGATGTGGCCAAGTCGGTAATGCCACAGACACGTGGGATTAAGTGTATCACGGGCTCTCTTCTTGGGGATTTCAGCCGACGTAGTTTCGGTTATGTTAGTTTCTAGAGAAGGATGTAGAACATAGAGACCGTTCTCCAGTTCCCCATATGCGATGAATCTGTTATTTCTTTTAATAGTAATTGTATTACTAAAGAAGACAGAATAACCATCTGCACACAGTTTTGAGACAGAAATCAAATTTCTTCTTAAATTTTGTACACAAAGACAATCTTTCAGTACAATTATTCCTTCTCTAAAATATAATTCCACGGTTCCTATGGCCGCGGCTGCAACAGTTGCAGTAGTCCCCAAGTAGAGTGTGACTTCTCCTTCACTCAGCCTTCTGCTTACCTTGAACCCCTGCAGTGAATTACACGCATGAGTTGAAGCCCCGGAGTAAATACACCAGGACGCAGAAGCTACCAACAAATTGGTTTCTATAACACAAGTTTCGAAGTTACCTTTCTTGGATTCTAGGTAGGCAGGCCAATTCCTTTTCCAGTGGCCGGTCTTCTTACAAAATTGACAAGCATCTGATGCCTTGTCCTTCCTCTGTTTCTTGGGTTTGGCAGCCTTTTTCTGGGGCTTTCTTTTTGCCTTCCTTTTCTTGCCCGATTTGCCAGTTTCAACAAGCATGGCAATGGGCTCATCCTTTTTAATCAATTCCTCGGTCCTCTACAACATATTGCTGAGTTCCTGCAAGCTGACGTTCAGCTTGTTCATGTTGTAGTTCATGATGAATGGATTAAAGGATGGAGGCAGAGAGTTGAGAATAGCATCGATCTGAGTTACCAGATCCAGCCCGGATCCAAGAGCCTCTAGTTCGTTGATATAGCCCATCATCCGGAGACAATGGTCGTGAACTTGTTGGCCCTTAGACATCTGCGTGGTCATGAACTGTTTCAAGACCTTCTGTCGAGTAGAACGATTCTGCTCTTCGTACATTGTCCTTAGACTGTCCAATACGTCTTTAGCAAGTTCGATCTGATCGAACTGCCTCTGAATTGGATTGTCCAAGGAGGCAATGATATAGCAGCGGGCAAGGGAGTTTTTCTCCTCCCATTCTTGGTATTCTCTTCTTCGGGCCTCAGAAGCCCTATCTCCCGGATGATCCGGGGCAGGATTCTTGGCTACCTTGTCCAATTTCTCAGAGGTTAAGACCAACATAAGATTCCTGTACCAGTCAGCATAGTTTGGGCCTTTCAACTTGTTGTCATCAAGTAGCTTTGCAAATGATCCGTTTGCCATTTTCTGATAAAAGAGCAAACATCAGTCCACGACCTAATTTGATTCATGTTCATTTTATAGATATGGATTTTAATCTACGATCCATTTCCATTTATTCGTCTCTGAGATTTCCCTCCTTTCTCAGTGACGGAAACTACGGGTTGTCTCTGGAAATGTGGGAAATCACATAGGGTGCATGAAGCCAACTGTTTCAGCTGCATAACCCCACCACCTTTCTGTGAAGGATCATATCCACTCATCATATGAGTTGTCCCTTTGGCCTCTGTCAGACAAGGTTCAAAGCCGTTTTCAGGTAAACCTTTCTGTCCAGTGAGTGCTTACCCATCATATTCGTGAACGCCAAGGTACCGTGAGAGAGTTCCCATTTTCTGGTGAAGCCCCTCCCACATCGGTCTATGACGCCCCTATCATCTTATGAAACACTTAGACAAGCCCAACAACAAATGGATAGCCCATTTTCTGGTGCGTTTCCTCATTACTGAAGGACCCATCCTTGTGCTAATGATGGAAGGCCTTTAGAGAGTTCATCATATGAATCTCCCTATCACATGCACTCATATTGTCTAGAGGGAACAGATAAATACGCCCTAGTTCTAACTTTAGGTCAAACCAAAGTGGCTCCCACTGACTTTCATAAAGCCAAATTTTGGTGGGCCTAAATCGGCTAGGGTTCCGCACGAGACCTCATGATGAGGTGTGGGGCCCACCATTGAGGGAGGTCATCCAATGACCAAAAGGGACACCATGGCAATGATGTGCATTCAGCCATGGTGTGCGAAAGAGCCACTGTCGATTGAGCATGGGCCAAGTACTTATGGCCCATGTACGTAGCACATCACACATCCATACATCACATGCAGGGATAAATTGATCCAATCAATTAATTATCTGTAAAGCCCATTTGAAGCCCATTCTAAATCCATAATATTAACCATTAATATTATCTAGGTATATGGGCTGAATGGTTCAACCCATATAACTTTAAGGGTTAAGTGGGCTTTTAGCAGTTTTAACTATTTAAAATTGGGCCTTTACAGGTTGGGTCGAATTAACCATTTAATTAAATATCAATCCTTAGGCCCATTAG
The DNA here is from genome assembly GCF_055504915.1 of Nelumbo nucifera. Taxonomy (NCBI): domain Eukaryota; kingdom Viridiplantae; phylum Streptophyta; class Magnoliopsida; order Proteales; family Nelumbonaceae; genus Nelumbo; species Nelumbo nucifera. The sequence goes on along the minus strand of NC_142649.1, from coordinate 12,659,987 downwards.
TGGGAAAATTAGGGCTGACTTTCAGCCTTGATTAAACCCTAGATTCGGTCCAAACAGTTTGAACCAATCTTGGTTCGAATGGGTCTAGGGTTTGATCTTTAATTCAAGAAAATAATCTGAAATTAATTACTGATAAAAGAAAAACAACAATCAGTAAATAAGGGCTGTTCGCACAATCCATCCTACAAAACAGAGGTTAGATCACAGAATGCAGTTTCACAAACTGCAAATCGCAGATAGCGATTCTCCCATCTGCGAAATCTCCTTCTCTGCGCCGCCATCTTCGATCCAAAAATAAATTAAATAGAAATCCTATTTCTATTAATTATTACATCAGATCGAATACCTATACATTGAGTCTAGAAAATAAAAAAAATTATTTACAGACCAAATGTAAAAAATAAATCAAGAAACTACAAAAAAACGCAGGTTCCCTGCGCAAATCAAGATTTCGATCTCCCTTTGTACGAACAGCCCATAAATCAAGAAAATCATAAAGAACAATTCTAAATAATAATCAGATTTATATAAAATTAATTTCAGATTATTCGCCCATTAATTTTGGGAACAAATTTCCCAAAACCCATATCTGCGCAAATTGGGTAGAACACCTTCTGCCCATTTGCGCAGGTTCAGATCTGAAACAAACTGGTTCAAGATTTGAACCATGGCTCTGATACCACTGAAGGGTTGAGAAATCCATCCTATGGACGCCCAAAGATTGCGGAATAAGGGGCGAATTTCAAAAAATTTATCTCTCCCTTCAACTGGGAATCGTATTCCCTATTTAGAAAATCATATTTTCAAGGATCAATCTTGAACCATAAACTGAACCAGATCTGAACCAAAAGGAGTGGGAGAGGATTATACCTGATACGGAGAAATACTATCTCCCAAGGGAGGTGTTCACGCCCAAGGAAGGATCCAAAATCTGCTCCCACTGAAGATGGCACAGTGAAGGATGGAGCAGAATCAACAACGTTCTTCAAAAGAACTTGACCCTTCGCAAGAATCAACCGGTATCAGAGCAGTTTCTGACGAGTTCCACCGCGCAGGCCCTCATGAGTGTCGCAGAGCTCGAGCTCAGCTTCGGAAGGTCGCAAGCATCGCAGGTAGGGGAGCATGTAAGATCTTCAGTACAGCCGTTCGTCTATCATGACGTATTTGGTCGCCTGTCGCTTTACCCTTCTAGCGGCATTGCGATCTGCAAGGAGGGTCCCGTGTAGCAGGAAACTCGCGATGGGATCAATCCAACTCGGCCTCAGAGTTCTCTGATCTCGGGATTTGCTTGATGAAGTGCGATTGGAAGTTGAGCAGATCCTCTCTTACATTGGCTAGGTAGGCGATCATAGTTGGCTCGTGGGCTTCGTATTCACCTGTAACTTGGTTGACCACAAGCTGAGAATCACTGCAGATGACGATGTGTTTGGCTTTCACTTCGTTTGCTAGATCAAGCCTGGCTAGTAACGCCTCGTACTCCGCTTCATTGTTGGACACCGCAAACTCAAAGCGTAGCGCATACTCCAGTTTCACCTTGCTTGGCCCATACAGAATGATTCCAGCTCCGCTACCCTGTTGGTTGCACGAGCCATCTACGTGGAGGATCCAGGGCTCCTCATCCTAGCTCGGGTTCGATCTAACTAGGAGAAAAGCCACACTGGCTGCTACCTCAGGGTGCTCAAGCAAAACTGGCCTAGGAACCTCGGGCTCATTTGGCCTGGGAGCCTCGGGCTCGACCGACCTGGGGACTTCGGTGCTGAAAGTGCATTCCGCGACAAAGTTGGCTAAGGCTTGAGCATTGATAGCAATTCACGGCTTTTACTGGAGGTCGTACATTCTGAGTTCGATGGCCCACTTCGTCAACCTACCAAAGACCTTGGGCTTAAGTAAGACTTGCCTCAGAGGCTTGCTGGTGAGGACGACGACAGTATGAGCTTGGAAATACGGGCGAAGCTTCCGAGCTGTAATAAGTAGAGCATACGCCAACTTTTCAATCTCTGGATATCTCGTCTCTGCTCCCTACAACACTTTGCTAACATAGTAGATAGGTCGTTGGACCCTATCTACCTCTCTTATTAGTGTCGAGCTGACCACCTCGTCACTTGTAGAGAGGTACAGCTCCAAAACATCACCATCCTCGGATCGGGTTAAGACCGAGATACTGGCGATGTACTTTTTGAGCTCATCGAATGTGAGCTGGCATTCTTCGGTCCATTCAAAGCCTTTGCTTTTAATCGCCTTAAATAAAGGCAGGTAGCGATCTACTAACTCGGACATGAAGCGGCTCAGAGCGGCTATGCGGCCATTCAACCTCTGAACCTCCTTCAATTTCTAGGGTGGTCTCATATCTAGGATGACCTTAATTTTATCCGGGATGGCCTCAATGCCACACCGGTTAACGATGTACCCTAGGAATTTACCCGAGGTGACATCGAAAACACACTTGTTCGGGTTTAACATCATATTAAATTTACCCAAAATTTCAAAGACAGAATAAAAATCTTTTATTAAATCATTTGAAAACTAAGTTTTGATGACCATGTCGTCTATATAGCATTCTATTTTCTTGTCGATCAAGCTCAAACAATTTATTTACAAGTCTTTGGAATGTTGCCTCGGCATTTTTCAGTCCGAAGGGCATGACCTTGTAGCAGTACAGGCCGAGCTCTGTTATGAAGGTTGTCTTTTCTTCGTCAGTTGAGTCCATCCTTATCTGGTTGTAGCCCGAATAGGCGTCTAAGAAACTCACCAACTCATGCCCTAAGGTCGCGTCTACCAGACGATCATTCCTAGGAAGTGGGAAACAGTCCTTTGGGCAAGCTCGGTTCAGGTCGGTATAATCGACGCACATGCGCCATTTACCATTAGTCTTTTTTACCAGAATGGGGTTGGCCACCCAGCTCGGGTAATGGACTTCCCTGATAAAGTCTACTGCGAGGACCTTCCCAACCTCCTCATCAACTGCTCTCCAGCGCTCTGGGGCTAAGTTGCGTTTCTTCTGTCTAATGGGCCTAACTACAGGCTCAGTATTCAGCTTGTGAGTGATGATGCTAGGGTCTATGACGGGCATCACTGCCATGGACCATGCAAAAACATCTAAATTTTCAAGTAAAAAACTTACTAGTTGGGATTGCAGTGGCTCCTCGATCGAAGCGCCGATCTGGAGTGTCCGAGCTGGGTTCTTTGTCGAAGTTGGGATGGAGACGGTCTCTTTTGTGGGTGCAGCTCGCTCCTTGCACTGCTCCGTAGGTCGCTCGAGCTTGAGGTCGTCTGCAACCTTGGCTTTCCCTTTGAGGGCGGCAACGTAGCCTTTGCGAGACTCACGCTGATTGCCTCGCGCCACCCCAACTCCGAAGTCCATTGGGAACTTCATCGCCACATAGTAGGTGGAGACCATCGCACGTAGGGCGTTGGTGATGGGCCGACCTATTATGGCATTGTACGGGGCGGGAGTCGTGACCACCAAGAAGTCATGGTTGAGCCTCACTATACTAGGCCAAGTGCCGACCTCCACAGCTACAGTGATTCTCCCCAGGGGCCTGACTTCCACTCTGCTGAAGCCACCAAGGGAGTGTTTGCGGGCATGAGATCGCCTTCTTGGAGCTGAAGCTTGTCGAACGCTACCTTGAAAAGAATATTCGCCGATCTGCCGGAGTCGACAAGGACACGCTTCACTTCGAAGTCGTTGATCCTTATCTTCACGATGAGTGCATCATCGTTGGGGTAGTGGACCCCGCCCGTGTGTCGTCCTCCGTGAAGAAAATCGGGTCATCCGTCGTTGGCCGCTTTGGGGGGTTCTGGTCTTCCCTTTCGACCCCGCGAGCTGACGTCCAAGCTGCAGCCGAAGTGCAACCCGCGATGATCGATCCTCTGACGATCACATGGATAGTCCCACGAACTGGTCTCTCTTCCGGGGGCTGCCTCTACGGCTACTCTGCTTGCCTGCTGTATTTGGGAGCATCTCTGCTTTGCTCCCCTTGCCAACCAACTTTATTATTATTATTCTGTACAAAGTTTCTTAAGTATCTGTGACGGATGAGCTCCTCTATCTCGTCGTAGAGGTTTTTACAACTCTCGGTACTGTGACCGTGATCTTTATGGAAGCTACAATACAAATTTTTATTCCTTACATTAGGGTCCCCTCTCAGTCGGAGTGGCCACTTCACATACGGGGTGTCCTTGATCGCCATAAGGATCTCGGCCTGCTTTGTGTTCAGGGGCGTGTAGTTTCTCCTCTCTGTTGGGGGAGCTCGGATATGCTGACCTGGCCTTGCCCCCCGAGCTAGATCTTTTTTCTTCTTGCTGTCTCCCTGGATCGAGGACTTGACTTCCCTTTTTCTTTTCTCAGGGATCTGCTCACCCTTCTGGTTGATTTCCTCCTCTGTCTCTATAAACTGGTCCGCGAGCTTGAGGAACTTGGTTACCATCTTGGGCCAATTAACAACCACGTGCCACTTGAAGTCTTTGTCCGTGATGCCTCTCTTGGCCACGGTAGGCCAAACTACGGGGTCCAGGTCGGGTATCTGTAAACAAGTGTCATTGAACCGCTTGATGTAACTCCGAATGGATTCTCCTTCCTTCTGGACTATGCCAAGGAGTCTCTCTTGGGTCCTCGGGCACCGCTTGCTCGTGACGAAGTGAGAAGTGAAGACTTGCACGAATTGCGCCCAACTTCTTATTGATTCAGGCGCGAGGTTCCTGTACCATGTACGGGCCACTCCTTTGAAAGTGGTGGAAAAAACCACGCACATGCCAAGTGCATCTGTGACTGAAAGGCGTCTACGTGATCATTTGTGTCGAACGATCCATCATATTTGTCAAGGGGAGGTAGTTTGAAGTTCTTGGGCATTGGGACAGCCAAGAGTTCAGGAGACAGAGGGGATGGTACAGGGAGGATCGGAGTGGCTTTAATTTCACCCAAGCTTACCTCTTCCTAACCCTTGAGCTCGGGCAAGTTGTGTGTTGCAGTTCGGCGAGCTCGGCGACGTCTCTACTGCTTTTTTGCGGGCTCCGTATTGGTGCTGCTAGCCTCGGTATTGTCGGGCACAGTTTTCGCAAGGAGGGGGATGAACTGCTAGTGATGGCTGCAGATAGAGGGATCTTGCCTGGAGTCTACAGCCAAGACCTCGAACCGGTTCTCCACAAACGGGGCCACGAACTTGGAAAGCTGAGGTGATGCGGGCCTGGTAGGATGGGACCCTCCCGACCTGACTACACGCGGCGAGGCAAGGGTGACTGGTCTTTCCTTCCTCCCATGGGATGAGACTTGACTCTTGAGAGGATTCTGGGTCTAAGAGGTCTCTCCCTGGCGAGAAGGATGCTCGTTCTGACGGCGAGGCCAGACTTGTTGCACGGTCGGATGCCGATGAGGAAGCGGCTGCTGGGTCTGAGGCAGCAGAGGAAACTGCTATTGATGGTGATGCTGAGAAACTTGGTGCAGCACTTGCTGCTGATATAGTTGAAACTGTTGGACCTGTTGCATCTAAGCTTGCATGGCTCGCACGCATTGCACCAGGTGTTCAAGCTGGTTTTGAGCGGTCACGGGAGGAACAAGAGAGGGTTCGGTGATGGTCGTTCCTACCATGAAAGCGAGTAGAGCATTCACGGGTGCCATTGTCTGAGGCACGTTCAGAATGGGAACTCCATCCGCAGAGATGGGGATGGTGAACTGTCCAACACACACCGCTGGGACTTGGACTTGCTCCCCGGCGGTGTTCATTTCTGCACTGCATTCTGCATTGCTGGAGGAGGCATGAAAACTGAAGTTTGCAAAATTTTGGTGGAAGGATTTTTGAAGCGTTCCCATAGACGGCGCCAAATGATGTAGCGCGATCTGGTCGCTCCTAGCTGGCTGGGGCCTCGCTCCTAACTGGCAACGGATAGCACCTAAGAAGGAGAATATGAAGGATTCCTGGGGAGCTCGCCCGATGGGTACACTCCGATGCTTAAGTTAGAACTCGGTGAAAAGCCTAGAGAGTAGTAAAGGGAAAACGAGGTAAGAGTGGAGATGCACACTACTCGATTACCAATAATTCAATTACCTTTTTCCTTGGGCGTCAGGGCCCTTATATATTAATGCGCTGCCAAATCGGCGGTAACCGCCTTTTATTCTCTGCTACGGCCATTATTCGTCTGGCTGATTTGATTGGCACAAGTATCCGTCATAGGGTACGGTCCTGTCACTTGAGAGACGTTATGCAAAGCCGGCGTGCACGACGCTGCCTGACGTGAGACGTGGGCGCAGTCCTCTGGACTTGCAGGTGCTGCGCCGCCGGACAATAGACGTGGGAGCAGTCTGACAAGCATGGTCCTATCGGATAAGAAGTTTCCCGAAGACTCTGGGTCACTCAATCGCGAGCTCTTTTGTAGCGAGCTCCCTTATAGCGAACTCCTTCGTAGCGAGCTCCAATAACAAGCTGCCTTGCCGCAAGCCATTCTGTAGCGGGCTGTAGCGAGCTGTCTTATGGTGAGTTGTTCTGTTGGGTTTTCAGCAAGTTTATTACGCCGAGTTGTGACCAAACTATCATGGTGAACTGTCACTTACATAAAGTCTTATCCATGTGTTCCTTGATTTGGAGGTCGGGTCAAATCACCCTCCATCAATATATTCTAAATCATCCTGCATAATCTTGAAAATCACATCATCACTAAACCTAAAGTCACTCCTGAACTCATGTGCATATTCATTCAAATCCAGAACCAGTCTGGTCCTTGTTGGGTCTATTAGGTCCCCACCACACAATTCTTTTGCAATGCATCTTGCTGGGGCTGATACATTGTGTTCCACATACATGTCAATACTCCCACCCTCGGGTACATATAATAACAACCCAAATGTGATTGAATCATCAAATACTTCCCTCAACCCATCACTAATACCGATATTTGGCACCCTTTAGAAAATTTTACTTACCTCATTCTTCGAATACCCACTAACCCGCAATCTTCAACCATTATTAACAGCGTCCAATAGGATATATTGTCTATATCTATTTTCTCAAAGAGTTTAACCTTACCCCCAACTTTCATCAACCTGCCATTGGTGTGCTCAAGTCTCCCTCCAATAAATCATCTCAGTTCTATAGATGTATCCACTCTCATAGTGATTCTTACGTGACAAAAAATAAGCAAGAAATAAATTAAAAAAAAAAAAGTTATAGGAAAACCATCTCAATGAGCTTAACCAAAATACCCTTCCTATACACATTCATGCATACCTCTCTTCCCGCCTTTTTCCTATGTTATAGTGTGATTAATGGGTCGAAACTAGGTTACAGTGCTGGGAGACTACATCCCCCCCCACACATAATGTCTCACAATACATCCCCATCATATATTGAGAACATCCCTCAATGATGACATCATCATTCTTGATATTATCACCGGCTTTCAATATATGACAAAAATATGCTGTGAGACATTGTAAGAGGCAATCTTGTGAGGGCTAATTTGAACGTGCAGGCGAAGACGTTACAATAAACGTTGTGTGATTACTTTTTTTTTTTTAAGTCGCTAGGGTCTGCTTGAGGACAAAATTACCTTTTCCATATACAAGGATTGTCAGAGCCGTTAATCCATATATAATTTCTTTTACAATTATCCTCACTCAAATAAAATAATAGAGGTCAAATAAAATTTGAGTCTTTTTTTCAAGGTTTTAAGAAATCTAAGAGATGAGGTTAAAGGTCAACACCACTAATCAAAGGTCCAAGATACGCCACTGTCCACAAACAGCTTGTTAGTTACATTTCCTTTTCTGACCAACTTGCAGATTCATTTATTAAAGGTTTTTCTTCCTCACTGTCCCCAAGCCCATCTGAGCGCAATAAATCAAATAATCAATATTTTCCCACGTACGTGTTTGTTGTAATCAACGTTTTCGAACCGCCGTTGATCGGATGTTCGGACCGTTCGGCCTAGGAACCCTCTAGGTAATCAGTTTTATTTTATCCAAAACTTAGAATCTGATTAAAAATTGTTGAAAAAATCAATAAATCGTTGATTTGGGCGGTTGAATTATCGATCCGTTTAATGATTTTTGACTATTTTTTATTATTTTTTAATTATTTTTAATTTTACTGTCAGAATGGATCATCTATTTGAACAGAACAATCGGACCGTTGACCTGAAAACTGGTGCCCAGAACGATTTCATTTCCGAATCATTTTTTGAAACGTTGGTTGTAATACACGTATAATTAATGTAAACTGTAATACTATAGAATAAATATTAAATACAGATTTATTAGAAAAAAAATCAAATACAGAGATCAATCCCATGTGGGAGTTATCTTCCATTTTCTGTTTCAAATTCTTCTTTTCAATTTTAGTGGATCTACATCACTTTCCACAGATTTTGTCAAGTCTCAACGTCAAACTGTAAACTGGCCCCCGTTGAGATTTTCCATTGAATGCAAATGAGAAAATACAAACAAAGTTACTATTCTACTTAGACTTAAACTACCTCAAAATAGTTGCAGGTTCTATAATAAATGAAGAAAATCGACCGACAGATGAGGGATCCACCTGAACGACCAACAAACTTTTATGAGATTGAGGGAAAATAAACATTAGGTTTTCGGTGCATTAAATGGATGGTTATGATCAACACTTAAATCATTGCGACCATTAGAGAATCAATTAATTTAATATTTGGATGTTGGTATCTGCTTCCATAATAAGATAAGATGATGTCATGGTGATAAAGGGTGATTTGACCCGACCTCATAACAGGGGACACGTGGAGCAGTAAAGGTGGCGTCCTAAGGCACGTCGAGCAGTAGCTTCAAGCCAGCTCGTTGGACCTAGTCAACCCGAGCAACCTAAAGGAAAAGAGGAGGCAAGCTCAGAAGCCACGAAGGCCGCTCCCCTCCTCTCCATGTCATCTCCTTTGTCCTCCGAGCTCCTGGCGACCCCGACGCCGAAGGACTTCAAAGTTCCTCTACTGGATAAGTATGATGGGTCGTTCGACCCAAATGATCATGTAGACTCCTTCCAGTCCCAGATGCAATTAGCTGGGCCTGACGAATCTTGCATGTGCATTGCCTTCTCTACGACCTTCAACGGAATAGCTCGCACATTGTATAGGAACCTCGTGCCCGTGACGATCAAGAGTTGGGCGCAGTTCGTACAAATGTTAACCTCGCACTTCATCACAAGCAAGAAGTGTCCGAGGTCATAAGAAAGCCTCTTCAACATAGTCCAGAGGGAAGGGGATTCGATTCGAAGCTACATCACACGCTTCAATGACACTTGTTTGCAGATCCCGACCTAGATCCTGTTGTAAGACTCATGGCAGCAAAGAAGGGTATTACCCACAAGGAATTCAAGTGGCACGTAGTGGCAAACAAGCCGAAAGACATCATCGAATTCCTCAAGCTCGCCGATCAGTTCATCGGGACCAAAGAGGAGATGAACCTGAAGACTGAAGCCCTGGTGGAGAAGAGAAAAAGGGAAGATGACAACCCAAACAATGGTGGCAGCAAAAGAAGAAAAAGCAAGTCCTCAACCAGAGGAGGAAACAAGTCAGATCAGCGTTCCCAAACTCCTCCGGTTGAAAGGACGAGCTACACGCCCCTCAACGCGAAACGGGGAGAAATCCTCATGGCGATCAAGGACACCTCTCATGTGTAGTGGCCACCTTGGTTGAGGGGAGTCTTGCCACTAGGAACAGAAATGTTTATTGTCATTTCCACAAAGATCACGGTCATAGGACCGAGAATTATAGAAATCTCCGCAATGAGATAGAAGAACTCAGCCGTCGCAGATACTTAAAAAATTTTGTACAAAAAGAAAACAAAAACCAGACAGATCGGTAGGGGGAGCAAAGGAGAAATGCTCCTAAGTCTAGCAGCAGACAGAGTGAGCAGCCGCAGAGGCAGCTGCCCGAAGAGAGACCGATCCGCGGGGTAATCAATATGATTACTAGCGGGTCCATTGTCGCGGGCTACACCTCAACAGCAGGGAAAGCCTCAGTTCGTGAACTGGAACGTGAGGAACAGAGTCCACCGAAGCGACCTAGGCTCAAAAGATCCAATATTCTTTACATAGGATGATGCACGTGGGGTTCAGTATCCCCATGACAATGCCCTGGTCATAAAGATGAGGATCAACGACTTCGAGTTAAAGCACGTCCTGATCGATTCAAGCAGTTCAGCTGATATCCTGTTCAAGGATGCCTTCGACAAGCTCCAACTCTAGGAAGGTGACATCAAGCCAACAGATATACCCCTAGTGGGCTTCAACAGAGAAGAGGTCAGACCGCTAGGTCGAGTCTCAGTACCCGTAGAGGTCAGCACGTGGCCTAAGTAGGTCGGCCTATTACCCACGCACTTCGCGTAGTGGTTTCCACCTACTATCTGGCCATGAAGTTCCTAATGGACTACAGAGTAGGGGTAGTGCGAGGCGACTAGCTTGAGTCTCGCAAGTGCTATGTCGCCACTCTCAAGGGGAAAGCCAAGCTAGCGGCTAATATCGAGCTCAAGCGACCTGTGGAGTATCCCAAGGAGCGAACTATGCCAACTGAAGAGACGGTCCACATCCCGGTCTCGAAGGAAGATCCAACTAGAACTCTCCAAATCGGCACATCGATCAAGGAACCACTCCATTCTCAGCTGGTATGTTTTTTACGTAAAAATTTAGACATATTTGCATGGTCCGCAGTAGAGATGCCCGTACTAGATCCTAGTATTATAACTCATAAGTTGAATATTGATCCTTTAGTCAGGGCAGTTAGACAGAAAAAACGCAACCTCACCCCGGAGCGCTGGAAGATAGACGACGAGGAGGTCGAGCTCCTTGTAGCTGATTTCATCAGGGAGGTCCATTACCCGAGCTGGGTGGCTAACACAGTTTTTGTAAAAAATTCCAATGGTAAATGGCGCATGTGCATCGATTATACCGACCTGAATCGAGGTTGCCCGAAGGATTGTTTCCCACTCCCTAAGATCGGCCGTCTAGTGGACGCGACCTTTGGGCACGAGTTGCTGAGTTTCTTGGACACGTACTCAGGATACAATCAGATCCGGATGGACCCTGCCGACGAGGAAAAAACGGCATTCATAACCGAACTAGGATTGTACTGTTATAAGGTCATGCCCTTTGGGCTAAAAAATGCCGGGGTGACCTTCCAAAGACTTGTAAACAAACTATTTAAGCCGTTGATCGGCAATAAGGTTGAGTGCTATGTAGACGATATGGTCGTTAAGACCTAGTTTTTGAATTGTTTAATAAATGATTTGTAGTGTGTTTTTGAAATTTTGCACAAGTATAATATGAAATTAAACCCTAACAAGTGTGTCTTCGGTGTCACCTCGGGTAAATTCCTGGGTTACATAGTCAACCGACGTGACATCGAAGCCAACCCTGAAAAAATAAAGGCCATCCTAGATATGAGGCCACCTCGTAAATTAAAGGAGGTTCAGAGGCTGAACGGTCGTATAGCCGCTCTGAGCCGCTTCATGTCCAATTAAGAAAAGTAAGGACTTTGAGTGGACCGAAGAATGCTAGCTCGCCTTCGACGAGTTGAAAAAGTACCTAGCTAGCATCCCGGTTCTAACCTGACCCGAGGAGGGAGATGTTTCAAAGCTGTACCTCTCCGCGAGTAATGAGGTAGTCAGCTCGGTACTGATAAAAGAAGTAGATCGGGTCCAACGACCTATCTACTATGTCAGCAAAGTTTTGTAGGATGTCGAAACAAGGTACCTAGAGATTGAGAAACTGGAGTACGCGCTAGTCATAGCAGCTCGAAAGCTTCGCTAGTACTTCCAAGCCCACACCGTTGTCGTCCTCACCAACAAACCTCTAAGGCAAATCTTACTCAAGCCCGAGGTATCTGGCAGACTGACGAAGTGGGCCATCGAACTCAACAAGTACGACATCCGATACGAGCCTCAGACGACGATTAAGGCCCAAGCCTTGGCCAATTTTATTGCAGAATGCACCTTCAGCACCATAGTCCCTGAATTGATCGAGCTCGAGCACAGAGAGGAAGCATCAACCAGTGCGGCACTAGTCCCGGTTAGAGCAAGGCCGACCTGAGACGAGGAGACCTGGATCCTCCATGTAAATGGCTCATCTAATCAACAAGGAAGCAGAGCCGACATTATTCTATACGGTCCAAGCGGGGTAAAGCTGGAGTACGCACTTCAATTCGAGTTCATAGCATCTAATAACAAAACGGAGTACGAAGCACTGATAGACGGTCTCACTCTAGTGAACGGAGTACAAGTAAAACACACCGTCATCTGCAGTGATTCCCAGTTCGTGGTCAACTAGGTCACCGGTGATTATGAAGCTCGCGACCCCACCATGGCTACTTATCTAGCCAAGGTCAGGGAAGTTCTATGCAACTTCTAGTCATATTTCATCAAGCAGATTCCAAGGTCCGAGAACGCTGAGGCCGATGCCTTGTCCCGGTTAGCCAGCACGAGCAACAACACCATGAGAACAGTGTATATAGAGAACCTACCTTGACTCAGCATTCTCGAGGGGGGGGGGGGGCAGAAGAGGTCACTCCTATTACACAAGCAGAGCCAAACTGGATTGACCCACTCGCGAGCTACCTGCTTTCCGGGACCCTCCCAGCAGATCGCAATGTGGCGAGAAGAGTAGAGTGCTAGGCAGCCAAGTACGTCATGATAGACAGACGGCTGTATCGGAGATCCTACACGCTCCCCTACTTGTGCTGCATGCGACCCTCAGAGAATGAGCTCGTTCTCTGCGACACTCATGAAGGCCTGTGTGGTGGACACTTGGGGGCAGGGCTCTCGCCCAGAAAGCGTTGCGACAGGGGTACTACTAGCCCAAAATGAAGGCAAATACACTCGAGCTTGTCAAGAAGTGCGATAAATGCCAAAGGCACGCCAACATTCACCACCGACCTGCTGCCGACCTGAAGTATCTCACCAGCCCATGGCCCTTCGCACAGTGGGGAAACGACATTCTTGGTAGTAACGGTAGATTACTTCACGAAGTGGGTGGAGGCGGAACCCCTAGCAACAATCACAGCCCGAAGCATACAAAACATCTTTTGGAGGAATATAGTATGCCGCTTCAGGCTACCTCGGGTGCTTATCTCTGACAACAGTAAGCAGTTTGAAGATATCAAGTTCTAGAGTTGGTGCGCCGAGATGGGGATACAACAGAACTTCACTTTGGTGGCACACCCTCAGGCAAACGGGCAGGCAAAAGTCACAAGCAGAGCTATACTTCGTGGACTAAAGGCCTACTTAGCCCGAACTAAGGGACTATGGGTAGACGAGCTGCCCAGTGTACTATGGGCTTATTGAACCACCGTCAAGACCGCCACAGGTGAAACCCCCTTCAACCTCTCCTATGGCACGGAAGCGGTAATCCCAACCGAGATCGAGGTGCCTATATTACGCCTGGAGGCATACGACGAAGAAGCAAACTATGACGAGCTCCTTACCAACCTCGACCTGGTGGAAGAACTATGGGACCAAGCATACATTTGGACTGCAGCCTACCAGCAAAGGGTGGCTCGGTACTATAATGCCTGGATCAAGAAATGACACTTCCATGTCGGTGACCTGGTCCTCAGAAAAGTCATGGTACCTGAGCCCAGTGTCGGTAAGCCTGGACCGAACTGGGAAGGCCCCTATCGAGTGAGACAGGTACTCGGGGAAGGTACGTATGAGCTTGAAACCTTAGGAGGAAAATAGGTACCTCGAGTGTGGAATATCGGTAACCTAAGGCGATACTACCTGTGATTGCCGAACTGGAGAGAGGACTACCGAGTCGCTCCCTGAAGTCCAAGGACTAAAGTGCCGAGCTGATAAAAGACCTCAGCACTACGATAGGTCCCAGTCGCCTCTTCGGCATGGGCACATAAGTCTCAGTCGCCTCCTCGGCATGCGCATACAAACCCCAGTTGCCTCTTCGGCATGGGCAAAACCAAGAGCGGACTATGAGTTGCTTTCAAAGCCTAAGGGTTAAGGCGCCGAGCTGACAAAAGACCTCGGCACCTCATAAGCCCTAGTCGCCTCCTCGGCATGGGCATACAAGACCTAATCGCTTCTTCAGCATAGGCAACTCATTTCATGCCTAAGGTGTAGACAGTTCGGGTATAAACCCTACGATGTCTAACCCACCTCGGCATACAACAAAAAAGTTGAACCCCAACAAAGGGACAACTAACATCACCAAGTAGCCTGCGTGCAGACATGTCGGGTAGATACCCTACAATGTCCACGCACCTCGGGTACATCCTGCGAAGTTACCCTACTTGTAGTCCAGCTTGGTAGCTCGACAGTTCGGGGTAACCTATACTTATTTGGTAAGTTCATCAGTTAGTGATTTGTACTTGGAGCATTTTGGAAAAAAATGTATATTTCATCGATGCGAAGAGCTCGTTAAAAAAAAAAAAAAAAAAAAAAAAAAAAAAAAAAAAAAAGAAAGAGAAAATCCTCTACTCTAAGCCGAGCTTGTAGGCCCGGGATTTACAAGGAAGACTTAGTGCTCTTCGCCATTGTCCGAGGCCTCAGCATGATGATCAACCCTTTCGTCAACACTGGCCTCTCCAATGTCAAGTGGCTCATCGTCAGTCTCTGCCTTAGAGTCTGGGTCTTCAGTGGCTTCGATGGCCATTTCATTTGTAACCCTCGAGGTGGTGATAGCGCTCAGATCAAGCTGTGGGAACTCGCGCCTAGTCAGCCACCTGTTGAGCTTGAAGCCCTTATGGTAACCTTCCGTCCCAGCTTCCATCAGCTTTCCTTGGAGCTCCTCCAAGCTCTTGTACTCTTCGACGGCCATAGCTTTGGACTCTTCCATTGCTTGAAGGAGTACCTCGGTTCGTTCCTTGACATGGGCCTCGAGGTTTTTCACCTCCCGCTCCAGCGCTGCCTTCTCGGACATTAGCAGTGAAATGAGCTCCTTCAAAGCCCGAGCATCGTTCTTCAGCTGGTTGATCTCGCTGCGGGCTAGATTCAACTCGGCGTGAGCTTCACGAGACGAGGACTCAGCCGCAAGAGCCCGCTTCAAGTGTAGCTCGGACTGGTACGTCAGAGCGTGCACGGTGGAGTTCACCTGCCAAGAAAAACAAAGTTAGTATTTGGAAAAGTCTTAAAGCACGAAATTGAAGAAGTCAAGACAGAACTTACCATCATGCAGTGAGTGGCCGCTCGAGCTCCGAGCTGAGTGACCGGTAGTTCGGCCCAGCTAGCGACCTCTTCAGTGTACACCGCGCTTTTGCTCATAAGCAGGTTATATTTCGGAGTCAAGATGCTCCAAACTGTTTCCTCGTTGCCCGAAGACGCAGCGGTTGCTGGAGCGGGCTCCGAAGATGCCTCCTCAGGCACGCAAAGCGGGGAGATCTTCCCTAGTTCCTCCTCAATCAGATTGATCACCGGAGGTTGCACATTGGGGGACTGTTTGGACTCAAGCACGGTAGCCTACGGTGACTCAACACGAGCTCTTTTGGTAGCTCGCTTCTTCTTCCCCTTCATCCGGTCAAGAAGTCAGTAGCAAGATTCATGGGAGCTGCAACAGAAGCAGAACGTTAGCAACTTTATCAGAAATAAAGTAAAGACACAAACAGAGATGACCTACCAGGACTCAGGCCAGCCTTCACGAGCTTGTCTTCAACCACATAGTCCGCAATGTTGAGGCCGAGCTCCGCCCAAGATTGGACCACTTCCCTTGTTTTCAGGTCCAGCCAGACACCGGGATCCTGAATGGCCGCCCTCCAATGGGTTGGGAAGGGCCATCCCTCAGTATTACGGACCAAGAAATAACCTCTCTTCTAGGCCGGGACCCTATTTCGGAGCCCGTGCTAAAGCTTGTAACCCGGACGAGGAGACTGGTAATAGGTCCGCCTATGCTCGGGAAGGACACAGGAGGCGTTCTTATTGATGGACGGGATTGAAGAGAAGATATCGAGGTCAAGGGGGAGGCTAAAGTCACAAAAAAAAGAGATGGTCCCTACTACGTTGTAGATTGAATTCAGGTGTAGTTGGTCTATAGTGATGTTAAAGAGCTTCAAGACTTCTATGATCAAGGGGTGCAACGGAAGACGAAGACCAGGTACAAGCTGCTCCTCGAAGATCCCGACCTCATTGTGATCATGCTCCCGGGGAAAGTTGCCTAGTAGAAGACTATAAAGGAGGTCGTTTGGGAGATTGTACCGAGCTATTAAGGCCTGGAGCCTGTCCACTGTCATCGTCGATGGGTCGAAGCTATCCGGCACTGGACCTCGGTACGGGGGGGATGCCAGGTCCCCAGAGGCTTCTCGCGCCTCCTGGAGTGGTTGTGGCTTAGGAGGGCAACGGACCATTTCCAGAACCAAAGTAGCTTCGGTCTGACTATCAACCTGGGCCGAGGCACCCACCTCGGCCTCATGTAGAAGACTATCAAAACTAAAGCTAGACATGAAAAAGAAACTGAATCGAAGAGGAAGGCTACGGAAGACTCACTAAGGAGGAAGACCGAACCGAGAAAGGAACACCGCACAGAAAGACCCGAGCTAAGGAGCTTGAACGCAATCTCAGACCGAAGGCAAATGAACTTATGGCGAAGAAAATGAGTCTTGGGTCCCCCTATTTATAGCCACTGTACCGGAGAATCAACGGTCAAGATCAAAGCATTTCAACGGCTCCTAAGAAAACTGGTTGCGCGACCCCCTAGGTTGAAATCGGTTTAGCGTGTTTTTTGACGTCCGCGGAGTTTGTAGATCGCGTGACGTTCGCGCGTAAACCAGACGCGACCCAGGTTATTCTTGGTTGAGCCTAGTAGCCGAACTGGTCTGACCAACGATTCATCCGACGAAGCGGCCTGAACCTCGAGCCAAATCCACTTGTCACATCATGAACTCCCCACACCAGGTCTGGACCCCTAGCTTGGGGAGTAAGGGGCAATTGATGAAGGGTGATTTGGCTTGACCTCGTAACAGGGGGACACATGGACACAACTTGACTAACAGATGACAGCTCAGCATGATCAGCTCGCAGCATAACAGTCTCGGGTACCCATCTACCCCGGGCTAAAGTGACATCGAGACAGGGTCACCCCGAAATGAGATCGCCTCGGTACCAGATCGCCACAAGAACACTTAGATGCCAAAGCACTTCGACACTCAGCTCAGTTTGGGACTTAAAGGCGTTAGCTCAGGGATACCGACGTGCCACTGAGGATCCCAAAAATCCCTCCGACGATTCCCGGACTTCACGGGATCACGCCACATAACAATCAGTGTTATCTCCCCTGACCGATTCGGGTAGACTCGATAAACCTTATCAGTTAGCAACACTATCTCCCATTATCGCGGAAACGGATCTCATCGTGACGAGGATTCCAGAACTAGTCAGCGAAACCCGTGAGGACTCCATTATATAAAGGCTCCACCCCCCAGGGGTGCAAGGTATGTGTGATTTCCTGCTCTCAAGCTCTCTCATTTTTAAGCAATTTTAGCTCGCTAATAGCCTACTGACTTGAGCATTGGAGCGACCTCGCCGGGTTAGCGTCCCGGGGTTCTCTGATATCCTTACGGGTTCAGTCCGCCGTCCATCTGGAAGTCAAGTCACCTCCAGCTGGGAGCAGCCAGATCACGCTAAATCACATGGAATTAATTGATTAAAATATCAAAATTTTCTATTTTTGGGAGATGGCTAGCATGTCCAAAGGGTATTTTTGTTTTAATATATTAGATGACATTAAATGGATTAGTCATTTTTAGTATTTGTAAATTGTTTTCTATGAAACCTGACGAAGAAAACATAATGAAAAAGAATTTTGTTTCAAGCTAGAAGCCAAACGCCCTCGAAGCTAAGGAGGCCTAACTCTTTGGTCTTCTCCTTTCTATTTCTTTAATTTATTTTTTTAGGGCATTCTTCTCTCTCTCAGTCTTCTTTTTTCTTCCCCCTCACCATTGTTGCTGCCACCATTACCGGCAAAGGGACTGAAAACCACAGCAGCAAATGTGAGACAAGTTCGAAAGTGGTAGAGTTCTATCACTCCCTGATGTGAAGAGATTCAAGGAGGGAATCTGGCGTAAGCTTCTCTGATGTTCCGACGGCAACGAATGCGTTGAACATGATCGGCGAAACCAAGAACCGTTCTGCTTGCTTGCTCACTGTAAGTTCTTGCACCATTCTGTTCCTTGTTGTCAGTTTCAAAATTACAAAATTTTCACTAAGACCATCAGCATATAAGTGATAATAGTCAAAATAACCATACTACCCCTTTGATTTTGTGTTAGGTTCACGTGCGTAACGCTCAAGAAAGGACGTGGAGGGTCTCACACTAGTTAATAAATGGTCGGACTCTAATATGATTAGATATGTATTTGGCATAGTTTTCATTTATTAAATAAATGTTTATATTTGATTTATTTTTAAATCGAGAAAAGTAATTGATAAATCGTTTATGGATAATTAGGTGTCATTAACCGTTACACCAGTGGAATAATAAATAAATGTTCAATCGTTGATGTATACATAAGTCAAAACCCACTTTTGTAAATATCAATACGTATGGATGAATATAATAGAAAAAATATTGATTCGGCGATGACATGATGGCATTTTGATAAACACCTATCAAGAAACATACGCTTGATGCCTCCAACCCCTCTAGGATACCTTCTAAGTTCTAACACTTAGGTAGCGCATGTGCCATTTTCTGGGTTTCAGCAAGTTTGAAAGATCAGATGTCTTTTCTGTTTGGTAATTAAAAGCCGAAAAGATGAGAACACGCATGTGCAGAAAGACCTGAAACATAAAAAACGCTGAATAAGCTTTTTCTGTTTTTTTGATATATAACCTTTGAGCGCATTTTTAAAAGCCTGATAGACTGAACCAAAAGTTCAATAAATCTTTTGACAATTTAAACTACTGGAAGATTTTTTTAAAAAGACTTGTCAAACGTCACCTTAATGTTTGATCGAGTGGCTGATGAGTGATGACCATATAACAATGTATGGCACCCCACTAAGTTTCGAGCAGCCCCGAAGATGGGGACTTTTCTGGGGCTCCCGCCCCTAGCTTCTAGCAATTAATTGCTTCCTCACTTCCTCTTGAAAGTGAAATCCTTTGCTAAATGATCCCTGCTCACCCAATCAAAGGGAAAGATATATTATGACAGTTCATTCTCAGTAACCATTATTGTGGTGATTCTCATCTATGGGTAGGTAGGTCATAGGTGTTTTTTACATGATTCTGAAAACAGGACTGGTTGACTCGGGAACTGGTTAGGCAATTGATTCCATTCACTCTAAAATCATTCTGTTAACTCATTGATCCGGATAATGATTTTTGACCGTTTTTTTATTTTAAATCAGAGCAGGTATTCAAAACAGATGATTAAACCATTTGACCCAGGAACCAGTCCCCAAAATGATTCCATGTTCAATCTAATTTTCAAAACCTTGGTTTTTTAAACGGTAATTCTTTTTTGGGTTTAAAACCAACCAAACAGATTTTATAGCCATGAAAAGGCATGAATACATCACTGTCAAGCCAACAGCAAAAGTTGTGGCTTAGTGTGCTTAGAAAATAGACCTATCAAGGGACCTCACCTAACAATTTTAAGCTTTTTAGATTGAATATGGGTTTCCATATTCGGTTCGTATATTTTCTAGAAAAAAAAAAGTTCTGATTTGGTTAGGAAGCCCATACTTATATAAACAAACATACTAGTGATAAAATACTTATATAAACATATTTAGTGATAAAAAAAAGGTGGCAGTAGGGTGGTAGGAGAGACTGGGGATCAATTCTCTTTCTTCACCCAGGTTGGGGGTTATGGGTTTAGGGAACTGCTACCTCTCATGGTGTAGCCCCATAAAATCTAAAAAGATAAAATATCAAAATAAAACAAAACATACAAGTGGCTGTAGGCTAGTATAATTACACTTCATGATCGGCCACCACCACATTTACTAGACCAACGACAGGAATTTAATGGCAGTTCAGTGTTATCTTTCGTTCTCCAGTTAGTTCTATGATCCTATCAGAGTATTAAATTCATTAGAGAGTAAAAATTCATTATTAAAAGGGGTGTTTTTGTCCCATTCAAATGTTAGTAACTTCCCTCCCCCTTCCCTGGTGGAAAAATTATTTACCCACCTAGAAGATGAGTATCACTTATACCCAACAAAATAAACTTTACTTGGTCACCACATGCATAAATTTGAAAAAAGAACATGAGATTTTTGGTCAATGGGAATCAAAATCCTATCAACCAATTTTCCCCCTCACAAAACCTAACCATTCTCTTACCAAGGTCTTCAATTGAAATTCTATAAACTATTTCTCTGATCAAAGCACATAATATCTTGGGTGAATTCAATGGAATGTGCAGAAGAATAACAATACAAAGCAGTTTTTTAGAGCCCAGGTCTTCTATTTTCGACGTTCTATTGACTATTTCTCAGATGAAATCATGAAAACACAATATCTTGAGCGAGTCCAATAAAATAAGCAAGTGAAGAACATGGAGCAGTTTCTTTGGGGGGAGATCAGCAATGCAAAACCCTAACATTTCACTACCTTTGGAAATCACTTTCCGATAGATATTGCCCTGTTTTAATCTCTATTTTTACCTCAACCGCAAGATGCTCAAGAAGAAATCTTGTTTAACCTCTATTTGACCTCCAAGGGTTTCTATGTCATTGGGGGTTTTGTTTAACCTCTGCTTTTTCATCAAGCCATGATGCAACATATATAAAAAAATTCTTCAATAAATATTGTTTAACCGCTATTTTTTCTTCAACCCTTTTTACCTTTTTTTATCATTCGTTTAATATCAACATGGGGCTGATGAGATCCTTTTTAATCACATTGACTTATTGGGTCCTTTGAGTTAATTGGGAAATCCATAGGGGGGAAGATTCCCAATTCACGGGGATGCATTTTATAAGGGTGAGGATAAATACATTTGGGGAATTAATAAATAAATTTTGAGATGAACTGAACTCTAAAAAAGCGAAAAAAAAAACACCACTTAATAAATTTGTGCCCGATGATTTGACATAGGTAATGTGGATAAGTTTTGAACCAACTCATAGGAATGGAATGGTAACGGAGTGGGGCCAGGTTTTGCATGTCCCATCCCTAACCCCGTATTCAAATGCCCTATGCCCATCATTCCTATTTGCATACTTACAATTTATTTATTTTTTATTCTTTTGAAACTTACTTAAAACTATATTATATTATATAATATAATATAATATATTAACACATATTATGTAATTAATAGAGTCAGAGCGAGTTCAGGGCTGAGTAGACAAATACCATCCCCGCCCCATAGTGTCCCCGATCCTAGGGTTCATCAGGGTCAAAAATGCCCGTCTTGACTGGGATGGAAGAAGGTAGAGTTCGACGGAGACAGGTCAAATTGCCATCTCAACCAAAATTAATTGCAGAAGTAAAGGAAATAAGGCCAAATTAATAAGAGCAAACTGGGTGTTAGATCTCTTTTCTCTTGTGATTCAATGCCTCTATTGCATTCAATTTTGTGAAACTAACTAACTAGCACCGACCAATTACGCAAGAAACTATTAGCTGTTTTGGAAGTCATTATCCATTAACCGAAAAAAAAAACTATGTTGCCGAAAAGTCATAATTATCGAAGGGCTCTGACCAATCAAATCACGAGATTGAACACAAATGGCACCTGTTTAAGGGTGTCGTATGACTGGCATAGTGGTGATGTTATAAATTTATAATTGCTTACTTTAAAATAAATATAATAAAATTTAACGTTATTAGTTGTAATGTTTTTTCATCTTCTTAAATTTATATTTCTTTTTTATTATATAATTTCTTTAAATAAATATAAAATTTAGCGCTATTCTTTTACATAGGGCACTTTTATGCCTTGGGTGTTATATGTAATTCACTATCATGCCTCAACTATTATATATATTAGTTAACTATGTCTCATAGTCAAGCATATCATGCTTCAATTATCATAGATTCACAGTTAGCTGATTATGCATTCATGAGTAATCCAGTATACTATAAAGCTTGGGCATTCACGCATTACAATCAACCCAATACTTACCTTGGAAATATTAATCAAAAGGTTTGGTACTTATTCTTTTGGCTTTCAAAATAGATTTTTAAGATTGTGAACTCTTATTTAAGTTTAGGAAAGTCTAGGAATCAATCATATTCTAGCATTGGTCTTTAAGGTTTTCTAAACCAAGTTTAGTTTTGTTAAACATCATAGAGAGTGCATCTTATGCAACCGATTACATCAAAATAATAAAGACCGACACTCTTGAACACAACTTGATGTACATAGAATTTAAATTGACTTTGAAATAATAAAAAACAATTTCAAAACTAACATTTTTATAAATTTCATTATTTTCTTAAGGAATTTGTTTTTTTCTAATTTTTAAATAGAATTTAAATGGATTGGAGTTACAACTTTTATTAGTTATAACAAATAATAATTATTAGAAAATTAAACGGGAGAGAGTAAACTAAGATGGTTTGGGCACATATATAGAAGACACCACCTATACTAGTTAGATGAAGTGATTTGTTACAAAGTGAAGGGCTAGAAGAGCTTGGTGTAGATGAAAAAGGCATGGATATAGAAATAGTAAGAAATGATCTAATCATTAATAATTGAACAATGGATATTGCTTTAAATAGATTGGATTGGCGAAACAACTAGATTCATGTAGACAATTGCATATAGTTGGGATAAGGTGTGGATGATAATGACGATGAATTATTAGAAGATTATATAATTATTTTTAATTATAATAATATTTTATAATCAATTACTAATTTTTATTGCTTTGCTTTAATGATTTATCTTATTTTAATATTTAAAGTTTAACTTAAACATATATTTTGAAGGTGGAGAGAGGAGAGAGAGGCTATTGAGGATGTGAGATAGCATTTAAGAGATGTTTTGGAAAAAAAAAAAGGAAGGTGGAAGAAATAGTCTACGAGAAGTTTTAGGAAAGAGAGATTTTAAGAATGATATCATTAATAATAGCACCCATTATTATGACTGAATACTGGGGTGATCAATACACAACAGTATTCCATGTGTACAGAGCGTATTTCATTGACATGTGTCCCACATGCCCCAGTGTGCAAACTTCGGGGAATCTGAATCTGCTCCTCACCCCAATCTCACAGAGTATCTTGACCATACATCGAAAATATCTCCTGTACTTAAATTTATTATTCATGAGGAGATATTCCCAGTACATGATGGGATGTGGCTGTGAGGTCAGTGTGAGGAGTAGATCCCAATTCGACTTCAGGCTTATGCTCCACCACCATATTCAATAGAATCTGGATACATGTGAACACAAATGTGATGTGGTCCCATGTGTACAGAATATATATTGGCATGTTCGCTTGTGATTGGTAACATAGCCAGATTTGCACATTTGTGTTCGCAAGTCCCTTGCACATTCAACTTCTTATCTTAGTTCACGATGTTGGACATTAGTACTATTGGTTACACATCCCTTAATACAACAATCAACTTCAAGGTAAAATCTGCTGCAGCTAGAAACGGCAATCTGATCTGTTCGGACTCCAGCCTACTAATTGTGGTGATTTTTGTTTTTATTTTTTGACCACTGATGGGGTTTGAGAAGGGTTTTGAGAAAACTTGAAACAGGGGTGGTATTTGTCCACCCTGCTCCTTTGCTCCACCCCCAAAGCCACAACGATTAAAAGATTGCATATGGGGTGGGATTTATATTCTTGTTGAGATACAAGATGAGGTATTTGAGTTCTGGGTCGAAATCAGGTATTGAAATTGAAGTCCCAGCCTCACCCCGCCCCGTTGTCATTCTTAGATGCCATCGCATATAATTTTTTATTTTTTTTTAAGAAATTTTACCAAAACCCCAACACCAGCTTCGGTACCATTTAATTTGTTTCGGGCATCATAGATTTTTCCCCAATTTATTACATCAAATTGATTTTTTTTTTATTTCATGTACGGTTTTTTTCTTTTTGAGGGCTAAAATCATATTTCATTTATTCAAGAAATTGAGACAAGTACATAGAATTGCCACCAAGGCCAATCAGAACCCAAATACAATTTCTCAAGAAGAACAAAATATATAAATGGATGTAGGAGAACAAATGAACTTCTCCAATCCAACAAAGGTGAAAAAAATCACCAACAAAAGTAGAACAACACAACTCCAATCCACCACAAACAGCGAGAGAAAAGACATGAGAGATTCCCAAAAGAGATTGCAAAGAACCGGTAATAGCATGGTTGGGGTAGATCCATAGAAGAGGACAGATAGGAATGGCAATGGGGCGGTTTCAGGGCGGGGATTACATTCTCCATCCCCGACCCCGACCCCCAAATCACCCCCCATCCCTGTCCCGGATCCCCGATGGGGAAAGGAATCCCCCCTCCATCCCTGACCCCAACGGCGATGAATTCCCCGTCGGAGACCTGAATCCCCGAATTCCCCATCTTCTCTCTTTTTATTTTTAGTGGTGGAGCTATCAATTCAATTACAGAATAATAATGTCACTCTGAGTCTAAGATGGATGGAACTATTATATATATCCATTCAAAAGAAAAAGAATGAAAGATTTTCATCAGCCTTTTCAATTATTAACCCTCATAAACTATTCTAAGGAACAGATGCAACACTTGCAATGCATTATATTCTAGATTCTAGAATATAATGCAAATCAATAAAAGTTAAGAGAAAGACCGAGAGTATGAAAGACTGAAACTGAGAGAGAGAAAGAGAGAGAGAGAGAGGACTGTTGCGAGAGTTGAGGTCGACAATGAGAGAGAATCCGAAGGGTGACAGCGACAGCAACGATGATGAAGGTTGAAGGAAGATCTTTGAGTGATGAAGCTAGGGTTCAGTTGCCTCTCTATTCGTCTATTCGAGTGTTTTTCTGTTTTAGTGTTTTACTTTTTTTTAAGTTTTAATCTCTTAAAAAAATGAATAAATTAATAATTATTATAATTATATAATATTATATAATCATATTATATATAATATATATAATTTATAATTATAATATTAATCGGGGGCGGGTTGAGGTGGGGATTGCATTCCCCATCCACATCCCCGACCCCGATCCTGACCCCGCCAAAGTGCCCCCCATACCCGACCCCGTCGGGTCGGGGAGCCCAGGTACCCATGGGGGATGGGGAAAATTGCCACCCCTAAGGACAGAGCCCCAAACATTACAACCGGTACCAGATATTGTAACTGCTTTCCAAAACGGCATTCGCTAGAGAACTGCGAATGGAACTGACCATGAATTGCTTCTGCTAGAGAATCACGAATGGACTTAACTATGGATGGCAAAAACGTAAAACAACACCCATCGGTATTGAAAGCTCAATACAGGATCCAAGAGCAAGTAACCCCTTTGTCAAAATGCCTGCAAAAAGAAGAAAAAAAAGGGTAAATTACAAAGACTCCACCGAACTATGGGGTTTGTGACAGAGACCCCCCTGTACTATTACCGTGAGACAAAGACCCCCTTTCGTTAACATTCTGTCAGTTAAATTCAAAAAAAAATTATTGGATTGTTTAAAGTTTTTAAATGTCCAAACTACCCTTTTATACTATTCATTGTCTTCTCCATTGAAGTTAGGTGTTGTCGTTTTTCTTGTTCTTCTTCCTCTTCTTTCTGCTTTCTCCACTTTAATCTCACTCTGTTGTTCTACATCCTCGTCTCTTCACGAACTCGCTTACTACCGATTTCTGAGCTTCGAGCTTGGAGATTCATGATCTCCAAAAATTATTTCATTTTTTCTCCGGCTTCTTATCGTCCATCGTGTTCATCTCTATTTACTTCTCGCCCATCGCCCATCGTCCATTATGTTCATTGTGTTCGGAGCTCTTATCAACCGTCGAAACATTGCCGGAAGCCGCCAAAGAATTACAGTCGACAAAAAGCAGAAGGTGAGGACAAAGAAGATAGGAGGTTGTCATGGAAGAGAGAATACAAAAGCGAGGGTTATTAGGTTTGCTTGTCGAAGTAGCAAGGCTGATTTCCAGCAACTTCGAAGACCACGAACTGGAGCCAGTGTTGTAAAAATAGTAAATAGAGAGACAGAATGGAACTTATCAGTAATCGCTTTCCAAACCGAAGTTGTAGTGGTGTGAAGTTGCAGGAACTCGAGACTGGGAATTACAAGAAGATGGAGGGTTGAGTCGTGCCACTTGGTCACTCTCCTTAAAACCGTATTTGCCCCCTATGGTGCAGCCGGGTGATTGCAAACGGTCGCCAAAATAAAATAACCCATAGGCCACTGGTAGGCCTGCACTTGCTTACAAGACCTCCGCGAACCACTGAAGATTGATGCTCAGGTTTCTCAGAGAAAAGAATGTCGAAAAGATGGTGTGTATGTAGACTGGGTCGGCCAGAACTCTTCTTATAGAGTGCTCTTAGACCCGAATGGACACAGATGTGTCCTTCTAGACAGGAGCCTCTTTAGAACAGTGCACCTGTTCGAAGAGGCACAAGGACGAAGAAGAGACACGAAAAAAGAAACAATTTATTTAAAAATTAAATTTGAATTTGAAGAGATACGTTTTAAAATTGAAAATGTGTAATTCGGATTAAACAAAAAGATTCAGTGCACCGCACGCGCCCGTGCCCATGACCCGGCTCGGCGCACAGGTGTGAAAAGCACCCCCAACCCCCCCCCCCCCCCCTCCACATGCATGGAATATCTATAGTCCTCTCCTCCTATGGGTCCCTACCCATAGAGGGAGCAAAACTACAAATATACTCCACTCCCAATCATTTCCCAAACAATGTGGGACAAGGAGTCATTCAAGGGAGGAAAGGGCAAAAAACAAGAGAGGGAGGAGAGAGATTCTTGTAAATTTGAATCTTCCTCCAACAATCCCCCACAAGATTCAAAATTATAAAAAGATCAAACAATCTAAGCATCGTAGTGAGAAAAGTATTCATAGTGATGTCTTTTGGACTTCAATCAACACTTAGGTATGACAGGCTATGTTATAAAGTACGGGTGGAGTTAGACTACTTCAACCTTTCCTCGTTATCGTAACTAGCTAACTGGCCAACCAACTCAACTCACCAGTTCTTTAGTGGTTCTATTGTTTTGGAACAATTCAGCCTTGTTGCCCTCTTGGAATCATGAGTGTTTTCGAGAGTCAGCCCTAGATCTCTCTCAGAAGCGGCCACACTTCACATTCACTTAGGTAAGTTATTATTGTGCATTGCTCACACTATTCCTACTTGATTAAGAGCCTCATGCTCAACCTCCTCATTCTGCAGTGAGCACTATTTTACCTCTGCATCTGAAATGGGACACAAATGATAGTGCTTTCCCAAGTCATCTGGCGACTCGTTTTTACCCATTCAACCTAATTTCAGTGATCTCCTTCCACATAGGTTGGGTGTCCATCACTAATGACTTCGTAACGGGCTTCAACCCCATTCCTACCGATGCCTCATAAACCACCTTAGAAGTTTGTGGTTTGGTTAACGAATATGCAAGTTTCTTTTTAGACCTTATAAAATCTAGAGCGGTCGTACCTTCACTGAAGTATTGTCTTACCAGGTTATACCTTAAGCGGATGTGCCTTCTTTTACCATTGTACGTCTGGTTCTTGGCTCTGGCTACTGTTGCTTGGCTATCACAATGGAGGGATATGGACGGAACTGGTCGCGGCCAAAGTGGTATATCTACTAGCAAGTTACTTAGCCACTCTGCTTCGAACCCAGTCAATTCTAATGCAATGAACCACCTTAGAAGTTTGTGGTTTGGTTAACGAATCTGCAAGTTTCTTTTTAGACCTTATAAAATCTAGAGCGGTCGTACCTTCACTGAAGTATTGTCTTACCAGGTTATACCTTAAGCGGATGTGCCTTCTTTTACCATTGTACGTCTGGTTCTTGGCTCTGGCTACTGTTGCTTGGCTATCACAATGGAGGGATATGGACGGAACTGGTCGCGGCCAAAGTGGTATATCTACTAGCAAGTTACTTAGCCACTCTGCTTCGAACCCAGTCAATTCTAATGCAATGAACTCGGCCTCCATTGTTGAACTTGTATTGCATGACTGCTTTACCAATTTCCATGATACTGCTCCTCCACCTAGAGTAAACACATAATCACTGGTGGAAGTACTATCCTTTGAATCTAAAATCCAATTTGCATCAGTAAAGCCTTCTAAAATAGGAGGAAAACCTGAGTAATGTAAACCAAAGTTTATGGTTCCTTTTAAATATTTTAATAATCTTACTAAAACTTTCCAATGTTCATTTCTGGGATTATGAGTATGCTGACTTAATTTTCCCACAACTATAGCTATGTTTGGTCTTGTACAGTTTATTAAATAAGATACAGATCCAATTATACTTGCATACTCCTTTTGTGAAACAGGTTCTCCTACATGTTTCTTTTCTCCAATGGAAGATGTGCTTAAAGAATTCTGCATTTCGGGACTCTATTATTGTGTTATTTTAGACAACATTTTCAATTGTTTTAATTACAAGGAACCGATAAGCCGCACTGTTTTGTGCATAGCCAATGAACATACAATCACAGGTTTTCGGCCCTAATTTCTTTCTTTTAGGTTCAAGTATTCCAACCTTTGATAGGCAGCCCCAAACTTTTAGATAGTTCAAACTAGGTTTTCGGTTATGCCAAAGTTCAAAGGGAATCTGTCATTTCTTCTTACGTGGTATTCTATTATATAAGTGACAAGCCGTTAGGATTGCTTCTCCCCACAAATTCAGAGGTGCACCTAAACTAATTAGCATTCCATTCATTATTTCTTTTAGTGTTTTGTGAAGTCTTTTTGCAACTCCATTAGATTCAGGTTGGTAGGGAGCTGTGGTTTCATGTATGATTCCATTTTCTTCAAAGAATTTTCTAATGGTTTGTCCATCATACTCAGTTCTATCTGTTCTAAGTCTTTTTATTTTCTTTCATAACTGATTTTCTACTTCAGTTTTGTAGTTTATGAAAGCTTGATCACCCTCATCTTTTGATCTAAGTAGAAATACTTTTGCATATCTAGAGAAGTCATCTGTAAAGTTATATAGTATCTTTTTCCTCCTCTAGTTTCATGACATCTAAGGTCTCCTAGATCACTGTGTATAAGTTGTAACAATTATGTTTCTCTTTGTACACTTTTATGAGGTTTCTTAGTAAATTTTGCTTCTACACATACTTAGCATTTTTCATTTATAAAGTTAACAGGAACACTCAAAACTCCTAATTTATATAATTGTTTTAAATAAGGAGCACTACAATGTCCTAGTCTAGCATGCCAAATATCAAAAGATTCAATAATATAAAAAGAAGAAGTAGTTTTGTTCATAATAATATCAGAGATGTTCAATACAAATAATCCACCAGCATTGTACCCTTTTCTAATAAATACATTATTTTTAGTTAACACGGCCTTGTCTGCTTCAAATATAAGTTTTAGTCCTACTTTGTTGAGGAGTGCTCCCGATACCAAGTTCCATCGGAGCTCCGGCAGATGCAGTACATCATTCAACATTAGGATTTTTCCTAAAGTCAGTTTCATGAGCACCTTTCCTTTGTCGATGCCCTTCAAAATTTGTGAATTTCCCATGAAGACTTGCTCTCCTTCAGACAGAGTTGTATACTCATAGAAGGAATTGTGGTCCCCACATATGTGCTTGGTAGTACCAATGTCCAGTACCCACTCCTTTGGCTTATCAAATAAGTTTACCTCAGTTACCATTGTTGCGATAACATCTTCAGTCAAATTGACTTTCGGTTTCCCAGATTCCTTCTTCTTTCGGTACCAGCAGTCCTTCTTGTAATGTCCGAGTTTGCCACATACATAACAGTTTCCTTTCTTTTGTTGTTTCTTGAATTTCTAATCATTTTTCACATTCAAGTTGTTTTCGAATTTTGTAGTCTTTTCCTCCACCAGATTGATTTTGGAAAACTGGTCCTTATCTTTCTTTCTGTTCTTTTCTTCAATCTTAATTCAGACCACTACTTGATCCAAAATAGTGTCCTTCCTCTTGTGTTTCATACTGGTCTTGAAATCATTCCATGTATGTGGCAATTTCTCTATAAGAGAACCAGCGATGAATTCATCTGAGAGTACCATGCCTTCCTTAGCAAGTTCCCCCACAAGAACCTGGAACTAATCTATTTGAGCAGACACATTCATGTCTTCTTTCATGGTGAAGTGCAGGAAGTTGGAAATTACATATTTCTTATTTCCAAAATTTTCTAGAGCATACTTAGTGTCCAATGCATTACAGATTTCATAGGCATAATTATAGGAAGAATAAACATTCATTAGACAAGTAGTTCAGGATATGGTTGGTGCAGAGGTGGTCGGCTGTAGTCCAATCTTCTGCAACAATAGAATGGGCTGGTTCCTCCATGTTTAATGGGTTCAGTTCAGTCAAAGTGAAAGCTACCCCTAACTGTTCTAAGGCAAATAACAGGTGTTGTCTCCAACGCTTGTAGTTGGTTCCATTGAAGGGTTCAATTTTAGAGAAATCGGAAACTGTTGACAGTATCTGGTTACTCATGAAGGGGTTAGCAGAGATAGGTTCCATAAATACAGTTTTAAGAATGTTGTAAAAATAGTAAATAGAGAGGTAGAATGGAACTTATCGGTAATCGCTTTCCAAACCGAAGTTGCGGTGGAGTGAAGTTGTTGCAGGAACTCGAAACTGGGAATTGCAGGAAGATGGAAGACTGAGTCATGCCACTTGGTCACTCTCTTTAAAACCGTATTTGCCCCCTGTGGTGCAGCCGGGTGATCGTAAAACGGTCACCAAGATAAAACAACCCACAGGCCATTGGTAGGCATGCACTCGCTTACCAGACCTCCGCGAACCACTAAAGATTGATGCTCAGATTTCTCAGAGAAAAGAATGTTGAAAAGGTGGTGTGTATGTAGACTAGGTCGGCCAGAACTCTTCTTGTAGAGTGCTCTCATACCCGAATGGACACAGATGTGTCCTTTGAAGAGACACATTTTAAAATTGAAAAGGTGTAATTCGGATAAAACAAAATGATTCAGTGCATCGCGTGTACACATACACGTACACACACACGCATACGGGCCCCGGCCCAGCTCGGCTCACACGTGTGAAAAACACCCCCAACCCCCCCTCACATGTATAGAATATCTACAATCCTCTCCTCCTATAAATTTCTACCCATAGAGGGAGCAAAACTACAAATATACTCCACTATCCACTCCCACTCCTTTCCCAAACAATGTGGGACAATAAGTCATTCAAGGGAGGAAAGGGCAAAAAAACAAGAGAAGGAGAAGAGAGATTCTTGTAAAGCCCATGCACGAAGCAACAACTGAGATTCGGAGGAGAATGGAAGTTGAAATAGAGACGAAAGAATCAATAGATGCGGATCAAAATGGAATGGAGAGTGAATGTTGGATTTCTACGAAGGGATCGAGGACATCTCACCGGTGATGAGGTCAAAATGGGGGAGGAACCAAGTATTACCGAAAAAATACAGACTATTTTCTCAACCCATGGAAACGTCTCTCCCGATAGAGATCAGCACAGGTTTCTGCAAGACCGAAGACGAAGATTGATTTCATTCTCGAGATCCCGGTCATCAAGCAACAAAGAGAAATCTGCCATTAAAATAGTAAAAGGGTGGAAGCACATTGGTCGTCTTCTTCGTTTATTAAGAGAGAGTGTCAGAAATAAGGAAATGCAAATGGTGACAGAGAAGGGAGTTATGCGGAGATTTGGTGTAAAGGCAGCCAAAACCGGGATTGGCAAGACCGAGGTTTCAAAACCATTGTTTTTAAATGATTCTGAAAGCCTTGCTAATGGTACACGATCTGACTACTCCTAGCTGGAGGACGGTCTAGACTCTAGGTGGACGGCGAGCTGGACCGGTCTGCAAAACAATCTATCAGAGAATCCAGGGTGGCTAACCCGGCGAGGTCGCTCTGATGCTTAAGTCAGTATGCTGTAAATGCGAGCTGAGTGCTTGAGAGCTTGAGTGCTAGAGAGTAGAGTAATCACATGCACCTTTGCCTTGAGGGTTCTGCCTTTATATACTGGAGTAGTCGTGGGTCTCACGAAAAAGCTCCGGGATCTCCGGGGTATAGAGATAAGGTTCATTTCGCTTCCAAATGAGCAGTACGTAGATAAGGCTTATCGTTTCACCTCCGACTCTAGCGGAGCCGGGACGAGTCCTCATCGTGACCTCGAAAAAGTCAAGATCTGTTAGCTCATCGTGATCTCGTGTATCTTGGAATCTGTTGGAGAGACCTCTAGATTGGATTGGATTGGATGTCGAACTGGATTGGATTGGATGTCGAGTATCGTGATCTCGAGTATCTTCAATCTCGAACTGGATTGGATGTCGAGGTGCCTCTACATCGAGGTAGGTTTTGGGCCGAGGCGGCTGAATACCCGAGCTCCAAATGTTGCGAACTAGGCTTGCCAGGCTGAGCTGTCATCCCTTGATCAGATCGTGCCCACGTGTCCCCTTCTCGCTAGGTCGGGCCAAATCACCCTTCATCAATTGCCCCCACTCCCCGAACCAGGGGTCTCAACACGGTGCAGGGAGTTCATGACGCGTCTAGGTGGATTTGGCATGAGGTCTAGGTGACTTGACGGGCGAATCGTTGGTCAGACCTGTTCGACCGCCCAGCTCAACCCAAGAATATCCTAGGTCGCATCTGAGTTACAAGCGGACGTCACGCCGTTTTATAAACTCCGTGGACGTCAAAACACGCGCTAAATCGATTTCAACCTCGAGGGTCGTGCAACCAGTTTCCCTAGGAGCCGTCGGATCGTGTTGATCTCGACCTTTGATCCCTAGATATATTGGCTTTAAATAGGGGCCAAGGGGCTCATTTTCCTCGCCACAAGTCCGCAAATCCGCAATCTTTGAGGTCACGTTCAAGTCTTTTCGAGGTCACTTTTCTATCTTCGGTCTTCCTTTTGGTGAGTCTCCCTTTGCTTTTTCTTTTTGATTCCGTGTCTTTTTAGTATGTCTAGCATTAGCTTTGATAGTCTCTTAGACGGGAGCAGTGAATCCGCTGGAGCGGAGGTGGGTACCTCGGCTTAGACCGTGGATCCTCGTCCTATCGAGGAGGTTACTTTGGGTCAGGATGCGGTCCACGGTCCTCCCGAGGTGAACTCACCTCGGAGGGAGCGAGAGGCCTCAGGTAACCTAGCTTCCACCTCACATCGAGGTCGGCTGCTAGACAACTTCGGCCCGTCGACAATGACGGTGGACAGACTCCTAACCTTAGTAGCTCGGTACAGATTTCCCAACAACTTTTGTGTATAGCATCCCCTTAGGCAACTTCCCTTGGGATCACGGTCACGATGAGATCGTGATCTTCGAGGGGCAGCTCGCAACTGGTCTTCGCCTTCCACTTCACCCTCTCATAGTCGAGATCATAAAATTTCTCAACATTACCATAGATCAATTACACCCGAACTCTATCCGCAACATCATCGGGACCATTTCACATTTTCCCGATTACAACTTTCCCCTTGACCTTGACGTTTTTTCTTCTATTCTTTCCATAAAGAAGAATTCGTCTTGTGTTCTGCCTGAGCACAGGCGAACTTACTATCTGTCACCTCGCCCTGGTTTCAAACTTTTGCACGAGCTCCCTAACAAGGTCCCGGCCTGGAAGAGGCGCTATTTCGTGGTCTGCAACACCAAGGGGTGGCATTTCCCAACTCATAGGAGGGCAGCCATCCAGGACCCCGGCGTTAGATTGGACCTGAAGACAAGGGAGGCACTCCGATCTTGGGCGGAGCTCAGCCTGAAGTTCGAAGACTTCGTGACCGAGGAGAAGCTTGTGCAAGCCGGTCTGAGTCCAGGCAAACTGCTGTTTGATGTACTTTCCCCATCAGTTTTACTTCGGTACTGTATCTGACAACTCGTTTTTTGTTGCAGTTGTCATGGACATCCCCGCCAACGAGCTCTTTGGGAGCATGAAGAGGGGGAAGAAGAAGAGAGCCTCCAAGAAGGCTCACGTTGAGCACCCACCAGCTATCGTTCCTGAGCCCGAGCAGCCATCAACTGTCGATCAGCCTTCTGTGATAGATCTGGTCAAGGAGGACTCTGGCAAGCCCTCCCCACCTCGCGTGCCGAGGAGGCAACATCTGCGGAGCCCATCCCGGCAGCTGCCGCTTCTTCGGGCAGCGACGACGCAGTTCGGAGTATTTTGACTCCAAAAATCGGCCTTCTCAAGAGCAAGAGAGCGGTTTTTGCTGAGGAGGTCGCTTGTTGGGGCGAATTTCCAATTGCTCAGCTCGGGGCCCGAGCGGCTACTCACCGCATGGTGGTAAGTTCTAGGATTTGTCTTTTCAAGCTGTCTTGTACTTGGATTTTTGTATACTGACACTTGTTTTCTTCTCTTGGAAGGTGAATTCCACCATCCACGCCTTGGCTTATCAGTCCGAGGTGAACTTGAAGTGGGCCCTCGGAGCCGAGGAGTCTTCCCAGAAAGCCCACGTTGAACTGAACTTAGCTCGCAACAAAAATAACCAACTGAAGAACGATGAACGGGCTAAGGAGCTGCTCACTTTGTTAATGTCGGAGAAGGAGATCGAGGAGCGTGAGGCGACATTGAAGAGGGAGGTGGAGAACCTCGAGGCCCATGTGAAGGAACAAACCAAGCTACTTCTTCAGGCAATGGAGGAGGCCAAGGCTAAGGCTGTCGAGGAGTATAAGTCCTCAGCGGAGTTTCAGGAAGAGCTGGTCAAGGTAGAGACAGCGAGTTACTGCAAAGGATTCAAACTTAGCAGGTGGTTGACCCGACGTGAATTTTCCCAGCTCGACCTCAGTGCCATAACCACTTTGAGGATCATAGAGGAGATGGTCGTCGAAGCTCCCCAAGATCCGGACTCTGAAGCAGAAAGTGATGGCGATCTGCTCGACAAAGATGAAGAGATCGGTGCTAGCGAGAGTCGCATGGAGACAGATCCTCCTACCGAAGCCTCTAGTAAGGATGAGGAGCCCCGAAGTGACTAGATGCCTATTTTCTTTGACCCCCTTTTATAATACTTTGAGCTCGATCCATTGTAAATTTTTTTATCCGAAATTCCATATCAATGAATTACAAATGTTTTTGCAATCTTTGTGTGCAAAAATTTTTTTCCAAGTGTAGATTACAACCGAACTGGCGAACTAAACCAAATAGGAGTGAAAATTTTTTTTTCTTAGGTTACCCCGAATTGTCGAGCTAACAAGCTGGACTCCAAGTAGGGATAACTTCATATCATTGTACGCCGAGGTGGGCGAACACTGTAGGGTATATACCCGACCTATCTGCACATGGGCTACTCGCTTAGGTGTTGGTTATCCCTTAGTGCCGAGCCAACGAACCTGACTTCAAATGGGATTAACCTGTTGTTATACACCGAGGTGGGCAAGACGCCATAGGGTTTGTATCCGAGTTGTCTATGCCTCAAGCGTGAGAACTGGTCTGCCTGACTAGGATTTTTCTGCCTATGCCCAAGAGGCGACTAGGACTTGTCTGCCTATGCCGAAGAGGCGACTAGTACTTGTCTGCCAATGCTGAAGAGGCGACTAGGACTTGTCGTAGTGTCGAGGTCTTATGTCAGCTTGGCACCATGGCCCTTGGGCTTCTGGGAGTGACTCGCAGTCCTCTCTCCAGTTCGGTGATCCTTTTTTACCAGTTCGGTGGTCACAAGTAGTACCTTCTCAGGTAGTCGATATTCCATGCCCGAGGTACCTACTTCCCTTCCAAAGTCTCGAGCTCATACATGCCTTCCCCGAACACCCATCCTACTCGGTACGGGCCTTCGCAATTCGGTCCGAGCTTACAAACGCCGGGCTCAGGTACCATAACCTTCCGAAGAACTATGTTGCCGATGCGGAAGTGTCATTTTCTGACCTGGGCGTTATAGTACCAAGCTACTCTTTGTTGATAAGTTGTGGTTCAGATGTAAACTAGGTCTCGTACTTCTTCTACCAGGTTTAGGTTGGTACGGAGCTCGTCATCATTCGCCTCCTCATCGTAGGCCCCCAATCATAACGTGGGTACCTCGATTTCTACTGGGGTCACCGCCTTTATGCCATACGTAAGGTTGAAGGGGATTTCACCTTTGTCCGTCTTAATGGTAGTTCGATAGGCCCAAAGGGCACTGGGCAGTTCGTCCACCCACAACCCCTTGGCTCGAGCTAAGCGAGCTTTCAGTCCACGAAGTATCGCTCTGTTAGTGACTTTTGCCTGCCTGTTCACCTGGGGGTGTGCCACCGAGGTGAAATTTTGTTGAATTCCCATTTCGACACACCAGTTTTGAAACTTGATATCCTCAAACTACTTCTCATTATCAGAGATAAGTACCTGAGGTATCCCGAAGCGACATACTATGTTTTTCCAGGAGAAATTATGTATGTTGCGGGCTGTGATCGTTACCAAAGGTTTGGCTTCCACCCACTTCGTAAAGTAGTCTACTGCTATGACCAGGAACCTCCTCTGTCCTGTCGCTGGCAGAAAAGGGCCAAGGATGTCGATTCCCCACCGCGCGAAGGGCCATGGGCTAGTGAGGTATTTCAGATCAGCAGCGGGTCGATGGTGAATGTTGGCGTGCCTCTGACACCTATCGCACTTCTTGACGAGCTCGAGTGCATCTGTCTTCATCGTGGGCTAGTAATAGCCTTGCCGCAATGCTTTCTGTGCGAGAGCTCTTCCCCCCAAGTGTCTGCCGCACAAGCCTTCATGCGTGTCGCGGAGTACATGCTCGGCCTCTGAGAGTCGTAAGTAGCACTGGTAGGGGAGCATGAAAGATCTTTTGTACAACTGTATGTCTATAAGGATGTACTTAGCTTACTGAAGCTCTACCCTTCAGGCCACATTGCGTTCCGCAGGTAGGGTCCCGTGAAGCAGATAACTTACGAGTGGGTTGATCCAGCTCGGTTCCGCTTGTGATATGGGAGCGATCACTTCTGCCCCCCCGAGAATGCTAGGCCGAGGTAAATCCTCAATGTACATGGTCCGCATGGTGCTACTGCTTGTACTGGCTAGCCGAGACAAGGCATCGGCCTCAGTGTTCTTGGACCTTGGGATTTGTCTGATGAAGTAGAAGATGAAGTTGTGCAGGATCTCTCTGACTTTGGCCAAATAAGCTGCCATAATGGAGTCACGGGCTTCGTACTCACCAGTAACTTGGTTGACCAGTAGTTGCGAGTCGCTGCATATGACGAGGTGTTTTGCCTTCATTTCTCTTGTTAGGGTTAATCCGGCGACCAATGCCTCGTATTTTGCCGCAAATCCAAACCGAATGTGTATTCCAGCTTCACCTCGCTTGGACCATACAGAATCAGTCCTGCACTGCTTCCTTGCTGGTTGGACGAGTCGTCGATGTGGAGAATCCAGGGCTCCTCGTCCCAAGTCGTTCCTGCTCTGACCGGGAGTGGCACCGCATTGGTTGAAGCTCCCGTCATGTGTTCGAGCTCGGCCGGCTCAGGGGTCGCGGTACTGAACGTGCATTCTTCTACAAAATCAGCCAAGGCTTGAGCTTTGATTGCCGTCCGAGGCTCATACCAGATATTGTACTCGCTTAGTTCGATAGGCCACTTTGTCAATCTGCCAGACACCTCGAGTTTGAGCAGAATCTACCTCAGAGGTTTGTTGGTGAGGATGACGATAGTGTGGGCCTGGAAGTACGGGCGAAGCTTGCAAGCTTCTATGATTAGCGCATACGCTAATTTCTTGATCTCCGGGTACTTGGTTTTTGTGTCCTACAAAATTTTACTAACATAGTAGATGGGTTGTTGGACCCAATCTACTTATTTGATTAGTACCGAGCTGACCACCTCGTCGCTTGCAGAGAGGTATAGCTTTAATGCATCCCCTTCCTCGGGTCGAGTTAAAACTGGGGCGGCACCTAGTATCTTTTTAGATCGATTCTTCAGTCCATTTGAAGTCCTTATTCTTTTTATACCTTTAAAAAA
The DNA here is from genome assembly GCF_055504915.1 of Nelumbo nucifera. Taxonomy (NCBI): domain Eukaryota; kingdom Viridiplantae; phylum Streptophyta; class Magnoliopsida; order Proteales; family Nelumbonaceae; genus Nelumbo; species Nelumbo nucifera. The sequence goes on along the minus strand of NC_142649.1, from coordinate 12,622,080 downwards.
GGGTAGGCAGCGATCTGCCGACTTGGACATGAAGTGGCTCAGGGCGGCTATCTGGCCAGTCAGCCTCTGAACCTCTTTTATTTTGCAGGGTGGTATCATATCTAGGATGACTTTTATTTTATCCAGGTTGGCTTCGATGCCACGTCGGTTGACTATATAGCCTAGGAATTTTCCCAAGATGACTCCGAAGATGCACATGTTTGGATTTAACTTCATGTTATATTTTCGCAAAATTTGGAAAACACTTTTTAAATCATTCAATAAAAATTTCGAAAACTAGGTTTTCACGACCATGTCATCAACATAACATTCTATTTTATTACCGATTAACGGCTCAAAAATCTTATTTACAAGGCACTGAAAGGTTGCCCCGGCATTTTTTAATCCGAAGGGTATGACCGTGTAACAGTATAACCCGAGCTCGATTATGAAGGCAGTCTTCTCTTCGTCAGCAGGGTCCATCCTAATCTGGTTGTAACCGGAATAGGCATCCAGGAAGCTCAGCAACTCATACCCTGAGGTCGCGTCCACTAGGCGGTCGATCTTGGGCAGCGAGAAGCAATCTTTCGGGCAAGCTCTATTTAGGTCAATGTAATCGACGCACATGCGCCACTTGCCATTGGCCTTTTTCACCAGAATTGGGTTAGCCACCCAGCTCGAGTAATCGACTTTCCTGATGAATTCCGTCGCTAGGAGCTTTCCAACCTCTTCATCGACTACCCTCCAACGTTCCAGGGCGAGGTTGCGTTTCTTCTGCCTTACTGGCCTGACTAATGGGTCGGTGTTCAATTTGTGAGTTATAACTTTTGAATCAATTCCGGGCATCTCTACTGCGGACCAAGCAAAAATATCTAAGTTTTCGAGTAAGAAAGTTACTAGCTGGGAGCGGAGTGGTTCGTTGATCGAGGCACCGATCTGGAGAGTCTTGACCGGTTCGTCAACAAAGACTAGTATGTGAACCGTCTCCTCTGTCGGGGCAGCTCGCTCGTCGGTATACTCCACAAGTCGTTCGAGCTCGACATCTTCTGCTAGCTTCGCCTTCCCTTTAAGAGCAGCTACGTAGCATTTGCGCGATTCGAGCCGGTCACCTCGCACGACTCCCACCCCGTAATTACTCGGGAACTTCATCGCCAGATAGTAAGTGGATACTACCGCACATAGAACATGCGTGATGGGCCAACCTACTATGGCGTTATAGGGGGAGGGAGTCGTGACTAACAGGAAGGTGTTGTCAAACCGCACGATGTTTGGCCACGTGTCGGCTTCTACAGGTAGTGTGACTCGCCCAAGAGGTCTGACCACCTCGCCACTAAACCCTACTAAAGGGGTGTCAGCCGGTTTCAGGTCACTCTGTTGTAGCTGTAATTTATCGAACGTCACCTTGAAGAGTATGTCGGCCAAGCTGCTCGAGTCTACCAGTATTCGCTTTACTTCGAAGTCATTGATCACAGCTTTACTACTAGGGCATCGTCGTGAGGATACTGGATCTCGCGTGCATTGTCTTTAGTGAAGTATATCGGTCCTTTAAGCCAAGGTCGTTTTGGCGAGTTTTCTTCTTCATTTTCTAGCTCGCACACCGAGGTCCTCCCGGCTGCCAAGGTACACCCCGCGATAATGGACCTGCCGGTAATCATGTTATTTACCCCGCGGGTCGGTCTCTCTTCTAGCAACTGTCATGGCAGTTGCTTGTTTTGCCTACTGGCTTTTGGGGCATTCCTTTGATCTCCCTGTCGGTCTGCCTGCCGATTTGTCTGTCTTGTTTCTTCGCGCAAGAAGAAATTCTTCAGGTATCCACGTCGAATGAGTTCCTCGATCTCATCGCGGAGGTTCCTACATTTCTTTGTATTGTGCCCGTGATCTCGATGAAAGTGGCAATAAACGTTCGGGTTTCTTGTTGTTGGGTCTTCTCTTAACCTGTGAGGCCATTTAACGAAGGAGGAATCCTTAATGGCCATTAGGATCTCTCCTCTTTTAGCATTCAAGGGTTTATAGTTCGTTCTCTCCACAAGAGAGGTCCTGGAGCACTGACCTGATTTACGAGATCGCGAGGGGGACTGACTTCTAGAGTTGTTTCTTCCCCTTCTTGGGGACTTGCTTTTCTTCCTTTTTTGTCTGCCACTACTCGTTCCTTCACTTTCTCTCTTCCTCTTCTCCGAGGGTGGGTTATCGACCTTCTGATTGATCTCCTCTTCGGTGCCAATGAACTGATCTGCGAGCTTTAGGAACTCGGTAATGTCCTTCAGTTTGTTTGCTACAACATGCCATTTGAATTCCTTGTGGGTAATTCCCTTCTTGGTTTCAGTGAGCCTCACTGCCGGGTCGAGATCCGGTATCTGTAGGCAGGTGTCATTGAAGCATTTGATATAGCTCCTGATCGATTCTCCTTCCCTCTGAACCACATTGAGAAGGCTTTCTTGGGATTTCTGACACTTTTTGTTGGTGATGAAATGTGCAGTGAACAAGTTAGCAAACTGCGACCAGCTTTTGATCCCGGTGCGAGGTTCCGATACCAGGTTCGAACTACCCCTTTAAAGGTAGTAGAGAAGGCTACACACATGCAAGACTCATCAGCCCCAGCTAGGTTCATCTAGGACTGAAAAGAGTCCACTTGGTCGTTAGGATCGAAAGACCCGTCGTACTTGTCTAACAGGGGTATCTTGAAGCCTTTTGGCATTGGGGCTGCCAAGAGCTCGGCAGACAGAGGAGATGACCTGCAAAGTAGTGAAGGAACGGTCTTTGTAGCCACCGAGCTCGCTTCTTCCTTCCCTTTGGTTTCCTCTTCTCGCTGGCTTGGCTTTGCTGGCGGGCTGTTCTTGACCGAGGTACGGCATGTCTTGCGACGTCTTCACTGCTGTTTCCTCACTGGTTCGGCATTGGTGCTATTGACTTCAGTTCGATCTAGTGTTGCGGCCCTGTCGCGAGGAAGATCTTGGTTTCTCGAGGGATTCTGGGGCTGACTATCACGAGGGACAAAGAGGTCCTGTCTTGAGTTCGCACTTTGAACCCCGAACTAGTTATCTGCTCACGAACCATCACTCTCTTGCTATGAGTGCCGAGGCGGATTCAGTTGACTATCCCCAGACCTATTTCTGAGATTTCCTTGTGAGGCCGATGGAGTATGTTGACCGTCTCTCCTCCCTCGAGGTGAGACCTGATTCTTGAGAGGAATCAGTGCTTGTGAGGTCTCTTCGCCCCAATGGGGGGATCGGTTGATGTTCTAGTTAACTCCAAGCGATTCGGGTTCTGACTGTGATGGGGCCCTGGGTGTCGAGGTGGAACCAGCTGCTGGTTTGGGTGCAGTGGAGGGAACTGGTGTTGATATTGCTAGTAGAAGTAATAATGTTGGTACTGCTAAAACTACTGGACCTGCTGCATCTGGATCTGAATGGCCCGAACGCACTGAATGAGGTCGTGGAACTGGGAACTCCCCACTCAAGGAGGAACCACAGAGGGCTCAGAGAAAGTTGCGCTTACCACCAGGGAAAGCGGGGTGCTCACCTGTGCGGTGCTCGGTAGTGCAGTTAATGATGGGACTACAAACGCTGTGAGCGGAATGGTGAATTGTCCGATGCATACCGTAGGGGCTTGGGGAAAGGTTGGCTACTAGGCTTGCCCTCCGGTGGTGTTCATCTCGACGCTTTTCCCGGTGTGGTTGGAGGATGCCATTGAAGTTGAAGTTGCAAAGAGGTAGGAATGACCTTTCGATCGAATTCCCACAGACAGCGCCAATTGATGGTGCGCGATCTGACTACTCCTAGATGGAGGACGATCTGGACTCTAGGTGGATGACGAGCTGGATCGGGCTGCAAAACAATCTATCAGAGAACCCGGGGTGGCTAACCCAGCAAGGTCGCTCCGATGCTTAAGTCAGTATAGTGTAAATGCGAGCTGAGTGCTTGAGAGCTTGATTGCTAGAGAGTAGAGTAATCACGCGTACCTTTGCCTTGAGGGTTCTGCCTTTATATACTGGAGTAGTCGTGGGTCTCACGAAAAAGCTCCGAGATCTCCGGGGTATGGAGATAAGGTTCGTTCCACTTCCAAAGGAGCAGTATGTAGATAAGACTTATTGTTTCACCTCTGACTCTAACGGAGCCGGGACGAGTCCTCATCGTGATCTTAGAAAAGTTAGGATCTGTTAGCTCATCGTGATCTCGAGTATCTTGGGATCTGTTGGAGAGACCTCTGGAGTCGGTTGCGTGGCGATTCGGTTATTAGCTTCGAGCTAGTACTTCGATTCTTCAGTCTCGAACTGGATTGGATGCCGAGGTGCCTCTACACCGAGGTGGGTTTTGGGCCGAGGCGGCTGAATACCCGAGCTCCAAATGTTACGAACTAGGCTTTCTAGGCTGAATTGCCATCCCTTGATCAGATCGTGCCCACGTGTCCCCTTCTCGCTAGGTCGGGCCAAATCACCCTTCATCACTTGCTATCACCAATAGCTTCCCCGACGGCGCTTCATGCACTAAAGTCTTTGTTGTCCGTAGGAGTCTCAGATTCTATACCCTCCGGAGGAGGACCTAATCTGATGTTTAAATCGATATAAAACCCCCCGCTTGGTTGAGAACAAAGCCCTGGTCTTTCCCGTGGAACCGTTGGCCTTGTGCGCTAATCTATTGTGGAATTGAGGATTCAATGCCAGAGAAAGAGTTATGCGGAGATTTTATAGGTTAAATAGGTTTTAAAAGAAAAAGGGCAAGAAAAAGAAAATAGAAAAAATTTAGTGAGGTAATTTCGTAATTTAATGCTTTCGGTTAAAGTTCAGGGTGCATTTGTCTAATGGGTAAAGTTCAGGGGTCTTTATCGCAGAAAAAAAGCACAGGGAGGACTTTGTCACCGTGTTAACTTTCTTTATCGCAAAAAAAAAAGCACAGGGGGACTTTGTCACTGATCACTACTACAGTCGCGGCAGATTTTTTTCCCCATACGTTCAGCTAAATACGCGCTTCGTTGCTTTGATGGAAGACCTGTCATTGCCTCATTGATTGAATGAAAGTGCAATTTTTTTTTAAGCGAAATAAAAAGTTGGAACCCAAACAATGACACTCTTATTACCAAGTAAAACCATAGAAGTTGGTGGAGTTCATAAATTCCTGACAATATAGCTCAACCGATCGCCAATCGAAACACACACACACACAAAAAAAAAAAAAAAGAAAAAAAAAACTATGTGATCAGGATATATCAGAAACTTGAAGATTCTGAGAAAGACAGAAACTGATAAGAGAAAAGTTGATGGAGAAAAAGAAAACGAAGTATCGACTCTTGTGATATATCGTATGTGTGGAAACGAAGGCGAAGGGTAGTTGGGCAAGAAATACAGAATTAATGGAGTTAGTTTTGGTTGGAGGAGCATTCCACATATCCAGTACTATTTATTTTTTCGTTTTAAAATTAGAACCTGTAAGTCACAGACTTCGGTTCCTCATTGCCCCCTTCGTGGCATTAATTCGTGGTCGTTGTTTGATGCCTCATGTCCTCCTCGTGGCGTTTCTAACCTCATCACTTCTCTCTCTCTATCTGTCTGTCTCTGTAGCATTCACAATAAGGAGAAATGAACGGCAACGGAGCCGGGAAATTCAGTAATTTTCCGACGAATGGAGGAGTTAGGCATACAGTAATCGATCTTGGTAGCATCCGTACTGACCCAGAATCAAAATCGACGAAAGCTCCCAATGAGCTTCATTCACCAAGTCTCCTGCCGGGTGAGAGAAAACCATACGTGAATTCACTCTCCCCTCGTCAAATGGAAGTACTCACTGCTTTCAGCGACACCCTCTTGCCGTCTGTCTTCCCAGATATCAACTGCTCTGGACAACTTGAGGACTCTTTGTTTAAATTCTACAGAACCTCGGCTTCCATGGCTGGAACTCCAGAGCTGGTAAGACCCAAAAAGCAATTATATATATGTGCTCACAGTTCTATCCTAATTATTAACATCTTTCATTTGTTGTTTCTCTAATAATGCCTTTGTGGATCGATCTGAGTGTTGTAGGTTGGAGGATTTTTAAGTGGAAAGATAGAACATCCGATGCTGGGTGTTCTACTATTGGCTCTGTGGCTGTTGTCAACTTGGTTTGGAACGTTCATACTGTGTGGAATACCGAGTTTATCAACCCAATTTCCTTATTTCCAGAGGTTCTCTCAAGTTTCTCAGAAGAAACGGGAGAAGATACTCCTGTCATGGTCCTCCAGTTCGTTTAACATCTACAGGATGCTCTTCAAGACTCTCAAGTATCTGGTCTTCTTCATCTTCTTCACTCAGGTAATTAATATTGCTTCTCCTGTTTCATTTCCCTACATACGTTAAAACTAAACGCTTTATGTCCGATTACCCGATTAATTAGAAGAATTTCAACTGCATCGGATAAGGGTTTGTTGGGTTTGTTATTTTTCAACTTTGTGTTAACTGATAAGTGATAACCCAACAGCGTTGGGGTTCGGGTTCATTGAAACTTTAACAATTTCATCCCTAAATTAAAACTACTGTAACCAGTTCTAACATGGACCCATTTCACCGACAGCCCATGTCCATATCAAATTCATATTATTATTATTATTATTATTATTATTATTATTATTATTATTATTATTATTATTATTATTTCACTGATTTATTTCTACTTCCAGATTCAGTGAATAATAGTATTGTATGGGGTTCGACTATGATATCAGAAATACATATAATATCTGGAAATCTTGTGATCAAAATTCATGGGTAGGGTATTGATTGATGGGTAGGGTATTGATTGATCAAAACTCTTCGGTATCATATATTCCTAACATCATAGCATTATGTAATTTAGAGCAGGTAGGGTTTTAATAAATTCTAAATGTCCGATAACCAATTATCCTGAATTTGGATGTTAGAACTTACATCTAATTAATAATTAATAATTAGATCAGATAATGCATACTCAACTTTATTCAATCCAATTAAAATTTAATCTGATAAAAAATTATATATATATATAAGCAAATCTATGATGCCATCATATGAAAAAATAAATAAATAAACTGCATCATGGAGCAAAAAAGTGAATGGTTGATAAAATTCAGTTTAGATCATCTGCGCTTGCGTTTAGACAATAAAGAATTTTCCTTCCAGTCCATACCAAAATGTGCCCATGTCAAAAGTGGTTGAGGTTTAATTTACTGGCAATAACTGGTGATAATATATAGCCAAACAAATTAAAAAGAGGATTTTTTTTAAGGAAAAAAAGAGGATTATTTACTTCTTAGTTAAATCTCGAATGTGAAATTCAAGCATACCAGGTTTTGTATTGTATATCGATCTCCAATTACATATGGATTACGCCAAGATTTACAAGGCAAAACCCCTAACCAGTAACCACCACCAACATCACGGCAGCAATGATCCCGCCACAGAAGTAGCCATGATATAAAAGAGGGTGAATATGGATTTTCATAAAATCCATCCCATCTCATTGAAACCCTAAGCAACAGCCACTGAGAAAATAATAGCTTTAGATGATCTTGCCATCCCTGGACTCAAAGCACAGTTTCAGATAACAATCTCTCTTGTTTACCAAGGGTCAAAGACATCCCTCCAATTCCCATTCTTTGATTTTCAGTAAGGTTTTTAAAATCGGACCGGACAGGAAATAATTATGGGTTTCAGTTCCTTGGTCGAAGGGTCTAACCTTTCGGTCAAAACAGACAGCTTACTCTGACAAAAAGTAAAAAGAAAATTAAAAACCCAAAAAAATGGCCAAAAACCGTTCTAGGGTCAAATAGTTCGATGATATGATCACCTGAGTCAGCGGTCCATTAACCAAATCAACAATTTTTGACCAAACAGCAATTTTAGGGTAAAATGGAATCAGTCAAATAACTGGTTCCCGGTTTTTCCAATTTTACCATCTGATTCAGTCCGGTTTTAAAAACACTGGTTTTCAGATTTGACGTTTGAATTGCCATTCACCACTGTTCAAAGTACAGATATAGCATTTGAGTCACTGTTTCTAATTCGGATTAATTAGCTGAACACGATGCCTGTGTAACGGGCTGTGGAGCCAATGTTAACGCCTCATACCAATGACAAAATATATGAGTTGTATATTTTATGATTAATGTGGAGTGATATCATTGGTTGCACCGTCTGCTGAACCACTATTGTGTTCAGCTAAACCTTCCTACTTTGGAGTAGAAGACCATCTGCTTCTATATCTTATTAAATAAATAATAAGTCTTTCCACTTCAATATGAGTAACCCTTAGCTATTTTCATAAATTATATTTTATCAAATAGGAATAGATTTTTGTGTTTGCATGTAAGATTGATTGCCAATCAAATACTTTTGGCTTTTCTCAAAAAGTCAAATACTTTTGGCATGGCACATTTCGATGTGGACTCAAAGGAAAATTCCTTACCCCAACACAAATGAGTGATTGAGACAGATATATCGTAGTTTCCATCTTTTCAAGCTTATCTTCAATGAAAAATAATTCCTTGAAGTCTTGATTTAGCCCCACAGATATTTGTTGGTGCACTGTAGTTGGACCCATCTATTAATCTTAGATGATGAAGATGTGTCTAGCAAAAAAAACCTCTAAAATTCATGGATTTGAATGGCGATGTGTAGCAACAAAATTTCACTTGTCTTTATTAATTGTTTGAGTAACATCAGACAGTTATGTAGGGTCCAAGTTTCTTTTCTCCTTCATTTAAAATTATTATAGACATATTATTGTTGTATATATTCTTCTGGTTGGATTTTCTTTTCTTTCTGTCTTTTAGGGTAAATTTCTTAAATCTCCACAAAAGTTTCTAGTTGTTGCTGAAACCTACTTTGAAGTTTGATAATTGCAATTACCTCTCCCGAACTTTCTAATATAGTTGCAGAGAGATCCCCTTTGTTAGAATATTCTAAAAAAATGTATGAAAATGTCCAAAATATTCATATAGTGACTTTTGAATAAAATGTTTATTTTTCCAAATTTTCTTTTCATATGAAATGCTAGCCCAAACCCTTACGATCTCTTTTCTGAAATTGATTTATTTTTCAAATTTTCCCTTCATATTAATCGCTCAAATGTAAAGATGCAACTTTAAATTGTCTACTTTTTTTTGTTTACAAAGTTTGTATTATTTTTCTGTAGAAATCAACCTCAATAGTAATTGCATCGATATTTTAGACATTTTTGTCTCTTTTTAGAAGATTCTAACAGAGAGAATCTACTTGCAACCGTGTTAGAAACTTTTGGGGGAGGTAATTGCAATTACCAAACTTCAGGAGAGGCCTCAGCAATTTATCCATTATCATTGTTGGCAGACTATTCAAGTTGGTTGACGTATTTAATTAGATTCACTTTCCATGTTCATCATCCTCAAGATAGGACCTACAAATTCAATGCTTCTTAAGTACTTGTTACTAAAACTATTAACATAGTACTAGCAATCGAAAGAAATTATTAATTAACATACTAATGGTATTAAAGAGGCCACCCACCTAATACCAACCGGAGGACACTTATATACAAACAATGCTAGCTGTTCTTTACTCACCTAACACTGGGAGAAATTGGATTTGATGCTCACAAAATTGTGTTCATACATTCTCACAGCCCTTTTCAGTTGTGCATGTGCATTAAGAACATCTCCTATGAATAAAAAAAGGGGATTTTACCGTTCAGTCCACCTCTGAAAATTTTAGCTCCATCATACAGTTTGGGGTAGGTGCCAGCTCAGAAGGTGGAGGTGTTCATAAATTTTAATTATTGTAGGTTTGCAATTCAAATCTGAATCCTGAAGTAAAGTACAATCTAAAAAACCCTAAAGAAAATACAAGTACAGAAATATTCCATTGCACGGCTTTAAATGGCTGTGAAAATAGTGTGAATTGTGAGTATTGAATATGCTTTTAAGCCATGTTTGATGAAACATTTGGAGATTTCAACTTGACTGTCGGTCGGTCATTTTTAGGCTGTCCCTACAATAGCTTATCTGGAATGCCTCGAAGCAGCTAGCTGAACCAGCTTAACTGAATGCTCAGCTTAGCCCTCTCAAACGAGCACTTAAGAGTTGTTTGGTAACAGCTGAAGTGGTTGAATTTGATAAGCTGCTCACTTGTCACATTAGTCCCCATGGATTGAAAGCCTGAGATTTGGCTTTATGGTAAACTTTACCATAGTAGGGCTCTTTATCTTTTAGCCAAATAGCCATTAAGGGGTCTTCTAGTAATGGCTAAACTGGCTGAATCCATTGATTTATCACTGTCTTTTAGTGGATATATAAAATAATTAAATAATAAAATATTTGAGGATATTAAAATAAACCAAACTTCAGTTTCAGCCATTAATTAAAGAGCCTAGAATCTCCAGTAGCTTAATCAAACAAACAAGTCATCGAGTTCAGCTATTTCTAACTGTTATTAAATGATTAATTAGTAGGTTGTAAGCTCTTTAATGGCTGAACTTCATGTTGGCTTGATTGCTACATCCTAAAATTTTTATTATATGACTGCTCTATTCACAAAAAGACAAAGAAATAGGTCATTCAGTTCAGCCAATTCAACCATTCCCAAATGACCCCATCTAGGGATGATCATGCATGCTGCCCGATACGACCCATACCACACCCCAAGCCTAATAATATATATACCCACATAAGTTGTATATATTCCTCGCTGAAGATTTTAGGCACTGGGCCTAGCCCTTATTAAGTTTGGGCTTAATGTTGGGCTGGGCTTAGGAGAAAATTTTCTGCCAAGGCGCCCCAAGAACTTTTTGAACGGGCTGGACCGGTCAATGGGTCCAGGAGATTTGGGCTCAAATAATCTTTTTCTCTTGTCTGCAAATTCTTGTTCATGGGTGAGACTGAGACATGACATCTGTTACATTACACTGTTCTGGTTTTTTCAGGTAGACGAGAACAATGAGAACCCAACCTGGAGAGGTATAGACTACTGTGGTCCTGATCCAGATTTCATAAACAATCGAACTCGAGAAACTAAAACCCCACAAGGTCATGAACATGAAGAACTATTTGAACCCCTTTACAGAGGCATCGTTAATATGAGACAACCCAGAGAAGCACTCGCCGAAACTCTGCGGCAGTCTGGATTCCATGTCCGTCTCCATCCTCATCGACGGTATAATCCATCACCGTCACATCCTTCCTTAACCATTCGATGTGATGCAGTTGTGGTGGGTTCAGGCTCCGGCGGTGGTGTTGCTGCAGGCATTCTTGCCAAAGCTGGCTACAAAGTTGCTGTCTTAGAGAAGGGAAACTATTTCGGAAGGAAAAACCTTTCACTCCTGGAAGGGCCATCCATGGATGAAATGTACTTAAGCGGAGGATTGATGGTCACCGATGATATGGGTGTCATTATGCTTGCAGGATCCACCGTCGGTGGAGGCTCCACAATCAATTGGTCAGCCTCAATTCGGACGCCCCAGCATGTAATCAGAGAATGGTGCAACGAATATGAGCTTGAGTTATTCGGTAGCAAGCTTTACAAAGAGGCCATGGATGTTGTCTGCAAGCGCATGGGAGTTCAGCCTGATGTTGAAGAAGAAAGCTTGAGCAACACAGTGTTGAGAAAAGGATGCTCCGAGTTGGGCTACCCAGTGATAACTGCTCCTCGGAACTCACCACCTAATCACTACTGTGGTTGGTGTTGTTTCGGGTGCAAGGATGGAAGAAAGAAGGGTACCTCAGAGACATGGCTGGTGGACTTAGTTGATTCTGGTAATGGCGTGATTCTTCCTGGGTGCGAGGCATTGAAAATCTTGCATGAGAGAAAGAAAGGGAGGAAACGTAACACAGCAACTGGGGTTGTCTTCGAATTCAACAATGGATGGGGGAAAGATTTCTGTGTTTTGGAGTCGAAGGTGACGATCGTCGCCGGTGGTGCTCTCTGCACGCCCACACTGCTAAAAAGAAGTGGGCTGAGGAATTCCAACATTGGAAAGAACCTGCATCTTCATCCGGTGGTGATGGCATGGGGTCACTTCCCAAGTAGACCAGCTGACAGTGGGTGGCCGGAAAAAGATAAGAAGAGCTACAAAGGTGGCATTATCACGGCAATGTCGACCGTCGTTGCAAACTCCGAGGGCTCTGGCTATGGTGCAGTGATACAGACACCAATGCTGCACCCTGGTATGTTCTCGGTGATAACTCCATGGATATCCAGCGTCGACATGAGAGAAAGGATGTCTAAATTCTCAAGGACGGCCTACATATTTGCATTGGCCAGAGATAAAGGCTCAGGCCAAGTGAACTCTCCAAGCTCCATCAGCTACAGGATGGATGCCATGGATGAAGAGCACCTGAAGCAAGGACTGGAGAAGATACTTCGGATACTGGCAGCAGCAGGAGCAGAAGAGATTGGAACCAGTCATTGTTTGGGGAGGAAAGTGAATGTGAAGAAAGTGAGTTCAAATGAGTTTGAGAGGTTTGTGAAGAAAGAGAGCAGGAGGGCACTGAGAGACCTCAGAACTCCAATACCCTCAGCCCATCAGATGGGCAGCTGCAGAATGGGAGTGGACCCAAAGTCGTCGGTGGTGAACCACAGAGGGGAGACGTGGGAGGTGGAGGGGTTGTTCCTGGCAGACTCGAGTGTCTTTCCAACGGCGTTGGGTGTGAATCCCATGGTCACCATTCAGTCCATCGCTTACTGCACTGCACAGTCGGTGCTTGAAGTGCTTAGGAGGAAGAAGGATGATCTAATAAGTTTTCAATTCTAGAAGTGTTATGATCGATTGCCCATTTCAGAGGCTCATTCTTCCATAAAATAAATTAATGAATGAAGGGGATGAGAAATACTAAAATAATAAAATATGGGCAAAGTCTGGTACTACTGTAGTGTGTGATAGGGAGAAATACTAAAATAATAAAATATGGACAAAGTCTGATACTACTGTAGTGTGTGATAGTTGCATGCTGCTAGTTTGATATCAAACAATGGCCCAAACTGAAAAAGTGGGATTTTTTAGAAGTGCTTTTTTCATAAGTAATTCTAAAAAAGTGTTTGAACTATCCGCTTAGTAAAGATGCTTTTTCTAATGAAAAATAAAGCATTTATTTGACAGCATTGTTTGGTTTAGAAGGGGCATTTACCAATATAAAGATAATATTACCTTCCATCGTATATAAACATTAAAAAGCAAACCAATGTTTCTCATGCCAAGGGAATTTCAATCAATCCATGCTCATTGTATGAATAAAATGAGAAAATAAATGAATCATACCTAGTTGGTTGCAAAAACCACTGTTGGGGGCATTTGATTCAAAACAAACAACAGTAGAGTAAAAAATGAAGAATGTGTGAGGAGTGGTGGAATCAATTTGTTTAGGAAAAAACAAGAAAAAATGGCTAGAGGACAGCCTTTTAAAAGAATGATTTACAGCCTTGTCAGAGTTGATGAGATATATTTTTTTCACAAAATTAAGCTGTATTGATTAAAGTCTGTAAATAAACAACAAAAAATTTGATTGTCTTTAGTATAGGTTACTTTTTGTTTTGAGCCTTGGAAACCACATTTATATACAACTAGTGTAAGGATACCTGCTATGCTAGTGTACAAAAAATGATAGAAGGGTGTGAAGAAGTGAAGCATATGCGTTGTACGTGGGAAATTTTTCTTCATATTAATTACTTGAATTTTAGATATATAATAGTTAAGATAGAAATTGAAAATTGACAAAATTAATAATATGATTAAAAATAAACTTAAATGCTTGTAGCAAATAACATTTATTTTAACAATTATTTTTATTTAATATGATGAATATATAACATTAGAAATGTTCTCAAATATTTTCTATAAAATTCTGTATATTTTCATTTTTTGTTTTCTATCCTTTTTTAAATATTTATTTTTCAATTATGTCATTTATGGGTTTCTTTGAAAAGTTGGATCATTGACCCACCATCTAAATAAGAAAATAGCATTGCTTTAGGATTAGTTTTAAAATTAGGGAAAATTATAGTCAGAGTGGGTTGTACATTTAAAATCAGGCTATAGGTTGGTCTTGAAATTGAAAAACTCTGACAATCAGCTCTACATGTCAAATTATAAAATCCCCCGCCATGTCATTGGAGACTTATGTGGATAATGCCAACATAGGACTCTTAATCCATATTGGACACAACAAAAATCTTATACCAAAATTGCCCTTTAATGCTAGGTGATTGGAAACTAAAAAAAAAAGGTTTTTAGCTTCTCTTCTACTCTCTCTCTCTCACAATCGTCTCTCTCTACTCAACGACTGCATGATTTGAAAATAAATAAAAATGGTTTTTGGTTTTGGTATTTACGTTCTGTCTATCAATTTCTCTTATTCTCTCTCTACATATCGTTCTCCCTCAATCTCTCTCATTCCCTTTCTCAGCCGATCTCTCCTCCCTTAATTTATGTTGTTCTCCCTCAATTTCTCTCTCGCTCCCTCTCTCTTTCTTTCTTTTTTTTGTTTTCTTACACACTTATATGGTATTAATCAGTAAAAGAGTCCACTCCATCTAGAACTCTGGATAGATGCTAGGTAGTTCTCATCCCTATTTTTTTTGCTTCTACAGATAATCTTATATGTTGTAATCTCCTATCTTTTTGTAGTTTGAATTTAAATGTAACAACCTCAACATTGTATATAAATATACCATAGCAGCCGTTCAGTCACTCTTCAACTCATCCAGTGAATACTATTTCACTCTCCAACTTTGTGAATCTAGTCACAGTTCGACTGGATCGCACCAATTATCTTTTGTGGTCTACACAAGTAGTTCCAACATTGCGGGGCTATAAACTCCTTTTTTATGTTGACGGTTCATTCCCCTACCCATCACAATATCTTGAGGAATCCTCCTCTACAACTTCTACAAATGATAGGTTCTCAATCCCTTGTACGCAACATGGCAAGAACAAGACCAGCTAATCTTGAGCTGGTTGTTATCCTCTATGACAGAGCCAGTCCTTGCCCAGGTGGTGGGATGCAACACTTCTAAATCTGTATGGGATTCTCTTAACCATCTTTTTTCTTCCACTAGCAAGGCTAGAATACATGATCTAAAACTTGAATTAGCTTATGTGACCAAAGGTGAGCTAAATGCTAATGATTATATCCAGAAGATCAAAGGACTTGCTGATTCTCTTTCTGCATCCAATTATAATATGTCTGGCTCAGATTTGATTCATTATTTACTTGGTGGTTTGCCATCTGATTATGATAACTTTGTTCTCTCTATTACCACAAGAATGGATTATTTCACTCTTATAGATGTACAAAGTCTTCTCATGGCCTATGAAAAACGGTTAAAGAAGCACCGTAGTACACATTCCTTAGAAACAGGCTCTAATAATCTAGCAAAGAAGACTAAGGATACCTCTTCTAATACCAATACTATTTCTCACTCTCATGCGTCTGACTCTCAAGTTTCAGCCAAGACAACAGGATTACAATGCCAAGAAGAGCCACCCACCTTCTAATAATACTGGTTATAGAAAAAAGGACAAAAATGTTGTATGTTAGTTATGCGGTTACGTTGGACATATTGCTGCTACTTGTCGCAAATACCTTGCTCTCACTAGTCGATCGCATCAGAAATCAGCAAGTTCTGCCTACACTACATCCAATTCTTGACATCAGGATGTCAACTAGTACTCGGACTCAGGGGCCACACACCATCTCACCTCTGATCTCAGCAATCTCTCAGTTCATGATGAATACACCGGTGATGATCAGATCCCTGTTGGTAATGGTGCAGATTTGAGAATATCTCATATTGGCTCTTCAGTTATTCATTCCTCTACGGGCTCCTTTGTATTGAGTAACATATTATGAGTGCCTCACATCACTAAAAATTTACTCTATGTTAGCCAGTTTTGTAAAGAAAACGATGTCATTTTCTTATTTAATTCTCATGGTTTCTGTGTGAAGGACAAACTGACAGGGAAAACTCTATTTCGAGGGCCAGTTAAAGGTGGATTATATCAGCTACAAGTAGATTCCTGCTCCAAACCTTCAGCACCATCTGCATTTGTAGGAGAGCGTACATCTTCTTCTATTTGGCATTCTCGTCTGGGCCATCCCAGCACCAAAGTTACCAAACATGTGCTCTCCATTAATCAACTTCCAGTCTCAAATAAAGCTCTAGCATTTTGCCGAGCATGTCCAATTGGGAAGAGCCATAGCCTTCCATTTTTTCCTAGTCAGACTATCATCACTTCACCACTTGAGATTATTTTTTCAGATGTATGGGGTCCTGCCCCGTGTCCTTCAATTCTGGGATTTCGGTATTACTTGCATTTTATTGATTCTTATAGTAAATATGTTTAGATCTTTCCTTTGCGCTCTAAATCTGAAGTACCCTCCTTATTTATTGCATTCAAGCAAAATGTGGAAAATCTGTTGGGTGCCAAAATTAAAATACTTAAACCGATGGTGGTTCTGAGTACTCCCCCCTGCGTTCTTTCTTTCGTGAAGCAGGAATCACACATCAAAAATCATGCCCTCATGTTCATGAACAAAATGGTTCCTCTGAACGCAAGCACAAACACATTGTAGAGACAGGCCTAACACTAATGGCTCATGCTTCCATGCCTACAAATCGGTAGTTTGATGCCTTTGAAACAGCAGTTTATCTTATAAATCGGTTTCCTTCACCAGTAATTCAAATGCAAAGTCCTTTGCAACGGCTCTTCGGCACACCTCCAGACTACTAATTTCTCAAAGTGTTCAGGTGTGCTTGTTATCCTCACTTACGTCCTTACAATTCAAACAAGCTACAACCACGCTCCACACGTCCTGTATTCATAGGTTATAGTGGCCAACACAAAGGTTACAAGTGTCTTCATCTACCCACAGGCCGGATTTACATAACTAGGAATGCTACCCTTGATGAATTCGACTTCCTCTTTGTTGATCACCTATCTCCTTCTCCACAGCCCTCTACCTTACAAAGTGGTGTTGTTGGTGCCCCACCTATTGTACTTCCCTGTCCAGCACCTACTACTACACAACCCTCAACCCAACCTACTTCTCCTATTCCCTTAGAACCGTTACCTAGCCCATCCTCCACTTTCACTACACCTCTAGTTGAGCCTGCTGTATCCCCTGACCCATGCCATGTTGACCCTCTCACTACATCCCGTCATCCCATGTTGTACTTCCCTGTCCAGCACCTACTACTACACAACCCTCAACCCAACCTACTTCTCCTATTCCCTTAGAACCGTTACCTAGCCCATCCTCCACTTTCACTACACCTCTAATTGAGCCTGCTTTATCCCCTGACCCATGCCATGTTGACCCTCTCACTACATCCCGTCATCCCATGGTCACTCGATCTCGTAGTGGCATCATTCAACCTAATCCCAAGTATGCTCTCCTTGCTAGCCCCCTATGTGAAACTGAACCTACATCCTACAATCAAGCCTCTAAAGATCATCGATGGGTTCTTGCAATGGCCAATGAATTCCGCGCCCTTCAAGAGAATCGCACTTTGACCCTTGTGCCACCACCACATGACAAAAACATAATTGGCAATAAGTGGGTTTTTAAGATTAAAGGAAATTCGATGGAGCTATTGAGCGCTTCAAAGTGTGCCTTGTAGAAAAAGGATACTCACAGGAAGCAGGTCTAGACTATGATGAAACTTTCAGTCCTGTGGTAAAGCCTACTACTATTCGGACTGTCCTCTCCTTTGTTGTGTCATCCAACTGGTCTATTCGCCAATTGGATGTAAACAATGCTTTCCTCCATGGAATTCTTCAAGAGGAAGTCTTCGTGAAGCAACCTACTAGTTTTACAAATCCTCGCCATCCCACATATGTTTGTAAGCTGAATCGCTCTCTTTATGGGCTTAAACAGGCCCCACAGGCCTGGTTCACACGCTTATGAGATTATCTCCTTTCTTTGGGCTTTGTTGAGTCCAAGGCGAACTCCTCTCTCTTATATTATCACTTAGGAGGTGTTGTTGCACTACTGCTTGTCTATGTTGATGATATCTTGTTTACGGGTTCTAGCCCCACTGCTATTTCTACTCTTGTTCAGCAACTATCTACCTAGTTTGCAATCAAAGACTTGGGTCCCACACATTACTTTTTGGGTTTAGAAGTCCATAGAACCAGTGTTGGTGTTCACATCTGCCAGCACAAGTACATTCAGGATTTGTTACAATGGACTCAGCTGCATAAAGCTAAACTAGTTTCATCTCACATGGCAGCATCAACTCGACTCACTCCATCCTCGGGCACTCCATTACCAAACCCTACACAGTTTCAGAGTATTGTTGGTGCCTTGCAATATGTAACACTCAGTCACTCACCCGACCAAACATAGCTTACTCTGTCAGCAAGATATGTCAGTTTCTTAAAGCACCTATAGATGAACATTGGGCCGCTGCAAAACGCATTTTGCGTTACCTTAAAGGGACTATCACTCATGGCCTCCTTTATCGTCCATCTTCTCGCATTCTCACTGCCTTCTCAGACGCTGACTGGGTCGGCTGTCCTATCGATCGTCGTTCACAAGGTGGTCAATGTGTGTTCTTAGGCTCCAACCTCATCTCCTGGTCTTCTAAAAAGCAATCAACAGTGTCAAGGTCCTCCACTGAGTCTAAGTACAAGAGCTTAGCTGCCACCACTACTGAAGTTACTTGGCTTCGTATGTTGCTTCAAGAGCTGGGTGTTCCTCTCTCCTCTCCTCCCACCATATGGATAGACAATTTCGATGCCAAAATCCTTGCTTTGAATCTGATTCATCACTCTCGCACCAAACATATCGAAATGGACATTCACTTTGTTCGAGAAAATCTTGCCCATAAAGTAATTGATGTTTAGTTTGTTCCTACTCGCAATCAGCTGGCGGATATCCTCACCAAACCACTGCCATCACCTTGCTTCATTGAGCTCTGATCCAAACTGAGTGTTGTGCCTTAGCCCTATCAGCTTGAAAGGGGGTAATAGAGTCCACTCCATCCAGAACTCTGGATAGACAATGGGCAGTTCTCATCCCTGTTTTCTTGCTTCTATAGATAATCTTATATGTTGTAATCTCCTATCTTTTTGTAGTTTGAATTCAAATGTAACAACCTCAACATTGTATATAAATATACCATAGCAGCCGAACATTCAAGCTGCTTAATTTGTCTTTCACACAAGAGCCTTTTAATCAGACCGTATAAAAGAACATGAGACCAACTTTGGTATGGTTCAAAAATCATTACACCAATTTGATGAAAATTCATAAGAAACTCTTGCCTAAGAAATTTACACCAACTTGATAAAAATTTATAAGTTGATTGTACAAGTGATTGGTCCCTTTAGTTTTTTTATACTATTTAATTAATATTATATAAGTTTGTAAGAAAATTAAAAAAAAAAGAACAAGATAGGGAGTGGGAGAATGATAGAGATTGAGGGAGAAGAATGAGAGAGATTGAGGGAGAATGTGTGTGTGTGTGTGTGTGTGTGTGTGTGTGTGTGTGTGTGTGTGATAGAGGGAGTATGACATAGAGAGATGACTGTGAGAGTGAGAGAGAAGGGAGGGAGATCGAGAGATAGAGGGAGCAGGAGAGAAACTAAAAACCTATTTTTGTTATAGGCTTTTTGTTGTGTCTAACATGGACTAAGAGTCCCATGTTGGTAACAACCAAATAAGCCTCTGGTGACATGGTGGGGGTTTTTATAATTTGAAATGTAGAGTCGGTTGTTTGAATTTTGTTGGTTTCTAGACCAACTTGCAACCTAATTTTAAATGTACAACCGACTTTTACTATAATTTTCTCTTTAAATTATATTTTTTATTTACATTATATAAATAATTTTTACTTATCACACTTAATTTTTGTTTTCCTATGATATCATTTGATCCAAGCCACTAACCCACCACCCAAAAAGAAAAATAGTTTGATTTCTAGGTTGACGTTAAATTTTGCATTACATTTCTATCATTGATAAAATTATTTCTTATCTATAATACTTATTTTTGTTCAATATAATGAATGCATAATATTAGATGTGTACCCAATATTTTATTTTTATAAATATATAACATTAGATATGTGCCCAAAATTTTCTCTCTTTTTTTTTTATTTCTGTGATTCTTTGAATTTTCTATTTTTCAAAATTTTATTATTTGACTATGACATCATTTCATTTTTAGGTAGATTTTAAATTTGGCATTCCATTCTCATCATTAATAAAAACACTTCTTATATTTTATACTTATTGGTTTTAATCTTTTATTATTTAATTATGGTGTTATTTATTAATCCATTTGACCTCAAATGGCTGAATTGCTTGCCCACCACCAGGAGGGAAGCAAATGGTTTTGTTTTTAAATTACTTTTCAAAATATTTATTTTTATACTATTAAAGTTAATATTGTGGATTTCAATACAAGAATTCAATGATGAGAAAAATATATCTTAAATATAGGATATAATGAGAGAGAATAGGAAAATATTTTTATTTCCAATTAAATTTTACATTCCATTTCCATCATTAATAAAAATATTTCTTATTTATCATACTTATTGTTATTTAATATGCATGTTAAAAATGTTCCCAATTTTTTAATTTCTAATTTTTTCATTTTATCTATTTTTTATTTTATTATTTAATCATGGCAACATGGATTGACCCAAAATGGTTTAATTTCTTACCACCACATGGATGAAAACACTATTTTTTTCTAAGTAGATTTTAAAAGTATAAGCTTTTATTTTATTGGAATTATTAATTTATTAAGTATGAAATTAATTAACAGAGCATAATAATGAGAACTTGAGAAGAAACGAAAATTACTTAAATATATGATTCAACGAACATGAATGCAAGTTAATAACTTAAATGTTGGATTTAATGAGAGGGAATTGAATATCTTAAAATTACCTCTTTTCAACTCATTTAATGTCAATAACTAATTACCCTATTTGCCCTTATTTTTATCAATAATATAAAGGGGTAAATTTTGTCCTAAAAAATCCAAAAATATTCTTGAGGCCATTCACGCTTTCTAAAGTAGTATAGATTCTATTTTAAAAATTTTATTTTTAATTATCGTCATGGGTTAACCTATTTGACTTGAAAGGTTGAACCACTAACCCACCCCCTAGATAGAAAGATGGCTTAATTTTCCATCAGTTTTAAATTGCATATTTGATGTCCATCAGTAATAAAATTATGTCTATTTTATCATATTTATTTTTTAATATGACAAATAAATAATAATAAAATTATATCTATTTTATCATACTTAATTTCTCATCTATTTTATCATACTTATTTTAAAATTATGTCTATTTTGTCATACTTATTTTATCAAAGTTTCATTTTTTCTATATTTTTTATATTTTTATACTTCTAAATTTGTATTATTTATTTATGGCACCATGAAATTATCCATTTGACCCAAATGGTTGAAGTACTTACCCACGATCTAAATGGAAAATATGATTTCATTTCTAGGTTTATTTTAAAATATACTTCATTCTATTAATAATTACTATGTTTGGATTTATTAGTGGAATTTAATAATAATAAATAAATGTATTTTCTATATTTCTAAATTTGTATTATTTATTTATGACATCATGAAATTATCCATTTCATCCAAATGGTTGAACTACTTACCCACCACCTTGATGAAAAATATGATTTCATTTCTATGTTTATTTTAAAATATAAAATTTCATTATATTAATAATTATTGTGTATGGATTTATTAGGGATATGTTTGGTTTGAAGGAAAAGGTAGGGAAAGGAAGGGAAACATAGGGAAACCTATACAAGGTTTGTAAAGGTTTCCCTACACTTCACCTCCTTTCCCTACCTTTTCCTAAAACCAAACACAGCCTAGTGGAATTTAATGATGATAAACAAAAGTATAAATGTTGGATTCAATGAGAGAGAATGTGATTTATTTAATGGCTTAAATTTAAGAATACTTAATGAGAGGTAATTAATGTACTTAATGGTATTCTTTTAATTACATTTTATGCCATTTTAATAGAGATGAATTAAATTCAAGAGGAGGGGTATTTTAGTAAAGAAAAATTCCAGAAGCCAATACCTCCTCATTCACACTTTTATAAGTAGTATATATATATATATATATATATATATATATATATATATATAACTTTTATATCATTCACTACATAGCTCATATTAAATGAAATTATTAAAAATATAGCAAATCAAACCCACATAGGTCTTCATTGTCTCTTATAAAATCCATCTTGACTCTCTAATAAGATCATTCTTAAATATACTCTCTCTCTCTCTCTCTCTCTCTCTCTCTCTCTCACACACACACACACACACACACACACACACACACACAAACACACACACACACCCCTTGATAGTCAATGTTTGTCACAAACATCTCCTCTCCCCATTAAATCCCTCCTTTCTTCTTAACTCTCTATTGATTCCTTTTGGTTGTCTTTAATAAAGTAGGGGTATAAATTAGAGGGATTGGGTTAGGTTTAGGACCAATTCTAAATACGAAACCTAACTTGGACTTAAACTAATTTTATGGGGTGAACCAATCTTCTTTTTCTATGAAAGTCTAAAGAAACCATTAATTGCTACTTTCCATGGTTTATTAGGTTTTTCTCTTTTTTATTAATTTAGTGTAGATTTGTTTCATGAATTGTTCTAGTTCAACAATAAAATACAGTAAGTAAACACTTAACATGAGCTTTTGGTTCATTAGTTCATTTTTGAAATTGTTTTCTTAACTTGGTTATGGGTCTCATGGTAAGCACATTTTCTTGGCTTTAATGCTTTATAGGGCTATACAATGGGGGTAAACATCCCCCAACCCTAGTGGCAATGGGATTTGATCTCAAGTCTCTAACTACAACTAGCCAAAGAAGTGAAAGTATCTACTGACTAAGCAACTAACAGTTGGTTTATGTATATAATAATATATAAGCTATATAAAAAAGGAATAATTTGAAGCTCAATAACTAAAAAAGAAAAAAAAATCATTTTTGCTACTAATTTGTATTTAAAGAGCTAAAAATATATAAAAACTTTGTTTAACCACTATTACTTCACTTTTTCCCTTAAAAAATACATTTTTGAACAACAACTCACCCAAACCTCTTTATCCTTTCATTTCACACACATGTGGTTATTTATTTTTAAATTAATGATTAAATATAGAATGTCAAAATATAAACCTCACGAATCTCAATTGTCTTTGATAAAGTCAATCATTATTCTCTCATTCTTAAAACTCTTTTTCTCTCTCTTTCTTGTCAAATCTCAACCCTTTTTCTCTCAATAAATTATATGGATTCAGTTAATTAAGTTAAAGGACAAACCAACTCTAAACATGGACCTTAGCCTAAACCAATTGACACCTAAAACCTGAATTTGACAATCAGAACTTAACTTATTGTGCCCGACTCTAAATATAGACCTTATTCTAAACCCAAACTGACACCAAAAACCCGAATTTGCCAATTAGAACTTAACTTATTGTGCCCAACTCTAAATATAGACATTATCCTAAACCCAAATTGACACAAAAAACCTAAATTTTCCAATCAAATCCTAAACCAAATTGATGACAAAAATCTAAATTTGCCCACCAAAAACCCAACTTCTGCCTAGCTCTAAATATGGACCTTAGCCTAAAATCAAATTGACACCAAAAATCGAAATCAGCCATGCAAAACCTAACTTCTGCCTAACTCATATGAACCCTAGCCTAAACCCAAATTAAATCAAAAACCTAAATTTGCCAACATAAACCTAACTTCTATAAGTTCATGCATTGCATGGGTTTAGATACTAGTGATAAAATAATAAATAATAGATTTTTAGCAACATTTATTAATGAAGTAATTTAAAATATGAAATAGGCATTTATGTTTTCATTTGTAATTAGGGTGTAAACGGTATTCGAAAATCCGATTTCGATTTTGATATTTAGCATAATCGAATCGAATTCGGATAATTCAAATATCTAATCAGTCGAATTTGGATATCCTATTCATACCAAATAGTTAATCGGATTCAAATTCGGATATGACCTGATTCAATTCGATAAATATCTGAATTCGACCAATTATTTAATTCTTATATATAATATATAAAATATTTTATATAATTTATATATAATAATTAAGTTACATAAATAATTTATATATTTATATACTTTATATTAATAAAATATTTATTTTATATATTTTTTAATTATCTAAAGTAATTAATTAATCAAATTCGAATCAAATCGAATATTCAAATATTTAATCAAATTCAAATTCGAATATTAATGGACCACTTGAAAATCATCATTGAATGAAAATGAAATTTACTAAGGGTTCAACCATGCTGGGTCAGGTGCTTGGGGTTGACGTCAACCCTATTGAATGGATGGGATCAGGTTGTATTGAGGTTAGGTTGGCCCAATACAAAAGTTCTTCTGGGATCGTACCGTTCCAGCATCTCATAAAAATTGCCCTAACACAAAAGTGAATAAACATAATAAATGTATCAAGTTCTGCTAAACGAGTTCAAAGTCGAATCAGGTTGTCCGGAGCCTCAACCCAAATACTGAAATACAACCTGAAGTTAAAATTGGATTCATATTTTCAATCCTTGCCTTAACAGAGAGAGGCCTTCAACCTAACTCACCTTTGGATTGGGTTCGGACTTCGGACTAACCCGACCTAAATTGCACCAGCTAAAACTTACCCACCATTCCCCTAAACAAGGTACGTGACTCATTTTTATCCTCATTTTGCTTGTCCAAGTCTGTGACACAATCTGGGTCTGATTCAGTTTGAAGCTACCTATCCACACGTCGTCTTGCATGGACCCTACACCCCCAGAATCCAAACACAAAAGAATTTGGTTGTTTGGAACTTTCCTGGAAGAATCATGAACTCCAAAATAATCAACCAAATCCCCTCCAATAAACAAAAGTGGATTGGCCACCCACCATGTATTTCTGTAACAAAAAATATCCCATAAGCCATTGAGTCTTAAAGCTCTTGATGCTGTTGGGACCATTCATCCTCGATCTCTAATGCTTTGATTAATTAAAGAAGGAACCCATTTGTAGTTTTTATATATATCCACAACCCAGAATTCCATCTAGGAGGAATCATCACCTTGCTTTGTAGACTAAACCAATCTTTCTATTTGTATTATTTATTTACTATCTACAACGATTGGGAACCTTGTAGTAGTTGACGAGCTCCTTGTCAATGGAGATGAGACTGCTTAGATGAGATCAGGCAAGATGAAATCCCAAGCTTCATCAGATGTTCTATATCGTCTAAGTACAGTTGGAATGGTATCTCTCCTTCCAAGCAATTATGAAAGACTTTGGAAGAAAGTCTTGAGAACCACAACGGAAGAGATCCCGAAGGGAGACCTCCATATCTTTCTTTCCCTTGAGTAAGCTCCAAGCTTTTTCTGTTTATTCAATTGGGGAACTCCCAAGGCTTCTCCGGGCTCTGCTGCAGATAGGAAATTCGGTCTCCAATGGAGGAACAACGACATGGGTTCGTGATAATCTGCTCAACCATTGTCTTCCTCGGCCTGGTTGCCTTCTCCACATGTATTGCCGCCGAGGTGAAGAGAACAAAGGTAAGGTGCTGTTCCATGAGTTCTTCATCTATACGCAATAGTAGCGTAAATGTTAGATTCCTGCTTTTTCATGTCTGCCCTGCATTTGATGGCTCAGAGAAATTGTTCCATATTCCTGATGATTTCGCTGGGGCTGTTTATTGGGTTGCTTTTTTGAAGGTCAGGGATATCAAATTGGATGGAAAGTTATGCTACCTTCCAGCTAGCCCAGCCTTTGGGCTCGGACTCGCAGCTTTGGTCTGTCTCTTGGTGGTTCAGATCGCCGGGAACACTGCCATCGGCATGCAATTCTGCTCAAGAGAGAAGAAAACCGGTTTCAAGCCCAGAAAACCAAAAATTGCAATCGCTTTGCTGGTTCTCTCTTGGTAGGTAGTCAATTCTTTTCCAGTTCTCCTCACCAACTTTTGATTTTCTACAAAGCTTTTGATCAATGGCAAGGATATATTGGCCCACCACAGCACCCAAGATTTTTGAAATCCATGAGCAGCTTTTAGATCAGTCATGGCCAGCCCACAAACCTCATTGATGGTATAATCCTGACCATCTGATAAAGTTGTTATGTTTTAATTCATGGTGTCTGACTCATGTATTGGACCAATCATCAAATAGGTGGAACCATGGATAAGTACTATCCTTAGAAAATGGCTTTGTGAGTTGGCCTTGTCAGGCCAAACCAGTTGTAGTGATAAAACAATTTTCAGCATCCGGGCCCTCCATTTTCTTTGTTAGTGTTTCGTGGCCAATAGTACTACCACATGGGGACATGTTCTAAGAATATTATATTGGTTTGAATTTGATCAACAGGATCAGCTTCATACTTGCAATGATCTTATTGGGTGGGGCTACAAGTATAAGCCAGAGGCAGCCGTATGGCGAAGGGTGGCTGGACGGAGATTGCTACGTCGTCAGGGCCGGAGTTTATGCCGGATCAGCTGTACTAGTTCTGGCTACTGTAATCTTTTCACTGGGATCCATCTTGACGACTAGAACGAGAGATTGGAGAAAGCAGGTCGAACAAGGGAAGAAGATACATGCACAGATGGGATGACGAGTTACAGAGATGGAGAGAAGCACAGAGCCCCTTAAAATTGAAGTGTAGTATTCACTCTTCAACCGACAAAAGAAAGGCATTGATGAAGACAGTAGCAAGTTACGACAAATAAAGAAGACATTGAGATTGTCTGCAAAGGAGAAATGGCAGCATTTTAGTGTTGACGAAGCAAAGGACCCCACGTACAGAAATAGAGAGATCTTTTGTTCACATTTGGATATATGGATAATAATAATAATGGGTCAAATCTGAACTACATTATACCATCTACCAAGCAAAATCTTACTCTCCATCGTGTACATATATATTTTTTGTTTTTGTAAGTGTAATATACTTTTCCAAATACAATAAGATGAAATAGGGGAAGGATTAAGGATAGGAGTTGCAGATTAAACGTTTGCTTTGTCTTTATTTTTTTTCTGAGTTGATTAGCAAAGCCTCAAGGCATCAAAATGTAAAAGAAATACTCTGAGCAGAGGTTGTAAGTAAAATATGAGAAGAAAAGAGAACAAGTGGCATCCACTCCAGCCATCTGTAATGGATTCTTTTTTTTTATTATTGTAATGGATTCTTTTAAACAATCCATTGCAGTATTCTTTTATGTTTGTATCTTATACATGGTTATTTCAACCTCAAGTGGGAGAGCGTACATCCTAATTTCTAGTGGTAGGGGTAATGCATTCTAATATATGAAAAAAAAAATAGCGGTTTCAAAAAAGAAACCCTCAAATTTAGTGTGATAATGTATTTATGGGATTCATGAGAGCAAATGGGTATCCAGCTCTTTCAACCATATCAAAATGGCGACCCATCCATTTCCAACCTGATCCATAAACTTTCTGATACTAATATTTTGAACCTTGGTCATCATCCACCGATCAGTGGCACTTCCTGTCAACCTCTGGGTTGTTTCAAAAGGACAAGTACTTCATCCAAATCCAATTGTTCAACTTCACAAGATTCCAAGTCATGGGGACCATTTGTATGCTAAATTCCGTCGAGACCGGCTTCAATCAGTGCAAGCCCCATTTGAACACTGTTTGAACAGCCTTGCATTGGGAATATCTCCGTATAAGAACCATTCTCTAAGAAAGTGCCAACAGCCAATTTGCCATCCGTGGATAGGTTTCGGGCTTTCAGCAACCAAGCAATGCAATTAGGTGTCCTTGCCGGTTCCTACTCCAACCATCCAATACACCCACGGGCAACACCACCTCGACGGTCGGCCCCATGCTTTCCTTAGGTTTTAATTCTGCAAGGAGTCTAGTAATACAAATCAAAAACAAAAGGTACTCTTCATGGTTCAGTTACGTCATTGCCATAGCCATAGCTGCAGGGAGGTTCCTTTCCTGTCAGAATAACCTCCATCCCTTGAAAAACTGATAAACAGGTCCTCAGTTTCCCACCTCCCCCGCCCCCACCAACCAGGAAAAACAGAACGAAAAAATTAAAAAAATACAGCATATATAACCCTACTTTTTATTAATATTATAACCATCACTTGAGTTGGGATCTCTCCTTTATCAAAGGATCAATTCTTTACCAGTAGGCCTTCTGTTTCCTCTGAGCCAAATCACCACCTGAACCGGTACCAAGTTTTCCCTGCAGCAAAAAGCAAAGGTCATTATATAGGTTTTAGTCATGGAACAAAGGCTCTTGTAGGCCGTCTTTCCACATTCCAGGGCAATAACCCTTGATGAGCTTATGGAAGACCAATTTGCCCAATTTGCATCACTTTTGCTAGCAACCTTGGCTCTGAATCAAAAGTTCAAATTTAACTAATTGACTGCAATGAATACCAATATTTTTTTTTGGAGATAATAATA
Organism: Nelumbo nucifera; assembly: GCF_055504915.1. Lineage (NCBI taxonomy): Eukaryota > Viridiplantae > Streptophyta > Magnoliopsida > Proteales > Nelumbonaceae > Nelumbo > Nelumbo nucifera. Next base: position 12,593,623 of record NC_142649.1, on the reverse strand, counting down.
GATGTCATGGAATAAAGAATAAACAAAGTATATTCACATAATTTGACATAACCAGATTCGGTAGTACACTTCAAATTTTGATAGAAACCTTTTGGTAAGGTATTACATGAGAAAATTTGGTAAGTACAATGCTCGTATAGAAAGCTAGTTTCATCATTCACAAAGCCCCCTATAAGCATGCTCAGTTGATTCAGTACGTGAGAAAATACATACTCAAAAATGCATTCGTTTGCATAAACACAAACCAAACTAAATCCAGAAGTTTTTCAGGTTATGAAATCAATCAACCGGGAACTGATGCCCCCCTATAGTTGAATGGAAACGCTGGCCCATGGACAAAAAAGGACCTTCAATAACCAGAAACTCTACAAGTTACACATTAAACATTTGCATGATTTACCAAGAAAAAGATATTTCACATTAGCATAGATTCCCCAGAAAGCTGCAGTCAAAATTGTGGCAAATACCCTAGAAGCCAAATTCGAATGGTACTGCCAAATACAAGCAGAGCATGGCACCTTCAGATGGCATAAAAGCTTGAAATGTTAAAGGGGTGTATAGCCACTACGACCCCTCCCACCATAGCCATATCCCCTTCCCCAGTTATGTGAGCCCCTGTAATGTCTACCACGGCCACTTCCACGACCACCACGAGATAAACGAGGCCTCTGCTGAAAATCGCCAAAGGTCTGCAAGACAAATTGAAGAGTTTGTTAGTCATCAACATAACTATGTTTCCTGGCATTCCACTTCTGAAGAGAAGAAATGAAAACCCAAAAAGTAAACCTCAATATCAAGTTTCATTCGCTCTGAAAACTTAGGCCGTTCATTCTTCGCTCCATGGGAAAGTGAGTTGCAAGAAAGTGTGTCAAAGAATTCATCCTTAACATATACAGGCTGCATACAGATACAACAGAGCTCAAGTTCACTTACAACAGTAAGAACGTCACTTCAGTTTTTCAGCAACAATAGCTTAATAGAGAATCAGGCACTTAAAGTTGCTACACTAATCTTAATGATGTCTAAATTGGGAGACAAATTAAAACTAGAATGAGAATAAAGGTTTCAGGACCTACTTTGACAATAGATTTGGTTGTCTGACCATTATCCTCATCATTGTTCACACATTGATCAGTTGAATTTTCCTCTATCCCTTCTGTTTTAGACCCTTGCTTTGCCTTTCCAAGATATCCCCATACCTCATCCTTCTTAAACTTTTCATTCATGGCCATAAAGTCAAATTCTTCAGTAAATTGTGTCAGAGAATGTTGAGACTGCAAAATTTTACACAAAAGGCAGAGAGAATTTGGATAAGATATTAGAACTTCAATTTTTATCTAGGAGATGTACCTAAGAACTGTACAGACAAGAATGAACTTTTTTCTCTTTTCCTTCCCTTAATTAAAGCTAGACAAAATTCCTCAGGACAATATTTGAAATTTAGCCCTACTTATACATTCATGTATCGAAATAGAAAGAAAAGAAAACTCCATTAGGCCAAAAGCCCAAGCTGCACAATGAAACAAAAATTCAGGTTGTGGTTTCCAGGACTAACAAATTACACGAAGCAGTACTGTACAGCACTGGGATCACAAAAGATTCACAATGAAATAGGTTGCAGTTTTGCAAGTATAGAGCACTACAAGAACATGTATATCCATGCATGTCGGTCCTACTAGAATCATCTTAACAAAAGAAGGGAGCTAGAGAACACTTGTTTTTCTGGATGAAAAACAAAAATTTATTAACAATCAGAAGAGAACAAGAAGCAAATACAAGGTCCATTTTCTGATGTCAAACTGGTTACCCAGGTGATCCTACTCCAGTATTTGCTCCATATGAGAACCTAGACATATCACATAATATTACTCTTCATAGAGGTAAAAGATTTTTACCATCATCATATTGAAAATTTTGTTTCTTATGCCTGTCTCCTGTTTCTAGTTTCATCTCTTCTTTATCTTTAATTTCCAATCCCAAATCTACAGAGGGAGTCATATGATCCTGGGTGGAGCACAGCTATGGAAGGAGATGATAACCCCACATAAGAATACTTGGAGACTTGTCACACTTTCATTACATAAGAAAACTGTGGGTTATCATTGGATTTAAACTATCAAAGTCTTTCCAGACCAGTCAATTCTTGCTGCAATAGGGAGAGCTGGTCGTGGTGCTGATGCAAAGGTGTTGCATGTGGATGTCATGGTAATAATAAATCTGGTAGAGGAAGAGGGATTAGGTTTTGGAATATTGCATCATCCCAAAATGCCACCATCAAGGACAAGGTAATAAATGGAATGATTGTCTGGATTCTGGACACCCCATCTTCATTGACATGTATTTGATTGGGAAGCAAATACATCTAGCCCAGAAAAGCCACTCTATAATACACATGGCAAGGAAGATTCCAGCTGAAGTCCTAAGATTATCTCTTTGATCCAACTAGATCATTTCACATGGAAATCAGGGAGGCTCCCATCCAAGGCTTCTTTCATGTTGACTGAATTTCTAGAAAATATATTAATTCATCTACTTTTCAGAGGGAGGACAAACAATAACCTTTGCAGTGGTTCAGGAGTCGGTTCCTCATTTACTGCTAACTGTGCCTTCACCCATGTTGAGACTTGAGAGATTGATCATTAGCATTTATGTAAATTATGCATGTTGTCTATTGTTATTTAGATCTGGGGTCTGGGGGCATATATGTCTTTTCTTCATTTACTTAAATGGGGTAATTTAGGCCTTACAATATTTCAAAAGCAGGGGTAATGTTGCAATTTGGTTTCAGTCATAAGAAAGAAAGCTATATAAAGAGGGCCGGCCAACTGGGAGAATTGAGTTTTTCTCTGAATCAGAAGACATATTATCTGCCGGTTATTCTCTCTGTATGTGCAGGGGTAAGGCTACGTACATCTGTCCCTCCCCAGACCCTGCATTGGCAGGAGCCTTGTGCACTGAGCTTCCCTTATTCTTCTCTTCTCCCACCCTTCTCTTCTATTTTGCCTCTTCTTTCACTTGTTTCTGCATGCAATATACAGGATTTGTACAGACCACAAACCATGTTATCATTTTCTTCCACTCATTCCCTCATGGACGACTTGAGGTTTCAGCAAATTTGAACTAGGGAACTATGACACCAGAAAGACATGGTACCGGTGGAGCTCTTTTATGATACGGGTTGGTTGGCTGTAATTTTCTGGTATCACAGTTGAACCCTTTGTACTATCCTTTAGAACTTCCTTTCCTTGGCCTTGTATTGGTGTACTTGGAATGATAGGAATAGCTGCACTCTCAAAGGTAAGGCCTCTATCATAGAGTTGCTGATTGCAGTGGACATCAGTGATTGATGGATAGCCCTTTTGTGGTTATTACTTTTTGATATAGTAATACAGCGTAACTGTAAATTTTAGAAAAAAAAATATAAGAGTGTAAATAAAGAAAATTTGTAGATCCTTGTTGGTGAAGATTATAAGCAGTCTTGCAAAAAGCTACTGTTTAGTTAACTAGGGGTTAAAATTATTGAAGTCCTTTTTATATTCTTTAGTTTCTAGATAGATTTTTTTTTCTTTTTTTGGTGTTTTTACCTTAACGTCTGTAGGGTCCTGCCACTAGGAGTGATCGATCTAGTAATAGTGTATAATGTTTCAAGTTTCATATCATAGATGGCCTCTCCATTCACCTTTGGATCCATACCAATGGCATAAGGGAATCAAGATCTATGGCATCAAGGTTGAACATTCTGCTTAAATGGACCCCATATCTCATGGAGTGAAAACTCTTCTGCTGGTTCCCTTGCAAGGGAAGCTGCAAACAAGACTGATCTATATTGGAGGGTCTGACTGGGGAGGCAGACAATCATAATATGAAGTATGATTTCCTTGGATCTCTTATATGTACATTGGACATGCTTTTTTTTTTTGAGAGAGAGAGAAAGTAAAGTATCATTGTATTAAATATGAACAAAACATACAGCAAGATAAAGTGCTAAAGGAACCACAAAACTGATCCCTTTAAACTTGAACCCCACCCTTCTTAAAGATTATCCTGTACAAAAAAGGACTCAAAACCTATACCCCTAACCAGCCTGTTACCAGACAACCAAGAAAACATCTTTCCCACAATTTTCTGAAAAATGGAGTCAGCAGAACTTGTCTTATTTTTGAAAACCCAACTGTTTCCTTCTCGCCACAGACCAATAAACCACTGCTGGGGTTAAATTCCAAACTAATCTTCCTCTTTTACTCAAGCCCTCCACTCTCCCACCTTTTACAAAATCCTGTACTGAACCTGGGCAGCAACTTTTCACTTCAAATAAATGTGAGATTCTGTTCCAGATCTCTGAAGAAAATTTGCAGTGAAGTAATAGATGATTCACTGTTTCCAGATGCCCTTCGCATAGGACACAGCTATTTGAGTCCAGCAGAGCACCTTTCCAAGAGAGGTTATCCCTTGTAAGTATTCTGTTGAGGTAAGCTGTCCATACAAAAAATGATATCTTTGAAGGCACATTTTTACTCCAAATGATGTGGGTTGGAACTGAAAGTCCTTCTGAACTGTCCACTGCCTTCTAAAAAGATTCTACTATCAGCCCTTGTTTCCTCCAGTTGAGTACTGTAAAGGAGTTGCAGAAGTTCCATCCACTCCACTTCCCAATCGTTTAGATTCCTCCTGAACTATGGGATCCAAACCACATTATCATCTTGGATTTTCAAACTTTCAGCAACCTTAGCTTCCTTGTTTGCTACAACTTCAAACAAAAACAGGGAACCTCTCATTCAAAGGTCTCTCCCCACACCAAACATCCTTCCAGAATTTGACCCTCTCCCCATTTCCTACTTTGAATTTCACACCTTTTGCAAACCAATGGTAAGATTTCTCAATACCTTTCCAAACCAAGCATCCCTAGGAGTGATTTGAAGTTCCTGGATCCCATCCCATATTTCTAACACCATACTTGGCCTGCACCGCCCTTTTCCACTGCCCTCCTTTCCCCAAATCTCCAAAACCACTTCCCCAGCAGAGCAGTATTGATACTTTTCACCCTTCTAACCCCCAGACCCCCTACAGCTTTGGGCTGACATACCTTGTTCCAGTTCACCAAGTGGTATTTCTGCACTTTCCAGTCTCTCCAGAGGAAACCCCTCATCTTCTTTTCGATGATAGCAGCTGTTAGAATGCTCGAGTCAGGGGTATTTTGGTCATTCTGGTGTATTTTATTGAAAGTGAAATGTCTATTGTATCTGAGTTTAAGTTATGTGTCCCATCTTCTATGAGGGACAGAATTGTCTTTCTTGTAACTCAAGTTTTAATGAATAAAAGTCAAGTGGGTCGGCTAGGAGAGGTACTTTAGTACATCCTCTCTTCTAGTCTGGCCGAATACTTTTCTCCTCTCCTTCTTCTTCTTCTTTCTCTTTTCTTTCTTCTTTCTTCTTCTCTACTTTGACCTAGAAACAACTAGGGTTTATTCACATGGTATCAGAGCATTAAGGTCTGGTGTTCGTTTTTTTTTTCTTGCTGCTGTCTTCTTCCTGGGTTCGCCGCCAGCTTCACAGTAGGTTTCTTCATCCTACAGCTGATCTGATTGAAGACTCGATAAAGGGCTGAAAAGGAGTTGTCGTTTTGAGGGCCTGGAGGTGAGAATGCCTCTGGCCGGTGCTGTGGTGGTCGTTGAAGTGGTATACTAGACCCTCTATTCAGTGTACGAAGAGAGCTAGTCGTATACAGGTATGGACACTGCTGTCGTGTGTTCAGAAATGGACTGTGAATGCTGATTTTTTTTGTGTACATCAAAAGTTAATTGTTGTGGTGCTGGGTGAAACTGATACACATATCAGTCATGTTTTTTTTGTGTTTTCTTGCTCACATGTGTGCTGAAAGAAGAGTGGTAGACTGCTGATATCCACGACAGCAATGGTGTGGTGTTGATTGTGTTGTGGTTGAAGGGATGAGAGATCCATCCAATGGACGCCCAAAGATTGCGGAATAAGGGGCGAATTTCAAAAATTTTATCTCTCCCTTCAACTGGGAATCGTATTCCCTATTTAGAAAATCATATTTTCAAGGATCAATCTTGAACCATAAACTGAACCAGATCTGAACCAAAAAGAGTGGGAGAGGATTATACCTGATACGGAGAAATACTATCTCCCAATGGAGGTGTTCACGCCCAAGGAAGGATCCAAAATCTGCTCCCACTGAAGATGGCGCAGTGAAGGATGGAGCAGAATCAGCAATGTTCTTCAAAAGAACTTGACCCTTCGCAAGAATCAACTGGACGGCTTGTGAGTACAGCTCCAATCAATCTTTTCCCAAAAGATTGAAATCAAGATCCAATCTTGATTGCTCCCAAGAACTGGAGATCGAACTGAAGGAATGGCAATGGCAGGAAGGTGGCGGCAGAAGAGAATTCGCAGTATGCAGGAAATCTCTTAATCTCTCTTTCTTAAAGAGAAGAATGCTATTGATGTTATTGTCCTTTTTTCAAGGCTGCCGCCCCCTTCCCCTTTTATAATCTTAAAGGGATCAGCTCCTAATCAGATTAGGAGTTGCTAATCCAAATCATATTTGGGTTAAAAGTCCCTTAGTGATAAGGGATAATCCTTATCTTATCTGCAGATCAGATCAACTGTCTCCTAATCTAATTAGGAGGTTTCCAGATCCAAATCTTATTTAGATCTTGGACTCTCTGAGTGGATAAGGTCTAAGCCCAATCCTTTTAGCTAACCCACTTCAGAATTCGCCCCCTTTAGATGACTGATCAAATCAGCCCAGTTCGAAATGGGCTTAAGGCCCATTTAAGGTTATGTACTCAAAAACCTTCCAAATTGCTGCCCAGTTGGGCTTCCTTGTATGGCGTGGGACCCAAGCATTGATCTACACATCAGCCACATGGGTTCAGCCCAGCCTTTGTTACAAGGCCTGGCCGAATGCACTGCTGAAGACAGTGTACCCCTTGAAACCCATCAAATGAGCTCTATGGGCCCAACACTTACACTAAGTGGTCCCTGGGCCAAGCCACCTTGTAACACCCAGGGACTGTGGGCAGATGCAAGATTAGCCCATCAGGCATTATCCTCAATGGTCTTACACTTAACCTCTCAGCCCATAATGATCATACACTGCCCGACAAGAGAGGACCTCTCCCTCAGCTGCAAGGAACAGTGTTGCGCTCTCCACTCATATGAATCCCGGGAATTAAAACCTTCTTGCAAACAATTTAGAAAACATAATATATATACTTTTATATCTTATATAAAATATATTTTGCAAAACAAATCTCAACGATTGAAATCGGCTGCCGGCAGTCTTGGCTTCCATCAATGAGAGTGCATCCCTGATCATTACCTTTGTCCGACAAAGGGGCTGATCCTGTCACTATGATCACCCACTCAGATGAATTCTCGGACTGTCCCAACATACCCAGGTTTTGACCCCCGCTAAGGATCTCACTGATTGGTACATCAAAGATAGCCCAATCCGACACCTAGTGCAGTATCATAATCGAGTCTAGGGGTCGGGTGTAACTTTCCAGTTTTGCCCATCAATCTCCAAGGTCTAGGGCAATACTGGAAATCTGGTCCAGTTCAAAGATTCAATTAATCCTACACTGTATGTGCCTAGGGTCTCACCCTGGCAGCTGAGACAGGCCACCCCAACCGACTTGGTGGCACCACAGTGTCAGCCTTGTCAGGATAGGTCTCCCCAGACCGACCCACCGGCTGTGAACATTCTAAACTAACACGAGTCTCATTAAGTGTCCAGTTTATGGGTATTACACAGAAACATACCAAGGGAACATGAATCAAATATGTATCTTTATTCATTTACAATAAACTCATAAAGTACATCATTCTGATTGAAGCTAAGGGCATACAAAATTGTCTAACAGTGGTGGCTGGCATATCTATTTTTTAAATGCTTAAAAGTGAACCCCTAGACCTTGTGTGTAATCAGCTCTGCAGTTTGCAGAACAAGTGTTCGATGAAATGACTGAGTAATTTCAGTAGTGGTGTGTTGGTGGTAAATGGTCCTGCAGTGTGCAGTCCAAGTGTTTGATGTGTTGACTGAATAATTTCAGCTTTAGAGTGTAGTGTGTAATGTGCAGTTGAAGAAAGTGGGTTGGTGGTATTGTAAGTGAGATAAGTCTTGTGACAAGTGTGAGATTGTGGTGTATATTCAGAGGAGACATAATTGAGATGGCTTCAACTGTAGTTGGGAATGACAACAAAACAGGCATCATGCTCTCTTCAGATTATCTAAGTGTTCAAATGACATCCATCAAGTTGAATGGTGAGAACTATATACCATGGGCAAAATCTGTGGAGGTGTTCTTGAAGGCCAAGAGGAAAGTCAAACATGTGAGGGAAGAGAAACCTTCCTCTGATTCTCCTGGGTTCAGTGATTGGGAACAAGATGATGCACAGATAATGACATGGCTTTGGAACAGCATGGAACCAAAGATTAGTGTGAACTTCATGTTCCTAGATACAACCAAAGAGATCTGGGATCATGCTAAAAAGTTGTACTCTGGACAAGACAACACAACTAGGGTATATCAGTTATACCAAGAGTACTTCAATTTGAAGCAAGAAAGTCAAAGCTTAGAAGAGTATTATGCAAGTTTGAGAAACATCCGCAATGAGCTAAATGTGTATCACCCTCTCACATCAGATGTCCAGATCCAACAGCAGCAACGTGAACAACTTGATGTGACTAGGTTTCTTGTGGGTTTGAAGGCTGAGTATGAGCCTGTCAGAGCACAGATATTGGGGGGATCAGCTCTCCCCTCACTTGAATAAGTTTTTGCTCGTCTTAAGAGGACATCCATTGAGCCAGTGGAACATTCTTCCTTCTCTGATAGATCTGGTTTGGTAGTGACTAAAGGGAGTAGTCGTGGAAGTAGAAGTGGTGGTGGCAGCAGTGGCCCTCCAAGCAACCGTGGTAGACACATGTTTAACTGGGCCAGTGGCCAGACTGGAGGCCGTGAGTTAGGGGGAGGCCGTGGAAAAGGAAGGGGTAATGCTCAGAGAAAATGTACACATTGTGGCTTAGAGGGGCACACAGTTAATTTTTGCTATGATTTGCGTGGTCCACCTAACACTTGGGCTAACCGTGTTACATCTAAAAGTAGTAGCACAATTACTGAAAGCCAGCAAACTGCACCAACCCCCTCCACACCCACTTGTGCTTCCAGGCAGGAAATGGTGAGTGTACCACGGGCAATATATGAGCAGTTCCTTCAAACATCTCAGCAGAACATAGCTACACTTGCCCATTCAGGTATGACTTGTTTAGCTTCCAAAGCCTCACCCTGGATCATTGATTCTGGCGCCTCAGACCATATGTCTGGGACTCCTGATGTATTTTCTTCCCTTTCTCGCACCTCCACATCTCAGACAGTTACACTTGTTAATGGTTCTACATCTCCTATTTGTGGTGTTGGTGATGTTGATCTCTCCTCATTGTCTTTAGCATCTGTTTTATATGTTCCTAAGTTCCCTTTTAACCTTATGTCTGTTAGTAGATTAACCAAGTCCCTTAATTGTTCTGTAACCTTCTATCATTCTTCTTGTGTATTTCAGGATCTCAAGACGGGGACGAAGATTGGTGGAAGGCATGAAGCCGGTGGTTTGTATTACCTTGATGGTGGTGGCCCTCCAGTGGCTTTTCAGTCGTCTCTTACTCCTCTCCAATGGCACTGCAGACTTGGTCATCCCTCTCTCAAGGCTTTGAAGCTGCTAGTTCCTTCCTTGAGTCATCTTTCATCATTAGATTGTGAGTCATGTCAGTTGGGAAAACATCATCGAGTCTCATTTAGTCCAAGAATTGATAGTCGTGTCTCAAGTCCTTTTGCTTTAGTTCATTCTAATGTATGGGGTCCAATTAAAGTGGTGTCATACAATGGGTTTAAGTATTTTGTAATCTTTGTTGATGACTTTTCAAGGATGACATGGATCTATCTTATGAAAGACCGTAGTGAATTGTTCTCTATTTTTCAGAAATTTCATGCTGAAATACGCACTCAGTTTGGTGTTAATATGAAAATACTTTGCTCTGATAATGCCAAAGAATACATCTCCTCATCATTTCAGCAATACCTAGAACATCATGGAATAATTCATCAAACTTCTTGTGCCTACACCCCACAACAAAACGGTGTAGCTGAACGGAAAAATAGACATCTTCTTGAAACTGCTCGGTCCTTGATGATCAATATGCATGTCCCAAAGCACTTTTGGAGTGATGTTGTTCTTACATCCTGTTTTTTGATAAATCGGATGCCCATGTCAATCCTTGGAAGTCAATCCCCTTTCTCCGTGTTGTTCCCCACTTTGTCTCCCTTTCCTCTCACCCCAAGAGTCTTTGGTTGTGTTTGTTTTGTTCAGCACTTGGGGCCTGGAGTAGACAAGCTAGATGCTCGGGCTACGAAGTGTATTTTTCTTGGCTACTCAAGGACTCAGAAAGGGTACAAATGTTATAATCCTAAGTTTCATAAATCGTTTGTGTGCCCGGATGTCACCTTCTTTGAATCAGTTCATTTTTTCTCCCATGCCGGGGTCTCTTCTTCTCCCTCTGTGGTTCCTCTTCCTGTTCTGGTTGTGGACCCCCTTCCCGTAGCTCCCACTCCTACTGCAGATGCACATCATATGCCAGTTACTACAGAGAGGCCGCCAATTACTCAAGTGTATACTCGCAGAAGTGCTTCGACTCCTCCTCCACTTCGGCACCCGTCGATAGATCCTGCTACTGCTCCTTCTCCCTCAGATCTTCATCTCCCTATTGCTTTGAGGAAAGGTAAACGTACTTGTACTTCTCATCCCATTTCAGACTATGTTTCCACTACTCACCTTTCTGCTTCCCATTGCAAGTTTATATCATTACTCTCTTCAGTTCCCACTCCCAAGACTGTACAGGAAGCCCTTGCCTCTCCAGGGTGGCGGCAAGCCATGGAAGAAGAACTCTCTGCTCTACAACATGATCATACGTGGGAACTCACCATCCTTCCTCCTGGTAAGCACACTATTGGGTGTAAATGGGTCTATACAGTGAAGCATCTTCCTGATGGCAGTGTGGAACGATTGAAGGCACAGTTAGTGGCCAAGGGCTATTCTCAGTTATATGGTGTGGACTATATGGAGACATTCTCTCCTGTGGCTAAAATTGGTTCAGTTCGGGTGTTGATCTCATTGGCTACTATGTATGATTGGCCTCTCCTACAACTTGACATCAAAAATGCCTTCCTACATGGTGATCTTGTTGAGGAGGTGTATATGGAGCAACCACCAGGGTTTGTTGCTCAAGGGGAGGCCGGTAAGGTGTGCAGGCTCAAAAAGGCAATCTATGGACTGAAACAATCTCCACGTGCATGGTTCGGCAGGTTCAGTGAAGTGGTGAAGGCCTTTGGGATGAAATAGTGTCAGGTTGATCATTCCGTGTTTAGCTATAACTCGAAAGATGGAAAAATCTTGCTAGTCGTGTATGTGGATGATATTGTCATAACTGGAAGTGACAGCAATGGAATTGACAGGCTGAAAAAATTCTTACAGGACCACTTCAATACGAAAGATCTGGGGAAGCTAAAATATTTCTTAGGAATAGAAGTTGCGAGGTCAAAACAGGGGATCAACCTATGCCAGAGGAAATATGTTCTTGATCTACTTGAAGAAACAGGGTTGTTAGGTGCTAAACCAGCAGAGACTCCTATGGAACTCAATGCCAAGTTAAGTGTGGATGCAAGTGATGAGTTTGATGATCCTGGAAGATACAGAAGGTTGGTGGGAAAGTTGAACTACCTGACCATTACCCGACCAGATATATCATTTGCTGTGAGTGTGGTGAATCAGTTTATGCAACATCCCCGGGTTCCTCACTGGGAAGCTGTTCTGAGAATTGTTAGGTACCTAAAGAGTGCTCCAGGTCGTGGTCTGTTATACCAAAAAGGAGGACCTCTTGAGATAGTAGGGTACACAGATGCTGATTGGGCTGGCTCTATATCAGACAGGAGGTCAACCACAGGGTATTGTACCTTCCTGGGTGGCAATCTTGTAACTTGGAAGAGCAAGAAGCAAACAGTGGTGGCAAGAAGTAGTGCGGAAGCAGAGTACAGGGCTATGACCCATACCACATGTGAACTAGTATGGTTGAAGAACCTACTACAGGAGATGGGTTTCTCAATTGACAAACCCATGAAACTATACTGTGATAACCAAGCTGTTGTTCACATCTCATCCAATCCGGTCTTCCATGAAAGAACTAAACATATTGAGGTGGATTGTCACTTTGTGAGAGAGAAAGTGATAAGTGGGGTAATAACTACATCTCATGTGAGCTCAGGAAATCAGTGGGCAGATATCTTCACAAAAGGATTGTCTCGGGGAAGAATAGATTACATTTGTAACAAGCTGGGACTATATGATATATACTCTCCAGCTTGAGGGGGAGTGTTAGAATGCTCGAGTCAGGGGTATTTTGGTCATTCTGGTGTATCTTATTGAAAGTGAAATGTCTATTGTATCTGAGTTTAAGTTATGTGTCCCATCTTCTATGAGGGACAGAATTGTCTTTCTTGTAACTCAAATTTTCATGAATAAAAGTCAAGTGGGTCGGCTAGGAGAGGTACTTTAGTACATCCTCTCTTCTAGTCTGGCCGAATACTTTTCTCCTCTCCTTCTTCTTCTTCTTTCTCTTTTCTTTCTTCTTTCTTCTCTACTTTGACCTAGAAACAACTAGGGTTTATTCACAGCAGCCATTCCTGCCAGGATTGGATACAAGGAAAGCAGATAATTTGGGAAGGAGGATAACACACTTTTCACCAGGGTAACCTTACCTCTCCATAAGAAAGATACTTGGTTTTCCAGGATGCTAGCTTCTTTTCAAGTCTTTCAATAATTGGCTCCCAGATTGTTTTGGAATTACACTTAGCACCTAGGGGCATGCCCAGATATTTTATAGGCAACTTTCCCACCTTGCATCCCCACAAATCTGCCCAACTGGCCAGCTCCTGCACCTCTCCCACAGCCACCAACTCACTTTTGTTTAAGTTAACTTTCAGGCCCGAGACTACTTTAAACCATTTTAGCACTGACATCACAAAATAGAGCTGCTCTTGCTATGCATGACAGAAGATCAAGGTGTCATCAGCATACTGCAGTAAATTAACCTCCACCCTCTCATTACCTACTGTAAAGCCTTCTAGGAAACCCCCCGAACCAGCCCTCTTCACCAATCTGCTTAAAACTTCCATCACGCAAATAAACAGGAAAGGGGATAGTGGGTCCCCTTGCCTGATTCCTTTCGAACTTTTGAAGTTCCCAGAAGCTTTCCCATTTACTAGAACTGAGAAGGAAGGAGTACCCACACAAACCTTCATCCAATTTCTCCATTTAGAGCCAAAGTTCATTCTTCTAAGCACATAGTCCAGGAAGCTCCAGTCCACGTGATCATATGCTTTCTTCAGATCTACTTTGCATATCAGCCCACCCCTTCCACTTCTCAGACTTGAGTCGATCAGCTCATTTGCCACTAAAACCCCATCTACCATCAGCCTTCCTTCTACAAAAGCTCCCCGGCACTCCGAAATAATGTGCCCCATGACTAACTTCATCCTTTTTGCTAGCACCTTTGCAAGGATTTTATACACGCTGCCTATTAGACTAGTAGGCCTGTAGTCTTTAATATCCTCAGCCCCTTTTTTCTTTGGGACCAGAATGATAAAAGTAGAGTTTAGACTCCTTTCTAAGGTTACTGATGTATGGAATTCCTCTAAAACTTTCATGATGTCTGTCTTCAGAAAATCCCAACTCCTTTTGTAGAAAGACATGGTTAAACCGTCTGGTCCTGGAGCTTTGTCCCCTTCCATATCCATAATTGCCTCCCTTCCACTTCCTGGAAATCCCTCTCTAGCTCCCTTGCTTGCTCACTTGTCAGCCCATCAAAGTTTAAACCATCGAGTTTGGGCCTGTATTTCCAGTCTTCTTTATAAAGGTTTTTGTAGAAGTTAACTATACTGGTTTTAATTCTGTCTTCTTCTTCCATCACTTCCCCGTTTTCCCTTCTTCTAGCTGTTGCCATTTTGTGAAAAAATTTTGTATTGTTATCTCCTTTTAACCATAAGCACTTGGCTCTTTGCCTCCATTTCACTTCTTCCTGGAAAGCTATCTTGTCGAAAGTTGTCTTCGCATTTAATCTTTTCCTCCTGTCTTCTTGGGATAAAAGACCTCTTCAGCTCTGTCTATTTCATGTATTACTTCTAGGCACTCTCTTTTTCTTCTGATCCAGCCCCTTAAAGTCTTCATTCCTCCACCTTTTTATCTTCTCTTTTAGGACTTATTAGTTTTTTGCTGAATCTGTGACTTGCTGTCCCCACCACTTGTGTTTCCTCCCACTATCCCCTTAACTTCTCCACAAAACCTTCTTCCTGCTCAAAAGTTTTCAAATCTGAAAGGGGAACTTTTACATTGGACCCCTTTGCAATCTAGACAAATTAGTGCATGGTCTGAAAGTGGCCTAGGCAATGCCTCGAGGCATAGATTTGGGAATTTATCTTCCCACTTCGGGGAGACTACAAAACGATCCAGATTCACTAACGTTGCCTCTTCTTGATTATTTGTCTAGGTATATTTAGCACCCAGCAGAGGTAAATCCATTAACTCCCACCTTTCCATGAGCAAAACCTCTCATACCCCTATTCGGCCTGGAACCCCCTTTCTTCTCATAAGAAAACCGGATCGTATTGAAGTCGCCTCCTACCACCCAAGGAGAATCCCATTTTTGTCTCATGCCATCTTGTTCTACCCAAAAGAGATCCCTCAAACTGCTCTCATTTGGACCATAAACTGCAGTAACGAAAAAACCCCAGCCTTCCTCTATAGCGCTCACCAAATTGAAATTGAGAAAAGCCCCACTTCTGGGACTTTTACCTTCACTGTATCAATGTCCCAAATCACCACCACACCCCCAGCTATACCTTCAGCCGGTAACACAACTCCGGTCTCCCCAAATGCTTCTAATGATTTGAGCTTCCACCACCTCCATTTTTGTTTCTTGCAAGAAAAGAATGTCTACCTTCCAGGACCTCACCACCGAACCCGCAACCATCCTCCGGCGACCTGAGTTCAAACCTCACATGTTCCAGGATACTAATTTCACGGTTAAGAAAATCACCAGATAGAAAAAACCTGTAACCTCCGTCCTCTGTTATAGAGAACTTCTTCCCTTATTTCCCTCTCTTTGCCTTCCTTTGACACCAACTTGCCTTATCGCTCAGTCCCCAAGCCAGCCTAAACAATTCCTCTAAGTCTGTCTTCCCTTTTTCCCTTTCTCCTCTAAGGTTTTCTTCTCCACCCCCATTAGAAAATTTAATGTTTCTTCCTCCATGCCTTTCATTGAGACCCCCAGGAACGTCCCAAACTCCAAAAACTTCAATAACACCCAAGATGACGGTTCTGGGGTTGGCGCACCAGCTATAAGAGCCAATTCCAAACTCTTGTTTTGTGACTTACTCCCAAAACAGCTTGTTGAAGCCTCCCACACTAACGGCCATTCTGTAGGTATTAGGGCGAAAGGGCTTACCTCCAACACTTCGACATTGGGGTTCGACTCACCCAACCCACCTTCTCCACCTTCCCCCTGTCAACCACCCTACTTACGCCGTCATTCCTTTCCCTAACCAGTCTTTGTACCATCCCCGTCGTCTCTGTCTCTGTCAACTGGCTGCCCAAACTTTCTGCACTATGATCATTGTTGGGTCTCTCTTCTGTCATCAGGGAGAAGAGTTGCCTCCCAAGAAACTGCTCCTGTTGGTTGTCGCCTATTGCTTCAACTCCCTCCTTGGTTCCCAAACCCCACTTTGGAGAACTATAGGTTTGGGGAAGGGGATTAACAGTAGGAATAAAAGGAGGACAGGAAGTGAGAACTATAGTTTAGTTGGGTTGATTGGTCCTTGCGACGGCTAAGGGAATCGATTTGGGTTAGGTGGTCCAACGCCAGCACTACAAGGCTTGATTCCCTGCTACCCCCTTATCGCAAAGCTTCCTTTGGTCCATCTCTCCCCCCCCCCCCCGTGGGATTTTCAAGGACACTCTTGCTAATGAAGATCTTAAAAGTTAGTGACTGTATTGATCATGATAGAATGATTTGGAAGGAAGATCAAATCTGCAAAATGGTCCCAAAGCTGATTTGGAACAAGATAAAAATGATTTTCATCCCTTCGAATGCAAAAGAAGATGAAATCATTTGGAGACCCAACCCTAAGGGGAATTTCACTATAAGATCAGCGTACAAAGAAGCTTGTGTTAGGGATAATGTGCAAGTGCAGCACGAAGGCTTCCTAAACACTATTTGGGGCCTCAATGTCCCCCCCCCAAGATAAGAATCTTCATGTTCCTGCTCCTTAATCATAAAAACTGCCGTCCAAAGACCTCCTTAGAAAGAGGGGTATGACCATAAATGAGGCATGTAACTTTTGTGGAGATAACGAAAACATTGATCACATTTTCAAAAATTGCATGACTGCAAAACAAGTTTGGAGGCTAGTGGGCCAAGACATTGTGAACCAAATGGACAATGAAATTTCTATTAATAGTTGGTGGTCTAACATGATTAGCAACCATGTAACTCAGTTAAGCAGAGAAAAAGCAAGCATTATTCTATGGTTCTTGTGGAAGAATAGAAATGAGAAAACTTTTAATAACAACATCACTCCAGTTGGGATCATTGATAAAGCTCAATCTTCTACAACCAACTGGAGATTTGTAACAGCGCGACAAGGGCCAAGATCGATAAAAGAGTTTGGAACTCAGTTTATTGGAGGAACCCAAAACCAGGGGTTATCAAAATCAATTTTGATGCTTCCCGTAATAGTGGGGGTCGTTGTACTGTTGCGTGTATTGCCAGGAACTCCCTTGGGGAAGTCTTGGATCTGAAAGCTTGTCCTATCGGGGAGGCATCGATAAATCTTGTTGAGGCGTGGGCTGCTTGGGAAGCCCTCAATATGGCTTTTAACTTCAGAGATCAATCCATTTACATTGAGGGTGACTCGCTCATCGTCATTTCCTGCATTAAGAAGACGCTTTGACCCGCCATGGAGAATTCGGACTATCATTGGTGAATGCTTCAAACTGGTGGAGTTGCTGGACTGTGGTGTCTTTTTCTCTCATGCCTTTCATGAAGGTAACCAAGCAGCTGATTGGTTGGCGAAACATGCTCTCGAATCAGATGCTCTTGTTAGCAATTCTCTCCCTGTGCTTCCTAAGCCGCTAGAGTTCATTTGTTGGTGCAAATTATGGGGAAGAGCTACCCCCAGGCTTGTGTAGCTCACCCTTACTCTACCAAAAAAAAAAAAAACCTACTCCCATCCCAGCTAAAGGTTGGATACAATGGGTTGCTACCCTTTCCACTAGGCGGTCCTCATTTGAAATTTGAACACCACAAGCTGTCAACTGTCCAGGTTGACAAGGAGCATCAACTGTCTTCCCAGCTTCATCAGACATCAAGCTGCCCGGTTCCACCACATCAGCTCTGGGTTTACTCGACTAAGTATCCAAACACTCCACTGTGGTGTTCAGCATTGCACCTCCTCCTTCTCTGGCGACAACCAACCCCCCTGCTTCCTCCTCCGACCAGATCTCCTTCCCCTTTAGTCTTCTCCCCACTTCTGCAGAAATATTTGATCCCGCCCTAACTTTGTCGATCCACTCCTATTCTGCTGCACTAACAAGGAACGGACTGTCTAGTTGTCAACACGAACAGGTGGGATCTCCATCCATATACTTGCCTCTACCATTGGGACCCCATCCTTTATTCTAATGGATTTCGGCGGGTACCCTTTCCATTTTACCTTGATCCTAATCCACTCCGTTGTTTCTTTAGCCTGGTTAGAATCGTCCATCTCAAGGTAACCCCCGCAGACATCTCTGATTTTCTCTACTAAACTCATACTCTAGAGGTGCAAAGGTAGGCCAAAAACTCTCTCCTAGAAATCTTTCCTTTCCCCTTCATTCCAGGCTAAACATCCCATGTCCCAAGGCACCAGACGAAGTAACTCCCCTTCAAACTTCCTGTCTCCCAGGCACCAAGTTTTCTTGGCTTCCTCCTCACTCACAAAGATGAAAAGAAGCTTGGCATCCAGTAACCTTCGGATTCTCAGTCCCCCTTTCAGTTTCCATCTCCAGATGGCCCATTGTTTAATCTCCTCCAAAGATCTCATGATGTTTTCTTGGCTTCTCTTCTCATTCTCCACTTCCCCTGTTACCATGTACAGGCCAGCTTTATCTGCACTAACCTCCGTCGATCCTTCTTCCGACCATAAAGAGCTGTTGACAGCTTCTGCATATGTTTCAGCTTGGTGCCTCCGCCCATTTCTCAGGTTTTGCATCCCCTTAGACCACCCAACTTTCCCAACTTCTTCTGCCTTGACTGTTCCTCTGCTATTCTTTCCTTCTGAAACTCACTTAGTCCGGGCGAAGGCTCCGACCTTTCTACCTTGCCGTTTGTTCATCTACCTTGCCATAAAAGCGTATCCTTTTTCAAGGGCATCTATTCCTCCTTGTACATTGGACATGCTTGTTGACATTAGATAAGCCTGTCTTCATTCATTCTTTGCAATAAATACTTTCAATTGTTACCAATAAAACAAAATAATCATAGCATGAGCCAAAAAGAAGTTATAGATGGGATTAAGAAGTTTAGCAGAAAAAAGAAGAAAAAAGGTAATGGAATTAAGAATTTTTCACTGTTTTGCTGCTGCAAACTTTCTACTGTGATGCAACAATCCTAAGGTGATCCTAGATTATGTGATTCTTAGAAAGCCTAGAGTAGTTCGGTTGGGCAAAGAGAAGGGGTAAAATTCTGCGGAGATGTATCAGGGCTGCACTGATTTAGACAGTGTGGGAGGAAAGGAATGGCAGTGTTCAATGATAAAGAAAGAAATAAGGAAGCAGTTCTGGATTGCATCTTATATAGAGCTTTAATGTGGGCCAAGTCCCTAAAGTTATTTTCTGATTTCTCCTTCGATGATATGTCACATGCGGAGAAATTTGGAAGCTGTAGCTAGAAGTTCTGCTACAAGGGTTAAACCTGTTATGGGCTGGAAACCACCGGATGAAGGATTCATCAAACTGAACTTTGATGGCAGCAGCCTAGGGAACCCAGGCCCGGCTGGCCACTGGTATAGGGGGAGTTTTTAGAAACTATGAAGGTCAAGTTGTTGCTGTGTTCTCAGGTCCAGTTGGAGTAGGGGACTCGGTTTTTGCAGAGCTCCAAGCTGTCCTGCAAGGAGTACAGATTGCTAGAGATTTAAACTTTAAATTATGATAGGCTGTTAACTGAAGGTGACTCTTAACTGGTAATAGGATGGTTGAAGGAACCTGAAACTGTAATTTGGAAATACAAAGAATATACGAAAATATTTAAGTGACCGGTCAGAGATATGAAAATTTCAGTCCAATGGGAAAGGCAGTCAGTAACGGGATGGCTGATTTCTTTGCAAAACAGGGGGTGCATAAGTCTGAATTATTCTGAGCTCAGTTGTAATCCGTTTATATGGCTGGGGCTGCATCTCTCGCCTCCGCTGGTTGTACTCTGTAATCTTGTGATAATTATGTTCTAATAAAATTTCTATCATTTATCAAAAAAAAATCTGATTATTAAATCAGCTATTGTTGGATAACTTGTCAGGCATAGGATTTACAATAAAAATTGAAATATCTGACATGACATGGCACTTATGTACAAATATCTGGGTATCAATGTATCAGAGTCTTTGGTGTAAACATATTTTACTTGTATACTCTCTTTTTCTTTTACTGATATTTCTTTCCAATCTATCAAAGAATAAGGCCAGCATGTTGTATAACAAGGGAAAGAAATAGAAAAAATTTAGGCAACGAAGAGAAAAAACACAATGGAGAAAAGGATTTTTGAAATGGATGAAAGAGAAGAGTACATTGGATAATGGATAGTATTAGACATGAGCACATTCGTGGGGACTAGAGAAGGGAAGGCCCTTATAAATCAACTAGGATAGTTCACATGTGCATAAAAAAAATTATAATAAAGGGACCTACTGCACTAGAAAGGAGTTATCTGAATCAAGGTGAGAAATTCAAAAGAGCTAGGCTGAAGCCCAAAAGGATATGGTAAGTATTAAGAAAGGTCTAAGGATTCATGCTTTTATTCAAGTAGTGAACCCTAGCAAAGGAAACAAAATCTTTGTTTCTCCAAGATTCAATTATATATACTTCTGCACACAATCATCACCTAGGTACCATATCTTGAAGTCTTGACAGTAAAAAGGCCTAGGCATGTTTTAAAGCCTCAACTGTTTGCTACTAAAGTTGATTAGTGGTTTTATATGATATCCATTCATGTTTGCTTTCTTTTTTTTCTTTTACCCCTTTGTCTCCTCTTCTTTGCAACATCTTTAGAACTTGCCAACATTTTCTGTTTATTATGAAGACTCATATAGTTATTTAAATACCCTAGAAAAATAACATAAACAAGTATTACAGAGGAACCAACAATTTTGGAAGGCTAATTTGATAACATATAACTTGAAGTATCTTATAAAGCAACAAATTGCCAAGAGTGACATTATATATAGAAGAAACACATCAGTGAATAATCAATCAAATAGGGAATCGATCATGAATTTCACATCAAAAGACAACATTTACTTTTTTGTAAAGAGAGGTAATCACATTGTCTAACCTGTTGTGGAGAGAGAGGCAGAGGCAATAATGGTTCTTGAAGTGGTGAAGAAGAAACTGGGGATAAAGGTTTTGATGCCATGGTTATCAAACCCTCAATTTTCTGCTCAGGATATAGTTTCTGGGACGTTGAAGGCACAAGTGGCCCAGGCTGTGCCAACTGATCGGGAGTTAACAAAGTAAAAGGTTTTGTTAGTAAAGAACCAGAAGTAGAACCAGAAGCAGAAGAGGCAGAGTAGGGCAAGGATTGAACAGAAGTGTTAGATGATTGGGCAGACATGGCATTTGAAAATGTTGAAGCTGGGACCCCACTTATATCCTGAGCAGTTAGTAGATTACCGGTGATAGATGAAGCATGAGATGGAAGAGATGCCTTAATGGACAAAGATGATTTGTCAGTAGGGGAAGTAGAAAATTGTGGAGTCAGAGTGGGAGAAAGATTTGAAGGAGCTGATCCTGATGTAGGGATAAGTGGAGGTACAGGTTTTGCCACTCCTGTGCTCAAGGGTACCTGAAGTTCAGGATATTGCAACTTATTCTGCAGCATCAATGGATCAGACATTGTAGAAGGTGACTGAGAAGGCAT
The DNA here is from genome assembly GCF_055504915.1 of Nelumbo nucifera. NCBI lineage: Eukaryota > Viridiplantae > Streptophyta > Magnoliopsida > Proteales > Nelumbonaceae > Nelumbo > Nelumbo nucifera. The sequence goes on along the minus strand of NC_142649.1, from coordinate 12,572,332 downwards.
AGATTGAGGTTGAGTATGTGAAAGGTTATTTAATGACCCATAATACCCTTGCCAGTACATCGGCATGGAAAGAGATGACCCATTTGTATGTTGAGTAGAAGAAGAAGAAGAAGAAGCCCATGAATCAAAGTGGGTTTGATTATGATATGAAGAAGACAATGCAGTTGGACAGGCTGTCCTGGGGAAGGCCGAGGCCGAAGATTCTCCTTGGGAGCTCAAATCTGTCCGTGTTCCACCTCCAGTTGAAGCTGATGCTGAAGAAGATGATGGTCCATAGACATAACGTGACTGCAGAGTAAAAGAAAAGAACCGATAAGGGCATCTCACAAAATGAAAAGAAACATTTAATTGATAATGTATGTTTTTATCATTTAACAGTAACATAACTACCTGAATAATAGCAGGATCATTGTCCATCTGTTCTGCACGAACAGGTGGGGAAGATTTAACTTGCAAATCCTGAAATCACAGACAATTATTATGTTTCATAGTTAAAATGCATTGTTCTCATAAAATTTAAATGAGAATGCATGAACAAAAGAACCACCAATGTTTAAGCCAATCATGTTTTTTTTCCTTTTTGAAAGAGGCAAAAATGATATGTATTAAGGGATATAACCCAATAAAGTTAATCATGTCTTACTAGGGGTGCAACATAGATAGATTTGGGTTGAGCATTTCTTAAATTTTGAGGGACCCCAGTCCAAGGGCCTGGACCTGATGCAGTGGAAATTCTTCAAATTCAGTACCTAAGGTGCACTCCTATGTCTTAGTACAAATCCCACTGCAAATTCATGGGAAAGAAAGCTATTCCAATATGGCAAGCCAAAAAAGAGGAAGAGGCTATTAGAATTTTATTTATTTATTTTGATAATTACAGGCTATTAGAAAGTTGAAGACTTCATTATGTTACATATGGTCAATGGTATATGGTGCATATGCTTAGGTCACTTTTAGCTTTCACCTTATTTTATAAATGAGACAGCAAAGTACTTATGAAAGACACACAAGAAACAGATGACCTAAACATAGCAGAAACTCTCCCTCCAAATCTCAAACCCAGTTCCCAAGGAAAGTGAATTCCAAGCTTCTAGTAAACCCAAATCTACATATCAATATTGAATCTTGCACTTTCACCTCTACTGCTCCACAAAGTACACCTTGTTTATCAGTAACAACCATCAACAATTTTTTTAATCAGTAACTGATGGTATAAAAGAATAATTTGCTTAAAACATCACTAGCTGAACCAGTGAGTTTCCATGGGGACTCAGCTCTTGCCCATGATCTCCTTACATAGCTAATACATCAGCAAGTCCATTGGCCAATAGTGATCTATAAGGGAGAATTGAGAAATATTGGGTTATCTCCTTTTTGGTTTGAAAACATGTGGCTATGTCAAATGGGATTTATTAAAAAAGTTAAGGATTTGTTGGTGGAAAGTAACCCTAGAGTGAAATGGAAAGAAATGAGGTTGAATAAGAAACTTCATATCTGAAAGATAAAATTAAGGAGTGGAATCTATTGGATTTTAGGAGGCTAGAAGAGAGGAAGCAAGTTGTGGTTGACCAAATCACGGAGCTAGACTTGAAGGAAGGTAGGGGAACTCTTGAGGAAGGAGACAAGGAACAAAGATGGACTTTGAGAAAGCAATTGGAGGATATCATGTACAAGGAGGAAATAAGTTGGAGGCAAAATTCAAGGTACAAATGGATAAAGGAAGGAGATAGGAATATGAATTTTTTTTCGTATTGTGGAAAATGGTAGGAGGAGGAAAAGTTTTATCTCAAAGCTAGAAGGGCTCAAATATAACCTAATAGAATGAGATTGTTGGGGCTTTTGTGGATCACTTTAAGTCTACTTTTAGAAGACCCTTAAATGGCAAAGTGTGGGTAGAAGGAATGGAGTGGGCCGAGTGGCCAAGACTAGAAACTGAGGCTAGGGAATGGTTAGAAAGAAAGTTTTTTTTTTTTTTTTTGATAAATGAGAGTAATTTTATTGAAACAAATATCAGAAATACAAGCGGCCTAGGAAGAGGCACGAGATGTTACCTCCCCCAAGGACTGAATCATAAGAAGCAGCCTAGGCTAGGGAATGGTTAGAAAGAAAGTTTAAGTTGGAGGAAACAAAAGAAGCAGTGTTTTCTATGGATAGATCAAAAGCATTGGGGCCAGATGGTTTTACAATGGCATTTTATCAAAATCGTTGGGACATACTAGAACTAGAAGATGGCATACTGTTAGCTTTTGGTGAGTTTTACAAGAAAGGAGTAATTGATTCGTAGCTGAACTCTAGTTTTATTGCTTTGATCCCTAAAAAGAGAGATATTATCCAAGCCAAGAGACTTTAGACCAATAATCTTGGCGAATTGCAAATTTATAGTTAAGGTGTTGTCTCTTAGGATTAGGAAAGTCCTCCCTCTCATCATTGCACCTAATCAATGAGCTTTTGTCAAAGGGAGATAGGTAGTTGATCAAATTTCAATAGCAAATAAAAGTGTAAAGCTTCAAGAAGTCAAGAAAGAAAGGAGTGGTTTGCAAGCTTGATTTAGAAAAAGCATATGATATGGTGGATTGGTCGTTTCTGTTGGAGGTGATGGCAAGCTTTGGTTTTGGAGACAGGTGGTGCACAAATGGGCGATGGGTTGTGTTGGGACATGCCATTATTCTATCTTGGTAAATGGGACAATGGTGGATTTTTTTTTCCTAGCCTTGAGGAGTATAAGACAAGGAGACCCTTTTCCTCCCTTCTTGTTTACCTTGGTAGCAGATGTCCTTGAGAGACTAATTTCTAGAGCAAATTCAGTGAACTTAGTAATTGGTAGGGATGGGGTACCAATTACCCACTTACAATTCGTAGATGACATGGTACTTTTTTGTGAAGGAGGTGATTTGAGATGGATTAGGAATTTGAAACTTGTTGTACAACTTTTTTAGCAAATATCAAATCTAAAGATGAATTTTGAGAAAAGTTGTATAGTGGGAATCAACATGGGGGAGGGTGAGGTAGTAGAGTATGCAAATATTTTGGTGTGCGGTGTCCAATTGGCCTTTGAATTACTTGGGACTGCCTCTAGGAGATAACCCTAATAAAGGAAATTTTTGGAACCCAATTGTAGAAAGATTTGAAAAGAGACTTACTTCTTGAAAGAAATTTAATTGTCTTTTGGAGGGATAATCACACTAATTAGATCCAGCTTAGCCAATTTGCCTGTCTACCTCTTGTTGGTGATTAAAATCCAAAGGATAGATAGGAAATTTGAGAAACTAATGAGGGGTAGGAGATGTATGCAATGCAGCTAGGCATCCCTGTAGAGAGAGACACAAGAGTTAGGGTTCTAAATGACTCTATCACAGTCATCGTTGATGGGCAAGGTGTCTCTAAATGGGAGATGGTGTTGCGACGTTGCTTAGTTCAAAATGTTCAACTAGTGCTATGCATCTTCATTCTTCTTAATATAAAATATTTTTATTAAAAATAAAGAAAAATGAGATTCTTCTTCCTCCTCCTCCTTCCTCCTCATTCCCCCTATTCTCTTAAGGAGGCTTACGCCTTGTGTTCAGGAGGCTTACACCTCTTATGTTCTGAACTACGTCTCATGCCTGTAGGTAGTGGAATGCCTCACGTCAGCCCTCCGCATTTTAAAGCATTGATTTCAAGCTAGTAATTCCTCAAAAACAAAGAAGTCCAGATTTGGTTCCAGAAAAAAGAAAAATGTGGGAATGCAAAAGTAAGATGATAATGAAAAAAATAACTGCTATATCCAAATAGACTTAATCTACTGAAAATCAGTTAACAGAAGGTCCCAGAACATGTTAACAGCATTTCAAACTGATGCATCAATGTAAAAATCCATCACTCGCCTTGATATCACTTCCTCGAAACAGAATGTATTCATATACTTTATCACTTGGAGGAACCTGTGGACCGTCTTTCTTTCGTCCTTCAGTTCCATATGACCTGACTGCAATCAAGCAACATAGGAGGTAAAGACCAAAAAGATGGCACCTACCAAAATTAATTTAGGCTACAAGAATTCATTAATTTATCCAGCATGGTAGCTTACTAAAATTCACAACTCATCATGGGAAATTGCAGAGCAGTTTGTTTAATGTCTATTTCAGGCATAATAAAAAAATATTATAGATAATGAATAACTTCAAGGAAAATGTATAAAAAAGAAATGGCAATTTGATTAGTCTTCTAGATAACAAGTAAAGGCAGTACAAAAAAGAGGCACCAACTCCCAACAAAGAGAATTGAAGTCAAATAAAAATGGATTGCTATAACATATAGATCCCAAAGGAAAAGTCTTAACCATGTAGTCAGGATATTTAAAAAAATGGAAAAGATAGGCATCTCGAACCTGCATAATCATAAATTATCTGTAATCTACAGTACCAAACAAACATGGACATAGATACAAATAGAAAAGCATATATGAAAGCCATTCTCATCAAAGCAAAGGCAAGACCTCATTCGCTAGTTGAAATGGGAATATATTAATATTCTATAAAATGAAAAAGTAAATTCTGCAACCCCTTAACCTTTGAAGAAAAGGGAATCATGTATAGTCTAAAGATCAAGCACCATAATAGTATGAAATAGCACATAACACAATGACATCCCGGATTAAACACCCCCCACACCCAAACACACACACACACAAGTACACAATAATATTGAGCCTCTCCATTGTAGCCAAGCTATCAGCCAAGATATTCTCTTTTTCCTTGTGATCCTTCTGGATAGACAACCAGTTACCCAATAGCCCAATTATAACCAGAATACATGTAAGATGGGCAAGATATCAAAGTCAAGGACTTAAACAATGCTGCTGACAGAACATGGAAATTCAACACCATGGGGCATATAGTGCCAGATTCCATCAAAAAAGAAATCCAAGATGCATCAATCCCAATGGTAGAGGGTGAAGACAAAATGTGGTGGAGCCTAGAACTAGATACAAAAGGAAATTTCTCAGTTAAAAAAGCTTAGTGACCAAATCCAATGGAAGCCCCACAAGAGCAATCTATAGAAGTAATTAACATATGGAAAATCAAATGTTATCCCATATTGAAGATTTTCCTCGGGATAATTCTAAATGGCAAATTTCTGACAAAGAAAATGCTTGTTAATAGGAGGTTGAAAATAAACCAGAATGCAGCATTTGTACAGAAGAAGTTAAAGAAAAAATACACATCTTTAGGGATTGCCCACTCATAAAACAGAATTGGCTAACAGTTCACCCAAAAAAATTGAGGCTTTTTTATCAAAAAAGGTAAATATTATTAAACAATATATCAAATTTGAGGTTACAAATCTGTGGGTAAGTTACCCACACCCATAGAGATAATCAAATACAACTAGAAAATGCAGTCCCCATACCCAGCCATACAATTTAGCCCAAAATAACTGCTGCCTATTTGCCCCCTGTTTAGCGAAAGCATCTGCCATGCCATTTGCAGTTTTTCTCACCCATTTAAACGTAACATTCAATTCCCTTGTTAAGCTTTCAATTTCCCTGATCCTGTGCCTATAGACCCAAGGAGTTTGGCTGTGAAATTGTGTCCAGGAAATTACCACCTGAAAGTCCCCTTCCACTACTAGCAACTGAAAATCAAACTGCCTTGCAAATTTCAGCCCTTGAAACAGAGCCAATAATTCTGCTGTTAGTGGATCTCCTTACTCTACAGGACCTGAGTAAAGTGCTAGTATCCCACCTTCTATATCACGAAAACCACCACCTAACCAGCCCTTACTTCATTTCCCAAAAAGCTTCCATCAAAGTTTAGTTCAGTATTTTAAAAGCGCAAGGCGCAAAAAAGGTGCAACGGCCAATTTGTACCCAAGGCGAGAGGCACAAGGCGCAAAAATACAAAAAAAAATGCTAAAAATATATATATCAGAAAATTCAAAAAAATGCAAAAATATATATATTAAACATAATATTAATAAGAAATATACGCTTAAATTTTAAAATTAATGGTTTAAAAAACCCATTATCTAAAATTAAAATACATAAACATATTACATTCCTGATCCTACGAGTCGCCTTTGTGCCACGCCCCTCGAGGAAAGTCCAAACAAGCCCATGTTTCAGGTCTTAAATTCTTAATTCTCACACAAAAGATAATGATATTATAATTTTAATTGCCTTTTAAGAAGATATTTTATTAAGATGAATGAACAACATTAGCAAATAGAGGGTTCTGGGAGGCATGGTCGAGGTCCAAGGGTGGAGCCCCCGGCCCAGCCACTAGGCTCAAAAAAACAAAAAAAAAAAAAAACGTACAATTTTCAAAAGGCACATGTCTGGGCCAAGACGCAAGGTGCATCAGGTGTACGCCTTTTGAAAGTGTTGCGCCTAGGACTTAGGCGAGGCGACTACCCTAAAATGCGCCTAGGCACTCCTCATGCGCACCTTTTAAATCACTGTTAGTTTGACAGCATTGAGTGTTGGTGGTCTCCATTCCATAACCATCCTTTCTTTCTCTTGAGCTGAATTTGCCACTTCCTTCCATGATCCCAACGTCATTAAAGGAAATGTCATGGAAGCTTTCCAAGGTTTTTACCCGATGTGCAACTTTATCTTGATGGATTCCATGATCTCCGGCACAGGCCTACTCTTTCCATTGAAGATTCTCCAATTCCTTTTGTTAGCATAGGGGTATTTCTGTCTTTATACCTTGATTGATGTTGCTGATCTGTAATGTTGTGTTGAAACATGTGCTCTTAACTTAAGGGCACATAGGTCTTTTCAGTCATGTTTTAATAATAATATAAATACTTACTGGCCAACTGGGAGAAGTCAAGTTGACTCTTTCAGTTCGAACCAGAATTCTTTCTTCTCTCGTTCTCTCTTTCTCTCTTTCTTTATCACTTTTTCTTCTTCTACATAACTGAACTCAGTCAGGCTGAACTCTAAGGCAGACCTGAATTATAACATGGTATCAGAGCTAGGTTAAATCTGCCTAGATTTCTGCTTGCCTAGGGTTCATTCTCTGCGCACCCTATCTAGGGTTTTCCTCTTTTTTTTCTGTGTTCGATTGGAGATAAGGGAAAGGGCTGAAAAGGAGTGATTGCCCTCTTCCCTTGGGGGTCTCTATGCCTCCAGTCAGGTCGTATGTGGTCGGTTGCTGTGATTTCTGAGATCGCCCTCTCCTAGTAGAGGAAGAATAGAGGGCCAAACTGTGTGGGCAGTGGCTGTTGTGTGTGAAGCGGCTGTTGTGTGTGGACTGCTCTCCTGCTCGCATGGGTGTTACTTCAGTGATAAGGTAAGAGATTTCAGTGCATGATATCTGTTATGGATTAAATAGGAGGTGTGTTTCAGACCATTTGCTAGGGTTTCGGCCAGTAAGTGCTAGGGTTTATGCTGGTTTCTTTGTGCATTTTGAAGGAAGATATATGATCATATAGTGGTGAGATTTCAGGTAGTTGTAGGAGTAGGGTTTGTGGTGTGAGCACACTTTTCAGCAACAAGTGCTGAAATCAATGTGACAGGTGTGATCTAGGGTTTGTGGTCTAAAGAGCACACATTCCAGCAACAATTAGTGCTGCAATCAGTGTGACAGGTGTGACCTAGTGGTGTGTACTGTGCAAATCTCGGTGATACTAGAATTCAGCAAGTGTGCAGAATTGGTGATAACATAATGGGAGACAATAATGATTATAAACCTAGTGTGATGGTGCCTACAGACTACCTGAATGTTCAAATGACCTCCATTAAGTTAAATTGAGAGAATTATGTGCCTTGGGCTAAATCCGTTGAAGTCTTTCTGAAGGCAAAGAAGAAGGTAAAACACATCAGAGAGGAGAAACCCTCCTCTGACTCTCACGAGTATGAAGACTGGGAGCAAGAGGACGCTCAGATCATCACATGGTTGTGGAACAGTATGGAACCCAGGATTAGTGTGAACTTCATGTTCCTTGATACTGCCAAAGATGTGTGGGACCATGCAAAGAAATTGTATTCGGGGCAGGACAATACAACCAGAGTTTATCAGCTTTATCAAGAGTACTTTAATCTGCAACAGGGCAATCAGAGTCTTGAGGAGTACTTTGCCAACATGAGGAACATACGTAATGAGTTGAATGTCTATCATCCTCTCACTTCTGATGTCAAGATTCAGCAACAACAGAGAGAGTAGCTTGATGTGACTAGATTTTTGGTGGGACTAAAGTCTGAATATGAACCAGTACGGGCTCAGATATTAGGGGGATCAGCTCTTCCGTCCCTAGAAGAGGTATTTGCTCGACTTCGGAGGATTTCTATCGGATCTACTGAGAACTCTAATATCTCAGATAGATCTGCCTTTGTTGCATCGAAAGGCCGTGGTGGTAGAGGTGGAGCTCGGGGAGCTCAGTCTGGCCGTGGTGGTGGTAGTGGTTCTGCATATGGCCGAAGTGGCAATGGTGGGTCTACTCATAATCGTGGTGGTGGTCGTACTGGGAGCAGAGATTCAGGAGGAGCCCGTGGTAGAGGACGTAGCTCAGGCCCGAGGAAGTGCACTCATTGTGGTATGGATGGACATACCATCAACTATTGTTATGATCTACATGGTCCTCCCTCAACCTGGGCCAATCATGCCGCGACTGGTGACTCAAGTTCCAGCTTTAGACAGGAGAATCATTCATCTAACCAGTTGCCTCCTACATCCACAGATGGTCCCATGAAGGAGATGGTGAGTGTTCCCCGTGATGAATATGAGAGGCTTATCCAATCACAGCAGAATACGGCGACTTTTGCTCACTCAGGTATGGCTTGTCTGGCATCTACACCCAATCCCCGAATCATTGACTCTGGAACCTCTGATCACATGACTGGAACTCCAGGTGTGTTTTCCTCCTTATCTCATTGCTCAACATCACAATCTGTCACCCTTGCTAATGGTTCCACATCCTCAATTTGTGGTGTTGGTAATGTTGACCTAGATCCTGTATCCCTCTCATCTATTCTGTATGTTCCTAAATTGCCTTTTAACCTTATGTCTGTTAGTAAGCTGACCAAATCACTTAACTGCTCCATTACCTTTTATCCTTCTATGTGTGTCTTTCAGGATCTCAAGACGGGGATGAAGATTGGTGGAGGGCATGAAGCAGGGGGACTGTATTATCATGACGGTGGTGGTGGTAGAACTTCAACAGCTCTCCAATCATCTCTTTCTCCTCTCCAGTGGCACTGTCGATTTGGTCATCCGTCGCTCAAAGTCTTGAAGCCCTTGGTTCCGTCCTTGAGTCAGCTTTCTGTTTTGGATTGTGAGTCGTGTCAGTTTGGGAAACACCATCGTGTTCCCTTTAGTTCTAGGGTTGATAACCGTGTGTCGAGTCCTTTTTCTTTAGTTCATTCAGATGTTTGGGGTCCTTATAAAGTAATGTCATATAATGGATACAGATATTTTGTCATTTTTGTGGATGATTTTTCAAGGATGACGTGGCTCTATTTAATGAAAGAAAGAAGTGAATTGTTTACCATTTTTCAAAAATTTTATGCTGAAATTCGTAACCAATTTGGTACCCACATCAAAGTTTTTCGTTCTGATAATGTCCGCGAATATTTATCCTCATCATTTCAGGAATACCTGGACCAACATGGCATTATACATCAAACCTCGTGTACCTACACCCCACAACAAAACGAGGTGGCTGAGAGAAAGAATCGCCATCTCCTTGAAACAACAAGATCCCTAATGCATCACATGCATGTTCCCAAACCTTTTTGGAGTGATGCAGTGCTTACCTCTTGTTTTCTGATTAATCGGATGCCCACGTTCATCCTTGATGGTCAGTCTCCGTTTTAGGTCTTGTTTCCCACTTTGTCTCCGTTCCCTCTTACGCCGAGAGTTTTTGGGCGTGTTTGTTTTGTCCATAATCTGGGTCCCGGGAACGACAAGTTTGATGCCCGTTCTCTCAAGTGCGTCTTCCTTGGCTATTCTCGGACCCAGAAAGGGTATAGGTGTTACCATCCTGGTTCTCGACGGTCCTTTGTGTGTGCTGATGTCAGTTTCTTTGAGTCTACTCCATTCTTTTTGGGGTTTGGTGATGCTTCTTCCTCCTCATCACCTCCTCATCTTCCACTTCCCGTTGTCGATCCTCCTCCCTTTGTTCCAGTTGTGACCAAATCCTTGCCTCCGGTGCCACGACCTGTTGAACGCCCACCTATCCGTCATGTGTATACACATCGCCCACGTGCACCAGCTACTACTCCTCCGGCTACATCTCCGTCAACGGATCCGGCACCAGACCCCCACTTAGCATCTGAGATTGATCTACCCATTGCTTTGCGGAAAGGTAAACGTACTTGCACCCTTCATCCCATTTCTAATTATGTTTCTCTTACTCACTTTTCCGCTTCCCATCGCCAGTTTGTTACCTTGTTATCATCAGTTATTGTTCCTAAAGATGTCCAGGAAGCCCTTGCCTCTCCAGGGTGGTGCCGTGCCATGGAAGAAGAACTCTCAGCCCTTCATCATAATCATACTTGGGACCTCACTGCTCTTCTTCCTAGGAAGCAAGTTGTTGGTTGTAAGTGGGTTTATACGGTTAAGTATCTGCCTGATGGTAGTGTTGAACGCCTGAAAGCGCGATTAGTTGCAAAAGGGTACTCCCAAACCTATGGCATTGACTACATAGAGACCTTCTCACCGGTTGCTAAGATAGGGTCAGTTCGTGTTGTGATCTCTCTTGCAGCCATGTATGAGTGGCCACTATATCAGCTTGATATCAAGAATGCCTTTTTGCATGGTGACTTACTCGAGGAGGTCTACATGGAGCAACCTCCAGGGTTTGTTGCTCAGGGGGAGGATGGTAAGGTGTGCAGACTAAGGAAGGCTATATATGGGCTTAAACAGTCTCCTCGAGCATGGTTTGGTAGGTTCAGTGAGGTGGTAAAGAAGTTTGGCATGAAACAGTGCAAAGTTGCCCATTCTGTATTTAGTCATGACTCTCCGGGAGGAAAAATACTATTGGTGGTGTATGTAGATGATATTGTTATTACTGGGAATGATAACATTGGTATTGACAGGCTGAAGACTTATCTGCAGGATCACTTTCAGACAAAGGATCTGGGTAAACTGAAATACTTCTTGGGGATAGAGGTAGTGAGATCCAAGTATGGGATTAACCTGTGCCAGAGGAAGTATGTGCTTGATTTGCTGGAAGAAACAGGCTTGTTGGGTGCCAAACCAGCTGAAACACCCATGGACACAAATACCAAGCTAAGCAGTGATATGGGTGAAGTGTTTGAAGACCCTGGCAAATACCGACGACTTGTGGGCAAACTGAACTACCTAACCATGACCAAACCAGACATCTCATTTGCAGTTAGTGTTGTAAGCCAGTTCACGCAAAAACCTCTGATTCCTCATTGGAATGCAGTTCTGAGAATTGTGAAGTATCTAAAAGGGGCCCCGGTCGCGATCTAATATACAAGAGTGGGGGAAAACTTGAAATAGAAGGGTATTCTGATGCTGATTGGGCCGGTTCTATGTCTGATAGGCAGTCTACTACAGGCTATTGCACGTGTCTGGGAGGTAACCTGGTGACATGGAAAAGTAAGAAGCAGACGGTTGTGGCAAGAAGCAGTGCAGAAGCAGAATATAGGGCTATGGCGTACACCGCTTGTGAATTAGTATGGCTAAGGAACCTTCTACAGGAAGTAGGGTACAACATTAACACTCCAATGAAGCTCTATTGTGATAATCAGGTTGCAGTTCATATCTCCTCTAATCCAGTGTTTCATGAAAGAACCAAGCACATTGAGGTTGACTGTCACTTTGTGAGGGAGAAGGTGCTGAATGGAGAGCTAGACACTACACATGTTAATACAAGAAAAAAGTGGGCTGACTTATTTACAAAAGGCTTGAGTCGGAGAAGAGTGGACTACATATGTAACAAGCTGGGAGTATATGATATATACTCACCAGCTTGAGGGGGAGTGTTAGCGTAGGGGTATTTCTATCTTTATACCTTGATTGATGTTGCTGATCTGTAATGTTGTGTTGAAACATGTGCTCTTAACTTAAGTAAGGGCACATAGGTCTTTTCAGTCATGTTTTAATAATAATATAAATACTTACTGGCCGACTGGGAGAAGTCAAGTTGACTCTTTCAGTTCGAACCAGAATTCTCTCTTCTCTCTTTCTCTCTTTCTCTCTTTCTCTCTTTCTCTCTTTCTTTATCACTTTTTCTTCTTCTACATAACTGAACTCAGTCAGGCCGAACTCTAAGGCAGACCTGAATTATAACACCTTTCTTCCCAATAATCCAAATCAGAGCTGCTCTCACTGCTTTCCACAGAATTCTTCCTCTCTTCTTCGACTGTCTCAAGAAGTGTGGATCAAAGAGACCCAACACATCCTAAGGAGGTGTCCATCAGCAACCAAAAAGAGAACAAAAATGCTCCCAAATAGAAAGTACAAAAGCACAGTGAATAAACAAATGTGAAAAACTTTCTCCACTAGTTTTGCAAGTCACGGGTATTTATCATCCCAAGAAAAATCTCCCAACAAAAGGCCTGAATTTTTGGTGGAATCAGCTTGCTCCAAATTTCTTTAACCAGGAGGTTTAAACCCAAGGTTGTAGGCTGAATTAGGTTATTGAAAAAAGAATAGGTGAAGATGCCATCAGTAGGGATTGTCCAAACCTTTGTGTCCTCTATCCTTTAGTCTAGGAAAAATGACTCCAGCTCGGCCAATAGATGTATTAGAGACTCACATTCTGTTATGGACGCATTCCTCGGAAAGACGTACCATCGCCGCCGGCAGCAACAGGAACCTGACCCACCGCCAGATTAGATTAGATCATCTTGCTTGTTCTTATCTTATTCTATTGCTCTTATCTTATCTTGTTAGTAAGTTATCAGATTAGGATTAGTTTATCTTATTATCAAATTAGGATTAGTTTATCTTGTTATCAGATTAGGATTAGTTTATCTTATTATCAGATTAGGATTAGCTTATCTTATCCTTAGCAAGATAGAATTGGAAGTCTCCCTATTAAGCAAGGAGACTCCCTATGATTAGGACTCTTGTAATCTCCTATTTAAGGAGACACCATTATTGAATGAGGATATTGAATATTCAGTCAAGAAAGAGAGTAAAGGAGAGTTAGGTGATCTCTTGAACAAATCACCATTAGGGCGCCTAGATAGGTTCATCAAGAGCAGGGAGGAACAAGGGAAAACAGAGGGTTTTCCCCGTGGACCGACCCATGACAAGATCCTATTCGCGGGCCCATAACAACTTGGTATCAGAGCCGGTCGTCATGGGAGATCTGCAGCAGCTATCATCCAGGGTCCACGAACTGGAGCATAGGCTCGTAGAAACCAGCAGGGAGGTTCATGAGGTCAAAGACGATGTCCGGGAGCTGCGACGCTTGCTGGAATCGTATTTCTCTAACAGGGAGAGGAATCCAGAAGGGGCTGTAACCACAAACAGCCTCCGACCAGACTTGACGGAGCCGTCCGGCGAACAACAGCAGCAGCAGCAAACTCTTCTTGGTCCACAGCAACAGCAACACCCTCAGCCACAGCAGCCAGACAACCAACAACAGCAACAACTGCAGCAGCAGAAGCAACAACATGATCAACAACAGCAACAGCAGCTTCTCCGAGCAGCTATTACTAGTCCTAGTATAGTTGCCCTGAAACTGGCCCCTAAGTCCTATGGGCCCTTCAAGGTTCTACGACGGATTGGCAGTGTGGCCTACCAGCTGGAACTGCCAGAGACCAGCCGGATTCATGATGTCCTCCACATCGCCTTGCTGAAACCATTTACGGGTGTTCCTCCGGACCAAGTCCCCTCCCTACCACCCCTGCAAGATGGCAAACTGATTCCCCAACCTAAAGTTGTCATCCGCTCTCGTTTCAATCAAGGAGTTCTTGAAGTCTTGGTGAAATGGTGTAGCTTACCATCGACCGAAGCCACATGGATCCCATTGACAGAGTTCCAAGCCACATATTCGGAGTTCGAGCTTGAGGACAAGCTCGTAGTCCAAGAGGGGAGTAATGTTATGGACGCATTCCTCGAAAAGACGTACCATCGCCGCCGGCAACAACAGGAACCTGACCCACCGCCAGATTAGATTAGATCATCTTGCTTGTTCTTATCTTATCTTGTTAGTAAGTTATCAGATTAGGATTAGTTTATCTTATTATCAGATTAGGATTAGCTTATCTTATCCTTAGCAAGATAGAATTGGAAGTCTCCCTATTCAGCAAGGAGACTCCCTAAGATTAGGACTCTTGTAATCTCCTATTTAAGGAAACACCATTATTGAATGAGGATATCGAATATTCAGTCAAGAAAGAGAGTAAAGGAGAGTTAGGTGATCTCTTGAACAAATCACCATTAGGGCGCCTAGATAGGTTCATCAAGAGTAGGGAGGAACAAGGGAAAACAGAGGGTTTTCCCCATGGACTGACCCGTGACGAGATCCTATTCGCGGGCCCATAACACATTCCATCTCCCTAAGACCCCTTCTGACAAAGCAAACAGTAAGGGGAATCGTGTTTTCAAAGGTTGTTCTCACAGCTAAAGGTCTTCCCAAAACAAGACCTTGTTCCCATTTCCCACATCATATCCAATATGGTTGAGGAAGGAAGGATAGATCACTTGAATTGCTTTCTAGGGAGATGTTGATGAAGCCTTAAGGGCTATTTTTGCATCCAAGCCATTGTTTGACCACCCATGTATACTTTCAATTACCCTGTGCCAGAGCCTTTCTTGTTCTAAGGAGAATCTCCAAAGACATTTTGCCTAAAAGAGCTATGTTTTTCTGGACTAAGTTCCCTATCCCAAGGCCCCCCTGTCCTTTGGTCTACACACCTGCTCCCGTTTCACCAAATGATCTTTCTTTTCATCTCCTAGTTCCCAAAGTAAACCCCTTATCATCTTCTCCAACTTCTTGCTATTTTGATTAGAACTTTAAAAGTGGACAAGTAATAAATAGGAAGGTTAGCCAAAGTAGTTTTGATTAAATTCATTCTCCTTCCCATGGATATATAATTTCTCTTCCACAAAGCTAGCTTACGAGCAAATCTCTCCACAACCAGATTCCAAAAACCTTTAGATCTTGAGTTTCCTCCTAAGGGGAGACCTAAGTGATCCAAGGGCCAACTCCTAATGTCATACCACGAGTCCTACTATTCTAAAGATTTCCTCCTCTTGTAGATTTAAGCCCACAACACAACTTTTTCCTAGGTTAATCTTCAAGTTGGACACTTTTCAAAAAGAAAAAAAAACTAAGGAATTCTTTAAGGTACCCAAAAAATGAGGATTAATAATGATGATATGGTGGGAAAGAACAAAAAATAGGAAGGAAACAACCATGACATGAACAAATACTAGGAAAATGTTGAGACACAAATAAAGGGAATACAAGTGTACAAGAAAAGGCCATGCCAGCCTTTAAAGAATGTAACTAACAGCCAACCACTAGAGCAAACTAAATAACAAACTAGACAAGTGGATTGGACAAGTGGAGAGGCTGGTATAACAGAATTGCAACAGCAGTATATAAATAAGGAAAGGAAGTTAGGAGGGGATTATCGATTTGGGAACTCTCTATCTATCTATCTATCTATCTATCTATCTCTCTCTCTCATTCAGGAGGCAGGCTCCCTCGAAAGAGTCCCTGAGTTAGGCAGTCCCTAACAAGTTGGTATTAGAGCTAAGATGCCAAGCACAAGGTCATCCACAATGGAGAACAGAGTCGACAACATGGAAGGAGAAATGCAAAGAATATCGGCTGACGTCAAAGAAATCAAAGAAAGCTTTGCATCCTTGCTTGAACGACTGGCACAGGCACCACCTGCGCCGAATCAGGAAGAGTGCAGTGACACCAGTCATCGAAGCGGATCAAGAACAGCAAGAATCGAGTTTCCCATCTTCGCAGGGGGAGATTCCACATCTTGGCTTCTGCGAATAGAAAGATGCTTCGATTACCACGACACACAAGGACCTGATCGTGTTCCATTAGCTTCTACACACCTGGAAGGAGAGGCGATCGTCTGGTACCAGTGGTACCGGCAACGGCACCCAAGAGCCACATGGGCAGACTTCACCGATGCCTTAACCATGTGATTTGGAGTCTTGGCTTTTGAGAACTATGATGAAAGCCTCGCTAAGCTACGACAGACCGGCTCCGTCCAAGATTATCAGATGGCGTTCGAAAGATTAGCTGTGCACGTGCAAGGCTGGCCAGAAAATGCGCTTGTCGGCAGTTTTGTTGGTGGACTCGGGGAAGAATTGCGGTTGGAGGTAAAAGCCATGCAGCCCACCACCATTCTTGAAGCAGCAGCATTAGCTCGACTACATGAAGACAAACTGAATCGGGCAAGAAGGATTAATCGACCTCTGGGAGCTATGATCAAACCAGGTATACCGAACCCAAAACCAGGTACCTTGGGTAAACCGGAGCCCAGATCAGGAGTAGGAATCATAGGCAAGGACGCCAACACTGGTTCAGGCCCCGGCTCAGCCAAGAGGTTAACCTGGGCTGAGATGCAAGCCCAACGGGAAAAGGGCCTTTGTTATGCATGTGGTGACAAATTCGGACCAGGCCATCGTTGTAAGATCCCTTAAGTTTTCTTCCTTCAACCTGAAACTGAATATGTCGAGAAATCAACAAACATTGAAGAGCCAATGGACAACCAAGAATGGGGGCAATGGACAAAGGAATACCCAGAAGTATCCCCGCAAGCCTTGACCGGTCTTGCTTCTTCTCAAACTATGAGAGTAACCAGACTGGTACAAGGGTGCCATGAGTTCGAGGTAGATCTGCACCCCATGGAAATCAATGGAGCAGATGTAGTTCTCAAAGTCCAATGGTTAAGGCAACTAGGGCCGGTGATATGTGATTGGGCCCGTCTCACCATGGATTTTCAAGTGGGCAGCTCACAGGTGCATATTCAAGGGCAGTTGTCCAAGGGTCCAGGACCTACTAGTCTCGCCTCCCTAAGGAAACAGGCAGCAGACCCAACCCACATCGTTTTAATACAGATAGACTCCCACGGGAACGGCCCCATTCTAGCCCAATGAAGCATATCCGAAGAAGGCCGCACACAACTACAGCAGCTACTTCAGAAGTTCTCAGTGATCTTCCAAGAACCTAAGGAACTACCACCGAAACCTGCCCATGATCATTGCATTTCGTTGCTGCCCGGAACTGCACCCACAAATGTAAGGCCCTATCGTTACCCCTATTTTCAGAAACTAGAGATTGAGAGGCAAGTGCAAGATATGCTTGACAGAAAAATTATACAACCCAGCCAAAGCCCTTTCTCCTCGCCAGTATTAGTTGTGAAAAAGAAGGATGGGACATGGCGGTTTTGTATAGACTATAGGGCTCTGAACAACATTACTGTGAAGGATCGATTTCCCATACCGGTAATCGATGAACTACTAGATGAACTCGGCAGGGCCACCATATTCTCTAAACTAGACCTGAGATCGGGATATCATCAAATTCGGGTCCATAAGGGAGACATCCACAAGACTGCCTTTCGTACACACGAAGGGCATTATGAATTTCCGATTATGCCGTTTGGGTTGACCAATGTGCCAGCTACGTTCCAAGCCCTTATGAATGACATATTTCGACCCCATTTGCACAAATTTATACTTGTTTTTTTTATGATATACTTGTATATAGCGCTACATGGGACAAACACCTAGTACATCTACAAATCACCTTGGAACTGCTAAGGACTCATAAACTCCTTGCAAAGGAGTCAAAATGCGCATTTGGACAGACACAAGTACACTATTTAGGGCACGTGGTCAAAAATGGCATTGTAGCAGCAGACCCGGAAAAGATCTCAAGCATGATAAATTGGCCCCGACCTCAAAATGTTAAGGAGTTACGAGGCTTCTTGGGTTTAACAGGGTACTACCGGCGATTCATTAGAGGGTATATGGACTGATTGCTGCCCCCTTGACAAGTTTACTTAAGAAGAACGGGTTCTGCTAGACTAGGGAGGCCCAACAGGCCTTCGAGACACTCAAAACAATTGTCTCGAAGGACTTCATCATTGAATGTGATGTGTCAAGCCAAGGAGTTGGTGCAGTCCTCATGCAAGAAGAAAGGCCACTAGCGTTTTTCAGCAAAGCAATGACAGCACAGAAATGGGCCAAATCAGTATACGAACGCGAACTGATAGCAATTGTTCTTGCAGTTCAGAGGTGGCGGCCCTACCTTCTAGGAAGGAGGTTCATCATACGAACTAACCACCAGAGCCTAAAATTTCTATTGGAGCAGTCCGTACTATCCCCGAAACAGCAGCGATGGATAGCCAAATTACTTGGCTACGATTATGTCATTAAATACAAGGCAGGGCACACTAACAAGGTGGCGGATGCACTGTCACGCCAGCCACAACTATTTCCATTACTTCTCACGGGCCCAACATGTTCCATCATGGGTCATCTAAGGGAAGAAGCTGAAAGGCACCCACAACTGAGCAAGCTGCGTTCACAGGTCCAAGAGGACCCTACTAGCCACCCAGGGTACACAGTGGAGAATAACTTGTTGTTGTATAAACGCCGAATGGTGATACCACAGGATTCAGCCCATATTCAGCAGCTTTTGGAAGTGTTCCACTCATCCCCAGCAGGTGGACACTCAGGGATCCTGCGCACTTACAAGAGACTAGCCACCCAATTCCACTGGAAAGGCATGCAAAATTCGGTCCAAAAATTCATAGTCGAATGCGTCATTTGCCAGAAAAATAAGGCGGATACCCAGTCTCCAGTAGGACTGCTACAACCACTCCCAATTCCTACACAAGTGTGGGCAGATATATCCATGGACTTTATAACGGGGCTCCCCCTTTCCTATGGCAAGTCCGTCATTCTCGTAGTGGTTGATAGATTCACCAAATACTGCCATTGCCATTTTCTCCCTCTGTCCCACCCCTTTACAACCTCCATGGTGGCTGAGATTTTTACTAAGGAGGTGGCACGACTGCATGGTACCCCTAACTCTATTGTCTCAGACCGCGACCCTATTTTTATGAGTCGTTTCTGGGCAGAACTTTTTCGACTACAGGGGTTTGGAAACCTATCTAAGGTGCTATGCAGGGGATAGGCCACGTCAGTGGCTCAAGTGGCTTCATTGGCCAGAATGGTCATACAATACCATGTATCATAGTGCACCAGGAATGACTCCCTTCCGGGCTCTATATGGACGGGACCCACCTCCCCTATGAGAAAGGGTCTACAGCAGTAGCAGCAGTAGAAGACCAACTCCTCCAGCGAGATAGGGTGTTACAAGATCTCAAATCTTACCTCCATCGAGCCCAACAATGGATGGCAGACTCCTACAACAGAAGGCATAGGCCTGTCCAGCACCAGATTGGGGAGCAAGTCTTCCTTAAATTACAACCATACAAGCAAGTTTCAGTAGCAGGCCACCGGTGGAACAAACTGAGCCCTAGGTACTTTCGGCCCATTTCGGATTGTGGAACGCATTGGGTCGGTGGCATACAGGCTTGACCTCCCAGCAACATCAAAATTACACCCTGTATTCCATGTATCCCTATTGAAGAAATGGCCAAAAACAGGAGCAATAACAACAACCACCCTCCCATCATTCTCGGAAGATGGCCAAGTTCAAACTGAGCCCACTCAAATAACAGATTTCAGGTGGATATGCAAAGGGAATCACATTGAACCAGAGGCATTGGTGGTATGGTCAAGTCTCCCAATTGAGGATGCAACTTGGGAACCTTACTTGGATTTACAGAATAGATTCCCACATCTTGACCTTGAGGGCAAGGTCACTTTCAAGGGAGGAGGGACTGTTGAGACACAAATAAAGGGAATACAAGTGTACAAGAAAAGGCCACGCCAGCCTTTAAAGAATGTAACTAACAGCCAACCACTAGAACAAACTAAATAACAAACTAGACAAGTGGACTGGACAAGTAGAGAGGCTGGTATAACAGAATTGTAATCTCTCTCTCTCTCTCCCTAACAGAAAAGGTGGTGGTCCTACTATGGGCAATTTGGAAGAACAAAAATTGGAGGACCTTCAACGATACGGAATTGAGTCCATCTCAAACAATACAAAAAGGCAACAACAAAGTATAAGGAATTTTATGAACTCCAATAATGGCATTAAATAAAAGTAGAAAGGTCAGGTAAGGGTTAAATAGAAACCACCAAGTGATCAAATAACAATCAACTTTGACACATCAGGAGGAACAATGATGGCCAAACCACATTAGAATGCATTGCAAGGGATCATTGGGGCAGATAATCACCAAAACGCCTAAGCACGTTGACATCACCTCGATAAACATGACAGAAGCTTGGGCAGCAAAGGAGGCACACATAATGGTAAAGAAAACAGGAGCAAAGAAGATATGAATAGGAGACTCCAAGCTAATCATTGAGAGCCTACAGAAATACAGAATAATATAATACCACCATGTAACATTCAAAGTTTAATTAGAGATTGCAAGGACAAAGCGAGAGAAGAGGAAATAGAAATCAACTATTTGCATGCATACAGATAAGAAAACTAAGTAAGGTATTAGTTAGAAAAACTTCGCTACAACAGGGACAACACATTTAATAGGGATTCTGCAGATCCAGATCTGAATTAGATCATGCGTACCTCACTACCTCCTAAGACCCCATAAGGCAGCACCAGCATTGGGTAATGGCCTTTTTTCAGTAACTCTAATTCCTTTTATGGGTACATTTATACAAATTAGGAATTTGTAGATTGTAACCTTAGGGATTTATTTTACAAACCGTACATGGTATTACTCAATTACCACTTTTAGTGCATTTCAAGTTATCACTTATAATAATCTTCAGGTTTCTCATCTGTAGTGATTCTGTGATATATGTTTACTGCATAAGTAGTTTTAAATTTAAACAAGGAAACTTAGTGGGTGTCTTGGAGGGATGCATTTCGCCATGAATCAGGAAGACGCCACTCTATGCATCACCTCATTGAAAAACATGTTTGCTGGAGGACATATGCTGATTGAGTGTTTTAAACTGATTTAACTTTATTAATAAATTTATTATAAATAAAGATATGGTCCTCAGAAAATCGGTCAGCCCTTTTTACTTTCAATAGACCAGATCAGAATGGTGACTCAAGAAATGTCAAAATGGAAATTCAAGGACAATCCATCTTCCCAGATTTCTTCCCAAATCATTAAAGGAACATTTCTGCATGAATAATCAACTTAACCAAACATGATACATTCCCAATTCTGCATCAAATAGATGTTACAACATGGTGAAATAGGTAAGTTGTGAAATGCATAAATCCCAAAAACCACCCTTTTTCCAATTTAAGGTTGAGTGTAGTCCTTGTAAAAGTTGGGCCTGGGATTAGAAAGTGAAAATAGAAAATAGTAATCCATGAGAGTACTATAATTCATAGTTGTAGGATGATTAGCATTGCATTTAAAGCTCATTCCCATGCTCTTGCCAAAGATGCACTTCACTAGTTATATTAAGACAACAAAATAAAGTTCCATTTACAAATCATGTTGCACAGATTTTCCGAGTTGGGGAAGGAATCCTTCAATGGACAAGATGTTGATGCCTGAAAGACTGAAACTACTCTATTATTAATGGTGATGCCAACAACACACCTTGCTAGTGCTGATTCAGTGATGGTTATTGTTCTTCCCTTCTTCTCTCTTCTTCCCCTGTATTTTTCCTCCTTATTTATAAAAGTATGAATAGATATATCTTGGTTCAGTAGGATTTCCCTTTTGTTCTTTTACCCCTGAAACTTAAATGGTGCACTAAAACTCCATAAGCCTTGCCTTACAGCTTCCCTGCCAGCACTTCTCAGTCTTCCCTATGGACATTGCAACAGTTTGACCTGCCAATAAGTTCATTATACATCCCACATTTGCTCTTCTTCTTAAGATTCCCTCAATGCCTAATGGTCCCAAATTTCATATAGAAAACCAACCAAAGTACAGTTCAATGATGTCTACTTGATCAAGGAATATCTACACAAGTTCAACCAGTGGAAGTACATCTTTATACAGAACATCAATCTGAAACAAATGAATCCACATGATCCCATGGGATCTTTCCAACACCTTAGCCTAATGTGTGACTCTAGCAACAATCACATAATTGATGGCTTAAGCTAAGCTATTGATCAAAAAAAAAATGGCTTAAGATAAGCCAACATGATCCATTGAAACCTGGCATTCCTTTCTTCTCAGATAGAAAATCAATCAAAGAGGGTCTTTAACCAATGTTGTTCCTGGCTAATGGCTATCTGGGGTATTGGGAGGGGTAGACTAGAGATGGCCCTAACCTTTAGCATTTTCTAGCATGAAGTGATCACTCTCAGAAACCTTCTTTCCAAAGTGCTCAGTAATAATAGCTAATATATATTAATATGGTAAAATGGTCAGATGACAATGTGCAACTCATAACTCACTTGATTCTAGGGTAAATGATGTGTAAGAGATGGACTCCTTCCAAACATGTAATACTCTATGATTACATCTTATAAGTCTGTGAACTCTCAAGTCAACTCAACTAAACCTTGCCCCAAATATATAGGACTGATTAAATGAATCCCGTTCTAACATTCTGCTCTGTTGTTCCATATCAATTGTTAAGTAATGGGCCCTTACAAGTCTTTGAACTGTGATATATAATGTTGTGCTGGAATTGTGGTTTTGACATTATGTGCACATTACAGACCATACTTGGTGAATGAAATCCTTACTAACACCTTACAAATAGCAACTTCATTGATTGTTAATAAATATCTCATGAAGCTATATATATTCCAACAAATTCCCAACACAGGAAGGTCCATAAAAGAATACAAGGAGAAGATATGGACTCATCTTTCACTCTTTTGATGACTATCAAGTTTGACAGCCCTAGGAGTAGAACAGAATATTGTTCTAATTATTCTACCTTCTCAATCTATTAAAAAAGGACACCATAGTTTCTCTTTAGATAGTTCAATCCTTCTTATGTTGACTGATCATTTAATAACTTGCATTATCTTAAGAAGCTATATTCCATAAGGAGCAGACATGACTCCATACAATTGAAAAGTACCATCATTTGTTTTATCCTTCCTTCGTTCACAAAAGAATATATGCTCTTGATTTTATTTTCTATTTTTCCATTTCTTTTTTCCACAACAGTGCCAGTGACATCTCTGCTTTTCCCTTTTTCTTCTGCTACCACGTGCAACGAAGCATCTTAGACGCCTACAATTGATACTGATTCCATTTAACATTAAAAAAAGCATTAAAGAAAACATAAAATCCCGAATACAGAAATATATTATATTTTAAACAATAAAAGATGCTTCTAATAGCCGCTTCCTTCAATTTTGTCGCCACTCTTCGGCGTTTCTACTTCAGCTAAAGGCGCAGAATTTTCTTTAAAATGGCAAAATCTTAGTAACCTATTTAGAAAAAAAGAACATCAGAATCCCAAGGAAACAACAGAAAGATTGCATTGTAAGCGACTCTAGTCACAGGCAATGAATTCTTTAGCACCGCATTATCAATCAAAATCAAACACATTGTACCCAAATCCGCTTTCGATCACGGAATTCGTAAAGCAAAGCCTTGCAAGGATTCTCAAAGAAATGCAACGAGAACGAGACGGGCATCCCCGGACGTACCATTCTGTAATCCTATGGTGGACTCTTCGGTGTTAATGCTGTAGAGAACGCCCTCGTAGCGAATCTCATACTTGGATGTCAAGCTGATGAGGCTACCAATGTATGAATCGGCCGAAGTGCCCTGTTCCGCCATGAATCTACGTACGATCGATTAAAATACTTCTTCGATGATTAGGGTTTTTTCCTTTTGATTCTTTCGGTTTTAGTTGCAGAGAGCTTTTCTCTTTTATCGCGTTCTCTCTCTATCTCTGTGTCTCTCGCCGAGCACCTTTATTCTTCCTTCTGTCTGAAGTTTTCCGTTAAATTTCAGGTAAGAAAATGTCGTTCCAAAAGCCCTCTATTTTCTCCCTCTCAAATGCGTACGTGCAGACTGAACAGTTTCTCACGAGTGGTTTTTCAAGGGTCTTGTTTGGCTGCATGGATATGTCTCGCCTCGTTCCGGAAAACGGTTTGGTAGATAGAGACGGAGAGTTCTCCACGAGCTGGCAACCCAAATTAACTCGCTGACGTGGCAAGATTCCTATTAACTTCGGACGTGGTAAGATTCCTGCCAACTAATCACGCACTTCATTCTTTTTATGAAAATTATGGCCGTTTTTGGCTGTACTGATTTAAAAAAAGATTTGTTTGGTTGTTATTTTCTCCTTTTTTTGTCAAGTAAGCAATGGCCTGTGAAGGCTGTGATAGTAGCGAAACGTGGCAATAATCTATTGGTCTAAAACTTACCACATTTGAGAGGATGATGTTAAAAGCCATGTAGGCCCCACAAACCTAAAACAAACTTTCCCAATTATAAAGGTCTGGATCTGGATTATTTGTCCCGATTTTAGTGTCTGTTTGGGATAGCTTTCAGGACGTGGCTTCTGATATTCTGAGTTGGGTCTGGGCCCCATACAAAAATGGAAGAAGACAAGAAGTTGTGTTTGGTGAAAAGCCGGAAACCCAAACCATTGTAATGCAACTTTACCCCGGGTAACTTATCCGGAACACACATGGGTACTCAACTAACTCAACATGAGCAACTTTTTTGTAGCAGTTCAATCCAAACGCAAAAGCCATCACAAACAGAGCCTTATTTGCGTTCAGCTTGGCTTTGGTTGTTCCTAAGGCTGTGTTTGGTTGCAGTACAATTTTATTTGCTCTAGTACAAATGTATGGAAGTACAAATGAAAAAAATACAAAATTCGTTTTAATTTTGTTTTGGATTTTACTTAATTTTTCTTTGTCTTATTTTACTTTATTTTTATTGCAACCAAACAAAGTAAGGTAAAATTCGAAACAAAAAATAAATCAAAATTTACACTCAAAACATTTGCACTGCCATAATTTTGCATCGGTGCAAATAAATTTACACTGAAACCAAACACAGCCTAAGACTCCGTTTGGAACGAGTACAAATGCAAATATGTACAGTGCAAGTACATATAAAATAATACAAAATATAAGGTTTTGCACTCTACATATTTGCATTTGTACTCCTTCCAAATTGAGCCTAAGGCTCCGTTTGAAAGGAGTACAAATACAAATATGTGAGTGCAAAGTTTTGTGTTTTGTATTATTTTGTATGTATTTATACTGCATATATTTGTATTTGTACTCCTTCCAAACTGAGCTTAATATGTAGAGTACAAACCTTATATTTTGTATTATTTTGTATGTATTTATATTGTACATATTTGCATTTATACTCTTTCTAAACTGAGCCTAAAACTTGAATGGGCCACTATTGCCATATTACAAAGTCCCAGTTGTGTATTAAAGATAGCCCTAGTTTAGTACCTATTTTTTTCTTTCACCATAAAAATAGCTATTTTTCTCTTTATTTCTGGTAATTTTGTTGGACCCAACAGTCCTATTCACCATATAGGGTTTGGTTCGAAATTGGTTTTACACATTTACTTAGGTTGTGTTTGGTGGCAATGCAATTTTATTTGCACTAGTACAAATGCATGGGAGTACAAATGAAAAAAAGCAAATTCTCGTTTGACTTTGTTTTAGGTTTTACTTTATTTTGCTTCATGTCTTAATTTACTTCATTTGTACTGCAGTCAACAAAATAAACTAAAATTTGAAACATAGGTATCTCGGTCAATGATGACCAAAATCCCATTGACAACTCCCCCCCCCCCCCCTCAAGATTTGAAAAATAGACCAAGAATAAGGCAAGCCAAGGGATAAAGGAAAAAAAAAGTAAAACAATAGAACAACTCATAACAAGAATAGGGATGGCAATGAGGTGGGTTTTGTAAATCTTCCTTCCTAAACCTTCCAACTTGTACCTACCCCAAAACCC
The DNA here is from genome assembly GCF_055504915.1 of Nelumbo nucifera. Taxonomy (NCBI): domain Eukaryota; kingdom Viridiplantae; phylum Streptophyta; class Magnoliopsida; order Proteales; family Nelumbonaceae; genus Nelumbo; species Nelumbo nucifera. Next base: position 12,546,393 of record NC_142649.1, on the reverse strand, counting down.
ATAGCGGGTTGGATTTTGAGAATCCAAACCATCCCCACACATGAAAATGCAAAACCCTCCCAAACCCTATCCTCCACGCATTCAAGGGTAGGGGGATTGGATTTAGAGACTGCATCTAACTTTCTATTATTTTTTGTTATATATAAGCAAAAAATAAATAAAATAGCACAAACAACATAACAAAATTTCCAATTATTTGATTAAGACATCTAAAAAGCACACAAGCTATCAATTATACTTCACATAAAATTCAAAATATCGCTAAATTCAATACCTAATATATAAAGTTTATATACTTTCCAACAATATGTGGGTTGGAGAGGATCGGATTTAGCCTAATACCATACCCTACCCAAAACCCGTCCTTCAAACAAAAAAAAACCACCCCATCGAGGCAAGTAGGGGCGAATTCCCACCAGATTGGATAGAAATTGCCATCCCTAAATAAATCTATTTATGAATAAGGCCAAAGATGATCATCCCAATTTGACAAATCTTTGAAGACGGACTGGTAAGTTAGTGGAGGCCCATGCACTCGGCATGTTGTATGCCTTCAAATCACCCTAGCTTGGCCCAGGAAGGGCCCATCTATTTATAAATTAGATCAAAATAACTTAGACAAGAAAAAAAAAGAACATCTGCACTTAATTTTTGTTTTTTTTTTTTGGTATTTCACCTAGTGTTTGACTGTTTGTTTAAGCCTTGGCAAAATAGACTGGCCAAAATCACTGTCCCTAGGCCCACTGAGGGGAGTCCGGATCTCCTGCCCATGAAAATCTTGCTCATATTTATCGCAGTCACATATGGAGAACATCTCATCCTCTACATAGTATTATACAGGAGGAAATATTCCTAATTCATTGGGGGTAGTATATTGTGGGTAGGCGTGAGCAGGAGATCCGGAGCCCACTGAGGGTCCATCTATTTATAAATAAGTCCAAAATAGGTCAGGCCAAGGAAAAAAATGCACTTGATGTTTGCTTAGGCTTTTCCAGAACAGCTTAATGGGGCCCACAAAGGACTCGTGTTTTGAGGAATATATAGTGTTTGCAGTTTGAAACTCGTGGGTTTGACAATCAGGCTGCCTTTGGCTCACGTAGGGCCTATGCATCTATGTATTACCCAAATTAGCCTAGCCAAAAAATAAAGGATGCGTATTTAAGTGCCCATCTATTTATGTATAAGCCCAAAACGACCCACCTCGGCCAAAAAATCCTATTTCTATTTTTAAATAAGCCAAAAATATGCTACTCAAGAAAAATATATATACACTTAATGTTTCTTTAAGGCTATGTTTGGTTTGAAGGAAAATGTAGGTAAAGGAAGAAAAAGGTAGGAAAATCTTTACAAACCAAACAAGCTAAAACGTTGTATTAATATATACACTTAATATTTTTTTAATACAAACCTTGTATTAATTTCCCTATCTTTTCCTTCCTTTCTCTACCTTTTCCTTCAAACCAAACATAAGCTAAGTGATTTTTAAAACCTCACAGAGTAGCTTGGTTGGGCCCAGAAGGGGCCCATCTATTTATGAATAAGGCCAGAATATGCTACCCAAGAAAAAACATACATACTGAACAAATGTTTTAGTTAAGGCTTTAGAAAACATTCTGACAGGCCTGGCAAAGGCCCATCTATAACAGTAACTTTATGATCCCCAGTCACCACCCAAGTGCCCTATTTAACGCTTGACAAAGTAGCCATATTGAGCCCACCAAGGGCCCATCAATTTATAAATAAGACTAAAATAGCCCAGCCAAAAAAAGTAAAAACATGCTTAATAATTTTGCTATTTTAGCCCTTTCGAAAATAGCCTGGTTGGGTACCCCAAGGGTCCATGTATAACGATAACTATGAAGGCCCAGTGATGCCCCATGTTCATTTTATTTTTGTTTAGGCTTTACCAAAACAGCTTGATGCAGCCCACCAAGGGCCCATATTTTGAGGAATGTATAGTGATGGCAGTTTAAAATTCATGGTTTTGACAAATAAGCCTGCCTTTGGCCCACGTAGGGCCTATGTATCTATTCTATATAAAAGCCAAGTTAGCGCAGGCCCAAAAGAAAGAGATATGCACTTAAGTGCCCATCTATTTACGTATAAGCCTAAAATAATAACCCAATCCTCCCAAAAAGCATATGCACTCAAGTACCCATCTATTGATAAATATCTAGTGAACTTAGTCTGAAATTCGTGTTGGGCCCATCGGGGGCCCATCTATTTATGTATAAGGCCAAAATATCCTACCCAAAACATAACACAATGAACAAATGTTTTGTTTAAGCCTTTGGAAAACGCCTTGCATAGGTCCAGAAAGAGCCCATCTATAATAGTATCTTTATTCTTTATGATGTCCACTCACGATCCAAGTGGTCTGTTTAACTATTGATAAATCAGCCATTCGGACCCAAGGTTTAAAGTATCAACGCGTATCAGCCTGTATCGGTTGATACGTATCGTTCGAAGACTCAAACGATACCAACTGAGTTACTCTTCAGTTATGATGATAGCGGGACTCAAAGCCGCATCTCCGCTGGGACAAATCATCCAACGTACCAACTGAGTTACTCTTCAGTTAAATAAAAAAATAAAATAAAATAAAAACATATTTAGGAAAAAAACCCGCCTGAGCCTGCCAATGGACCATCTATAAGACTATAACAATAAGTTAATAATGCCTAATGACGGCTGAAGTTCCTTGTCAGAAATAGTTGATGCATTGAGAAGCCTTTGAAGGCCCATCAATGGAGGTCCATTCGCCCATTCACCATGCATCAATGGACTCCGGATCACCTGCCCACGAGAACTATGCCCACATCTACCCACAACACATTATCCCCGTGAATTGGAAACATCTCCTCCTGCATAATACCATGTAAGAGGATGAGATGTTCTCCATGTGTGACTGTGATGTTATGTGGATAGATGTGGACAGGAGATCCTGATTTGTTGATATCTTCAAAATGCACTCATCCTCCAAAAGCATGCTTTTCGACATTCAGAGTGGATTAGTGTACTCTAGTCACTGAAGTTCTAAGGGTCCATTTGGTTTGCAGTTGGAATCGGAATTGGAATGAAAATCTTTTAGAATCAGAATCAGAATGGTCTATTCCTATAGTCTGTTTGGTTCATATAGGAATGGTAATGAGAATTAGAATACGCAGGAATGGGATTTCATTCCAAGGGAGGGGGTAGGGAATGGCCATTCCCTCAAATGGGGGAATGCCATTCCAGCAGGAATGGGAATGGGATTCCAATTCTACCCAACCAAAAAGTTGGAATTGGAATAGCCCATTCCGATTCCAATTCTAAACCCCTATTCCTATGAACCAAACGAGGCCTATGAGATATGGTCCAATAAGGCATATGTAGTTGGAACCCTTTGGCTTAGATGCCAATTTAAAGTTTACTTAGAAGCCTTTGGCTTTCCGTTTGGTTCGAAACAACTACTCTTTCATCCTAAACAAGTTTGGGCAATCTGCTGTGAACAAGCAAATGATGATCTACAAAGCCATATTAGGAGGAGCTACACTATGCGTGCAGTCCACCTGATGATTACGGTTGTTTGTTCGGTATTGATAAAGTTTGGATCTGCACTCGTATTCGATTAAGAACAACAGTAGAAAGAGATTAAAGGAGATAGAAGGGAGAAGAAAAGACTGGTTCGAACGATATAAAATCAATCTCTCTAGTCGATCAGGTTTGTATTTATAGTTTTCTATAATAAAACAGAATGATTGTTATACCCTTACTTAAGTATGGGACACATCACTCAACTTAAACATTACACCTCACACTAAATATAAATAAAGGACCAAACTGCCCCTATACAATCGACACTAACGGGTATCATTGCTATTTCTACTGAAACGTTTTTGGGTTGATCAATACAAATAGATGAGAGATATATATTATCACATCCATCACATATGAGAGTCACTTCAGCTAGAATGACTAGACCTCAACCCCTGCAGCAAAAAACTTCAATTTGACGTCTACGATCAGCCTGTTCAACTATAAATGGCCTCAAATAAGGGTTTTATGACAATTTGTATTGATCAACCTAAAATGTTCAAGTAGAAACAGCAATGGTACCTGATGTAGCGTGATCTAGCTGCTCCCAGCTGGAGGTGATCTGGCTTCCAGATGGATGGCGGACTGAACCTGCAAGCATATTAGAGAACTCGGGGGTGCTAACCCGGCGAGGTCACTCTGATGCTTAAGTTAGTAGGCTAGTAGCGAGCTGAAATTGCTTTTGAAAGTAGAGAGCTTGAGAGTAGGAAAATCACACATACCTTACACCCCTGGGGGGTGGAGCCTTTATATAATGGAGTCCTCACGGGTTTCATGGAGCGGTTCCGGGATCCTCGTCACGATGAGATCCGTTTCCGCGTAAGTTGGGAGATAGTGTTGCCAACTGATAGGGTTTATCGAGTCCGCCCGAATTGGTCGGGGAGATAACGCTGGCTGTTACGTGGCGTGATCCCGTGAAGTCCGAGAACCGTTGGAGGGATTTTTGAGATCCTCACAGTGGCACGTCGGTATCCCCAAGTTGACGCCTTTAAGTCCCGAACTGGACTGAGTGTCAAAGTGCCTTGGCATCGAGGTGTTCTTGTTGCGATCTGGTACCGAGGCGATCTCATTTCGGGGTGACCTTGTCTCGAGGTCACTTTAGCCCGGGGTAGATGGGTACCCGAGATTGTTCTGCCACGGGCTGGTCATGCTGAGCTGTCATCTATTAGTCAGGTCGCGTTCACGTGTCCCCCTGTTACGAGGTCGGGCCAAATCACCCTTCATCAATTGCCCCCCACTCACTGAGCTAGGGGTCCAGACCTGGTGCGGGGAGTTCATGATGTAACAAATGGATTTGGCTCGAGGTCCAGGCCGCTTTGTCAGAAGAATCATTGGTCGGACCAATTCGGCTACTCAGCTCAACCAAGGATAATTCGGGTCGCGTTTGGTTTACGCGCGGACGTCGCGCAACCGGTTTTCTTAGGAGCCGTCGGATCGCTTTGATCTCGACCGTTGATTCTCCGATACAGTAGATATAAATAGGGGGACCCGAGACTCATTTTCTTCGTCATAAGTTCATTAGCCTTCGGTCAGAGGTCGCGTTCAAGCTCCTTAGCTCGGGTCTTCCAGTTTGGTGTTTCTTTTCGGTTCGGTCTTTCTCCTTGGTGAGTCTTCCCTAGCTCTCCTCTTCGATTCAGTTTGTCTTTTTCATGTCTAGTTTCAGTTTTGATAGTCTTCTAGATGAGGCCGAGGTGGGTGCCTCGGCCCAAGTTGATAGTCATACTGAAGCTACTTCGGGTCTAGAAATGGTCGGTTTCCCTCCTGAGTCACAGCCACTCCGGGAGGCACGAGAGGCCTATGGTAACCTGGCATCCACCTTGCACCGAGGTCGGGTGCCAGACAACTTCGGCCCATCGACAATGACGGTGGACAGGCTCCAGGCCTTAATAGCTCGGTACAATCTCCCGAACGACTTCATTTATAGTCTTCCGCTAGGCAACTTCCCTTGGGAGCATGATCACAACGAGATCGTGATTTTCGAGGAGCAGCTCGTAGTTGGTCTTCGTCTTCCGTTGCACCCCTTGATTGTAGAAGTCTTAAAGTTTTTCAACATTACTATAGACCAACTGCACCCGAACTCAATCCGCAACGTAGTAGGGACCACCTCGCTTTTTCATGACTATAACCTGCCCTTTGACCTCGATATTTTCTCTTCGATTCTGTCCATTAAGAAGAACGCCTCCTATGTCCTTCCCGAGCATAGGTGGACCTATTACCTATCTCCTCGTCCGGGCTACAAGCTTCTGCACAAGCTCCCAAATAGGGTCCCGACCTGGAAGAGGGGTTACTTCATGGTCCGAAACACTGAGGGATGGCCCTTCCCAACCCATTAGAGGGCGGCTATTCAGGATCCCGGTGTCAGATTGGGCAGAGCTCGGCCTCAACTTCGTGGACTACGTGGTTGAAGACAAGCTTGCGCAGGTTGGCCTAAGTCCTGGTAGGTCGTCTCTGTTTGAGTTTTTCCTTTATTTCTGATAATGTTGTTGATGTTATGCTTTTGCTGCAGCTCCCATGAAGCTCGTTGCAGATCAACTCCTTGGTCGGATGAAGGGGAAGAAGAAGCGAGCTGCCAAAAGAGCTCGCGTCGAGTCACCACAGGCTACCGTGCCTGAGTCCGAACAGCCCTCCATTACGCAACCTTCAGTGATCGATCTGATCGAGGAGGAACCAGGGAAGGCCTCCCCGCCTCGTGCGCCCGAGGAGGCATCTTCGGAGCCCGCTTTTGCAACCGCCACATGCTCGGGCAGTGAGGAAGCAGTTCGGAGCATCCTGACTCTGAAATATAACCTTCTCAAGAGCAAAAGCGTGGTGTATGCCCAAGAGGTCGCTAGCTGGGCCGATCTGTCGGTCGCTCAGCTCGGAGCTTGAGCGGCTACTCATTGCATGGTGGTAAGTTCTGTCTTGACTTCTTCAATTTCATGCTTAAGACTTTTTTGGTACTAACTATGGTTCTCTTGGCAGGTGAACTTTGCCATACACGCTCTGACGTACCAGTCCGAGCTACATTTGAAGCGGGCTCTAGCGGCTGAGTCCTCGTCTCGCGAAGCTCACACCGAGCTAAATCTGGCCCGTAATGAGATCACCCAACTAAAGAACGATGCTCGGGCTCAGAAGGAGCTTATTTCATTATTAATGTCCGAGAAGGCACACTGAAGCGGGAGGTGGAGAATCTCGAGGCCCATGTCAAGGAATGAACCGAGGTACTTCTTCAGGCGGTGGAAGAATCCAAAGCAAAGGCCGTCAAAGAGTACAAGAGCTCGAAGGAGTTCCAAGGAGAGCTAATCGAAGTCAGGATGGAAGGCTACCGCAAGGGCTTCAAGCTCAGAGGTGGCTGACTAGGCGCGAGTTCCCACAGCTTGATTTGAGCGCTATCACCACCTTAAGGGTTACGAACGAAATGGCCATCGAAGTCCCCGAAGACCCAGACTCTGAGGCAGAGACTGACAATGAGCTACTTGACATTGGAGAGGCCGGTGATGATGAAAGGGTTGATCCTCCTGCTAAGGCCTCGGGCGAAGGCGAAGAGCACTAAGCTTTCCTTGTATATCCCGGGCCTGCGAGCTCAACTTAGAGTAGAGAATTTTCTCCTTTCTTTTTTCTTTTGTAACGAGCTCCTTACATTAATGAAATACACTTTTTTTCCAAATGTTCTAAGTGCAAATAATTCTCTAACTGGCAAACTAACCAAATAAGTATAGCTTACATCGAACTGTCGAGCTACCGAGCTGGACTACAAATAGGGGTAACTTCGCACAATGTACCCGAGGTGCATGGACATTGTAGGGTATCTACCCGACCTATCTGCGCGTGGGCTACTTGGTGATGTTAGTTGTCCCTTTGCTGGGGTTCAACTTTTTCATTGTATGCCGAGGTGGGCTAGACATCATAGGGTTTATACCCGAGATGTCTATACCTTAGGCATGAAATGAGTTACCCATGCCGAAGAGGCGATTAGGTCGTGTCTGCCCATGTTGAGGAGGCGACTGGGACTTATGAGGTGCTGAGGTCTTTTGTCAGCTTGGCACCTTAACCCTTAGACTTTGGGAGCGACTCACAGTCCGCTTTCCTTACCCTTGGTTTTGCCCATGCCGAGGAGGCGACTGGTATTTATCGTAGTGCCGAGGTCTTTTATCAGCCCGGCGCTTTAGTCCTTGGACTTTTGGGAGGGACTCGTAGTCCTCTCTCCAGTTCGACGATCACAAGTAGTATCGCCTTAGGTTGCCGATGTTCCATGCTCGAGGTACCTGTTTTCCTTCTAAGGTTTCGAGCTTATACATACATTCTCCGAGTACCCGACTTACTCGGTAGGGGTCTTCCCAGTTCGGTCTGAGCTTACCGACACCAGGCTCAGGTACCATGACTTTCCTGAGAACCAGGTCGCCGGCACGGAAGTGCCGTTTCTTGACCTGGGCGTTATAGTACCGAGCCACCCTTTGTTGGTAGGCTGCAGTCCAAATGTGTGCTAGGTCCCGTACTTCTCCCAGCCGAGATTGAGGTTTGCCCTCCACTCCCAAGCTGAAAGTAACTCGGCGAAGGGAGTAGATTGCTCCTTTTGGTCTGAAATGACTAATTCGATGAGCTCGTAAGCATCGATTCAATTCCTTAGGCTCTGGGAGCGACTCGCAGTCCGCTCTCCTTACCCTTGATTTTGCCCATGCCGAAGAGGTGACTGGGTCTTATGTGGTGTCGAAGTCTTTGCTAGTTACTTTAGCCCTTAGGCTCTGGGAGCGACTCGTAGTCCACTCTCCTTGATCTTTGATTTTGCCCATGCCGAAGAGGCGACTGGGTCTTATGTGGTGCCAAAGTCTTTGCCAATTTGGCACTTTAGCCCTTAGGCTCTAGGAGCGACTCGTAGTCCACTCTCCTTGATCTTTGATTTTACCCATGCCGAAGAGGCGACTGGGTCTTATGTGGTGCTGAAATCTTTGCCAGTTCGGCACTTTATCCCTTAGGCTCAGGGAGCGACTTGTAGTCCACTCTCCTTGATCTTTGATTTTGCCCATGCCGAAGAGGCGACTAGGTCTTATGTGGTGCCGAAATGTTTTATCAGTTCGGCAGTTCTCGCCTGGGCCAGGCCACCGAGTCATGCCTGGGCCGCCAGGTCGGCTCCTTAGAGCTACGACTGCACTGCATCAGCCTCGTTAGTGACATCGGTTACCCACTCCTACAAGAAGCTACTAGGAGCTCGACCTACGGGGGAAGCACTACTGACTTTAGGTCACCAGCTCGCACCGCCAGGTCGGCTCCTTAGAGCTACGACTGCGCTGCATCAGCCTCGTTAGTGACATCGGTTACCCACTCCTACAAGAAGCTACTAGGAGCTCGACCTACAGGGGAAGCACTACTGACTTTAGGTCACCAGCTCGCATGGGAGCCTTGGAAGGCTCGACCGGCAAGGGCATCCATGCAGTCTATTAGCCGCCTACTCTCGCGGAAGCCACGAAGAGCTCATCTTTGTAGAGGGTACCTCGCGAAGAGGACTGATGAGGCTTTATCTAAGTTGAAATAAAGTTGGTAGAGCTGCTTAGTCTATTGGCCATCAACTTCCTGCATAGCCTTTGAGTTCATAAAAAATGGAAACTAGAAAGTGAGAGCTTTTAGTTTCTAAAAGGTGAGAACTTAGCTTTCTGGAAGAAGAGGACTTAGCCTTTTGGAGGATGAGAACTTATCTTTTTGTAGCGTATCCCACAGACGACACCAATTGATGAATCAATTTTTTGGCTAAGTACCTCATCATTTGGTCTAAGCTGGGGGCAGATTAGATGCCGAGTTAACTGGGTTGAGCTGGGTAGGTTAGGTGCTGAACTGACTGGGCCGAGCTAGGCAAGTTAGGTGACGAGCTGATTGGGCCGAGCTAGGCAGGTTAGGTGACGAGATGACCAGAGTGATGAGCTAACCAGAGGGCCGAGCTGCTTGGTGGCGAGCTGGATTGATTATTGAGCTTCGTCGTTCTTTAGAGACCTGCAAGGAATCAATGCCAGACGACCTGGGGTGGCTAACTCGGCGAGGTCGCTCCGATGCTTAAGTTAGTACTCTCATAGTAGACTGCGAGCTAAAAATCACAAAGTATGAGAGCTAGAATATGCTTACTTCCCCCCTCCCCCCAATGCCATTGGGGTTGGTGCCTTTATATAGGCATTGTTTGGCGTGGGCTTCACGCACCGCATCCGAGATTTCCGCGAGGTCGTCTATGTGGTCCTTGATCCCCGGAGGTAACCACCATGCACGTTGACCACCCTCCGGATCGTTTGGCATGTGGGCCAACTTCCATGGATCGTGGGAGTGTTGGGATATGCATGCCGAATTCGTCAGCGAGCACGTCTCGCAAGCCGCCAGGTCGGCGCTTGTGCCATGCTGCCAGGTCGCGCCTGGGCAGGTCGCCAGTTGCTGCCAGGTCGCGCCTGGGTCAGGCCGCCAGGTCGGCACCTGTGCTAGGCTGCCAGGTCGCGCCAGGGCCAGGCCGCCAGGTCGCGCCTATGCCAGGCCACGCCAGGTCACGCTTGTGCCAAGTCGCGCCAAGGCCAGGCCGCCAGGTCGCGCCAGGGCCAGACCGCTAGGTCGCGCCAGGGCCAGGCCGCCAGGTTGTGCCTGTGCCAGGCCGCGCCAGGTCGTGTCAGGGCCAGGCTGCCAATTCGCACCAGGGCCAGGCCGCCAGTTCGTGCTTGGGCCAGGCTACCAGGTCGTGCCTGTGCCAGGCCGCCAGGTCGTGCCTGTGCCAGGCCGCCAGGTTGGCACCTGTGCTAGGCTGCCAGGTCGTGCCAGGTCGTGTCTGTGCCAGGCCGCGCCAGGGCGTGCCTGGGCCGGGCCGCCAAGTCGGACACCACCAATTTGGCTAAGGCAAGTTATTGTCTAAGTGGTTCCGGGTGTCTCCTACTTGTTCCGAGGTGCCATGTGTCACAATATCATTGGAGGGCCAAATCCACCCTCGTTAGTACCAAACACGACCTATGAGGACCCCTGTTGAAGCATCATTGATAAGAAGGCTGCAAAGAGAAAAGCTAGTGCTGATTTATACTGGCATTTGTTCCTTCATCAGTCTCATTGGAAGTTCAATCTGTTTTGCAGTCTAATTACTATTTATTTCTCCTAGTGTTTTCATTTATCTTTAACAATTGCCTCCAAACATAAAAAGGAAGGTACAATTCATGGTGGATCTGTGCTGCTTTATGATGATTGATTATTTTTGACCAAACAAGCTCATTGATGGATGATGGATCTTCTTCCACATGAATGGACCTCTCCTTTACCAACAGTGGCTAATCAATATCTTTAGCATGAGCCCATGACCCTTTCAAGTTTCAACATCAATAAAGCCAAATGCCCAATTGGGATTTCCAAAGGGATACTCTATAACTCCAGCTTGACAAGTTAAATAAGCTAGCTAACTGGAAGTTGACCTGTCCTTCCAAACTCATTCCTCTTTTGGGCCTCACTGTCACTGAGTGTTCTGCTTTAGTTCTACCTTTGGAGCTTTCACTCAAGCCTACCCCATAGGTGAATGCTACCCTAGAAATGGAGATACCACCATGGTCATGTCTAGTGATTCCAGAGACTAAGAGCTGAACATGCCTCAGGAGCTTCAATTTCATTTGGTGCCAAAGAATAAGTTTCTATTTGATGATGGTCACTGAATATGACAGGTGCTAAGTCTAGTAAGTTGGACTTACTAATTGAGGCAGTTAAAGCTAAGCTGAAGCTTAGATTGTAGGCTTAGATGTCTGGTTTCAATCTTTTTCCATCCATATGCTTCCTTGGGATGATCCACCATCATCCACCCCACCCTTCAGTGATAAGAACATACATCCTGGTTCTGTTGC